>NC_137954.1:9365577-9965577 GCF_963924665.1 Micromys minutus | reverse complement strand
GGACGAGCTGATGACGGATGAGCTCCACACACTGGCAGCACGCCCAGGTCTAAATCCGATGGAGTCTCTGAAAGAACACACCGAGTCTCTGCCCGGACACACCGAGACCAAGTTCTTAGCCCAAAGGAAGATTTATCTGCACCAAAGGGGCAAAGGGCAGGGAATAAAAGATAAAGACAGGAGATAAAAGATGAGGGAGAAGAGGAAAGGAACAAGGGAGAGGGGGAAGGGGTATTTGCCCTGGAGTGGAACAAAGGACTCCATGTGGGTAGAAGGGAGACAGATGTGGCCCAGAGGAAAATGGCGGTTTATAATGGTACAAGAAGAAACTTTATGTTAGGATGAGGCGTTTAGTTTTAATTGGAGATATTAGGGTAGCTGTGCTGGCTGGTTTTGTGTCAACTTGACACAGCTGGAGTTATCACAGAGAAAGGAGCCTCAGTTGAAGAAATGCCTCCATGAGATCCAGCTGTAAGGCATTTCCTCAACTAGTGATCAAGGCAGAAGGGCCCAGCCCATTGTGGGTGGAGCCACCCCTGGGTTGGTAGACCTGGGTTCTATAACAAAGCAGGCTAAGCAGGCCAGGGGAAGCAAGCCAGTAAGTGACATCCCTCCATGGCCTCTGCATCAGCTCCTGCTTCCTGACCTGCTTGAGTTCCAGTCCTGACTTCTGGTGATGAACAGCAATGTGGAAGTGTAAGCTGAATAAACCCTTTCCTCCCCAACTTGCTTCTTGGTCATGATGTTTTGTGCAGGAATAGAAACCCTGACTATGACAGTAGCCAAAAGGGGTTTTTGAATGCTGGGATTCGATCCTTTTTTACCTGGACCCTGACGTCAGCCTCAGGAAAAGGAATGGCTAAATAAGGGAATAGACAGACCTTGGTGGTTCGCTTTGGGACTGTGACCTAACGGTTTTATAGCAAGCAGGGAAAGGCTGAAAGACAAAACTCATTCCTCCATGTGTGCCATGCTCAGGCCTCCTAGAGCCCTTTGGTTCCGGTGCTTTGAGAAGAGGTAGACACACAGCCCGTCAGACGCTATCTCCAACCGATAATCATTCTCAAATGAAAAATTAGTTTTCTCAATAGGTTTGCAAAGCATTGAAAGCTTTTTTGTCTTGGCAACTCTTTTCCCTTACATATTTGCTTATGTATTATAGCTTTGCAATTTTGTTTTAAGAGGGGTGTGTGTGTGTGTGTGTGTGTGTGTGTGTGTGTGTGTGTGAGCATTAGCTATATGTGTATTGTGTTTTTTTCTTTGGCTCCCCTTTTCCCAATTGTTTGTTTTGACCATTTTAATTCCACTTATTGTTGCTGCTGCTGCTGCTGTTGTAGATTCCTAGCTGCATTTTGATGAGAAAGAGAAAGACAGGCGGTGGCTTTGGGTGGGGTGGAAGTGGGGAGGATCTGGAAAGAGTTGGAGAACGTGAACCGTAATCAGAATTGCATGAAAATATTTTAATAAGTCTAAAAAAAAAACCGAAATGATATCAGAATGGCTATTCCAGCTTGTCTCTTGGGACCATTTGCTTGGAAAATTGTTTTCCAGCTTTTTACTCTGAGGTAGTGTTCTGTCACTGAAGTACATTTCCTGTATGCAGTAAAATTCTGGGTTCTGTTTACATATCCAGTCTGTTAGCCTATGTCTTTTTATTGAGGAATCGAATCTATTGATGTTGAGAGAAAATAAGGAATAGTAATTGTTGTTTCTTGTTATTTTTGTTGTTGGAGATAGAATTATGTTTGTGTGGTTTTCTTATTTTGGGTTTGTTGAAAGATTACTTTATTGCTTTTTCTAGGGGGTAGTTTCCCTCCTTGTGTTAGAGTGTTCTATCTATGATCCTTTGTAGGGCTGGATTTCTGGAAAAATATTGTGTAAATTTGCTTTTTTCCTGGTATATCTTGGTTTCTCCATCTATGGTAATTGACAGTTTTGCCAGATATAGTAACCTGGGCTGGCATTTGTGTTCTCTTAGGGTCTGTATGATGTCTGTCCAGGATCTTCTAGCTTTCATAGTCTCTGGTCAGAAGACTGGTGTAATTCTGATAGGTCTGCCTTTGTATGTTACTTGACCTTTTCCCCTTACTGCTTTTAATATTCTTTGTTGTTGTTGTTGTTGTTTTGTGCACTATGTGGCAGGAGGTATTTCTTTTCTGGTCCAATCTATTTGGAGTTCTGTAGGCTTCTTGTATGTTCATGGGCATCTCTTTTTTAGGTTAGGAAACTTTTTTTCGATAATTTTGTTGAAGATACTTACTGGTTCTTTAACTTGGGAAACTTTGCTCTCTATAGGTTTGATCTTCTCATTGTGTCCTGGATTTTCTGGATGTTTTGGGTTAGGGGCTTTTTGCATTTTTTTTGACTGTTGTGTCAATGTTTCCTGTGGTATCTTCTGTCCCTGAGGTTGTTAGTCATCAGGGAAATGCAAATCAAAGCAACCCTGAGATTCCACCTCACATCAGTCAGAATTGTTAAGATCAAAAACTCAGGTGACAGCTGATGCTGGCAAGGATGTGGAAAAAGTGGAACACTCTTCCATTGTTGGTGGGATTGCTAGATGGTACAACCACTCTGAAAATCAGTCTGGCGGTTCCTCAGAATATTGGACATAGTACTACCTGAGGACCCAGTTATACCATGCCTGGGCATATACCCAAAAGATGCTCCAACATATAACAAGGACACATGCTCCATTATGTTCATAGCAGCCTTATTTATAATAGCCAGAAACTAGAATGAACCCAGCAGTCCCTCAACAGAAGAATGGATACAGAAAATGTGGTACCTTTACACAATGGAGTACTACTCAGCTATTGGAAACAATGACTCCATTAAATTCTTAAGCAAATGGTTATAATTAATACGCTGAGTGAGGTAACCCAGCCACAAAAGAACATTCATAGTAAGTGCTCACTGATAAGTGGATAATAGTCCAAATGCTTGGAATACCCACAAAACAACTCACAGACCATATGAAGCTCAAGAAGAAGGAAGGCCAAAATGTGGATGCTTCAGTCCTTTTTAGAAGGGGAAGCAAAATACTCATGGGAGGAAATACAGGGATAACGAGTAGAGCAGGGACCAAGGAAAGGCCATCCAGAGACTGCCCTACCTGGGGATCCATTCCATATGCAGCCACTGTTTAACCCAGTTACTATTGCTGACAGGAGCCTGATATGGATGTTTCCTGAGAAGCTATACCAGATACAGATGAGGATGCTTGCACCTAACCATCAGACTGAACACAGGGACCCCAAAGGAGGAGTTAGAGAAAGGACTGAAGGAGCTCAAGGGTCTGCAACCCCATAGGAAGAACAACATTATCAGCCAACCAGACCCCCCAGAACTCCTAGGAACTAAACCATCAACCAATGAGTACACATGGAGGGAGCCATGGCTCTAGCCACATATGTAGCAGAAGATGGCAGTGTCTGGCATCAATAAGAGGAGAAGCCTTGGTCCTGTGAAGGCTCGTCTTCCCAGTTTAGGGGAATGCCAGGGTGTTGAGGTGGGAGTAGGTGGGTGGGAGTGGGAGCAACTTCATAGAAAAATGGGGAGAGGGCATGGGAGAGAGGAGACCAGCGATGACATTTGAAATGTAAATATATAAGATACCCAATAAAAAAGAAGGAAAGAAAGAGAAAACTGATGTGGCATACCTGACTATGATAGCACTTCTTCCGGTATTTTTCCTCTACCCTAACATCTCTGGATTTCGTCTTTACATGACAAGATGAACCTGGACATGTTGAGGCCCTAATCTACAAGTATTTCTTCTAATCTTTCTCCTAACAATCCAACCTCCAGGAGAGAACATTATGCTTCTGTGGCTTGAGCAATATCAGGATAGTGCCAAGGTCATTAACATAAAACAGAAGCCACATTTCATAATCAGCCCCGTGGCAGGATCAATTCTTACCATAAAAAATATAGGAAGCCAGACGGCAAGGAAGGAAGCAGCCTGAGGACAGGCATGCATGTCTACCCTGCTCTATCCTGAACCCTGGTGGCCCAGAGAATCAAAACCATTTTGAAGAAACCTAGGGTCCCAGGGTCCTAGCAATGGGTAGAGATGGTGAGTAGGCTGATGGTGTAGATTAGAATGCCTGTTAAAAACGAAAGCAGAAAACAGCCACTTAATGAGATGCCTGGGCCATAAGTCAGGGGAAGACCCCATGGTATAGAGGTCCTGGGACTTCCTGACTTGAAGTATATGAGTGGCCATTTTGAAAGGTGCGTGTATGCGTGTGTGTGTGTGTGTGTGTGTGTGTGTGTGTGTGTGTGTGTGTGTGTGTGTGTGAGAGAGAGAGAGAGAGAGAGAGAGAGAGAGAGAGAGAGAGAGAGATGACTGTCATTGGGAAACATTTATTTCAACATAGGATACTACTGACTTTATTTACAGATCAGCTCGTCACAGTTAGACCCATTTGCTTTCACAAGAACCCCTTGGAGGGGAATAATTCAGTGAGTGTGATACCTCCATTAAACAGGAATTGATTTCAAAATATGCTTTTCAAAGTTTTGACAAAAGCAATTTTCTGATTTTCTTTATGTACCACCAAAGGCAAACACTGTTGTGTTGACAATGTAATAAATGAGTTGTCAAATAAGATATTAAACATTTATAGATTTAATTTTTAATAAAGGCTTTTAAACATACCCAAAAAATCCATCAATATTTGACAGGAAGAGCTGAATTTTGGTAAATCCAATCCCCCACTACAACTGAACTTGGCACAAGATATTTATGGCTCTTTGACACTACAAGGTGTGTCATACTGCCTTATGGGATGGTAAATAGCTACAATCCAGGCACTTAGAAGGTAGAAAATGGCCGCGCATGTCAAGTATTTTTTTTGGTAGGATATGAGGAATGGATGGACTGCCTTTGTAGTTTCTATTCCCATGCTTAGGAATTATAGAGGCTTTAACTCCTACCAGACTCTGAAAGACGCTTTATCTGATGCAAAAACAATATGGCTGCCTTCATGTGTCAGCCTCAAAGATACTGTTGTACCTCAGGACTCATTTAGACATATAAATTACAGCTTTCTTAAGCCTGGAAGAAAAAAAAAGATGAAATTTGGTAGCGGTTATCCCTAGGGTGCAGGATTATAGGCAATTGTTTTCTTCTCTATAATTTGCTTTCTAAACTTTCTATAATGAGTGTGTATTATTTTAACAATTTGGAAAAAAACTTTTTTTTCCCATCTCATATATTATTACCAAGAATCTCGTGCAGTAAAAAGGTGAAAAGGCTTTAGAATCAAACAAACCGGGGTTCAAATCCAAGATTGTCCCGTTCTGACTCTGATGCCTTTTGAAAAGTTACTGAATAGCTCATCTTGCACACACCAGTACGGTGAGAACAATATGCATGCCGTGGTGGGTGCATGGATAATAGACTTCCCAGGTAACAAACACTAAAGCAGTTGGTCTCCATAGACTGATGCCTTGGGCCAACTGTTCATAGAAAGGCTGTGAGTCAGACATTCTCCAGCAGTTAAAAAAAAATCCAGAAGAGAAAGCAAGGCTTCAACTCCTCACTACCCCCTTTTCCTTCCCATCACAACCACTATATGCCTACAGGCCAAGGCTCTGTAGTCCACTGAACCAGCCACGAGGCCTGTGTTTTGGAGAAGCTTCTGTCCGCCCCGGTGGGAGCCCTGGCTGAAGGATTGGGAACAGCCAACAACTGCATCGCCCCCTCTGAGGTTCAGAGAACATGGTAGAAGAGAAAGAGAAAAGAATGTTAGGTGCCTGAAGAGGGGAAGGACTACTGTGAAATGTGGCAGTGAATTCTATTTGGTGGTTTCTTCCCCACTTCAGATCCTTTAGTCCACAAATAAAAGACACAATGCCTTTATGTTTATAATAAGCCTAAAAGCTCTAGAGCTGGGCAGATATCAGCCCTCTGAGCTATTTTGTCTATTTTCCTGTTAATAGCTCTGAGATCAGTTATCGTGTTCCTCCTAGGCCAGTCCTACTCCAACCTGCTGGCCCTCATGACCTACCTACCCCATGGTGGTGTCCTCCTTCCTCTCCTTGTCTCGGGGTCCCTCATCATCTCTCCAAAGACCCCCCCACCCAACCCCAGGACCTCTAGCCTCCCTACACTCTTCTTTCTGCCCAGCTACAGGCTGTAGGTATCTTGATTAACCATTCAGGGGTGACTTGGGGGGCAAAGTTCACACCAAAAAGCTGGTATAGGTGAGGATCTGCTTGTCCCAGAGCAACCAGATCTTGGGGTACAGAATTTAGCATTTGAATGTAAGTAGCACCAGAGCAACCCACTGCAGTGAAACCCCATCTTCTGGACATGACATGGTTCTTACACCCAAGAACACTCAGTAGCAGTGGCTGCCTACATAAGGCCTCACGAGCCTGGCATACCAACATCCATTATGATCTAAAGGGAATTTATGAACCCCCACATTTCTTAAGGAAACTGAGGCAGTTAATGGTTGCCGGAATGCAGGGGGATTCTATCCCTTGGTTGTACCACACTTAGTAAGTCACCCTTGCTCAAGTGAAAAACACCCACAAGCAACTCTAAATTAAATTTGGTGGGGCACACACAATTAGACGTAAAAGCAGGAAGGGGATTTTTCTGCTTGGAGTGGTTTGTGGGGGGAGGGGAAGAAAATATTAGTGGGGGGAATATATCAAAGTACATCTTATGCACGTAAGAAATCGTGAAGGAATCCAAGATTAGAAGTTAAAATCACAAGGAAGAAGTGCTCAGGTTGGGACAGAAGTTGAGGAAGGTTAGAGAAAGAAATCACAGCAACTGAACCCGAGGCTGCATTGCATTTCCTTGCAATCAGTGTGGGCAAAGTGAAGTAGGAGACTGCTTAAGTGAGAGGTAAGAAACAAAATCATTATTCTGACATTCTTTTCAAATATATGTTGATATTATTTTCCTATCTACCCAAAGACAGGTTGGTCAGATAGGCTTATGGTATAATATACCACACACATATATACACGTATATCCAAATAAATACTGTGGTTGGATATGTTGCCTTTGGATGTGTGCTGCTCTTGATTACAGCAAGAAATATTGATTTAACTGGCTTTAATATCTGGATATTTGTTGATGTGTAGAAATGAAATATATCAAAACCATGACGAGCTTGATACACAAGTCAAATCCCATTTGGGCTCACACCAAGGGCTGTCCAAAGGCTTCTGCTACACTGGGATTGTGTTCTGTAGATGCTTCCTCAGTCATAGTCAAAGAAAAAGGCTTTTTTCATCCTAATGGGATCAGCTACATTAGTGAATACTATTACAGAGTTTTTCGTAGTATAATTTATTGTAGAAAGTACCGAAAGGGAAAAACGTTGCAAATGTCACCTCTCCCCTTTCTCAACTCTGAGTTACGTCTTGCATCCTACGGAAGTATGCTTGCTTCTTTTCCAACATCTGCTTTCTCCCTGGCTTCAGCCAGACCCAGTACAGTGCTAACACTCAGGAAATAGCTGCTGCAGAAATGGATGAGATGAAGCTTTGGCAACAAAGCAAAGGAGGGAATTTTATGATAGTTTCCTGTGTGGAAGAAAAAGCAAAACCCAGACACACTTCCAAAATGAGAACAGCAAGCAGGTTTGGGTGCCACAAAGCATGCTCAGCAAGTCCTGAGCCCTGTGGGCCCTGGGTCAGCTCACCCAGGGCAAAGATATTTGTTTAAAATATCTAGTACTCGACTCCCAACCCTGAGGGACCCCAAAGATGCATTTCAACCATTGTTTATCTGTAGATTTCTTCATAAACATCCTACCACATACCAATCGAGAGTGGTCAGAGAACAAAGCCCATCCTAGCCATTCGGTAAGAAGGAAACTAAAGGCAGAGGGAGAAGGGAAGTGAGGGTTTTGGTCCTGACATAAGGAGGATGAAGTGGGGATCGGAAGGGAGAGAGAGAGGGAGAGGGAGAGAAAGGGAGAGAGGGAGGGAGAGGGAGGGAGAGGGAGAGGGAGGGAGAGAGAGAGGGAGAGGGAGAAGGGAGGGAGAGAGGGAGGGAGAGAGGGAAGAAGGGAGAGAAGGAGGGAGAGAGGGAAGGAGGGAGACCCCATAGGCCTGCTTTTCTTGTTTTTGAGATCCCCAAATTCTTCATCTCTTTCCTGCTCTCCCGTAGCTCAGTTATTTAAAGAATCACAGTCTCTTGCAATTTTCTACATCTTCTTATCAGAATATTTCCCACTTTCTCCATTTTCTTTGAGCCTTTATATTGAAAACTAAAATGCATATCAAATATGCCGGCTTTGCTTCTCTTTCAGGACAGAAGAGTAAATCCAAATATCTATGTTTTAGATTTGAGCTGGAGTCCTGCAATATAGGCCTGGCTGTCCCAGGACTTCCTATTCAGGCCTGGCTGGCCTCTAACTCATGGCATCTTACTGACTCTGCTTCCTGAGTTCTGGGATTGCAGATGTGTGTCAGTACACTGAGCTTACACGTCTACTTTTACAAAGGACTTTACTGTGTTCCCAAGACTGCTTTTTTAAGACTTAATCATGAATTTAAGTCCCCATTCTCAGAGGGCTGTGCTTTAGGAATGAGCATTCAAGTTTTGAGAGATCCTAAGCTGGGCAATTGGGGGTTTCAGAGCAGAGAAAAGGACTGTGTCGGTATCATCTAATAAGATAGCAAAGAGTCAGAAATGCCTGTGGAGTTAGACATAGGGGAAGTACTTGTTGCATACATCTTTATGAATATAGCCACTGTTCACCTGAAAGTACTTTAAATTGGCTCCTCTTCAAGGGGGATGATCTATGACCATTAACTAGTAACTAAGAAAACAAAGCATGAAAAAACACCTGAGTTCCCCAAATGGCTCCTTCAATATATTTGATCTTTCCAATGATCTGTGACTCTGTAATCCCCATTATCCCTACTGGAGAGTCCAGGACCCAGGGCATGTGGAAGGATAGCTCTTTGTCTGCTAGAGGTTGGCTGGTTGGGCACATCCCACCTACAAACACCTCCATGCAGATGCAGGCAACATTATCAACAGTCCAAGTTGGTGAAGAAGGTCTGTGGAGATCTGAAACATTCCTGGCTGCTGGGACTCTAGAGCCAATGCTTCTCCTTTTTGAACATAAGAGTCACTGGAAGATGCAGAGCAACCACAAGACCAAAGTGTGTGAGCTCAAGAGATGTCAGACTTCAAGAATTAAAAAGCCAAAGCTAGCTGTACTGACTAGACAGTAACTGGCCGTAAGCGCAAAGCATCTCTTATATGTGTGAGATTACAACCAGCGTTTCTTTCTTGATCACTTTTACTAGGAATTGGAATCTACAGAATGACAAACCATGATCACTCTACTAAAAGGTAACTTCAATTGCCCCTTTGTTAGGGAACGAGGTAAGGTATTGACTGGCAATACCTGTGCCTTCTTCTTCATATTAATTATATGCTTTTCCTACAAGGTTGGCTGCCACACTGCATGCTGTGAGTCAGATTGGAGAGCTGCCAAGATAAATGTTCCCAAAGCTGACTTTTTCAAGACAACTTGGCAGCTCACAAATAGTTCCTTGGCGGCGGTATACCCCAATATACTTCAAATGTCCCCTGTACTCTTTACTGATACTCCATTATCAACCCTCCTTCAGGGTGTACCATCTTATGGCTAAGGCTAATCAATACCAAACAAGTAAGGAGAGAAACGTGCAATTTCTTTTGACAGCATCAATTTATTTTGAGTGTTCTTACTGCTAAATTCCTAAGCCGATTTATATGAAGCACTCTGACTCCCAGGCAGATAAGTGATCCTGACCTAGTCCATACAACAAAAACAAAGAAGTGTTCTGTTGTATTGGCTGAATGGAGGTCTTCTACATGCATGCTGCTTTCAACGAGTAATCATATCAATGCTGCTCACTTGGCTCAACGCCTTATTTTAATGAGGCTCCATCCCAAGACACAGAAGAACATCTGCACACAAGAGGAACTATATTGAGCAAGCCAAGAGTTCCAGCCAAGGGTTCGCTCTTTTACGTGGCACCCAGTGACATTTTGAAGAGAGAACAATAGTGACCATTCATGCTGCTGATCTCCAAGAGGCAGGCATGAGCACAAGGCAGAACGGGAAAGACCTGAGCTTCCAAACTGGTCAGCAGACTGTATCTGTACCTCCACTGCCCATCTATGACCTGGGGCAAGCAACTCGTCTGCCCTCAGACCTTCTTCCTCAGAAAATTAGGGCTGGCAGAGCTCCCTCAGAGAGGCTGTGCGACGGAGAAAGGGAACTCTGCTGTAAAGAACACATAGTCTCTCATCTGACACATTGGTAAACACTTAAAAAATTCTTAAATCTTTTCTCTTTCCATTAAAAAATGCCATTAGTAGTAGATTCATCTTTGAATTTGCTGTCTATGCCTAAAAAGTAAGATATGGGCTATTAACTGTGGTGTTCTTAGGGTGGCAAAGAATTAGAAACGAGCAAACTATGGGGGAATGATACTATTCCAGTGTATTCATATATTGAAATTCATGCAGTCATTTTAGGTGTTTTCAAATATTTTCTGACTAGGAAATTTTGACCCCAGAATTTAAGTGAATAAAGCAAGAAAAAAAAAAAAAACAAAAAAAAAAAAAAAAAAAAACAGAACTCATCTAATAACTATAGCTCACACATCTGCCCAAGGCTATAGGCCAAATGTCACACTCTTATTAATTCTAATAATAAATATGCACTATGACAAGCCCATTCCATAGAAGTGGAAAAGGAGATGTGGATAGTTCTGGAATTGCAGTCATTACATAATAATTAGTATAACAAGGCCCAGAGTCCCTAAGTGTCAGAACCGAGTTGGGGGGCTCAGCACAGGAACCCTGGGGTTATAGCCTTTACAAGTCTATGCTGGTTCTCCAGCACTAACATGCACATACACACAATCACGTACTCTTACAACCACCCCAAAATCTGTATCAGAAAAGCAAACACACCAAGCTTTAACAGTGACCATCTCCGGGTGGTAAAATATTATCTGTGTTTTAACCTGTTTGTCCATTTCTGTAACTCCTAAAGGGAACAAATATGTATGTTTCCACATTTTTTAACATGAGAAAATTAAAAACCATTAATATAAATATTACATTTTTAATGAGGCAAGATTCTTGCCTTGACCATATGGATTTGAGTTTCTTATGACTACCAATCATATACTCTTTTCTACATCTAGTTCAAGGCAAAGGGGAAAACACATAAAAAGCATTTTGTGCAGTAATGAAAGCACTGTGTGTTATTGGAGAGGTATTTGACATTAATCTAAAAAGCCCAAGGTTTGTTGGTTGGTTTTTTCTTTTTTTTTTCCCCAAAAGGAAGGAACAAAAAAAATACTTTGCAAATAACAGACTATTCTGCATGGAGAAACACATCCATAGTTGACACTATACCGTCAACACCGTCTCTGTCACAGTCATACCACTGACACCGTCACGGAGCATGTCTGTAGGTGCCAGCTTACTGTCTGGACAAGTCAGCCCGGTACTATCTCTCCTCGGAGGTGTGAACATGACAACATGCTGGAGAGACATGTAAGGAGTAATTTCCTGTCACTTCAACGATTTGTTTTAAGAACATGCTTCTATAAAAATGAGATGAATAATGTGCTAAGAAGCAATTTTCAGTCTTTTTTTTTTTCTTTCAAAAAAAAGTAATGTAACCTAAAACTAATTCTAAATCAAGTCTTGCCTCTGCTCCTAAAATGGATTCTGGAATGTGTAACAGACAAAGGGTGAGTGCCACCAACGTGCTGGGCTAAGACATCCCCTTGTCGCACCCTGTGACAAAAAAGTATACATGAGATGTTACACTAGGTATTTTATTTTTAAAAAAGTAACAAAATTCTCATGCTGAAGTCTCTAGGAGAAAGACAGACTCCAGGTGTTTAGAGCCAGGGTGGGGGTGGGGGCGAAACGCAGTGACTGAGTCCTTGCCCAGTATTTGGGAAAACCTGGTTCCACTACCCAAACCAAACCACAAATCAAACACCCCTAAGTTAATGAAAGTATCACTAACAAACAAATAAAAACTGGATATCAAAATTGTTTGATAATGAGGAAAAAGCAATTTGAAAACAATAACAGGAAGGGCAGACCTAGAACCCTCTGAATGAATCCTCTGATTCAGAATCGATTGCTTGGGCTCTCCAGCATCGTAGCAGGTCTTAAGAAAAAGACCTGGAATGTTGATTTGCCTTCACGTATGAACTAGAGATGTGCTGGCCTTGGCTTACAAAGGAGGCCATCATGGAATCTGGCCAATGAGGATCACCCATGGTCAAGGGAGCTGAGTAGTTTCTGTGTTCTCTGCCCCTCAGAGCCCACGTCTACAAGGAACGGATAGCAAGACAGAAGAGAACTAGCAGGTTGAGAAGCCTTGGTTGACAACTGGACCACCTCACCCTGGAAAGTAAAGAGTTTGAGCATCACATTGAATACAAGAGCTGTCCAAAGACACCAGCCTATTCTGTGGTGTGGCAAAGGGCCTTCGAGGCCAACGACAGGAAGAAGATTTCAATGCATGGGGAAGAAACGCTCCTAAGAGATAAGTTTTGTCCACTTGTCCTTACAGTGAACAGCTGTGTCCTAGGCACACTACCAGCTGCTGTCATTAATGTCACCTGGCATGACTTGTGTGTGAAGTCCCCATTCCTAGATGGGTTCAAATGGGCTACTGTAGAAATTTCTGCGTTTGGTGGGACACAGGGCCATGGTATTGACAATCTCTTTCTAATTCTTCTTAGAAACTTTCATGTGAGTGCTACAAGTACATTTTATCTGAGGATTACGTAAATATGCCCCGCTTTAATCAATGGGGGAGGGGCTGCCAGAATGTGAAACTATCAAAGGTTTAGAAATTATCAATTAGTATAGCCATAGAAAATTGAATTGGCATCGCCCAGCACAACTGAAACAGTTCTTGCTCATGGACCATAGGACGATAAATGAGCTGATTTATTCAATGCTGCAGGACAGCTATAAATACTATTTTTTAAAGACCCTAGCCAGGCATGATGATGCATGACTTTAATCCCATCAGGGAGGTAGAGGCAGGCTCTGTGAGTTCGAGGCCACCCTGGTCTACACTGGAAGTTTCAAGTCTGCCATACATACACAGTGAGACCCTATCTATACAAGGTTCTGGTGAGCCAATCAAATGCATCAGGAGTGTGAAGGCCAGACACACGCACTGAATCCAGCCCACCACTCGGATCTTACCGGGAAGACCGTGGTCCGTGTAACACCACCCCGTTTCCCTTCTAATGGGACACCACATCTGGACCCTCACTCTTGTGTCCAGAATATCAGTCAGAAGGGTCCTGTGGTCAGGTACTAGCAATCAGCGCACTGTGCAAAAGTCAGCCTGCACTGGAACAGCCTTGCCTCTAATCAGAATGGCTCTTCTTTGATGTTCTAAAGCTTTTCTCTCCCTGTAAGCAACAAAGCTCCCAACAAAAGAACTTCCACAACACCCACAGTTAAGCAAAGAATGGTTCCAACCAAATGAGTATAAAGAACTCTCCCTGGTCTTTAATTTTTTCATGAAGCTGCCTTTTCAGGGTATTTCAGTGACTTCCTTTGTTTGTACTTTATCAGTGAAGAAAAACCTCCCGTTTATTTTGATGGCAGTGCACCTGACTATTTCAGAATTCAAAAGCCTGCTTTGCTTTCTGTCAGACTACCCTGGCAGAGGGTGGAAACAGGCTTCCCCCTCCCCATGGCTTCATGCTGCACCCACAATTCCAGATGAGAAGTCTCACAAATTCTAACTATTCTACAGGATTGAACTTAACTAAGATGTGACAGCAGCTTCCTTCTGGTCCCTTCTTCACCAATGAATGGGCAGAATTTGGGCTCCTTGGTCTGGATTTTTATTCTCTTTTGCCAGCCTCTGGGAAGGGCTATAAAACTGCTCATGTCAAAGAGCATATGTAGCAAGCTTATGTCACCACTTGATAGAATGCAGGTTGGAGGCCCTGGGACTTCATATTGTCTCATTTAGTCATTATGAAACCATAACATAATAGTAGATATTGCTAATTTTGCTTAGTCAACATTCGGGAAGGCTAAATGCCTTGATCCGGCCCAAACACCCAGGCATCAAACGGAGACTTCCAAATGTCCAGCTGGGGCTTTTTTTGCCTTTAAAACACGCTGGCTTTAGGAAAAAGGATAGAGTTTTTGTAATGTAGATTTTCTACACATTAATGAGTCTATTGATATCTGAAGTGCCCTTTCAGGAGCATGGATTCTGAAACCACACAAGGATGGCAGCCACATTTCTTCTCCACCCTGCCCCCATCCCCACCCCCACACTGATGTTGTGAAAATGCATGCTATAGTTGCTTTCCAGTTGCACATTCAGTATGAATGGGACCTAGAAACCAGCAGAGCGATCACCTACAAAGTCATCTCTTGTCAGGCATCTGGAACTAGGGAAGAGTCAATGGTACATGGTATCAACACAGTTTTATCTCCCAAAGGCTCATGTGTTGAGAACCTGTTCCAGAGTGTGGCAATGTTGGGAAGTGAGGCCTCCTGGGGTCCTGAGGCCTTGGAAGGGATTACAGAGCGTTTTGGCTCCTGGCTTCCTGTTTTAAGACATATTCCCTTCCTCATACTCACATGCACTTTAGCCACTCTTTCTTGGCGAAAGCCAGAGCTGTGTTGTTTGAACTTTCAAACTCCTGAGCTGTGAGCTGAATAAGCCTTCAGTGTGCCTCCTTAGGTATTTTTGTTATAACCACAACCAGAAAAAGAATAAATGGACTAAGGCAGCCAGCATACAAGGAAGAGATCCCATTCCACAAATAATCCACTAAATGTTTTGACCATTACTGGTGGATAGAAATATCAAAATGATCCATGGAAAAGCAAGGGACTCTGCTCCAGTGTCTGCAGCTCACAGACAGCACTGCTCCCAAGAGATACACCAGGACCTTCAGTCAGGTTGGCTGCACAGGTGAGAGGGGGTGGAGGTTGGCACACAGATGGAAAACTTGACCACTCAGTCACCAAGATACAGGTGCTAGGGAGTGAAATTCCCTCTGCAGAAGTTCCAGAGGCTGTAAACATAGAACAAATGGCCACACCAGGATGCTCGCTACTCTACTTGGCCCATGGAAGTAGATATGTGACTTTCAAGTTTTTATTTTTAGCATAGGAACATTTTCTATTGACAGCATCTTATACAAATGCTCACCAGGTACAAAGCAAATCAAAACAGTTGCTCACAGAGAAATCCAGGACAGAAAGAGTTCTTTTTTAGAACTGTAGGGCTCCATGCAACAGCACCACCCCCCCCATTGCCTATCCGTGCCTTTTCTGGGAATCTAGTCCTCTGATTTTTTTCTCTTAAAAAGTTTGTTTATCCTACCATGTTCTCCTGGAGGGTTCTTTTCTCTTGCTCCAACCTGACAACAAGTGCCACCATTTCCCCACTGTGAATACACAAAGCTCTGTACATCTCTTAAGACACAGTACACTATCTGCCGGGTCTTCCTGATAGCCCACACACCCTTCTCCCTGAAGGTTTTCTTCAGTGTATGGCACACGTTCTGTGGAGTACTTACCAGCTTCTGGCACACGTTTGTTTGGTGCACAGAGACTGTGTGATATGCACACTGTTGACTCTAAATTCCTTGATTCATAAACTGGCCCAGGGTCTTAAGAGCCAACAAGTTGGAAGACCTTAACCCCTCAGGGAAGACTGAGATCTCATAGATCTAACCCTCAGCATCTCTCCTGGTTCCTCACAAGTAGGGGGCTTCCAGGAGAGTGCTTTTGCTTTCTCCTCTTGCCTACCTCAAGCCCTCCTTTCTCACACCACAGGACTCCTACTCTTCTCCCAAAGTAACTGGGGAGGCCTAGGAAAGAGATGCATCTGTGCTTTCTACACTGTGTATGCTGTACATAAGACTCTAGGCTACGGTGTTCAGAATCTGTCTCTCTGATTCTGAATCTTATCTAAAGCACTTTATAGCTCTGGGTTTAAGAATCTGAACAACCGATGCTTCCCTGTTCTATGGAGCTGACGTAATCATTCCAAAGGCTCATGGGTTGAGCTTGTTCCACTTACATTTCCTAGGAAAGCAGAATATCACAGAAATATTCTGTGATGTTGTCTAATAAAATTACAACACAACCCACACAGGCAATCTCAAAATTTCTAGTAGCTAGGCTAAAGCAATGAGAAGTTAATTTAAATTATTTCTTTTATTTAACTGATTATATACAAAATATTAATATCCCAATATCTAGCCAAAGGAGTACTAACGAGAAGCTTACTCACCAAAGTTCTTGTTTCACAGGCCTGAGAGACTGAAATCAGTCTCCAGGACTCATGTGAGAAAGCCAGGCACAAAAATGTACATAGAAATGTAATACCAGAGCCAAGGAGGCAGAGACAGAAGAATGAGCCACTGGACACAGCTCAATCAGCTCAATCAGCAGCTGGAGGCTTAGTGAGAGATCCTGTTTCAAAAACAAGGTGGAGAATGATTGAGGAAGATATCCAAGGTCAACTTCTAGACTCCACATTTACAGAGGTATGAATGCACAGATGTGCACACACGTGCACACACACACACACACACACACACACACACACACACACACACACATACACACACACACTTATAATAATGAAACATTTTTAAACCACCTCTCCATCCTGTAAAATCTTCTGTTACATTTCCAGTGCATCAGACTTGGAAACAACCATATTTCAAGCGCTCACTAGGCACACGCAATAGGGGTGTTATGGTCCTGAACACACATCCCTCCCATCTTTTCTTTCCTATAGTAAAGCATTTCCTTTAGTAAGGATGCTGTGGATGGAAGCAGACAGCGGGGTCCAGGATTACTAGAAGTGATGGATACACACTTGAAAGGAAGGGCCTGAACCATAAAGGAGCTTTTGTGCCCTGCTAGGGAGCATACACTTTTCCCTTCAGCTTTAGTCACCATGCTGAAGAGTTTTAAGTGAGAGTCATGGTTAGACTGCCCTTATAGAAACGCAGTACTGTGAGGAACGGACTGGAAGTAAGGCAGAGAGAAGGCAGAGAGACTAGAATAAACCTCAAGAGAAAGACTTGCCCCAACGCAGCAATGGGAGTCACTGTGGACAAAGGGGAGGGTGGATGCTGAGGAGTTTGAAAAGATGGTCACTAGCTTCTACCAGGGCTCAGTGGTGAAGAAAAAGCAGATGAGGAAGAGTGGCTTTCAGGCGACTCCTACTTACTGAAGTGGCTTCACTAAGCGAGGCAGAGAACACAGAAGCCTAAGCTGGCTTGCAGTCAGATCTAATTATGGGCTTGCTTAGATGATAGTTACCCGAGGCAATACTGGAAAGGGCTCTGGGCTGGACACACAGATTTAAGAATCACTAATACACAGGTGTCAGGCAGAAGCAAAACACATGAGTTGCCACAGGATAGATGCAAAGAGTAAGACAAGGCGGGACTCCAAAGGATGCTGAGGTTGGAAAAGAGAGGAGGGGCCCCCGCATAATTGCACAGAAAGGAAGTTTTCTTCTTCCTCTTTCTGCATATCATTCATAAATCAGACCGAAGACAGAAAGAATTTACTATTTCGCTGTTGCTGCTGCTGCTGTTGCTGCTGCTGTTTTGGGAGCACCGAGGGTGTGGGTTTAATACACTGCAGGTCTTACACACACTTGTGGCATTCACCTGACCATCCACTGACAAGAACCTGTCACTCACTGGCAGAAGCACAGTCACAGGGAATTTACTGTAGCAGTCATCCATTCAGTGGTTTGTGTTTGTAAACCTGTTGGATGTTTTTGGTGCCATTATTTGCCATGGCCAGGGTATTGTGCAGGGAAAAGCAGGAGCCCAGGGTCACGCACCAAGCAGAGTGCAACCTTTCCATCAACCAAGTTCTGTAACTTCCCTGAGCTCTAGTGTTCCCATCTCAAATCTCCAGCTTGCAAGTTCACTGTCAAGTTGAAATGAGTAGATCTGTAAGTGATGGAACTGTGGTAAGTATGGTCCGTTGGTTCTGGATCTCTGGGAAGTGGATGCCACTAAGGCCGAGTTAGGATTCTGCCACAGTTAGTACCTGTTCACTGCAGAGAATCTGACAAGCCTTTTCAATGGTGATGTATATTTTTTGTATCCTTTCTTTAGCACAGAACATATTTGGTTCCTGCACTCAAACTGCCTGGTTGAATGCATCCTTTATAAATTGCTATCAACTTTTCTAGACTTTGGGTTTGCCTTTTTTGGTAAAATGGGGCTCATATGAACTCCCAGCACTATGTGAAGACAAAGGGACATAGTATATGTAACTAAGTATGACGTAACTCATACAGTCTGCTTGCACACATGTTGGATGACAGGTGTCCCACTTCATAAAATGGAACAATCTGTAATGTGCAACTTTCCTTGAATCCTGGTTGGAGGTAGGTAAGCAGTTCCTCCTTTTATAGTTCATGAGGGCAGTTGTACAGAACCAGCCCAGGGCTCCACATTAACTGCTTATGCAGTCTAGCAGAGGCTCTCGGGAGTGTCCCACCTTGGCTGAGTGGGACACAATCTGAGGGACCTCATTACTTACTCATTCCTGGGCAACCGTCAGCTTTCCTGACATTCAGCCCGCAGGAGGTTCTTTTGGGCATTCTGAGTGGGCTGTGCACAAGCCAGAGGCGCACTGGGTTACACGGTGCATAGGTTTTATTCTGTGCTCTGTCTCCTGGTCAGTTCAGAACTTGGCATCACACAAGATTACAGGAGGCATCTCTCTACGTTTTAGCTTCTGTTATCAAACACTTCACACTACCAGTACCCAGAACTGTTGGTGACTTTCACCATAGGACCAGCAGTAATGAGACTGAGGGCTGCTATCAGAAGAAAATTTTTAAAATACAGGACATCAAGTTCCATTCCATGTAGGCACTTTCTCTCTCCACTTATTCTCAATAACAGCCACTGGAATCTTATCTAATTCCTTTAAAAATCAGCCCAAACAACTTTTGTTCAACAATCTTGCCCTCTGGACTGACTCCCTTAGGCTTCTATCTCTGTGATGCACGTTATGCGACATGCTAGAGCAAGCCCTTCATAGAAAGGAAACTGTCTACAAAATAAGTGGTTTAAAAAAAATAAGTTTAAAGACTTGGACATTGGTGTGAATACAGGCTAATGTGATGGTTCTCAACCTGTGGGTCTAGACCCCCTTCAGGGAGGGTCAAATGACCTATTCACAGGGTTGTCTAAGACCATTGGAAAACATAGCTAAGGACATTATGATTCCTGACAGTAGCAAAATTACAGTTATGAGGTAGCAAAAAAAATAATTTCATGGTTGTGGTATCACCACAACATGGAGAGCTGTGTCAAAGGGTCACAGCACTAGGAAGATTGAGAACCACGGCTCTAATGGATGTGGTGACCTCTTCTTTGCCTCACCTTTCACTCTCAGACAATTCCAGATAATGTTTCTCCACTTTAAAGGGATGCTTTTAAATGAAAAGGCTGGGCAGCCCTGCCTTATACAGTCTGGAGTTTTAAGGTCAATTAACAGGATCTTTATGTAACGGATGACTTTAGCCTGATTATTTTACATATAAAATACTGGCAGTAAGCCTGATGCTTTTCATTTTTTGCTCACTCTTGGGACCCATCATCCCACCCTAAAATAACTGCAGCCTCCTTAATTCCAAGTCACAACTGCCACACTCCATCATCTTCTCAACCCTGAAATGCCAAGTCCTCAGAACCTCACAGATGAATGAAGGGACCGATTAGAACCACCCAAGAAAGCTGAGGAAAACTCCTTGGCAGATGCCACCTTCAAATGCCTGACCCTTCCATCCAATGTCAACATGAAGTTCTGTTAATGAACATTTACTGAGGTCGTGACTAAAACTCAGGCTGTAGCTAGGCCCTTGACATGCACCCACGAGCAAGGCAGAGATGGTATTAAAGCCAAAAGTTAAGGACAAACCCCTTCTAGCTTATTGTGTCTACAGGTGCATTTAGTAAACACCAATGGCTTGTAACTGTTGCAGGTACAGTGTATCCGTGCCTTCAAGGAGCTTGCCTTCTACCTGTGAACACAAGAAGCAGCAGTGTAGGAGAAGTCTAAGCAAGGGTCTAGACTTAGGAAGGATGCAGACAGAAGGGAAGACAAAGAGCCAATGAAGGCAACAACCAGGATCTGACTTTGAGGACTGGTTAGGTCAGAGGGAAACAGGCCTGATCAAAGGGGAGAAAGGAAAATGATCAGGGCAGGAGGGCAGGGGGCAGGAGGGCAGGGGGCATGAGGGCAGAGGGCAGGAGGGCAGAGGGCAGAGGGCAGAAGGGCAGAGGGCAGGAGGGCAGAGGGCAGAGGGCAGAGGGCAGAGGGCAGGAGGGCAGAGGGCAGAGGGTAGGAGGGCAGAGGGCAGGAGGGCAGAGGGCAGGAGGGTAGGAGGGCAGAGGGTAGGAGGGCAGAGGGCAGAGGGCAGAGGGCAGGAGGGCAGAGGGCAGGAGGGCAGAGGGCAGGAGGGCAGAGGGCAGGAGGGCAGAGGGCAGGAGGGCAGAGGGCAGGAGGGCAGAGGGCAGAAGGAGACAAGCAAAGGAACAGAGGCTCATGTTTGAAAGAGGTAGAAAATTTTACAAACTGGGGCAAGAGTATAAAATACATAAAAAACAGATTAGCAGGTTGTGTTTTATGCCAACCAAGGGCAGGAAGACAACATATTTTAACTGTAGTGTCCCTTGTAACCTCAGAATGCATTAGAAAGACACCCTTAACCTGCCAAACACCAGTGCTCTGTCTAGTTTACTCTGAACATACTCAGGAGACACATGTTAGCCTATTGCTGGACAAAACCACCTGACACAGGAACTACTTTATAAACAAGCATTTAATTTACACAATGTATTGTGCACTTACATCTAAAGCTACTAGCAACATAGAAGAGGTGCCTGGACTTTGAACATTGCAAGAGAGTCTTGTCACCCACAATGTTTATGCTAGAGAATTGCACACCAATGCCAACAAATACATATTTTAAGTTAGTGACAATTGTGTGTTGGCCCCCATTCAAAGCTATTATGTAGCACATGGGACCTACTGGCCACAGGTTGGACTATTGTTTCCTCTCCTGACTCCTGAAGTCAGGGCTCACTAGAAGCTGTAGCCCCCTGGGGAGAGAATGAATATTCAGAGTATGGTTTTTGCTGAACACACATCCCACTTTCACCACATAAAGCTGAAAAACTTAAGCCAGACCATCCTCATGAGGGAGCATCTTGCATGGAGAAGAGAAGTAGTTTGAGTCAACTGAGCCCAAGCTCACCTCAGACCAATTTCCTGTAGAGGCATTCTTGAGGAAGCCTTCTCAAGAGATGGGAGTCTAGGAGGTTGTGGTGGTGGGAAAGCATGGGTTGGGGAACTCAATGGCAAAGAGAGGAAGGTGGAAAGGGCTGTAATAGTTGGCAAAAGACAGCAGAGGCTGAGGGTATAGGCCCTAAGGAGGAATGCGGGACAAAAAGGAAATGTAGGGCTGTCTTCTGGAAGAAATTGTCACAGGAAAAGGTTAACAAGATCTGATACAGTTGCCTATTGTGATACAGTTGCCTATTGGGAAAGGAAAAAAAAAAAAAAAAGGATTCCTGGGTCAGGTAATCCAGAGAAACCATGAAGTATTAAGAAACAGAAGGACCTTTCATCATCGAAGGCACACGTTTAGTAGAAGCTGTGAAGAAATGTGGTATGCCTGAGACTAGACAACCACCACAAGAAGTCTGTTATGCAAGCAGATAAACAGGAATGGAGAGTTACCAGTACATCTAAAGATCTGTTCCGATCAAAGGGTAGGTAATGTTTAAGAAAGTTCTTTAAGAAAATAAGGGTAGAGGCTATGATAGGTATAATAGAAATGTTACACACTGTAGGTACACACTGCTACACACTGTAGGTACACACTGCTACACACTGTAGGTACACACTGCTACACACTGTAGGTACACACTGCTACACACTGTAAGTACACACTGCTACACACTGTAGGTACACACTGCTACACACTGTAGATGATACACACTCTACACACTGTAGGTACACACTGCTACACAGTGTAGGTACACACTGCTATATCCTGTAGATGATACACACTGCTACACACTGTAGATGATACACACTGCCACACACTGTAGATGATACACACTCTACACACTGTAGATGATGCACACTGCTACATACTGTAGATGATACACACTGCTACACACTGTAGATGATACACACTGCTACACACTGTAGATGATACACACTGCTACATACTGTAGATACACACTGCTACATACTGTACATGATACACACTGCTACACACTGTAGATGATGCACACTGCAACATACTGTAGATACACACTGTTACACACTGTAGATGATACACACTGCTATATACTGTAGATGATACACACTGCTACATACTGTAGATGATATACACTGCTACATACTGTAGATACACTGCTACACACTGTAGATGATACACAGTTACATACTGTAGATGATACACACTGCTACACACTGTAGATGATACACACTGTTACATACTGTAGATGATACACACTGTTACATACTGTAGATGATACACACTGCTATATACTGTAGATGATATACACTGCTACATACTGTAGATACACTGCTACATACTGCAGGTATACACTTCTACATACTGTAGATGATACACAGTCACATACTGTAGATGATACACACTGCTACATACTGTAGATGATACACACTGTTACATACTGTAGATGATACACACTGTTACATACTGTAGATGATACACACTGCTATATACTGTAGATGATATACACTGCTACATACTGTAGATACACTGCTACATACTGCAGGTATACACTTCTACATACTGTAGGTATACACTGCTACATACTGTAGATGATACACACTGCTACATACTGCAGGTATACACTTCTACATACTGTAGGTACACACTGCTACATACTGTAGATGATACACACTGCTACATACTGTAGATGATACACACTGTTACACACTGTAGATGATACACACTGCTACACACTGTAGATGATACACACTGTTACACACTGTAGATGATACACACTGCTACATACTGCAGGTATACACTTCTACATACTGTAGGTATACACTGCTGCATGCTGTAGGTACACACCTCCACAAATCACTTTTCTCTGCTAAGGTACTGAGAGGGTCCAAACCATTCAAATACACTGAATGGATACATCTTGTTGGAATTCAAGTATAGCCCTATTTATATAGCAAGCGTCACAACTCTAAATTAGCCATTTTGATCTGTTAAGGAAATAACACCTTCATCACAGTTGTCTTCAAAAGAGAAAAGGGATTATAAAAAGGCTTGTTTTTCTCCTGTTTGCTGTTTCCTTTAACTGTTGGTAAAATGAAAATTCCACTTTAATTGTGCAGTTCCCCTTGTTGGTGGAGTAGTGATAGAAGAAACTGATTAGGTGAATTACATTCAGCCATTCAGAGACTGATGCACAAACCATTTGGTATATGCCTTTACAGCCTATGTCTTGCTTATAGAAGCTACTGTTCCATTTTTGCACATAGATTAGATTAGCATAGTTAAGTAACAGTGAAAGCACCAGCGATGGTCACCAGGGAAGAAAGACCACAGAATAGTGACTAGGCAGCACCTATCAGATACATACAAAATGTACTCTCTTGACATATGGGGAGACCAGTGGCAGCAGCTTAAAATTTACCATAAGCAACTTCTACTTTTTTTCATCTTATCGAAACTGGAACGGACACTTCCTAGCCTGACTTATCCTCTAAGGTGTTGATTGTAGTTCTGTAAAGATCCTCAAGGGAAGACCCCCCCAAAAAAATTTTTTTATCAATGAACACCCACTGTTAACAATGGTGCTAGCTTCCAACTGTAGACTAAGAAACTGATTTTTTTAAATGAGGTCTTTCAGAGGCGTCACTACCATGTCCACGTAGAGGTGACCTACCTGGCAGTGTTTCTCTGGCTGCCGCACTGTGCCTTAACTACTTGTTCCTCTAATCACCTCTCTCCACAATGGCCACTAGAAATTAGTATGAGCAGAGAAACCAGCAATTTAAGATTTGGGTGGTGACACCCCAACAACAAAACGGACACAAAGGAAGTCCCGGCTGCTTTGCTTGACTAAATTAGCACATTACCTTAATTGATTTCCAGGCAATCATTTAATATTTCAGAAATTAAAGAACAAAAACTGCCAATTAACACACCCCTTTCCCAGATGTTCAGTGTTTCTCTCCCTCACCTCTTAAAAATTCTCTGCATTCAAGTTAATTGTATTTTTATGCAAATTCTCTTTGGGAGCTACTCAAGTGTGCCTGTGTGTGTGTGTTTATGTGTGTTTGTCTTGTGCCTGTGTGTGTGTGTGTGTGTTTCAAACCATACGGAATCTGACATGTTTTCTGTTCTGTTGCTCTACAGAAAAAGGTTTTTAACCCAGCTTGAGTTTATTTCAAAACTCTAATTAGAGACTAAAGTAGTATTTGCCTTGTCCAAATAGAAAATCTTTCCCAAAGTTGATTTTTTTTCCTGGTTAAAAAAACACAACAAACACCAGATACAGTATTTTTTTTAAGCATTACAGTTCCTTGATAAGACTGCCTCCCATCTTCACAAAACACTGCTTTCTGGTTAAGTAACACAATTTCATAAGGCTCATAAAATATTTTATCCAGAAGGCAACTTTTAAAAAGAGTTCTTTCAAAATAATTGGTTTAACTACTTGAATGGTCTTTTTCTATCTCTGACTTCCTGTCCTTTCTTTTCTCTGCCATATTGCACATCTGCTTACTCTCTGGAAAACAGTCTGAGTAGCAATGAAAGCTCCTCGAAAACAAAACTGAATGACTGTATAAAGACCACACGACCTTACCCTTTCTCTGCACATATTCTGAAATTTCCGTGCCCCCTCCCCCACTTATAATCTTCAAGGGCTGCAAAGGGGGCAGATACTTTAGTATTTTAAATAAGCAAGTGGAGTATTACATATGTTTTAAGAAAGAAAAGGACGGCGCTGTGGTTGAAGTTCAAGGCTTTTCGCTAGTCTCACACTATTGAGATTGTACTGCACTCAAAGCAAAACGCTGTCCAGAAGAATCTTTAATGATAGAATGTCTGGTCTCCACAACCTTGGCACCTGCTTAAAATCAGGGCTGCCGAGAGCCGAAATCTCATCAAGTTCACAAATGCCAACCCCACTGCACACTGGAAGGCTCCACTCGCAAGGAGGGGAAGGAAAGGATGGGAGGTTTCAGTCGCATCCCAGTCCAGGTGAAGGATGGAGCCTTCACCAGGGTGTCCGCAGTAAACGCAGAACTCCCAGCAGAGCGCCAGAAGCTCTGCCACCTCCCCACACACGCAAAACTCAAGTTGTCTCCGTGCCTCGGAAGCGACCCTCGCTCTGGGCTGCAGTCCGCAGCGCCCGCGGGCTCTTGGGGGTTTTTCCGCCCAGACCCGGCGATGACACCGCTTGGTCCCGGTCCCGGTCCGGGTCCTGGTTCCGTGGCCCGGGTGCCCGCTCCCGCCTGCCCTGCGCGCCCTCGCCGCGCGCACGCGAACGCTGGGACCCGATCCCGCGGGCGCCTAGGGGTGCGGGGTGCTCGGGACCTGCGGCCGCGCTCCGGCCAAGGCAGCTCGGCGGTGCGGAGCTGGAGCGCAGGGGGGCGCCCGCACGGAGCAGGGCGGGCCCGGTCCACGTTCCGCTCCGCCGCTGTCCCCACCACCCGCCGTGGGAAGGCAAGGACGGCGACCTCCGCGTCCGGTCGACCGAGCGCAGGCCACACCCAGAGCCCCGGGAGGCGGCCTCCGGGAGCTCGCCCCCCACCCTGGCCGCGCAGGCCCCGGTGAGCTGCCCGTCCCGGGGACCCCGGCTTACCTCTGTGCGAGCGCGGCCGCTCTGTCCCGGGCCGGGGCGCGGCGCTGGCGGCCGCTGCGGCGCGGAGGGCGAGCGGAGGGCGAGCGGAGGGCGAGCGGAGGGAGAGCCGCGGCAGGGCCGCTGGGCCGGCGGGCGCGCTGGATTCCTTCACTGCCTCAACTCCGCTCCGCCAGCCCCACGCAGGGACACTCCCGCCCGCGCAGCCGCCCCCGCCCGGCAGCCGCCCGCCCCTCGGTGTCACTCACCAGGAGCACACACCCCGCCGGCGCCCCTCGCTCGGGCTTGCACACACGCCGCCGATCACGCCTCCCTGGGTTTTGTATCGGTTCACACGCACGTTCTGACACGGATCCCGTCCCTCCACACGTCCCCCCTAGCTCATTTCCCACCCTACTTTCTAGAAGAATCCCCCATAAAGCTTCCGCACTTCGCTGGCTTGCCCCACACCAACCTCCTCCCCTTCCCCTCCAAACCTCCGCCTACCCTAAACTGCCCACTACCATCCAAACACGGGCTACTGCCAGCTCTAGGAGCGAGAGAATCTTTCTTCCCTACCGAGGAAAACGAACTTTGCTGCCCCAGCTCGGTCTGCAAAGGCGAGATGCCTCTCCCGACAGAAGGTAGTAATGCTTTCTGGGAGTGAGCCAAGCTCAAATGTAAACAAAGATAGCTTATTCGGAAATGCCGCGGAAAATCAGGGCCCCGGGATGAGCGCTGCGGGCTCAGCCCGACCTTTGAAATCAGACTGAGCTGAAGTGTTCTGGCCCCTCGCCTTCACTCCGGTCTAATTGTGCGTGATCACCCACCGAGCTGTCCCGGCAGTCCGTGGCATTGGCCAGTGGTGTTTCTGCCTGGGAGTGCAGTAGTCGGGAGAGGGAAGGCAAGCATTATTCATGATGGACCCACTTTAGATCGCACACCTCTTCCAGAGGCAGCAGGGGGAAATGCAGGCTGCTCTCAGGTTTATTTTTGAAGGGTAACTTCCTAGCCGCCTTGTCTCTGGGCAGTAACTGTTCCTCAGGGGGCTTCGTGGCTCTCAGAGCCCTCTACAAATATCAAACCAGTCGGTTTCTGCTCCTCAAGCCCAGAACAGCAGAACTGTATTCCATTTAAGGGAGTCGTTATTTAAAATGAATTACACTTTCAGGTAACATCCGGATCTACAATACATCATAGCCCAGTTGACAAAGGTCACTCTGGGTAAAAGAATTGCTGAAAGGAAAGAACTCATTTTGTTACCTGACTGGGAGTTTTTCTCTTACCCCATAGGTTGGCTTGGTGAATGAGTGTGCTTGGGTATCTGATCCAACCCTTCAGATAATCTCAGTAGGTAGGTACTGGTTTTGTCCGCTGTTTTTGCAAATTAGGAGACAAGCAAGCTTGCCTAAGTTTTCAACTAGCAGATAGAGGAAGAATTTGAATCCAGTCTGGCCCCACCTTTGCTGCAGACAGAAAAGCCAGCTTCTGTACAAAGTCAAGGACAAATGCCATCCCACTGCTTATAGAACTTAGAAGAATTAATTAGTAACTCGGAATGATTTCACTTAGAGTGTTGGCGTACATTTCAGGGCTTCTTGCAAAGTAAGTCATTTAAGTTTTGAGTGAAGTTCCCTGTGACTAGAATTCGAAAACAAGCAATAAATTATCGCTTCCCTCAGGATGGGCTTTGGAAATAACATTGAACTCGGGCTTCCTTCCATTCGTCTACCACTTCATAACCTTCCCGGGACTCCAGATCCAACTTGCTTACTGAAGTCTGACAGAAAAAAGACCAGAAGGATGAAAGGGTTTTCAGAAGCCAGACCTGGCCTTTTCATATTTGAGGGTGGCTTACCACTAAGTCATACCTATAATAATAACCGCTTTGTGGGCCAAGAGCAGAGAAGTCAAAACACAGGACTGAAGTAAAAACAGAGCAACAGTTACAGTAGGACAAATCAGAATCCAGCTCATCTGGGGGGGGGGGTACCCGGGAAAGGGCAAAGGCTTGATATCCAAAGGGAAACAATAGTATCTTTTAAGAGTTAGCGCCCAGCAAAAGAAGGAAGACAGATGAATGTTTTATAGATACTTTCAAATCAAACTTAGACCTTTGGTTGCTCAAACTAATTTGGTCTGAAAGAAAGCACACTTTTCAGATTTAAAATGGTTGCTGAGTAAAAGTTCATCAAACAACTGACAAGGCTGTTTTGATGAGTCAAGCATAAACAATTTTTAGAATCATATAAAATAGATCTGTACTAATATTACCTGGAGAGCTGAAAATCCAAAGAAATGGAATGTGGGGGGGGGGGAGACAAATTTGTGTTGTTAAGTAGATGTTGGAGAGTTGTTTGAAAAAAGTACATTTGTTTGAAATAATAACCGGGAGGCTAAGTTAATTTGACTCTCTTCAAAATTATTTCATAAGATTATAATCCACGAGTCTCATTTTACTGTTTTATTAACTAATTTTAAAAACTAAAGACCCTTCTAAAGCAAATGAATAGCACAGCAGAAACTGTCTAAATATATAAAAGCAGAATCCGTTGGTTTCTATTTCCTAACCTTTAGGATTTTAAAATGGTGTTGCAAATCTACAGCTGCTGCTTTCTTCCCTGTGTCCCCTTCAGCCCCACCCCGTGAGCTCCCCTCAAGCATGGGGGTCAGTAAAGCTGACTGAACAGTATTGATCTCCACAAAATGTCACGTTCCCCATTGAAATTCGCATTGTGCTGGATTCCCGAGGCTGTAGGTGTGGGTCATTCAGACCAAGGTTCACCTTCAGGAAAGCCCGAGAAAGGCTTTCAATTGCATGATATCCTTTTGAATGTCAGTATCTGAGTGAGTTGGCACAGACAGGGAGTGAAGTCGTTGCTAGGGCACCAGACAGCATTTGGCCGGATAGGGCTGGCTACCACAGAGACATCCCGGATGTTGACTGGGTACAGTCACTGGGTGGGATCCAGGTTATCTTCCTCAGGGAGGTGACGGACAAACCATATTTGTTTGCAGATAGTTCGGCTTTTCAGTTGATTGGATTTTACCCCTTTCTTTCTTTGACCGATCATGGCCTTGCAACTTGCTCCAGGCAATGGTGCGGCTGAGAGAGCCTGGAGGCAGAACTGTGGAGAGAATGCACAGTTCTCCATGTTTTCTCCTTCCTGTACTGCGGACGGTGCGGTGCGTAGGGTGGCAGCTCCATCAGACAGGAGCCGGTGACGTCACTGAGCAGCACCATGTCTGTGGTCTTTAATGGCCACATAGTACAAGTAAGGAAGAGAATTTGTTCTGAGCCACTGGGCCTGAGCCCTTTGCTTCTTCATTACAATCTGGGCCACTTTGGTTACAAATCGTCCGAGGTAGTGTAACCACCCTGGCAATAATGAAGATGCTCTAAAGGGAAGGAGTGTTCTTCCCACCAGGGATCAGACTATGGAAACAATAGTCCCCAAGGAATTAGGATTTCCCTTGAAGTCTGGAGCGCTGAGGAAGGAACTGTACTGGGAAACAGAAGGGAATTTGCCTCACAGAAGAAGACTGCATGAAGTTCTGACCACCTGTCCATCCACTTTGCAGGAGATAAGGATGGGTCAGTGCTAGACAAAGCCACACCTGACCGGGAATGTTTAGTCTCAAATACCTCCCATGCTCTTGCTCTGAACTGAGACTTCAGTCCCCTGTTGGGGTCTGGGGAGGGTGACACTGGACTTCATTTGTTACTCTTCCCAATGTGACCCATTAAATCCTTCTTCTGATTAACACATATACTCTCTCTCTCTCCGTCCCTCTTTCCCTTCCTCCCTTCCCATTCCCTCATAGACAAGAGTGGCCTAGAGCTTCTGACTTGTCAAGAATGACCTTGAATTCATGAGCCTGCCTCTAGTTGAGGTTTCTGTTGCTATTACAAAACAAGCTGGGAAGAAAAGGGTTTATTCAGATTACATGTCCACATCATTGTTCACCATTGAAGGAAAGTCATGACAGGAACTCAAGCAGGGCAGGAACCTGGAGGCAGGAGCTGATGCAAAGGCTCATTACTGGCTTGCTCCTCATGGCTTGCTCATCCTGCTTTCTTATAGAACTCAGGCCCACCAGCCCAGGGATGGCACCACTCACAATGGGCTGGGCCCTTCCTTATCGGTCATTAATTTAAAAAATGCCCAATAAGTTTGTCTATCTCATAGAGGCATTTTCTCAATTGGGGTTTCCTCATCTTAGATGACCTCAGTTTGTGTCAAGTTGACATAAAACTATCCTGCACAGACCCTAGCAACTCTAGGAACAGAGAAAAATCATACTTGTAGACAGTTCTGTGGGCAAGTGTCCAATCACTCCACTTCTCCCGGGCACACACTAGCTCATGTTTCTCAGCTGCCCAGGTCATGAGCATCAGCAAGAATGTGGAAATGCCTCACTATACCTCTGGTTTGCACTCAGAAAGAGTCTCCCACATCAGTGTTTCTCAACTTTCCCAATGCTGCAACCCTTTCACACAGCTCCTCATATTGTGGTGACCCCCCAACCATAAAGTGATTCGATATCTCATAACTGTAATGTTGCTACCCTTAGGAATAATGTAAATATCTGGGTTTTCCAGTATTATTAGGTGAGCCCTGTGAAAGTGCTACTTAACCCCCACAGGTGGAAAGCCTCTGCCCTACGTGGTTTTTCTCCCCCAGGTGGGAACTAAGGACCCTGAGACAACATGCAGGAGCCAGTGAACCTTCTCTGTGAAGGGGTAAATAGCAAACGTCATTCCCATGGTTGGTATCGTAAGCACTCAGTTCTTCTGCAGAGTATGCTATAAACCCAGCTATGGACAGTGTAGATAACTGGGCTGTATCCTAGAAACATGTAACTCAAGAGAAGCAAGCAAGCCTACAGACAAAGGCAGGCTGTTCTCTCTAGTGATATCTGCTGACCTCTGATCTGAAGTCTGGAAGGACTGGTCTCTTAGTGATGCTACAATGTCTGCTTGCTATAGACTCAAAGTCAATGGTTATATGAGTAAAAAGTCCTCCTTGGGAGTTACACATAAGCGTCACACTCCATGTTTCAGAAGGGATTCCAGAGTGATTAACAATGCACACATTTTAAAGCTGTAAAAGTCCTAAAAATAGCAAAAGACTACCTGCACATGGTTAGTTACCTTTACAATATTAGTTTGAGAGATGATTTTTAAACTTACGAGAAGCTGTAACAGAAAAAAATAAGCATGATAAAAAGTTCTGTGCACAGGAGAAGTAAAGGTGCAGAAACTTGTATGAAAAGGAGAGGCAGTGAACGTATCTCAAGATGATGGAGGATATGCAGAGGCAGCCCTGGGAAAGAGGAATGTGTTCCAATGCTAATGCAAACATATTCAAACTCACCAGTGGTCAGAATGTAAATCAGCACCTGACAACATGGGCTTCACTTGTTATGGCAAAAATATGTCTTCCTCCTAAGAGTAAGTGTATATAAAAAGTAAGAGCAGTTTGTGTATCTAGCTGGCGGGGATATGACCTGGTAGACATGGTCAGAAAGCAATTTACAGTACTCACAAACACTAAAGCTTCACACAGCCTCTGACTGCCCTTTGCCAGCACAAACCACCTATTGGATGGAAATACTGTGTACAGAAACACATTTACACAGCTGTCTGTTGTAGTGTTATTGTAAGAGACAGAAAATGTGAAGCAAACCTCAACGTCTATGTCCAGAAGGATGGGAAATGAGTTGGGTGTGTCTACAGTGTAGAATACTAGGCACTTTAAAACAAGGGAGGGAGACCGGAGGGGTGGCTCAGTGGTTAGGAGCGCTTGCTGCTTGCAGAAGTAAAGTGTTTAGCTCTTGCCTGCCTATAACCCCAGTTCTAGGGGATCTGACAGCTCTGGCCTCCATGAGCATCCATATGCATGTGTGCATACACACATATATAGATTGACACACATGTAAGTAAAAAATCTATTTCTAAAAGAGAGAGATGAACATGTTGGCCAGGAAGAATGTGGTATGTTTTTAAGCAGTACGTCAAGTATTCAAGCGTTCAGTCCAAGGTGAGCTCTAGGAAGAAGGAAAGTAGTCACTGAAGGGCATTTCCACTGTGACACCCTCAGAGCAAGGCTGAAGTGCGGGGAACTTCCACTGCAATTCTTGTGCACTCCTGGTTTTCTTATTCCTTACTTGTGTGTCTTCATATTATTTACATGTGGAAGGAGAAGACCAGGTGACACTGAGAGAGAAACGCGTTGTGGACATTGGCCAAGCGGGGGGTTGAGGGAAAAGCAGGCAGCAGGGATGGCCCACTCAGGTGGCTCTGGAGCCCTGAGTCATGTTCTTGACATACAGCTACAGCTGGCTGGGCTGTCACCTGGAACCAGGGCTCTGCTTGGAAGTGTGCCCAAAGAGAATGAGACTTGGGTGAAAAGAAAAGGCTTGAGCTTTTGAACTTGGAAACAAAAAGGTGACAAAACCAAGAGAAACCAGCAGTGTGAGTCAGCTAAACCTGTCAAAGTCTCTTCACTGCTTCTCATTTTCTTAGACTAACCTCTCCCCCCCCAACCTCCAAAACTGCTCCTTAAGGAACCTACACCCATTACAAGGTTGGGTTTGATTTTAAAAGAAACATCAGTATGCATTTTAAGTTGACAATTCTAGGTTCAATCTACCTCTGTTGTGTTAGTAGGAAGACAGATGGCAAGAGTTGTGCAAGTTACACACGAATGGGCTGCCATCCGCACAGGATAGAGCTTCTATCCACCAAGAGCAACTCTGTCACAAGCCTATGAGTAGGGATTTGTGTCGGTTACACCACTTAAGCAATGGTATCTTGGCTGTTACTTAACACAAAGCCTTATCTATTTAAGTCAGCAGTACTCTAAAACTCTCCTCACTATTGTGTAGTATTTATCTTATTAATAGTCCTGCCTAATGTTGCTCTTGGAGGCCAGGGAAGTGCAGGTGTCCTTGTAAAAGCAAGTGGCTGTGTAGACTATACACAGAGTCTGTACTTAAAGAGGAGAACTCTTGTAATTTCTCACCATCTCCGGACAAGAACCAGTCGGAGGCAATGGAGTCTATCTGGTTGGTTGTTTTCTGCATGCTAGTACCCAAATTTTCTCTATTATGGTACTTGCCTTTCCTAGAGCAGATTCTGGAATGTAAAATGTGTCCTGGAATATTGTGTGTATAGTGTGTTTATTTATTTATTTTTTTCAGAGCTGAGGACCAAACCCAGGGCCTCGAGCTTGCTAGGCAAACGCTCTACCACTGAGCTAAATCCCCAACCCCAGTATGGTGTGTTTATAGTGCATTCACTTCCTGTGGACTTAGGACTATGTGTAGGTAGGCTAAACAGTACACATGTGTTGTCTCTTTGTGCTGGGGATTGTGTGTCCCAGGCCCATGAACCACAAGTTGATTCCTGCCAAGGGCTGGGAAGGAAGGCTCTGTTCTAGGTCTTTCTCCATGGTTGGAGATGGCCAACTTCTCCTTGTCTCCCTTCTCATTGTCTTCCCACTGTCTCTATCTATCTCTGTGTTCATATTTCTCTTTGCATAGGATGATAGTCATATTGGACCAGAGACCACTCTGGAGACTTCCCTTTGAAGACTTCATCTCCAAATAGAGTCATAATCTAAAATGCTCAGGGTTAGGATGGAAGCTGATCTTTCCTTGGAGGAGTCAGTCCAACCCACAACAGATAGCACTCCAATGAGTAGTTGAAAATGATATTAGGGCCACAGCCTGGTTACCTAGGAATCTTGATCAGATCCTTCTCCATGCATCTTTAGCACCCATCCCTCATAGCCCTGTGGATTCCTGTACTCACATAACTCCATACTTTCTTCGAGCAATTGTCCTTGGAGCCAACACCGTGCTAAACCCAGACCAGATAAATGGATGAATGAATGATTAACTTTGCTCCATGCACATCTATAAATCTACACTTCCATTTGTCCTCCTGATCATACAGCTTGATCAAAAGGAATCTAGTCTCAGGCTTATAAAAAAAAAATGTCACACAAAACTGAAAATTTCAAGACCCCTTTTTAAAACGTGTTGTGGTATACCGTAGCCATAGCTTTTCGATAGGAGCAGGAGGAATAAGGAGGTCCAAAACCAGGAGAAGGATCCTGCATTCATTTCTTCCACGGATGGAGCAAGTTCAGCCAAAGGATGCTGTGCCCTACTTCCCTAATAAGGAACTTTAGATTTAAAGTCTAATTGAAAAGTTACTGGGAGAGAAAAAGTGCAAGCGCTTCTGTTGAGATTATTCTTTGGTTAATAAATAGGATTCCTGGGTAAAGCTTACTGTGTTTTTAAAACCTAGGGAAGATAAGTCAGAAGGGCAACTTCTCAGAGTCTTCGAGTGCAAACACACAGGCGCTGATGAGCTTTTCGGTCTCTGCCAGAGACGGAACAAGAATAGTTTATGCTCTGGCATGCGAGGGTTCAGTTGACCATGAAGGAAGATTTCCCAGCGGAATACTAAATATTGGGACGGCCTGGATTTTAATACCAGCCATGGGTTTACATCTTTCTGTCGTCGTTTAAACGAAACCTCCTAAAATACAGTGAACCAAGCCTTTTCTCACTACTCACAAGAACTTAGAAGAGTTATGTGATTTGCTGAAGATTAGTGTCCTTACTGATAAAGTAGCTTAAATGCCGCTGCCTACCTGAGATTCTTGGGGAAGATGGAGTGTGAGACATGAGGTACAATTTCTGGCATTGTGTAAAGGCAAACCGAATGTGGTTGCATTATGGTTGTGTAGCTCAGTTTTCATATGGGAGCCCTAGCAGTGGGAGCAGGGACTGTCCCTAAGAACGTTGCTTGCCTTTGGGATCCTTTCTTCCTACTGGGTTGGCCCGGTTAGTCTTAATAGGATAGGTGGTGGCTGTCTTTTTGCAACTTGCTATTCCCTGGCTGGTTGATATTTAGGGAGGCCTGCCCTTACCTGAGAGACACAAAGGAGTGGATGGCGCTGAGGAGAAGGAGGAGGAGATAGTGAGGGGTTGGGAGGAGAGCAGGGGAGGGAAACTTTGGTCAGGATGTAAAATACATACATACAAGCATGCATGCATGCATACGTACATACATACATACATACATACATACACACACACACATGGTGATGGGTAGGCTGCAGAGCCGGCTCAGTAGCTGACTTACTTGTGCAAGCACGAGAACCTGAGTTCAGATCTCTGGCACTCACATAAAAACTGGGCATGGCCGTATGCATCTGTAAACCCAGCACTATCCTCAGAGAGTGCAGAGACAAGCGGTCTGGTCGCTCCTGGGCCAGCCAGTCTAGCCATCTGGTGAGCTCCAGCTTCAGGGAGAGACCATGTCTCAAACCAAACCAAAACAAACCCAAGGGGGATAGCCCTGAGAAATGACACTTAAGGTTGTGCTCTGTGCATGAGCCTGCACACACATACACAAAATCGAACATGAATGGACGCCTGACAGGCTGAAGACTTATTTTTAAACTACGCAGAAGCCACCATTCTAAAGCTAAAGGGTGTCTCATCCCATTTAGTCTCCCAGTTTTCTTATGAAGTGGGTGCTTTCATTCCCATTTTACAGATGAAAAAATAAATAAGTGTCAGAGGGATTAGGCAACTTGCTCCTGAGGCACAGAGCCACTGAGTGGCAAAGCTCTAATGTGAACCAAGAATCTCCACAGAGCGTGACACACAGACTCCCTGGACTCACAACCACGACATGCGTCTGCTCTAAACCTGACTAACTTTAAAATTCTAGCACCACCTTTCAAAAGTCTGTTGTTCCTGCACCTCCATTCTCTTTCAGACGGCGATTTCTTCCACATCTGAACAAACACTATGTACTGATGATTCAGTGACAAGAAATAATTAATTTATTTTCATGGTTATTAATCAGAGACATAGGTCACCCGGCTCTAAATGACCCGAATTGCTGTAACCACTGTCGGGAACAAAGCAACTCAGCATTGTGGCTGGTTTGCACAGATTCATCACTGAGCAGTTTGCACTAGTCTGTTTGAAATACCTGTAATAATTAATTGGCTCTTTGCCTCCTGATAGTGACATTTCAGAAGCTAATACTCTACAATGAGTCATTTCTTGTGCTGATTGATGAATTCTCTGTACGGCAGCATCTCCGTCTCTCTCGCTGATTTTTATGTGTTCTAAAGACAGACAGACGGACTGCAGTCACAGTTTGAAACAGTATTGTCAGCAGTTTTGGAAAAGACCTTTTAGGAACCAGAATGCATTTCCAAAATACATATTCCATTGTCAAATGTTACAAGTGGATGCTTGACTATAGACGCCACAGTGATGAGCCACTGGAGAGAGTCCGGTAGGGATGGGTTAACGAGGCAAAATGGACTGAAAAACTGAACTCTGGGGTAAGAAATGGCCCCTGTGTGTGAGCCTTCAGATGGGCAATTAGAAAGAAGAGCAGGAAATGGTGTGCTGGTGGGCCACCTTTCTGGGAATCAGAAATCCCTGATTAGTAATGCTTGCCAATTTCCAGGTTGTCAATAATCTTCCCGTAGCCAATTTTAAACTACCAAAAGCTTGACAAATTATATTTTTGCGTTTTAAAAAATTTTTATTTTTAGTCATTGTCTCTCTCTCTCCAGCCAGCATCCTTGGGAACAAACTAGCTGATCAATAGTCTCAGGATGTGCTCAGGAGGTGCTCTTAAAGACAATGGATGCCTGCCTGGCCAGGTGAGGGAGAAAGTCACAAAATATAATTTCCAGGACAAAATTGAAACAGAGGATGTGTGGCTAGAAATGACATGGCTCCAGGAGGCCATGAAGATGAGACGTTTTGAAGGCGGCACCATCTCTGCCAGACAGGGCGGGGAGGAAGTCTTGGACATAGAGAGGGATTCTGCAGCTGTTGATTGATTAGAGAGTGAATGAGAAGGGAAGGGGCCAGTGGCAGCCATGCCAGGTAAGCGGGATAAAAACCAGCCTGCTGCAGAGCAGCTGCTCTTCTTCCCGATACCTGCCACTGCCTTCCTCCTAAGCTTGCTTCTTTGGCAATGCTGGAAGGTCCTCCTTACCGGGATGTCATAAGCAAGTAGATCTAGCCTGGTGCCAATGGATTGAGAGGCCAATAAGGAGTAAGCAGACAACTTAAACACACGGAGAAAACATAGCTGCAGATTCTAGAAGGAGACAGTTTGGGACCCAGATGGGTAGGCAGCGGAAAGACAGACGAACGGAAGTCCATGAGCAAACATAAGGACAGAGAGGTAAGGTGGTGCTCTGGGACAGGAAGGAGAGAGCTCAGGACAAGAACCATGTGTTTCTAAACTGAGCAGTGATGTTAGAGGTACCCCTGCCCACCTTGAAAGTACTCTTTCTCTCTTGCAGAGAGCCCTGCTTTTATTTTGCCAGTGTAGCAAGGTTTGTCATTTGGCAAATATATAAACAATGAAATAAGAAAGGAACTTACAGGAAAAGCTCTCTAGAAAGTTCTCTTGAGAAAAGGATAACAAGGTGCTTTTCCATATTTGTCCCTCTCTGTCCTCACCCTTTTTCTTGGAAGACAGCATTGATGGCTAGGGCTTGAACAGACCGTGAGGCAAAGGTGAAGAGAGAAAATCATTAAGGATGCTGTTCTAGAAAACAAAAGACATTGGACCCTGCCTTAGTCAGTGTTCTATTGCTTTGAGAAGACACCATGGCCAAGTCTTACAAAGGAAAGCGTTTAATTGGAACTTGACATTCTCAGGGGTTTAGTTCATTGGCGGCACACAGGCAGACATGATGCTGGAGAAAAAGCTGAGAGTTCTACATCTGAATCCACAGGCAGCAGGAAGAGAGCAACTCTGGGACACCAGGAATGACACACTTCCTCCAACAAAGTCACACCTCCTAGTCCTTTCACATAGTTCCACGCCTTGATAAACAAGCGTTCAAATCTATGAGCTTGTGGGGCCACCCTCATCCAAACCACCATAGTCCCAGGCCACTGAGAAGCTGCATAGCATTTCTACACTGTACACACACACACACACACACACACTTACATAAGAGGAAACTTTTTGTTTACATTACTGATTATTTTCTAATTTGGTTACTGTCTGCTAATTGAAATTGCTACATAGACATAATCAGCTAGACAAAGTCAGGCACTGAAAAGCAGAAATCAGAGATTAGTGATTGTTTTAAGAATTCTGGGTCAAAATCGGAAAGAAGGACACAGTATAGTTACCAGGACTAGAACATAAGATGAAGGTCACGCTAGCAATCTTGCTTGAAGCCAAGTTCTCTAGAAGAGAGAACTGCTCAAATCCAACCCCAGGACTCTCCATTAAAGATTCTCCTTTGCCAGTAAGCCCCAGGCAGGGCAGCAGATGACCCCAGGCAGGGTGGCAGATGACTTGCAGATAGTCAGCCAATGCCTTCAGCTCTGAATAGAAAAGGACTCAAATCAGGGAAGGGGCCAGGTAGGTTGCTGTGCTGAAATGAACTTCAGCAGTAGACATGGAGAAGTTAAGAGTTTGAAAACAGCTCATTACACTACCCATATGGGAAACTAATACATGGTTGCCTGCCTACCAGCCAGCCTGGTGAGCAGACCCTAGGCTACCACTGATGTACAAGGCTAAACTCTCCTCTCTAACCAGGACTTAGATTTGCAGGATGCCTCAGACACAAGAAGAATGAGATAGGAGTGGAGATGGCAGATACAGATCATACTTTCCCATGTGTGCAGGAGACCAGAGGGAGCTAGGATGGAGCAAGAGCCTGGGGGACATAAGTGAAGGTGACAAAGAATAAAAAGGCAATGGCCATGAATTCTGGTCAAAATATGAACACTTATTGCATGCATCCAAAAGAAAGAAAAAGGAGGCATGAGAGACAAGGCCTAGACACAGACATAACCTCAGTGTTCATATGTGCTGTGGCATCCTGCCTGCTTCCTTTCCAGCAACCAACATGCAGGGTAAGAATAGCACTGGTGTCTGGCTTCTCTTCCATGATGTACAAAGTGCTGGTTTTAGTTAGGGTTTTACTGTTGTGAACAGACACCGTGACCAAGGCAACTCTTATAAAAACAATATTTAATTGGGACTGGCTTACAGGTTCAGAGGTTCAATCTATTATCAAGGCTGGGGCATGACAGCATCCAGGCAGGCATGTTACAAGAGCTGAGAGTTCTATATCTTGTTCTGAAGGCAAATAGAAGACTGGCTTCCAGGGAGCTAGGAGGAGGGTCTGATTACTCACGCCCACACTGCACACTTTCTCCAACAAGACCATGCCTACTCCAACAAGGTCACACCTCTTCACTCCCTGAGCCAGGCATGTTCAAACCATCAGAGGGCTCTACCCAAGGATACAGCAAATGTTTATAGCAGCTTATTTTGTAAGAAATAGAAAGGGAAGATGACACAAATCTCCCACAGAAGATGAATGAAGGCAGCACAATAGTACCTTAGGACACCACTCAGTAATGAGCAGGAACAGACTAGCCATGGACAAGGCAGTACAGGAAGACATGAGAGTAACAGCAAAGAGCAGAAGATGCCAAGTCCAAAACAAAATAGAAGCCCATTTGGGTAAAGTCATGCAGACAGAAGCTACGCTGTTAGGGAAATTAGCTCAGTGACTATCTAGCAGTGGGTTGAGGGAAAGAGGCGTGCTGAGGAAACTTGAAGAGGCAATGTCTGGAGACTGTGACTAAGTTCTCCATCCCGACACAGTGAAAGCTGAACACATACACGCAGATACCACAATTTAACAAACCGTGCGTCTTGAGATGTATGCCATGTGTTGTATGCCAGTTACATCAAAATGCTAAATGAATGAAACTTAATCATATTTTAAAAATAACCATTTTGTCCCTTGACAATGTTTGCTGCATGCTCTCAATAACCTAACCAGAGGTATATTTTTTTAAGGCCTGATAAAGTTCTCCAACATTCCCTAGGCTTTGGGAGTTGCTGGAGCATTTGGGGTAGGTGGGTTTGGAGGAGTGTGAAGAGGACAGAAGGATGGAGAGAGGATACAGAAATCGAAAGCTAGTGACTGCAGCTTCAGATAGCAGAGTTAGAAGGATGTATAGAGTTAATGACGTAATGCACATGGAAAGGTGGCTCAGAAGTTGAATGTAGTCCAGAGTGTGTGGAGCAGGAAAGGTCACTAGATGCACACTATGTGAAGCGGGAAACAGAAGCTGAGTCAGAGTGAGGCTGGAAGAAGATCAAGAGCTCCAACTAGAACTCAGTCATGGCAGAGAGTCTTCAGGAGAAGGATGATGCAAAGACTCCAGAAGCCCCAGAGGGTGAGGGGTGAAGGCACTCTTGAGGGGTACATGTCTCCAACCCCAGCACCTGGCACGCTCAGGCAGGAGGACTGTGCATTTAAAGCTGGTCTGGGCTACGCAGAAAGACGGTCTCAAAAGGAGATAAAATATAAAGAGGGCAGAGGAGAAGAGAGAGCAAGGGCAGAGGAGACATAGAGGGGAGAAGAAGAAGTGCAAACAACCGTGGGAGCTAAGCTCTACAGAGTTGGCAACGAGGCCTCAGCATAGCCTCCGTTTGCTTGACTTTATCTAAATGGGCTTCTATTTTGTCTTGGACTTGGTCTCTTCTGCTCCTTCGCTGTTACCCTCAGGTCTCCCTGCATTGCTTCGTCCATGGCTAGTCTGTTTCTTGTCATCGCTGAGTGGTGTCCTAGGGTACCGATGTGCTTCTTTCCTTATTCATTCCGTGGGAGATTTGTACTGTCTTCCCTTTGTATTTATTATGAATGAAGCTGCTGTAAACATGTGCAGAATAGTCCTTATGTAGACTTACTGCCCTGATGGGTAAATAAATAATAATTGAATTAATGATCAAGCTTCCCCCAAAGTTTATGCTCTCTTATGGTTCTGGGCTTTCTCTTGTCCACCCCTTCACCAACACTTAATATAGGCTTCTCTCTCTCTCTCTCTCTCTCTCTCTCTCTCTCTCTCTCTCTCTCTCTCTCTCTCTCTCTCTCTGCCTCTCTAATAGATACACTGTCATATTTTAAAAGATTTCTTTCTTTCCTTTTTGGTGTGTAGTTGTGGGTATGTGTGTGTGTGTGTGTGTGTGTGTGTGTGAGAGAGAGAGAGAGAGAGAGAGAGAGAGAGAGAGAGAGAGTATATGTACATATGTGTGTGTAGGCACACATGCCTGTGTGTGCACGGAAGCCAGAACCGAGTGTTCACTCCATCAGAACTGGGCTTACAGGTGTTTGTAGAATGCTCAGCTCATAATGTGGGTGCTGGGATCTGAACTTTGGTCTTCATAATTATGCTGCAAGCCCTCTTACCTGTTGAGCTCTCTTGACAGCCCCTTGTTGAGATTTTGATTTTGTTTTTCGATGGCTGATGCCAAACACGCAGATGTCACCTACAATCCTCTGCTGCCTGTTTTAAAGTCGGTCTGTTTTCTAGTTTTGAATGCTGACAGCCCTTTGCACACATTGGATACAAAACATAAAAACGTAATTTTCCTTTATCATATATGTGATTTGGAAATGTTTTCCTCAGACTGTGGCTTGTCTGCTCGCCCCTTTGTCTGTTTCTCTTGACAAGTGGAAGCTGTTAGTTTTGCTCATGTCCCATTTATTCTTCTGTAGAATTGTGCTCAAGGGCTCATATACAAGAGTCCTGCCCAACAGCAGGTCATAGCTCTTTCTACTTAAGCTCTCTTCCAGATACCTGACAATTTTGGAATTTACATTTTGTCTATGAGCCAATTTTAGTTTGTGCTTAGTTCATGTGGGGGGTCTGAAGTTTATTGCTTTACGTATGGATGTATAATTTGCTGAAACAATGCCATTTGTAACAATATAAGAAAAACTGCTTCTATGAATCAACAGAGGTCTTCAGAAGTTTGTACTCAGGATTAATACAGCAATAATGCAATCTAATTGCTTGTCTGTTTTAAAGAATATAACCTTTATTATTGTATTTCTCAAGTTTCTCATTAGCTTTCTTGTTTTTATAGTAGGGGATAAATGAACGTTGTTTTGTTTTCTGAGCCATTGTGTTATTGGCTTATCAAATTTGAATTCTCTCAGTTTGTTTGGATCTACATACCTCCTGGGCCTTGCCAGGTGGGAAAGCAGTAAGAAGAAACAGGGTCGGGGTGGATGAGGGGTAAATGTGCTTAGATACCTCATTAAGCTACAACTCTGTGTTGGTATATTAAGGAAGCTCCAAAGGCATCATGCAAAGTGTCTTTTTTTTTGTGTAGATTTTTCACTCCGTGTAGTTCAAAATACCTTTATCAGAGCCTGTCTGTGTGCTTACTAGAAGGGAGAAGGATGGACCGTAGAGATTGTTTCAATTTAGAGACAGCACTGCTAGAGGAAACCCATCTTGCTTCATCTGAAGGGCCCATCACAACTTAATAGAAAATGTCTCAAATATCTTGGAGTGGCTCAAAAAGTTATCAAGTCATCGGGAGGCCAGAGATGGCAAATGGACTAGTGCTGAGACATCTTGTCATTGTCTTCGTGTTCACTTATTTGTTTCATGACAGGGTCTCACTATGTTGCCTGGGCTGGTCTCAAACTCCTAAGCAATCCTCCTACTTTGGTCTCCTGGCATTAGGACTATAGGTGTACACTACCTACTGTACCACCCGGCCGATTTCTGCTTTCAGCTGTCTCTTCTCATCCTTAAATCTCAGTTTCTCTGTGAATGATGATTATCACTGTCTGTATATAATCAGGATTATATTGATTATATACAGGGTTGACAGAGGAAGATCAAAGTTTTAACCAAAGAACTCTCTAGTGCTTGAACGTCAGAACTGGACAAACCAGTGCTTGACCAATACTTGGAGTGCTTAGGTCTGTTAGGCTTTATCGGGAATCTTAGTAAGGTTCTAAGAAAAGGAAAGGAAGGAAAGAACAAGAGACATGAAGGAAAGAAAGAGAATGCTAAACAGTTGATGTTTAATAAAGCTAATTTTCTGAACCTGCTGTCTAACTCCGTGGCTGTGCTCTACTGTGTAGGTGATTTAGGTCTTTCCTATTACAAGTGCTTTCAATTATCCAACTGTCACCTACTCTCTCTCTCTCTCTATCTCTCACATATGCATAGTCTGATTCAGCTTTAATTCCAAGATAAACGTTTGTGCCTTGTGGTCCATCTCAAGTATTAACAACACATAAACTCCTGCCTGGTCCACTCCTCCCTCACTGCATGAGAAGATCAGTTGTTGAAAAGCAGTGTGGTGTCAGCAGCTGGCAGTTAGTCTTCTCAGGAGCCTAGGCTGGCTAGGTTTGTCATGCATAGAAGAGTGTGTGCTGAGACAGGTTGGATTCTGGAATCCTTAGGCTTACAGTGGGCAGGATGAGGGAGAAGAAGCCACAAACCTCAGCACTGGCAAAGATCTGAGCATGCGTCTACAGGGTAGCATGGCCCTCTAGAATGCAATCACATGGTAAAAATGATAAAAGATAGGTTTTGACAAACATATCAAGGGACTATAAATGCCAAGTGATGTATAGGTCCACACAGTGGTTCTTGTTGCTATAACAACTGAGACTTGCCTTTGGCTTCATGTTGGATTCAGTCAAGAAGGAATGTTAGTCTGTTGGCTGTCCTGGCTCCTTCCAATAGGATGGCCTCAGGATGGCTTGTCTCCTACCTAAGGTCATTTTATTATTGCTATTTTATTTATTTATTTGTTTGTTTGTCTGTTTGTTTATTTATTTATTTATTTATTTATTGCATCCTGTTGACCACAGCACCTCTTGATGGTTCTCCTTCTGGGTTCTGATAACTTCTCCCTACCTTCCAATGTCACCAGCTTGTCTGCATCTCTTTCGGCACTGTCTGCATATTACACCTTTACCAACAGACTGGCCCTTCCACGTGGAGTCTTGTTATTCATTATCTCCTCCAAACTATTGCTTTTTATGTCTGACTGAAAACAAAGAGGTTGTTCTTCTATAGTCATGAAGCTATTTTTCTAGGTTCTCATTTAAAAAACCTGCTCTCAGCCCATATATGTAGGTCTGCCCTTGGCAAATTAATTGCCATGAACTACAAGGGTATAGGTTGGCTATGTGTTAGTCAGATGTCCTTTCTTCAAAAGACTCTTCTCACATTCAAATTGCTTTTATTCTCTTAAGGGCTGAATTTGTTCTTTGATAATTTTATACCTGTAGATACCACATACTGATTACTGTCATCACCCACCCTCTCGTAACTTCCTCTCTTCCCTTCAGAATTCTTTCTCACAGTATGGTCTGATTTGTTTTAGGGTGTGTTAACAAGGGCTGTCTATGTGGCTACCAGAGCTGTCTGCTAGGGCCCTGGGCCCAGCCCTGGTTGTGTAGCTGTAGACACTAACATTTCCCTTATGAAATAATCTATCAACAGCCGACAGTCAGGAGTGAAGGCTAAGGTCCCAGGAGCTCCTCCCTGAGCCATAACTGATGGTTGACATGTTCAGTCTCATGTAGGCCCAGATGCAAACCATGGCTACTCCAGACTCATGGTTACAATGGCCATGCTGTGCCCAGAGGATGGCATTTTGCAGCCTTTCTCTCTGTATATTCTACTTCTTATTCTTTTCTTGCCTTTGCTTCTGCTGTGTGTTCCCTGGGGCTTAGCAGAAGATCTATGACGCCTTAGGTAGGAGTGGGCCCTTGACTGTCACTTACTCTCTGCCTCATTATTGAGGTAGTTGGATGTAGGTATAGGATTTCAATGTTGCCTTGCTTTCTTATGCTTTCTTTTAGACACGCCCCCCCCCATATTTATCTTTTGCATACATTTTTTCCCTAATTGCTCTAAGAAGAATATTACGTCCTTTATCTTTCTAATGGCCCGCTGGGTTATATGTGCAGAAATGTTGAGATCATCTCTACCCATGTCCCTTTACACTGAGCTTGCCACGCTCACTGAAGCCACACTGAAGTCTAACTTGCGTTTCTAAAAGCTAAAGAAAATGTGTTTAAAGTTACTTCCTCATTATGTCTTCGGTGTTTTTATTCTTTTTTTTTTTTTTTTCCAGCATCACAGTTTCTATCAAGTTTTCATTTCTCTCCGGCCTAAAGAATAGTCTTTGTATTTTTTGCAGTGTAAGGCTTCTGAGAAAAAATCCCTTTTACTAGGCTTGTTTACTTCCAATCTGAAACACCTTTATTTCATCTTCAAACTTGAAGGATAGCTTGTCTGGATATACAGGTACATTTCTTTTGCACCTTAGATAAATATGTCTTTCTATTGTCTTCTGTTGTTTCAGATGAGAAATTAACAAAGAACCAGAGGAGATGTGTTTTCTTCTGGATGCTTTTAAGGCTTTTGGGAGGAGGCTGTATTTTTTTTTTCAGTCTGAGTATCACGGCTTCGGCACACTTTCCTTCCTCCCAGTTCTGCCCAAGCTTTGACGGGCTTCAATCCACAAACGTGAGACTTTTACCATATATTTTAAAATTTGATCTAAAAATATTTTTTTATTTCCCCTCCCTTTTGACAGAGTATCAAGAATCTGCTCTCAAACTTGCCATGTAGAAGGAGAGGACCTTAAGCTCCCAATACTCCTGCCTTCATCTCCCAAGTGCTAGGATGGCAAGCATGTGCCACTGCTGGGCTTATACAATGCTTGGGATGGAACCCAGAGCTTTACGCACCCTATACCCTGAGCTACAGCTACATCCCCATATCTTCGCATTCTCTCCAGTTCTTTTCTGGAGCCACAAGTGTAAATATCAGATATCTTGATAATGTTGTCTCACTGGTCCCCTAATATCCATACCTCTCTCCCTCTCCCTCTTCCCCTCCCTCTCCCTCCTCTCTCCTTCTCCCTCCTCCCCTTCCTCTCCCTCTTACTCCTCGGCCCCCAAGCCATAATTTCTATTGGCCTGTCTTCACCTTCTCCCGTTTGCTCTATCATTTTCATTATGATCTATATAGTGGTTTTTCTTTTAATTTTAAGCACTGTCTTTTCAATTCTAGAAACTCTGTTAGATTCTTTCAAACTTCCCCTCTACCAGTTATTCATCTTTTCATTAATTTTGACCATACTTTCCTCCATGCCACTGACCAGAGTTTAATAGCTGCTGTAAATGCAAGCCTGTTGATTCTGAAATTGGATTTTTTTGTTTTTGTTTTTGTTTTTTCAGATTGGTCTATATCAGTTGCTGTTCTTTTCATAATTGGTAGCTGTGCTCTGGCTTTTATGTGTTGAGTATGTTGAGTTGTATGATAGATGCAAGTTTATTATATTGTCAAGACTGAATGTAATTTTCCCCGCAGTGTGTTGACTGTCCTTACCCACCCCAACCTCTGTTGGCTTGGCCAGTCAATTAAGTTTCTCAGGCTTTAAACTCGTTTCACGGACATTTGGACTTCAGTTCAGTTCCCCAGCTTTACTTGCTGTTACCGCTGTTGGGGCTCTCAGGCTCCGCCATGCTTTCTGGGATCTCTCTCCTGTACTCTTATATCCCAGTTTGAATTTCCCAAGCTGTGCCTCCTAGTTTTTTGGGGGAGGCTAGGATTTCCTGTTGTGGGTGCAGCAGCTGCTGGGCATGGTGCCAACTTCAGCTACAGGCTGACACCATTTAAAGGTGAGAAGCTCACCCTATGCCACGTTATCTTCTCAGGTCCGTTTACTTTTCCTCTCTGAACATGCTTGCCTTCGAATTGTTGAGTTATTATATTTCTCCCAGAGTTGATAGTTCTTATCTGTGGTCTGACAGGAACTTATTCAATCAGCCCTAGGAGCAGAGCTGATGGGGCTACAAATTTTTTAGTCTGTGTTCTTTGACAGGACCCGGACTCCTACCATAACACCACAAAATTCACCTGCCTATAAATGTTTGCATTTCCTGTGTCCATCATTTGAATTTTTTTTTCTCTCAGCCTAAATTTTCATTTAGTTGGGCCATTTGGTTGCCTGGGGTGTACACCCCAGGTCATGGTTTTATGAGCATCCTATTTGGCTTTAAGATAAATTATTCGGTACCTCTTATTTTTGAATTATCTTGAGCAATGTTACTTCAATTTGTCTCCTGAGATCTTATATCTTCATGTCTTTAGGTCTGTCTTTCTGCATCATATTCTCATACTTATAATCAGTTAGACTTAGTGTCTCTTTTCATATTGATAGACTGCAATTTCCAATCTCTCCGCATTGTCGTAGTTTGACCTCAAAGATTACATTTCTCCCAAGAAAATGTCTTCCTCCGGCTTAATCATCCTGCATTTCATCTTCCTCTAGCTTCCTTGCTGCTCCAGTTTTGCAAGTCTAAACATATTTTAATATCACCTTTTATTTTCATAAATGAAACATGCCCGTTTAAAATAATCAAACAGCTTTACAAAGTTGTAATAAATAGCCATTGTTCCCTGCCCACCTGTTTTTCCGGGTCTATTCCAAATCTCTTCCTCGAATCCTTTTGTTTGAGTTATTTCTTTTGATATTGTCTTCATTTTGTTAAGCGATGGACAAAAACTGTTATGGGTTATTTTCTATTGATTATTATACTCCATAGGTGCTAGTGGCACAAGTTGGGTACTCCCAGAGCAGAACTCGAGTCAAGGAAATCAGTGAAATTGTTTATTTAGGAGGTGACCCTTAGCTGCACAGATAGAGCAATGGGGACGTGGGAGAGAGGAGGGAGAACACTTGATAAAGCATGTGGCATTGCCATGGTAGACTGCCAGGGCTTGACTCTACAGCTGTGCATGGGAGTTGTATACAGTCTACTGGCTTGAACAACCTATGAGGCAGGACTTGTGTGAAGCCCTCCTCACTATTCTGTGTCCCTAATTTCACTCAGGTGGTAGGGGGAGATGGCAGGAGAGGGGAGCAGAAAAGAATGGTTCTGAGGAGGGAGTCCTTACCTTCTTAGCTTTCTTATTATGGGGTTATCTCAAGCTAGCTGCATCTCTTGACCCTTGTACTGGCTGGTTTTGTGTGTCAACTTGACACAAGCTGGAGTTATCACGGAGAAAGGAGGCTACCTTGAGGAAATGCCTCCATGAGATCCAGCTGTAAGACATTTTCTCAACTAGTGATCAAGGCTGGGAGGGTCCAGCCCACTGTGGGTGGTGCCATTCGTGGGCTGGTGGTCTTGGGTTCTATAAGAAAACAAGCTGAGCAAGCCAGGGGCAGCAAGCCAGTAAGTAACATCCCTCCATGGCCTCTTCATCAGCTCCTGCTTCCTGACCTGCTTGAGTTCCAGTCCTGTGATGAACAGCAATGTGGAAGTGTAAGCAGAATATAAACCCTTTCCTCCACAACTTGCTTCTTGATTATGATGTTTGTGCAGAAATACAAACCCTGACTAAGACAACCCTGCTCTGCATTCTGAGGATCATAGACCTTACCCATGATCCTCTCTTGTCGTTTCTGATACCACCCCACAAGATCATCAGCTCAGTTCTGGTGTTGCCCTTCAGGGTTTGCTGTAGTGTGATCCCTGCTTTGTAAACAGGCACCCTTGTAAATATAACTTCTCTAAGATGTCCCAATTTAATGCTGTCTGTTTCTTATTGAAACTTGAAGGAAGAACATGGGTTGAAATAGCAGCCAAGTGGTACTGAGGTAAATTGGTCATGTAGCTGTCATTATACAAGGACAAGATTCTTAATGGTGGGAGACAGAGCCCTACAAGGCAAAGAAGAAGGATGCTTTCCATCCTGGACTACATCAGCAACAAAGAGCCGAGTGGAAAACAGTTCAGCTCTCTTTCCTGAATAAATCAGCTGGGTATCTCACTCTTCCTTGGAAGAACTTCAGTGCGAATGAACATCCTCTTCCTAGAGCTTGCAGTTGAGGTGGGTTTGTCCTACTTTGTCAGCTATGGCTGGGATGCTAGGAAGAGGCGGGCATGCTCTCTCCTCCATGGCCCGAATTAGTAAAACGGCTCATTTGATGCAGACATACACCTGGAGCTCTGGGCTGTGTCAGATGTCAAGGCCCGAGGACAGGCTGAAGAGAGACAGTGTCAGTCAGCGCACCTCAATCATGTTTCTCACAGCGTGTAAAACAATAAACTCCTTCTCACCACACAAAGGAATACCTGGGTTCTGGATTCTTACCTTGGCTGGCAGCTTTCCTAGCCCGGGAACTCAGGAAAGGTTAATGGTCTTCATCTGCATTATCACAGACTGTACTGGAGTCTCTGAGACTGGGGGTCTACAGGTGGCATCCCACCGTGGCTGGGTTCTGACCTTGCCCGTGAGGGAGGCTGATCTCCACTTGCTTAGAGGCCATGCTTTCTTTCCGTCTCTGCTGTTCCTGACCCCATCTATGGCATCTGACGCTGCGCTGCCCTGGGGCTCTGCCACCAAAGTCAGTGAGAGTTTCCTGTACAGAAGACAACCTGGATCACCTTCCCAACTTCAGGATGCCCTTTGTTCCCTAGAAACCCCCGTCCTAAAGAGGCAGGCTCGACTAACTGAATACCAAGTCTCCCAAATCTCTGGCTTCTAAAGGCGATCTCTGATTTTTCTCTTTAAACACATCTTTCGACACCCCCCCCCCCAACATCTGCCTTATTAGGCAAGCTGTGACGATATTCCAGGATCTGGGAAAGTGAAAACTTTCCAGGTCACAGCTTCAGTTGAAGAAGTCTATATGAGTGTGTAAACAATGAAAGCACCAAGCAGCCATGTGAGCACTAAGGTGGAACCTGCTGATATGCTTGCAGTTCCCCGATGATGCTAGCAGCCCACGCCTTTACCAGACACTGTATTAAATAAAACCAGAAACCCACAACCATAACTCAAAGAGGACTGTAGAAACTTGTAGAAAATCTCCTGAAATGCTGTTAAAATGTGAATTCTAGGGTGCCCGGAGATGTAGAGTCAGGCTCCCTGGAGTTCTGCTTGAGAATCTACAGCTTAATAAAGTCTCTGTGTGATGCTTTAGACAGGTTCAAGCTTTAGAAACCTAAGCCTGTGATCTACACAACCTCTTCAATTTGGTTAGACCACCAGCAGCTGAATGTAGGTAAGCTGTATCAAGGGCAAAACACTGTGGACCGCTGCACTCAAACAGGGCTCACAACCACTCACTAAGGGACACTCTTAGCTTGGCCCGCCTTCAGCAGCAGTATCACCTGTAAGATGGGTCAGTAGGACGTGAGAGCTCACTGGGCTGTCGTTGTGGACACCAGGTGAGAGTCCCATGTGATGCTTCTTTGCAATCAAATGTTAATAATAATTGTTTGTTGAGAATTAGTTCAAATGCTTTGTCTTAAATCGGCTCACAAAAGCTCTGCTTCCAAAGGCTGGGGGTCCCTGCCCCCAGCTGGCTTTGACTGGTAATAAAGAATTGCCCTACAGCCAATGACTGGGCAAGGAGATGGAGATTCGACTTTTAGATTGCCCAGGCTGGGGGGTGGGAGTGGGGCAGACAGAATTGCTGTAATGGAGGAGCAAGGAGAACAGACCTAAAGGCCCACCAACATGGAAGATTCCAGAAAATTGGCCTTAGAGGCCATTTCCCCAAATTGTGTCTGGGGCAGCAGAGACAAAGTATAGATTTTTTAAAAATGTTAACTCAGGAATACCAGAGGGGAGTGTGTGCTAGTCATGGGAAGGTTTGGAGCTAGTTAAGGCCTAGCGAAATTAGCTGGTGTGTGCATGTGTGTGTGTGTGTGTGTGTGTGTGTGTGTGTGTGTGTGTGTGTGTGCATGTGCGTGTATTTCATTTGTGAATCTAGAACTCCTGGGCATGAGCCACCGGGAGCCAAAGCAGATTAACTATTCGCTGCTACAGTTATTAAGGTGTCTCCCTTAAGTGTTAAGAGTCCCATTGTTAATATTTCACTTTGGTAAACTAAAAGAACACGTACAACTTCTCAAAATGCTTCTATCCGTACTTTCAAAAATTTATACATAACTGGAAAATGTCTTTTATTCTGTAACTTCTACACATGGCTCCAAGACGGGCAAATCTCTATTTCTTTTTCCTTTCTATCCTTCTTCCCTTCTTTTCACATAGATTAAAAAAAATCTTTTATCTTAGGGACAACACATTGTCAAGAAGGATAAAAGATCTTTTGCCTCTTCAGTGATTTCTGTTTTAACATGGTTGGACAATTTCAGTACATTTCAGAGGAATAAATGGGTCTTTTAAAAGTGCTATTATTTTTTTTAAATTGCTATTTTTCCTACAGATTCATTAACAATTCAAAAGTTAAATTAGAAGTAACCTAAAAATGTCCTACTTTATACCAGCAAAGTCTATTCCATCCCAATGCAAACCACTTTCACAACAGTCAGTGAAAAAAAAAAAATCATGCCTCATGCAAATCTCTTAGATTTTCTAGAAAATCAGCCGAACAAAGAAAGACTAAGTACAGTGTGATTTTAGTATTTATACTAGTGTGACGGGATAGGAGGCAATGGAAGGGTTAAGAGGCTGAAAGTCTTTTTAACTTTTAAGGTGAGCTCTGGAGGTTTCATCTTAATTACGAAGTAGAGTTGGTATCTTCAGGGTGTTCCAATAAGAACTAATTATCAACCTGGACTTAAAGTAAGCATTGGTGGAGCTCACCATGGATCAGGTCACTAGTCACCACGCTTTCATTAAGTCCCTAATTTTCTTACCACTCACCTTTGTTTTATAATTAGGCTCTGTTTATAATGAAGTGCAAGTGTGTGGAAGCATTCAGCACGGGAATTAGCATATATATGTACATATGTGTGTGTGTATGTGTTAGCATATATATGTACATGTGTATGTATATGTTAGCATATATGTGTACATATGTGTGTTTGTATGTGTTAGCATATATATGTACATATGTGTGTATGTATATATTAGCATATATATGTACATATGTGTGTGTATGTATATGTTAGCATATATATGTAGAACAAGTGCTAATTCCTTCTTTGTCCCTACCTGGTAGTAAACTCATGGGGACTTATTAAAATTTCTAGTCATATTTTTTCTGAGCTTTCTATGACTGCTTTAAAAAATAAGAAGTAAATATTCTTGGGAAATGAAGTGAAAGCGCTAAAGAAAATTAGAGCCGTAGGAAGATAAAAGTCTTTTATGTGCTGGTTAAGTTATTAAAATATTAACTAGTCACGATAATAGCAAGTGTGTTACTTGTGTGTAGTTGTGTGCCCATTGTCTGTGCTTACATATTAAGTTGCTATTTTCAGGCATTGCAAACTCAGTCAGACGGAAGCTAGAAGCCTCATATGACAGATGACCAAGTCAAATGGAATTCCTATTTAAAACAAAAGCAAACACACCTCTTTAACTATTTTTAGGTCACTGGCAGAAATTCAAAACCCAAAGTACATTTCAAAGTGACTAATCCCACAGTCCTAGAGCTCTGAATATGTTGCTTCCCACAATTAAAATTATAGATCCAAGTAGAAATGATGTAATGATTCTATTGTGTATACTTAAAAGTTAAGCCTCGAAGTCGTCCATATGCACAGCAGCTGTTACATGTTAGTGGCACTGGATTCTGTGCATTACGGACATGTTTCTAACACAAAGGGATTCTAGAATGTTCGTCTTTTCTAAGGTCAGAAATGCAAGGCCGGTTTTTATCTCCTTTCAACTTGAAATGAGGGGCCTCAAAGATTTCCGACTCAACAGGAAATGAAATTCCCTGGCATGCCCACAGAATGGGTACCAGATGAAAAGCAGGGTTACCCGTACTTGAGGCAAGGCAACCTAGAAGATTATATCCTAGTAAAGGACAACATGAAAGTCACTGAGCCATTAAGAACATGCTGTAGATTGCTGTGCAGTGAAAAGTTAGTACTGACCAGCCCTCTCTTCAAGAAGACCGTGCAAGACTTCAGATTAGTCCAGTTTGATCCTTTCATTGTACAAACTAGTCTCCGAGAGGATGAGTGACTCGCTCAAACCACAGAGGGAGTGAAAGAGTGAGGTCTCCTCTGTGGAACAACTCTGTTCTGGAAGTCTCTCCCAACCCCTTTCCTTTTCCGGGCTGTCTCGAGACCTCCTCCTAGAAGCCCCACATCACAAGAACTGTATCAGGGCTGGAGTCATGGTGTCACCGTGACTTTGAAGGCATGCAGCCCTTGTCCAAATGATCCTTGAGATTTGGAGTGACACAGGACACACGGGAAGGCCAAAGGGGTCACTAGGGTGGAGGAATATTTGTCTTCTAAGGTGAACATGGGGCACTGGAGGAAGTACCTAAAATGGAGGAACCGCATCATGGAATCCTCGAATGCCAGTCTACTAAAGGGGACTTGCCCTCAGTACCTGCATAATGTAGGGATTAAGACACCATATTTTTCAGGTACTCGTGAGTGATTTTATTTCAGGGTTGGCTGTGGGCCACATTCTTATGAGAGATGCACTTCAGTCTGTGTTAGAGCTTTAGGGAGGATTTGACCTAAGGCTGAAGTTTATTGGCAGCTGAGAAAGTAGAATCAATCACAAAGATGAAAAAGAGACTATAGCCGGTTAGAGCATTTTAATGTGTGTACTGGGAGACTTGAAATAGCCTTATTAGTGTATAATTAGGCTTTTTATTTCTATTTTTGTCACATAGATGTGTCTTTTTGTTTATACATGGAAGCTCCCAGCATGTCTTCCAACAGTATACTATTGTTGAAGGAGGACTAGAGAATTGTTCTTTTTCTTCACACTCATCTTTTTTTATTGGTGTGCATTCATTATACATAGCAATGGGCTTTAGAAAGACATTTTCATGATGAATGCCAAGCGCTCTGACTATATCTCCTTCTCACACCCTCCTCTTGATACTCCAACTTTCCTCCAACAGTTTTGTTTCTATTTTCATGCTATATATGTGTGTGTTTATGTATATATGATTTTATGTATCTATATAAAGCAGGATACATAAATGAGAAGAAATGTGATATTTTTTTCTGAGCATGGCTTACTTCACATATCCATTTTCCTGAATAAAAGGGAGGCTCTCCCTCCTTTTTTACATTTATAGCTGTTTATATAAAGCCTCATGTGGCCCACAGTAGCTTCATACTCACCAGGTATCTGACAAAGACCTTGAAGTCCTGATCCACCTGCCTTACCTCCTAAGTGAAGTGCTGGGATCACAGGTGTGGGACACCATCTCTAACTAAAGTCCTGCATGTAGGTGTGCGCACATATGTACGTGTGATGCTGAGTTTAGAATTTAACTTATGCATGCTGGGTAAGACCTCTGAGCCATGTGCCAAGCCTGAAAGGACAGATTTTCACTCTCCTTTCTGACTGAACAACATTCTATTTTGTATATAAACTAGATTATTTATCCACCCACCTATTGATGACATAGTTAGCTTTTTAATGGGGGCTTACTCATAAGTAAATCTCACATATATAAAGTTAAGTGAAGAAATCCAGATGCATGTGTGACATACACACACATACACACACACATACTCACATATACACACAATCACATAAACGCACTCATATACACACATACACATATGCTCATATACACATATACACACTCAAAAACACACACAAACACACTCACACACACACACTCACATACACACATACTCACACACACATACTCACACACATACTCAATATACACACATACACACACACTCATATACACATACAGTCACACACACACACACATACATACACAATCACACATACATACACACACATACACACAGTCACATACACACATACTCACACACTCACATACACACATACTCACACATACTCACACACACTCACATACACACATACACACAAACACACACTCATATACACATACAGTCACGTACACACACTCACATACATACACACACATACATACACACATTTGAGGCAAGGAAAGCCCTCTCTAAAGCAGGCACCACAACAGAAGTGAAGTGTCGAGATTCTGAAAAATAAGATAAAGTACAGATCTGGATTGATACGGGTGGAAGAGGCGATCATCAGACAATATGGGTTTATGCCTGTGAAAGGAACGGGGAAGGAAGGATGGAGTGAAAGTCTCTAAGAAAATCTTGCCTGAGCTCACAGATGGTTAATTGGGCAGTGTGACCGTGTGACTTTCATTGGGCGATATGCTGATGTGACTCTGCCTCTAGAAAGTTCAGAGCAGGAAGCAGAGACAGTGACTGCTGTTAGGGAGAAGTGACTGGAAGAGCTTCTGGGGCCTAGTTAGTCTGCCCTTCAGTCAGGGTGCTGACTGCCCAGAAGGGGGTTTACTTTGTGGAAATTCACTGAGTTGAGCACACGGATGATGATATATTTTTATGTATTCTATAATATTAACAGCAAAAGACATAAAGAGACTGTTCACCAAGCTCAGGAGGATAATAACATAGGAGAGGGTCACAAACAAGTTTGCTGAGAATTTAAATAATTTACTTTATGTGTAATAAAACTAAAACAGCTGGCTTAGCTTCTTGTCAGGGCTTGAAATTAGACAAAATGACAGACTGTATTATTCTTAGAGGCAGGGCTGTGCTGGAATCAGGACACCAGCCAGGTGACACATGACTCCCATAGAACAGAACTGTATCAGCAAGCAGAGGCAGCTGGGGCAAGAGAAAGAAGGAGTCTTCTGCACTCAGGTCTTGGCATCCAAGCATCTAGCACAAATCTCAGAGAAGAGAACAAAGCCAGCCTATAGACTAGGAGGCCCAGCAGGGTGATTCAAACAGCAGGGTTCAATGTTAGGTCCAAGTGTGTGGCTTTGGTCCAAGGTTTGGTTCCGGGTGAATGGACAAGCCCACTGAACCATCGGTTCTTCTGGGCCTCTGTTCACCACTGATAATGCTGTATCTCTGGCTAAAAGAACAGATGTAGCCATTTTTTAAATATGGATCAGGGGAAAAGGTGGATGACTTTTGTGTATAAGAAATTGTACTTGAGCAAAGTTAAAGTGGTGTGAAAATATTCATAGGTCACATGTGACGGAGCAAAAAAATATGGTCCAGGGAAAAAAGTCAGGAGGCTGAAAAAATAATTCAGTGTTCTTTACGTTAGGGGTTTGAGAATATCTTATGTCATCTTCCTTAGAGGGCTTGAGTTCATGGTGTATATTTTCAGATATGGGTGCAGTGCCTTCTTCATCTTTGGCCCCTCAGTGTCTGGCACATAATAAATTTTCTGCAAAGCGTCAGTGGGAGAATCTGTAAATTATAAGACATGGTATGTACGGGAATGTTCCCATGTTGTCAGTCTGGTCCTGATGGGAAGGATGCACTGGAGCATTGCAGCTCATCTGGAGATAAACCTGAGCATCGTGGTGACGAGAAGAGGGATGGGTGGTGGAGACTGGAGCTCTCCTCCCTTGGAAATGTGGGTAAGAAACAGGGGAGCTCCACACAGAGAAATGTGGGAGAAGAGGGAAGACAGGGAGACACTGGGAGTCAGGAGGGAGGAGAGAACTTGAATCTGTGAGTTGGACCACCAGGCTGGACACAGAGATGAGCTAATGTGTGTATCATAATATGCTGCTGTCTGATTAGAATACACTGATGCTGTTTTGCTTTGTTTGAGGACAGTTGCATGTAGCGCAGGTTAGCCTTAAACTACCTATGCTATACATCCAAGAATGACCTTGAATTCTTGATCCTCTGCCTCTCTTTCAAGTGCTAAGTTCACAGATGTGGACACCACACTCAGCTTGTGCACTCTTACAGGAGTTAAGTCGGTCTTGGTCTTTATTGATATTTTTCAATACTTTGACAGACTGAATGAGATCTATCCCCATGATGGAGAGAAATCTGTTTTACTTAAATCCTACTGGTATAAGGTTGCTCTTAGAACCATCTTGAGTTAATGTTTGACCACATATCTGGATACCAGGGCCCAGTGGAGTGAATACACAAATCTAACCGTCTGGGGATCCAGGAGCCCTAGACTTGCTGGAGCTTGTGAAGTGAAGCATTCACAGAGTTGGTCTTAACATTCCAGGCCTCTAACATTTTGGACCCAGAGGGGCCCGCTGAGGCGCCAGAATGATGCTCTTCACAACGTCTGATTTGGAAAGGAAGAATGGAAAGGGATTATTAGCCAGTGACCAGAAATGCTAGCTCTCAACTCAGTAAATCCAGAAAGCAAGAATCAGACTCCAGATAATTAGAAGCCATGAAAAACCTGACTGCTCTTCCAATAATGTTATGTATAATTATATAAAATCACAAAACCGTAAACAAACTCAAAACAAGAGGAAAGAAACTAAACCATCTGCCTAAATGTAGAAAAGATGCCTGTGGAGATACTTGAATTTCAGGCTGGAGAGTTATTTTACTACATCTAATAGAGATGTGGAATAGGCAGGCAGCATAGGGGTTGGGGGTTGGACAGGAGCTAGGCTCACTCAGGAAGCTGGTCAAGTTGATCTATTTTGGAGCAGCGGCTTGGTCTTTCTGCCTTCCAAGAAGTCAGGAGTGATCAAGTAGCATCCGTTTCTTCCCTTCCATGTCCCATCCCCCATCCCTCCAAATCTTGGCAGAGGCTTGCGTCTTACATAGCTCAGCCAAAGCAGCTCACCATCATGATGAGTGTGTGATCCATGGCAGACATTTCACATTCAAAACTCATAAATCTAGGAATGGATGATTCTGCAGGCTTCCTGCTGTAACGATTGGCAGTAAATTTACACACTCTGCCCAGCCTCTCCTATTTACCCATGATAATGAAGAACACAATTTGTATGAATAGTCGAGGACCTTGGATAATCTCCAAACCTAATTTTTAAGTTAAATAGTTTCAACTGCCTGCTTCGCTAAACAGCAATTCTTTTAGCCCTTGCTTTGCACATTTCTGTTGGGAGCAAAATGGCCTACGCAAACATGAGCTCCGTTTTCTATACATGAAAAGTCTCAAGGAGAACTTGCATACAGACTGTTACATCTTTAAGCTCATTCTAAGTGGGGGGACTTCCCACTTAGAGCCATGTCAAGGGAAGATAAAAAATGATTTTTTACAGGGCATGTGTCCTAATGCATCTGCAAGGTTATTCTGATTTTCACAAATCGATTGATGAATGTAGGGGTAAAACAGAATGGGTATAAAGATTCATGGTAAGTGCTATTATTAAGTACCCGCTGAGTGCCAGGGGGTCTACTGGACATAGGTTGAACACTGAGGCACATTGAACGTTGGGCTTCTCAATTTGTATTTTGCAACCCAATCTTGGCGCTAAGGATGGGCATTGAGTTTCTGATGAAAGCAGGCCCTGCTAGTTAGATACTTAAAGAACAGCAAACATGCAACTACTTAAGACAGATCAATGAATCATGTTTCATTTCTTGGCCTGAACCAGAGAAGTGCCTCTTTGTCCTGCCTTTCGTTCATATTCAGCAGATGCTGGCTCCCCCAAAGATAAAGCTTTCTTTGTGCGCTGTGCCCTCAGCTTCCCTGGGTAGAAGATGGCAGCTTCTGTATGCAGATGCGGAGAAGTCTTTCTAAATGTGTTTACATAGTACTTGTCTCTTGAGTACATGTTTGTTTTTAGTGGTAAATTATCAGAGCGTGTGAAGCTGAACCTCACCTACTTTTTGGATATGTTTTAAGTAGCCAAATTTCCAAGCCAGAAACCATAAAAACCATGATGTTGGTTCCCAGACCTCTCATTCAAACGGTGCCAGGTAACTGAAACTGATTAATGAGCTACTCGTTTAACTGTGATTGTATTGGGAGGAAAATGCTTGTTTTCAGATTATTCGTAGTTGGAAGTCTGTTAGCTCCAAAGAGAATGCTGTTCCAAAGAATTAGTGGGATAAACTTTCCATCGGTGCTTTTCCATTCAAGGCTCAGCATCTGCAGAGCCAAAGAGAAAAAAAGGGTCAGGTCCCCAGATGTGATGGCAAACTGCTTAAATTGCTAATGGGGAGGTGAGGCTGGCCTCGAGTGTTTAGGATTGCATGGATGCTGCTCTGAACGAAGAGCTGGATTCCTATTGGGAGTGGTAGAGATGGCTCCAAATCCTCCCGGAAGAGAGCACAAGGAACTGAAAGCCAAGGATGCTGTTTTTACGGGGCACGGCAAATGAGGAGCAGGCCATCTGCGCCAGGCCCTGTGTTTGCCTCTGTTACCCTCAGAGATTTAACAGTGCAGTTCCACCAGCCGCGCCCGAGAATGATTTAAAGCTAACGAGATTTCCCCCCTTCTCTGTTTTCAAGTCCAGACTCACAATTCCAAGTAACAAAATCTCAACCTAACTTGTACTTTCAACCAAACTTCCATGTTGCTTCTCCCAGTCTCGGTTACATCAAACACGCAAACTGGGCTTTCAAGGGTTTATTTCACATAACTGAAAGTCTCAGAAATAGTTCCAAGGGTCCAAACGTCCCGCGATGTGGTTGATACTCCTTTTCTGCGTTCTGCTGCTGTCTCCACTTCCCATGGTGGGTTATCGTCAATAAGTACTGGACACACACAAAGACCTATCAATCCCCACACATCAGTGCCAGAATTGGGAAGCTTCTACACCTCTGGACCAGTCACTATGCTTTAGGGGACATGATCAGATAACCTGGCTTCCGTCTTCCTCCTATACCACAGGAGCAAGGCTGTGTGATTTCACAGATCTCTCTTACTGTTTGTAGAAGAATTGGATCTCCAAGGAAGAGTGACAGTGACAAGAAGAATGCCGACTGTGACATGGTCCATGGTACTTTGATAGTTCTGATGTAGGAGATGATCAGCTGTTCCTTCTCTCCACTCCCACTTAATTCTATCATTCAAGACATCCTTGATGATCTGGGGAGGGTATGGACTTCGGATGTTCTCACAGTTGATATGCCGGAGGATGTGGTGCTGAGGCTGCATCTCAGTTAGAAGAGTGTTTACTGATCATTGGCAAGAGGCCCTGGGTTTGTTCCTCAGCCCCACATAAATCAGGCATGTTACTGTGCACCTGTAAACCCAGCACTCAGAATAGAAAGGCAAGAGGATCAGACGCTCAAGCACATGCTCTGAAATGTAATGTGCTCAACACCAGCTTCAAGGATACCTGGGACTTCACAAATGTACACATGTATGTACACATTTGTACAGTAGTGGTCTTGCTACTCTAGTTTTCTGACTAACACAATCAGGCAAAATATTTAAGCTCTTAAAGCCCCAGTTCCTCCGGGCAGTATCAGCCTCTGTGAAAGTTGATAAGAATGCTGACCTTACAGACTGTTCCAGAAGCCTCTGAAATAATATTCAGGAAACTTGGGGAAGGTACCATGAGTGGTATTGAAGGTAGAGCAGGAAAGATTGGGGACAAGATGGCAAAACTCACCACAGATGTGCCTACTACACTACATCTACACTGCTGTGACTCCAACCATTGAAACTGATTGCTAAGGAAGTTATGGCCAGTCACCAAGTATAGCATCTTCCAAATTCACAGCCCCTCCACATTTGTTTTTAAATCACCAGATAGTAGCTTCATGACATAACTGTAGGGAAGACAACCAAAATGAAACCCACTCACCTAAAACAGATGAAAAGAAAAACCCCAGCCATGAGAACAGCTTTGAGGAGCTGTACGATTGAATGGTATTTTTGTCCAGCTGGGACTCATTCTTAAACGTCACTAGAAAGTGAAAATTTCAGGACGATAATAATATTCGACCCTGCTTTCACATATACTAGTATACAGAAAGTCTCTCCAGAGATGTCCCATAGTTCTTGCTGAATTAAGTCCTACTCGATTTGGGGAAGTTTAACATTTCTCCCAATGCAAATCTATTTTAAGGTCAGCTAAACTCAACTAAAAATAGAAGCTCAAGGCAGGCCCGCTGTTAATGCTTTATACATCCCTTTATAAAAGAATCAGTTGGCTTATTGCTGTATATTGATATTCAGTAGGCCTGCTGTCCCACATTGATTATCTCTGTGTGGGCCAAGTGGGAGTTATGGACTATGGCTGTTGGTGTATAATCCTTTGTTTACAGCACGAGGTATAGCATATCACAAACTTATAAAAACTAGACTTCTTAGAGTTTAAAAATATTTGCATGGTAATTTTCTTCAGTGTATGTATACTCCTGTGTGTGTACCGTGGGGGGCATGTATGTATGTTCGAATGCGTGTAGCTGTATGTCAGACCCAAGGCAGACACTGAGTGTCTTCCTTAGCGTTCTCTACGTTCGATATTGAGGCTGGGTCTTTACCTGAACCAAGAAAGCACCATGTTGGTGCGTCTGGCTTCGCAGTTTCTGCCTTGCCTCCTGTTCTAGGAGTACAAGTGGCCGCCGTCCTCTTTCAGCTCTCACATACTTTTTGTTGACATGGTTCTGGGGATCTTAACTTCAGTCTACATGCTTGGGTGGCAAGGGCTTTACATTCTGAACCATCCCTACAGCTCTTTACTATAATTTTTATAGAGACCTGAATGTAAAATAATAGGAAAAAAAATTTATTTCAGGCCTCTGGATTTACCTGTGGTTCTAAGATTGAACCATGGCTGCTTCTAGCCCAGGCTTTCTCTTTTCTTCCCTCCCATAGACCTGAGGAACAGGAATGACACCGCTGAGATGGCAGCAGATGAGGAGACCTACAGACAGCTTAAGAATAATGAAACATGTCCCTTTGGTAATCTCCCCGAATGATATCTCTATGAGCATCTCATGGCCGAGGTGTATAAAACAAGTCAACCATTTCTCTGCCAAACCTATTAAATTATCACTGAATCTGACCCTGTGCTGGTGGCACGATTTCTATCTGATTAGAAACTAGAGGCACATTTAACTTTTGCCTTTCAATGGTGGACGTCATCGATTTTCCTGGAGTCTCTTTAAAGCTTCTAAGTTTTTTTTTTTTTTTTTTTTTTTTTTTTTTTTTTTTTTTGTCGCAAGGTCAGCTGTGGCTTCCTCTGTTTCTCTGAACTTTGGCAAAGATGCCAGGGGCTTCTCTGTCTTTCTCCCCCCCTCCATTCTTTACCTGCTAAATATATACTGGCACAACATGGGCACAATCATCTTTTTCTCTTGCTTAAAAACAAAACAACCTTCCAAACATCTAAGATCTTATTTAATATCCATGGTCCATACAAACTCTTATCAATATTTAAGGAGTCTATTGCGCAAAAAAATGGAGAATCATTGCATTAATATTGCATCGAAGTTTATAGAAAGATGAAAGTTAATGAAGCCAGGTCCGTGTGCTTTAATGGAGCTGGATGGAGGAGATTCTCCTTTAATCCACTGAGAAGGGTATCTCGGGCCCCTGTGCGATCAGGGCTTCTAGAGATGTAACCATGCCTATTTGTAATTCAGAAGTGAAACTCAGAAATGCCAATTGGTTAAAAACTAAACCTCATTGCAGTTACTAAAAGATTACTTGAGCATTTTCACTCAGAATGAAAGATCAAGACACAAGAGCACAATAAAAAGCGACAAGGAGACCCACACATCTCAGTGAACTCCACATCCCATTGATATTCTCAACAATATCAGAGAGCATTTAATATGCTTGCAAGCATTTGGAAGTCTAAGAAAAAATTAACTGTAGTGATGCTGTGTGTGTGTGTGTGTGTGTGTGTGTGTGTGCGTGTGTCTGTGTCTGTGTCTGTGTGTATGATTTTTCTAATTATGGTAGAATGAGATGTTATGCAATATAAAGAATTTGTAAATGAAAATTTGCCTTCTTAATCAGTAAAAAATAATTAACTATATCCAAAAAGATTATACAGATGTATGTAAATTACCAGGTAATAGAAAAAGCAACAGTGAACTTGCTACCCAATCAAAGAGTTGGGAAATTAATTGTCTACAATTTCCATAAGCCTAACTGTTGCTCTCCCATACGGACTAATCTACACTCCATCTCATACTGAGAGTATGCTTACAAAGGAGGAGGTGTTGAAGTTTGGGAGTGATGAAGATAAAACACCCTTCCCTATTAGTAATGAAGTCTCCATCACCACCTAAAGGGCATGGATTGTGGTGGCTCATCCTCACCACAGGGAGATTCCAACAGTGAATTGAATGAGTGCAGTAATGTAGCTGGTGGACCCTGAAGGCAATTAAGAAGTGCATGTGAACTCTGTGGGCCATGGATAGCTGATGTTCTAGAAGGTGATAAAAAGCTGGGAGGGATGTCTAAGCATTTGAAAAGCCATGTGTGAAAAGCAGACAGCTTCCCTGAAAGGAACTCTGAAAATCAGAAGACTAAACTTAATCAGGTGGGCAAACACCAGAGAATGTTAAACAGCCAACCCAAGATTTGTCTGTTATGCCAAGGTCAGGGGTCCTATCTGATGAATATATAGGGCTTTGCTTGTGATATGCAGACATCCAGCTGGATCAACCCCAAAATTCCAAATGTCCATCACTTTCTTGAACTGTCTGTGTTTTTGTACAAGTATTCTGTAATTTCCTATTGTGAATTAGGATGCTCTCCTTACTAAGGACAGTTAGAGTCCTGCTCCACACTCATGGAGATGTGCTTCCTCAAGAACCAGCCTGTCTCCCTCCTGACCACTTGGTCTATATTCAGGGTGAAGTCACAGCATTAGCCATCTGGGTACCCCTAGGGAACTCCTAGGGGTCACAGGTCCCTATGTGCTTCCAGGCCTAGCCAGAAGTATGAGCATGACATTTGTTTACATGGGATAAAGTTCTGAGGGAGCTTGATCCCAGCAACAACAATACAGGTAAGCAGGAGAGAATTTATAGATTTTAGATAGCTCGAGACAGGATTTAACACAATGGTAAAGTCTTGTAAGAGAGCATGGATTTGGCATTAGAATAGAACCTAGAAATGTGGAAACAGCTATTGTCCCCATGAAACTGAAGTGCCCAGATTAGCATGGGAGACACAAAGGAAACAATTCAAAGTTTAGTTAAGTATGTTCCACGGTCTCCGTTCCATGGCAATGCCGGAGGAGTCTGCTATTATCCAGGCTATAGTAATTGGCGGTGAGAGGACCACATCATACTAGCCTGTCATCGGAGTCTATTCTGTTGCTGACAACAGGACCAATAGACCTGAGACGACAGAGGCCAGGAGGATGTGATTATTGTAAGGAGTGCCAGCTAAGACAGCCTGCCTTAGAGACACTTACAGAGACAGTTAATAGAATATGGCATTCCTAGATGGGAGACTGATGGGTTCCCATAAAGAGTTACCTGTCTGCATGCACCGACAGAAATAATCAGACATAATGGTCAGGGGACTAGGCGTAGTTGTCTTAAAATTTTGTCTTCCTTTTTGTGTTGTTTTTCAAATCTGTAACCCAGAACTGAAGAACCGGCTAAGTTTCCAGGAGGAACAACACACAGGCACCCCACACAGATGACTCCTCTTGGGCTGGGTTACAGTTCAGCAGCAGCTGTTTTCATGCTGGAGAGGCAGAGAACCTACTGGTAGCTCAGTTTGTCCTTTGCTGAAGACTGGACAGATTTCTAGAAAGGAACTGGTACTGAGTACGAATTGAAAGGCCAGAGAAGCAGGAGTGGAGTGTGCACAGCTGACAGGAACATCAGTGAGCACCCCTTTGGGGACAGAATGAAGCCTGAAAGCCTGTACTGGCTTCCTGGTGACAAGTGAAGTCATCACCAAATAAACTCACAGGGCGAGAGTTCAGTGGTATAGTACTTGCCTAGTAAGTTTGAAGCTAATAGCATAAGTTTCCAACACTAGAAAACACAAGAGAACAAAGCCCTGAAGTCAATTTATATGTATGCTATTGGCACATGGATTCCTTGGTTGTCTATGGTCATTTCCTTAGTCCCAGAAATCACACTTAAAATTTCTCAGCAACTAGGATCTGATCACTTTAGGGTTTTGGCTGAGGGATAAGTCAATGGAGGTAACTCCAGTTGTTGAGAACAGGCATAAACAATACTTATCTCAGGGGGATGGCTCTGGTGTCTCAGGTGCTGAGTACATTGCAGCTATGAGCTAAGGCAAATGTACACCTGACACCAAGAGGCAAACAGTTGAGGCTTTGTGTACTCTGTGGTTCTTGTTAAAATTATTCTTTACTTGTAGCAACAGAACACAACTCTGTAACACAGCATACCACCATAACATAGCACAACATCACAACTCAACACACACTACAACACAATAAAACACAACAGCTCACAACATAACACAACACAGCACAATATACAACACAACATAGCATAATACCCAACACACAACATAAGAACACCATAACACAAAAAAGCAATATAACACAGAACATGACATAATACACTATAACAACACACAATATATCACAATACCACAAACCCACACAGCACAACACATGACACACAACACACAACACAACAAACAAAAACATACCACACCACAACACAACAACAAACAGCATATAACACAATAACATACAAAATAACAATACCACACAGCACAACAATAAAACACAACAGAAACATACAGAATACAACCCTACAATATGTAACAACACACAATACAGGGCACAACAAAACACAGGAGAACAACACAGAGCACAGCAAAACAACACAATATAATACACCACAACAAAACACAACACAATAAAATACAACACATAATACAACAAATATCATAGTAGCCACCACACCACAACAAAATATAACACACAAAAACACAAGCCAACACAACATAGCAAAATAAAATAAACAGAAGACAACATAACACACAACGCAATAAAACAAAGACAGCACAACATAAAACAGAACAACATAATAGAACACAGTAACAAAACACACACAACAAAAGATGACATAACACAGCAAAATACAATAAAAGAAAAGTACACAACAGAACAAAACAAACCACAACACAACAACACCATAAGATACAAAGCAAAATGCATATCTACTAACCCAGGGAGAAATGCCGTGCCTGACTAAAACAACAGTACCACCAAAGTCCAGCTCGGCGAACTAATGACTTTTACTGGATTACTTACAGGAATGTAGGTGAGGGATTCCTTACAGGAGCAGAAATGAGTCCCTATCAGCATGCACGACAGTTTATTATTCTCAGAATGTGGAGCGCACTGCACAGCCTGCAGGCAGCTCAGCTGTTTTAAGCTTCGTCCAGGCAGATGGTCTGGTTTCCAAACTCTTTGAAGCTTGGCTCTGCTCTTCTGATTGAGGCCTAGTGGATTTGGTCAATTTCAGGGATTTCCTGAAACTACCTAGAGCTACTTACCTTCTTGCTAAGGAGGCTTCCCTGCAAGATAAAATGTTTCCATTGAGAAGAAAACTGTTAAGCAACCCTCTACCCCTTTCTCTGCCTGTTTCATTCTTTTCAAACCCTTCCGTCACATCCTCCCAAAGATCCCTGAGCCTTGGAAGGTGACTACTGATGTCTGCCTGTGGCCAAGAAAGAAACAGGATACCACACCTCTGTAACAGTCACATTTTCAGGAGCCTAACCAGTGGTTATTAGTGGAGGTCAACAACAAGGGTGATCTAAGATCAAGGGTAGTCATTTGGAAGCACAAATGCTAGAGGGCGGTTGTACAACTACATCATACCCATCTTCTAAAACAAAAGAAGTTGTTGTTGGTACCTATGACCTTCCAGCCACAGGTTTTTGTTCTGAGTGGAGTAGGCCTTAAGTTTAATTGGAAGACTATTGGTCATCATAAGAAGAATTACTATTGCATGAACAGGCACACCCTGCCTAAGATGTCAGTGTTTCAGCCTGTAGGGTACATAGACAAGCAGAAATACTGGTGAAAGTTTTCCACCAGCAGTTTGTGTTGTCTCTTCTGGCACTGTTGAAGCAGCCAGCAGGATGGGAGTTTCTAGCTCAGTTCCAGCTTCATTTCTCCATGCCCTGCAGTCAAAGCATAAGGTATCTGAAGCAACACAGCCTTGTTCCAACATAAAATCAACAGCACTAGCTAGAGCAACATAGTTTGTGGGGCTTTAGAGGCTTCCCTGGCCAACAACTCATAGGAAGTTAGCCCACCCCTGGCACTGGGATTTTCATTCAACTTATGGATTCTGGGAGTGTCTTTTTCACCCATGTAGAGTATGATTTGGATTTAAATTTTGTTGTTGACTTTGTTTGTTTTGCTTTTCAAGACAGGGTGTCTGTGTGTAGCTTTTTGTCTTGAAATTCTCTCTGTAGACCAGGCTGGCCTACCTACCCCTGCCTCGTGAGTGCTGGAATTAAAGGTGTGCACCACCACTGCCCAGGTGGAGCTATTTTTTAAGCTATGGTTTTAATGACCCATTTTTCCTTTCAATAAATTCAGTTGCTTGTGAGGTGAAAGTACCCTTGTACCTGTTTGTCTTCAGCCCAGTTCTGTATATCAATATTTGAGAAATGTCACTGTTGAGTCTTTGTGAATAGCCAGCCATCATACTTAGTTGGGTGAGACCCTAAATAATGGCTTCCACTCTTGGTTCCTCATGTGGAAATACTTGTAAGATGTCTGTGGTTATGTTCATATGGGTGAGGGCATATATGCATTCCTCACTGTCAGGCATAGGCTCTATAAAGTCAACCTATCAATGTCTCATGGGACAAGTTGATGTATGTACCTGTCTGACCACAGTATCCATTTGTCAAGGCTGGAAATAAACTTCACATGTTCAGACAGTGTCGTTGCTGTGAAGAGATACCATGACCAAGGCAACTCTTATAACTGGGGCTGGCTTACAGTTTCAGAGGTTCAGTTCATTATCATCATGGTGGGAAGCAAGGCTATGTCCAGGCAGACATGGCACTGGAACAGCAGAGAGTTGGTATCCAGGAGGAGACTGTCTTCTGCATTGGGTGGAGCCTGAGCATAGGCGCCCTCAAAGCTGGCCTAAACAGTGACATACTTCCTCCAAAAAAGCCACACCTCCTATTAGTATTAGTACCACTTCCCATGGGTCAAGCATATTCAAACCACCACAGACAGTATGCAAGATACCAGAATATTTCACAGGAATGACAGCAGCCTTAGGTACTTTTTAACCTATGTTGGATCCTCTGCCGCCAGACTTTATTTGGACCCAGTGTATCTGAGTAAATGAGTATCCAAGAGTGTCTGAGGGGAAATGGCCTGTACCTTGGTAATGATATCTGCTTCCTGAGTTCCAGTGAGACTTAGTGAGATGTGGGCTACCACGTGGAAAATTACCAGGGATTCTGATTCCTGTTGAACTCTGTTATGTATTTATTTCCACATTTGTTGCCACCATAGTGGCCCAGCGCCAGCCGGTCCTCCTTTTTCCACAGGAACATTCATAAAGCAAGGCCTTTATATACAGCCCAATGTTGGAACAGGCTGTCATGAACCATGTCTCATGAGGTACTATATTCTTACTGACTTAGCTCTGCCCTTATTCTCCACAGCTACCCATTCTTGTGTGGTGTGTGTACCTGTACCATCCTGCTTTTCAGACTTCTATCCTGTATTCCAGGATACTCAAAGGGTATCCTGTCCAGTACTTTATCTGGCTTAGCTGTTGATTCAGTCACTGGGGTATTCTCAGTGGCTTTAAAGATAGCTGGTCTTAGGACAGCCAGCATGGCAGTGATGATGACTCTTGTAGACACTAATCCTTATTGTAAGTTTGCCACCTTTGTAGAGTTTGATTCTTTCAAAGCCTAGAGAGGGCTTTGACCAGAAACCTTCAGTCCAGTTCCTTATTTGGTAAACTGTTTTTTTACAGTTACTGGGGCAGACCCAGTTATAGATTCTGCCTGCCATGATGCTTTAGATACTAACACGTGCTATTCTAGTTCTGTGCCCTGATCTTTGTTCCTTCCATGACTGAGGCCAAAACCCAACCATGTCCATTTGCTCAGGTTTCTTTTGCCATTGCCTTCACCTACAACCTTCTGAAATCCCGGTGAAGTCCAATAGGAAGGACACTGGGGTGGAGGGCACATTGTTGTTTAGCTTGACCTATATGGATCATAGCTGGTGTAAAGCTTCTTGCACCTTCATGTCCCATTCCCACACAATACCTTCCTTTATCAAGTTACACTTATCAAGTTACAGGCAAGATGGGTCATGTATGTCTGCCAATATCCTAGAGTCCCTCAAAGCCCATCACACCTTTACATGGACAGGCACAATGTGTTGTGGGGTTTTATCCAAAACATTGTCAGGTATCATGTGCATCTTACCAGACCATAATACCCCCAAGAATTTTACAGCTGTGCCTGGCCCTTGTACCTTCTGTGGATTGATCTCCTGTTCTTAGTCCTTAGATGAACCTACTAGAGCCATGCCTAGAAAACACTCGGCATTATGATATCCATATAATCAGAGCATTATGGCATCCATACAATGAAACCTTCTTATAGAGGGTGGACAGGATAACAAAGCAAGTTCCCCGGTCACCATCACATGACAAATAGTAGGACTGTGAATGTAACCTTGTAGACGTATGTTCACTGTTGACTGTTCCATATGAATACAAAATGGTCTTGGGACCTAGAAGCTAAAGGAGTATTTTAAATATGCATTAGCAAGGTCTAATATAGCATGAAAGACTCCATTGCTAGCATTAGTTGCTCAGTTAAAAGAGGAATATCTGTTTCAGAAGTGTGGGTGGGGAAACTACCTTATCTAGGTCCCCATAATTCGCAGACATTCTCTGGAGCTACAGGGTCGTGGGTCCTGCATCCACTCCATCACAGGGCATGTGCCAGGCCGTAGGGAAGCTGCAGAACATCGAGACCCGGTACCAATCTCAGCTTCTCTCTTTCTTCAGCCCCTCGAAGATCCCTGCCCCTTCTTCCTTGTTTTTTATCAATGGATACTGATGGGGTCTCAGATGGAGATAACCAAGTGTTTCTAGTGGCTTCAATAAGCCAGTCCACCAGGGGCTGCTCTCTCTTGCACTGTCTCAGGTTTTGCAGCCTTTGCCTTAAGGCAAAAGATGGGAGCTATATTGTTCAGTTTTTTTCTTCCTCCACAGCAGCCAGGCTGGCCCCATCTGCTCCCACGTTCCATAGCCCCAGAAGCCTGACTGTAGCTGGTTGTTTCGCTTCTGTTTAGTAGTCAGACCCAATTCCGGCCACTTGGGCATTGAGTAGTTCCTGATTACCATAGTTTCTTGCACAGACCATTGTTGATGCCTCCATCTGCACACTGGATTACAGATTTCCCTGTTTGGTTTGTATTAAAGGTCAGACCCGAGGGTGTCTTCTATTACCTTTGCCCCATTGCTCTCTTCCTCATGCTCTGAATCTTCCCATGGCCTCCAAGTTCTTAGATGCCAGGAAAGGCTCTTGGGCAGAGAACTGACTTTTCTCTCCTTTTCCTTTCAGTCCCCAAACCTTAAGAAGTGATAACCAGCACCCCCATTTCATCCTCTTGTTTATTGACTTTACTTGACAGATTAGAGGCTAACACGGAGGAAGCTGTAGCATCTCTTTCTTGTCGCTATTGTTCCTTTACACAGACAAGTTCCTGCTTGGCTGATACCTCGGTCTCAGATGCATTTCTAAGTGGTCACAACAGTGGCCAGGCAATAACTGTTTTCAGGGTATCTCTATATTCACACGATGAGCCCCATTCATCAAGTAGGCATGGCACCCCCTACCACGCAGATGACTGCTGTCCTGGGAGTCCTCCCACAGACACTCCTAATCCTGATGGCTTAGCCTCCACTGCTTGTCTCATAGCACTTAGCAAGAACAATGCATGCACAGACCTAGAGCACAGTCACACTAACACACACCACAGAGACAAGAACAGCTCTATAGCAATTCCTATTTCCTTAGTTTCATGCTCTGCTACCCAGAGCTAGGATCATGCATGGGCTCCTCAACTTTTTAGTTCTGTTGTGTCCTTTCTCAGACACCAGTCACACTGTGTGCCAAAACATCTGGGGAGATGCAACACACATATCTACTCACCTGAGATTGGGATCCCACAACAGACGCAAGTATGGATACCACCCAAGTCCAACCAAACAAAACACAATGCAATACAACAAACCACAAATGCACAAAACCCAGCACAGCAAAACACAACAGAGCACAACTCAATTCAACAGAACACAAAATAACTCAAGAAAGCATAGCATACCACACCACAATGACACACAACGAAACAGTGCACAAAGCCCATGCAACACAGCATAGCAAAGCAAGTCACAAGAAAACACACATACAAAAAGGCAGCCGTAGGCAGTAGGTAAACGAATGGAAATGTTTGGAGTCCAACAACATTTTATTTTTAAAAGTAGGCCAGGCTGTTGTTTGCTACTGTTGGGCTGGTGAGAGGGCATGGGTGTGCGTGTGCGTGTGCGTGTGTGTGTGTGTGTGTGTGTGTGTGTGTTCGTGTGCGTGTGTGTGTGTGTGTGTGCGTGTGCGTGCGCGTGCGTGTGCGTGTGCGTGTGTGTGTGTGTGTGTGTGTGTGTGTGTGTGTGTGTATTTTATTCACCATCCTGCAAAGAGACACCAGACTATCATCAGCTGTGTATGCAGCTCTTGGACTGCTTATCCATTTTCCTGTCACGGATGAGCATGACCTCACATCCAGCACAGGAAGTTGCTTGTTTGTCAGTGTGGTTTTTCTAGTCCTATAAAAGAGTCTGGAGCAGCTCACTGACTCCCTATGTGATATGGTGCTACTTGGGATGAATGATTCAGGAGCGGTGAGCAAGATGGCTGAAGGCTTGAGTTAAGACTCAAGTGCTTCACGCTGGGAGATAAACACATTCAAACACAGGGACCAGCCACAGGAGTCAAGCTTCTTAGACTTCTGTGGTCATATTGGACATGTCTTTGAAAACCGTTGCTGTGTCATAATCTTGGAAGGTTTTCTATAGCTTATTTCTAGTGTACCTTGTCATCAGAAGGTTAAGTTGAATGCTGAACACTTTTATGATTTTTTTTTTGGGTGGGGGGAAGCAGAGTCTTCTCTATCTCATAGAATGGCCTTGGCCTCACAGTATAGATGAGGATGGACTTGAACTTTGATCCTCTTGTCTCCATCTACCAAATGCTAGGATTACAGGTATGTACTTCCTTAACAAGTGGCACTGGGCCTCACACCCCAGGCTTTTGTGGTTCTTTTGACATTATGTTCTTGGGACTTTGTTGAATTTTGGTGGTGGCCCATTGTTTGAGCTTATTTCATGAGAGGTCAGTGGAGTCATGGGCCAGATGACTTGCTATAATGGGTTAGGAACACTTTGAGATCACTGCAGCCTCCCTGAGGGTGTGAGCACAGGGAATCTAAGGGCACATGGACGCTTGTAGTAGGCCACACAAGTTTCCAGACCCAGATAACCCCACTGCCCGACCCTAACACATTTAAAAGAATCTGAACATGCTATTCTGTGAAACCAGCCTGCCTCCAATAAGGCATCACAGTAGCCTTAGAGATATTTATTTTCAACACACTACCAATGATTAGTGGTTGCTAAATGAATAATAGTCTAGCCATTACATCGACTAGGTCCTAGTATTTGGCTTTATGCGAAAGCTAAGAGCATTTATTCAACAAGGATGATAGCAACTTTTATTTAGGCAAACCCATAATTAGATAAGGATTTATTAAGGCCTGTGTACCTGTGTTTCTCTTCCATTCTTATTCATACGCATAAGCATGATTCTAGTAAAAGTAACTGACATTCATTGATGACCAATTATATGCTTTATATAAGTATTATTTTAAAAATATTTTGTTTTCTAAAGGTGGGAAAATATCCAGCATATTCAAGAGGATATAATAGCTCTTCCCCCAGCTTCAGCATTTGCCAATTCATGTCACTGTGTTCTTTTATATTCTGTACTTGGTTATTTTGAAGCAAATTTAAGAGAGCATAAAATGTAATTAGTAAATATTTAAATATACACAAAATATTTTTTTCAAAATCATAAGCACAAGAGAAAAGTCACTTGAGAGGCCGGCAATGACTCCGACGTGCTGACACATTAAGGTCATTCTTTATCCGTGACGTCAGTGGTTAGCACCTTTTCAAAGTTTGTGGTTTGTCCTGATATTTTTCTGGGGATATTTTTTCCCTTACAACAACTTGAAAATTTATCTAACATCAAGTACATCAGTCTGGCTCTCTTTATCTGAGTTCTAGTTGGGGGCGTTTCCCCTAGAGCCTTATGTTCAATCCTGTTGTTTTCTTCCAGTTGGAAATTGATCTCACTTCCTTATGTTGAAGTCTTAAACCCATTGGAATTCACCCTGTTGTGTGGGATGAAGGATGCATCCAGTTTCTATTATTCTTTATAGTTCTCCAATTACCCTTTGCCATTCACTGAAATGTGTACCCCACCCTCTCACTGAGCTCAGATGCCACGTCTATCAAATGGCATATTCGCTTATGCAACTGAGCCCACATCTGAGCCTTCCTCTCTCTGGATCTGCTTCTCTTGCCTCAGTTAGTCATGCATGCCTGGTAACCTGCTTTAACAGCTTCTCTCCTGAGCACAACCTCACCCTTGTAAAAAGCTTCTCTTACTGTCTCTGCTGTTCTTGACTTCATGGGTCAGATATAAGGATTTTAAAATGTTTATTTTAATTTTGCGTGGTGTGTGAGTGTTTGTCTGCCTGTATATGTGTGCATCACAGGGACGCCTGGCTCCTGGCTGGGGCAGGGGTGGGGCACGGAGACAAGTATCAGATCCCCTGGAATGAGACAGTTGTGAGTTTCAATGTAGGTATTAGGAACCAAACCTGCTCTTAACCACTGAGCTAACTTTCCAGCCTGTATACAAGACTTTTTAAAACCGATATTTCCCCTCGCTTTTCATGTTTGTTTTTTCAAAAGTGAATTTTAAAAGCAATTATGGACTCTTGTTCTTAATAGATAAATACTTTTTTTTTTTTTTTTTTTTTTTTTTACTAAAATAGAGCTATTTTACTACTTGGGTATTTATTATCTTATTTCCCTAGGAATGAACTGATATTTCCTAATGCAGTGCCAACTTATAGAAATTGTACTCTATGATATTGTGGCACTCACTTTGAATGTTTTCTAGCATTTCTTTTTATGCTAAAATTAAGAAGACACTGAGCAAAGCAGAATGTGAGAGGTAGCAGCCTCTCTCTATGTGCGCAGAGTGGCCACTCCGCACACAAGAAACTATTTACCAACATGGTTTGCTCTCAGTTATCTTAAATGCATCAGAGCAGCATACGGCTGCTAATCTGATGCACATAAAATCGGTGAAATTATTACTGTAGTTAAACACAGTTATATAGCAATCAACTTCCACAGTTCCACTGTGTGTCATCTAAGAGCTCTCAGAAAAGTCTTAGTAGAGATGCAATACCATTAGCTAAAGATCCTGAACTACAGTCTTTCAGTCTCTAGATTAATTCATCCCGCTGAGAGTCAGACTTGTCCCTTTGGCTTGCTCTTCATTTCCTCTCCTATCCTGCCCTTGGTCGAGTTTGTTCTACTCCCTGTTCCTGTCTGCTTGCCTTTAAAAGAGAAAGATTCTGTGAATAAACAAGACTGAGAAATTGTTTTATTTTTTGTTCTGAGTTTGTGTCCTTAGCACAGTGACCTCAGGTGCTCCTATGTGGTTGCTAGGATCCATGTTCTTTTCTAGAGGTGGGACAGTCCTGAGGTATTAGTGGATGCTTAAGAAGTATTCATTGGCTTTTGCATGACAAATGGAAATTTGCAGTATGTTGTTTGTTTTTAGATAGCTTATCAACTGCAAAACATTCCTGAAAAGGCCAAGACCGAGGAAGAAAAGATTCTACAAGGTGTGTGACTCACTAGAGATAAGCAGATGCGTCTTATAGGGAGAAGAGCTGGAGGACAGGGAGGAGGACAGAGAAGAAGGAAGAGAGAGAGGTGGGGGGGTTAAGGGGAAGATGTAGAGAGAAAAGGAGAGAGACAGAGACAGTGAGAGAGAGAGAGAGAGATAGAGACAGACAGACAGACAGACAGACAGACAGACAGACAGAGGAGAAAAGGGGGAAGGGAGAGGGGAACTAGTTTTAGCCAGAGGAACAAATTAGCATGCCCATAGTCTTGTTTTCTACCAGAATTAATCAACTGGGAACACTTACCCACTGAAGAATCAGGTCAGAGTTATCAGGCTGTCAAAATAGTTTTTTGTAAAGAAATGCTCATTTCTATGTAAAATAGTTTCCATTTTCCTTCCATATTCACTGATGGAATTCACCCATGGAGCATCCCAGAAGGGGATGGTTTTGGGTGGGAAACAGTTGAGGAATTCCTTAAAAGCCATTCTTATCCATAGGGTATCTGTATCCACCGTAGAAGTCTGAAGGACTGTTCTTTAGGATGCCAGGTACATGTGTGCTCCCGGACGCCTGAGACGGATGGTGTGGTTTGGGGGAAGATAGAAATTGAAATGTTTTCCTGGAAGCAAAGCAAAAGTGTGTTTCGAGAAAAGGCAGAGTGGGAAAGAATCATCTCCCTGGGACTGAGTCCAGTCAGTCAGGAGGTCCCTTTGTTTTCTCTCTGAACAACTTTGTGGTGTCCTCAGCTGTCCCCAAGGGGCTGTCCTGCTAGGGTAAGAAGTTTGAGGAGTTTTTGGCAGAACACATGGTTCCCCATGGAGTGGTCTTCCATGTAGCATCCCCCAGAACTCACAGGGGCTCCCACCAGGCCCCCTTGTTCTTTTCTGCTTCCATTTATTCTATAGTCATGTTCAGGGGTGGCCAGCAGTGCAGCAGGAGAGGAATGGAGCAGAAGAAGCCACCAAGGAACATCCGTCAACCTCAGGTAAGGTCTTGTTTCAGAGAGTGAATTCGCACTGTCTCTGAGGCTAATGAGCCGCGATATGTCTCCCATGGTGTTCTATAGAATAAAACCACGTATTATTTATGACTTCATAAACACAGCCACAATGCTTATCCTGATGTGTCCGGTTGACCGGGCCATGCAGTATTCAGATGTCTGAGAATCTATCATGGTCTTGGGATGATACTGCTCATACTATTGGCATGTTCAATAGATCACAGGGATTGGGAAAACTATCTGATTTATTCTCCCACTAAATTCTTGGGAAAGTTATCAATGATGATTTAGCTAAATCAAAACTGGTGGTTAGATGTGGAAATAAACAGTAGACTCATAACTTTCCTATTAATTTCTAGGAGACAGTTCTGTGTGCTGTGTCCTGCAGGCTTGCTCTCATGGGGACAAACAAAATATGCTGTCTTCGGTCTTCTTATCACTATGGGGATCTGAAACATTTTCTGGTTGTTACAAAAGTTTTGGGGTCACATTAGGTAGGCCTTATTACTAAGAATCTTGTCAGTAAGATGTTGTAACATCATAGAATGTCATAGAGACACTGACTGGAGACCCACATAAACAGTGACCAAAGGTCAGGTTTGCTTAGGGCAGTGCTTCTCAACCTTCCTAATGCTTTGACCCTGTAGTACAGCTCCTCATGTTGTGGTGACCCCCTAATGATAAAATCAATTTTGTTGGTACTTCATAACTAATTTTGCTATATTAATTATCATATAAATGTCTTTGTTTTCTGATGGTCTTAGGCAAACTCTGTGAAAAATTCATTTGAATCTCAAGGGGGTCTCGAACCACAGGTTGAGAACCAAATGCCGTCTGAGGCTCATCCAAAACAAACTAAAGAGTTGTCTATGTCTTTGTGTATCTCAAAGAATGCTTCTTATCTTCCTGTGGTTGGATAGCTTTCCTCTGCTGTCCAGTTTGCTGTCTATGCAAACCACTTCCACAGCGCCCGCCTCTGCCTCTCCCTGACACCCACGCTTGCTCCTCCCATTCTCACCCGAAGTTTTCTGCAGTCGCCATCCATGGCCTTGGATTTCAGCTCTCCCCATTTCCCTTACTTCTTAGCTGGTCTTGGTTGGCTTTTCCTTTTCTCTGTTCATTTGCTTAATTCTTCCTCACAAAACCTGGGACCAGGGCCAGCAAATAAAGAAGGCTATGTTTATAGTGGAAGGGCAAGAAAGAAGTCAGAGGACAAAAAATGTAAATATTCTTTAAGATAAAGATCTTTTATTAAAACATTTTTTAAACATTACATTTTTGTATGTGTGTGTGTGTGTGTGTGTGTGTGTGTGTGTGTGTGTGTGTGTGTGCATTCGTGCATGAACCCGAGTGTGCATGTGTTCATGGGCGCCCATATACTATGGAGGTCAGAGGACATCTTGCACAATTCAGTTTCCTCCTTCTACATTGAGGGTCCCAAAAATCTCAGGCTTGACAGGAAACACTGTGAGTCCTGAGCCACAGTACTGGCCCAGGATAAAGATCTTAAAATATTGATCCTTCATCTTCTCTTCTTGTCATTTTCAGAAGTAGCACTACAGATGAGCATAGCCTAGGAGTCATGCCATGTGACTTTGGGGTGCGCTTTTCCCACTCATGATCTCTGCATGGTGGTCTTGGCTTGTCCATTGGAAGACAGCTGGCATGGCTTGTGGCTTTGTTCTGCTCCCTCCAAACTCAATTAGTTGAAATCCGAGGCAAATCACTCATCCTTGTCAGAGTCTAGAGAAGCGGGCAGAGACCGAGGGAGCAGAGGTGCATGTTGGAGTAGGAGCCCCCATGTGGGTAGCACTGGTTCACGCAGGCCCAGCTCCTGGGATGCAGAGATCAAGTGTGAATGCCAAAGTTCTCTTCTCAGAGTTCATCCGAATGGCATTTCTGTTCAGTTCTGACTGCTGCAGGACAATGCAGAGGATTGTTTAGATTAATTGTAATAATATTAAATCACATTAAGCATCTTGGGCATTTTTTCCTTTTTTATGTTAAAATAGAGTCCAGTTTAGACTATGAAATGAACATGCTATCTTTTTTTTTTCCATTAGAAATCATGCACTGTATCTTTTGCCCGGAAAAACACTGAATTTATAAGCATACTTAGACTGTAATCATTCCCTGTGATTACTTTTCATTTTTATGCTAATATAACTAGAATTTATGTATTGTATTATTTTTCTTAGTGCATCTATTTTGATAAATAGAGAAAAGGGGGAGGAAACATCTAGAAAAATCTCCCGAGAAGGACCATAAATAACATTTTTATCATCTTTAATAGAAAAATGCTTTATTCTCTCTTCCCCATCTTTGGCCTCATTATAAATATCTATAATATTTATACACATTACACAGATTTGTAAACAGATTTATTTATAGGCGAAGGAAGGAATGAGCTCCAGTTCACCCAGACCAAGTGGCTTGTGAGATCTGCGGCCTCTGCAGGGACACACCTGACCTTGCCCTGAGTGTGATTTTGAGGAGCTGGCATGTGATTACAGACCCGTCTCTCAGCAAAGAGATTACTCCGAATGGCACAAAATGCAGGGTTTATGTACCTTGGGAGGCATTCTAATACATGATCTTGAAACTTGGGGAATAAATCTGAGGTAAATAAAGAAGGCACCTCGCTCTGAGACCCAGATGGCTGGATAACAGTGGGGAGCTGAAGTGTAGAGACCTGAATGTCATTGGTGGCCTATGGAAGTGCACAGAGGGTTTAAATGGGTCCCTGGAAAGCACTCCTGCCAGGGAGTCACAACAGCTGAGAGATAGTGCTCTGGGTCAGACAATTCCTGGTGCTGCCAAATGGAAATTACAGACAAGCCTCAGAGGTCTTTGGACTAAGGAGAACCTTGGAATATCAGTGGAGAGGTAAGGTCTGCTCTGATTAAGCCAATAATCTGATTGCTTAATTAATTCACAAACCCCAGACTCAGAAATTGGGAACACCATGGTTGTCAGTGCCTTAGTTAGGGTTCTCGTTGCTGAAAAGAGACACCACAGCCAATGTGACTTCTTATAACGGACAACATTTCATTGGGGCTAGCTTACAGTTTCAGAGGTCCAGTCTATTGCTGTGGTGGGAAACATGGCAACATCCAGGCAGACAAGGTGGTCTAGAGGGAGCTGAGTGTTTTACATCATAGTCCAAAGGCGCCCAGAAGTCTGTCTTCTGCAGGCAGCCAGCAGGAGGGTCTCTTCTGCAGTGGGCAGAGTTTGAGCTGAATGCAGGGGTCCTCAAAATCCACTCCCATTGTAGTGACACATTTCTTCCAACAAGGTCATGCCTATTCTAACATGGACATACCTCTTAATAGTGTCACTCCCTGTGTGCCAAGTACTCAAACACATAAGTCCATGGGGACCATACCTATTCAAACCACTACAGCCAGGATCCAGGACAGAGGTAGTGCGTGGCTCTTGGGGCTTCTAGTTCCATGACATCAGAGATGATACCCCTCCCTGGTTTTGCATGGTCAGCCTTTCAGAAAGTAGCAGGCATCTCAAAAGCAGTATTGAGCAGAATTTGCTAGTCATTTGTCCAAAGGAATGATTTATATTAGTGGATGAGACTCTGTCCTCAGCACATGCTGAGTAAGAGCTTGAGTTGGGATGAAAGGAAGCAAAGACACCCTGTTTTCTCTTTCTGTGTCTGTAGACTTTCCCCCAGTGGACCCTGGTCCATACCTTTTTGGTTATCCACCATGGTGAGGTTCAGTGACTCCATCAATGTTGGAATCTGGATGGTGGTGAACTGGTTTGGAAGCTGGGCTCTTTACCAACGCTGCATTCTCGACTATCCTGCTAAGGCCATGAATAGGCAGGCAGATATCTGGGAAGACATTTTTATCTGTTTCCATTCTGTTCCCCAGAAACTGACCTGAGACAAAGGCTTATCTGTCAATGAGTTGTCAAGAAATGACTCCAAGGAAGAACCCAGGAAGGACCTCAGGGCACATCCTGGCTTCAGCAGAGCAAATGTCAGCTTCCGGTAGAGGCTGGCCTCTCAGCCCACTGCCATAGACCACACAGGAAGTGGTGCAGAGCAATGGGAATTACACTTCCAGATGCCTCTATTTATTATGCATGAGCCCACCTGAGCCTGGACCAACTTCTGAAGGAGGCTGCTGTGGAAAGCACCAGAAGTGGAGCGTGGAGAAAAAGATGGTGGATGGATATTAATAGAGCTGAGTATTGCCCCTTTCTTCCCCACTGCATGCACGCACATACTGCCCCCCCACGGAGGGAGAGAGACTGAGAGAGAGAGAGAGAGAGAGAGAGAGAGAGAGAGAGAGAGAGAGAGAGAGAGAGAGAGCTCAAATCTGTTGTTATCAACTATCTTTTATAGTCCATAGTTGTTATCAACTATGTTATTGACTTTCTTGGGAAGACCATTCCTTCATTCCACTTTCGGTTTTAAGGCGTTGCTCTTCATGTGAAGACCTGTTGATAACAGATAATAAGACTTTATACTGTTTTATATTTAGCAAAACAAATGTTGGCAAACACCACACACACACACACACACACACACACACACACACACTGGTCCATTAGGTGAGAACACGATATTAGTTCATAGCTCGTCTCCTTTTGAATAGTTTCCAGAATGCTTTGTAGAATTCTGTCAGAGTTAAGGCAGACAACAAAGCACTGAAGAGTTTGGCAGGCATCTGAGTCTTCATTGTGCAAACACTGCTCTTCCTCCCCTAGGGCCTCTATGCTCAGCAATGTGCCGTCTTCCTTGTAACTCAAAGGTAGAAGGCTGACCCCAGAGCAATGTCCCTGGACCCACCCTGCTTCACTTCCTAATCTTGGCTGGGGATCGCCTGTAGTCCCAGGTAGGAGGGATTTCTTTCCTTGTCTTCTACCTCTTTCCCAGTTCTGTCCAGAAATTCCAAATAACCACGGTATAAGCAAGAGTGTGTGTGGGGCGGGGGGAGTGGGGAGGAGGTGGAGGCAGGGTGCTGGTGGAGAGGTGAGTGAGTGTACCTCAGGGAACTGAAAAATGATGACATTTAATATGGTGAGTGGAAAAGTGGGGGAGGGGGAGAATTATTCAATACTCTGTGCCCTGTTTCTATTCAAAGAACTAAGTTGCATCAGGTTTATATTCTCCCCAGTGACAAATTCTGAGAGCCGACAATTTCCCTTCTATGGTACCAAGAGTGACTGGGTTTTCCATTTGGATAAAGCTTCATGCGTTTCTCATCTGCCAGTTGAAAATTGCAAACAGGAAAATTCTGTTCACTGGAGCAGGGGAGTAGGTTCAGCTGATCAAAAATAGTTATAGAGCCTGATGGTTTCTGCTTTGAACTTTAAGAGTCCAAGACGCATTTATGGGAAGAGAGATGGCTTGTCATTCTGCTTGGTTTTGTGCTAGTGACTCTTGATAAACTGATGGTAAGCAGATAGGCATCCCCAGGAGAATGGGCCAGGATTTTTAATGGGCCAGCTTCTGATCTCAGAAGACCTTATAGAAAGTTGCCTTTAGTGATTGTGGATTGTGTGTCTTAGATTAATTTGACCAATTGTAACTATGTTCAGGTGATGTTTATTCAGAATGAAGTGGCTCTTGGGGACACCACAGTGAGAAAGACCTAACAGCTTCAATTGTGTCATAGACAAACAGTTGGACTGTTGTTTCCTATGAAACTGCATTTAAAATTACATATTTTCACAAGGGGAATTTAATGGGGGTATAATGCAGAATTGGAAATTTGCTAACTAACCCCCCCCCCCCCCCAGTAAAAACAGAAGGCTTCCCAAAGGCAGGCTAGATCCTGTTTTGATACAGGTGTGTAACTTATGAAATCTGTTACACAAAGCAAGTAAACCATTTTCATAGAAAATAACTATTGAAGTTTACAAGTCTGGAAATACAACCAGCTTGGTATGTGACTCTGGTCGAACACTTCCTTAGAAGACACAAGTCCCTGGGTTTGACCCAGGGCACTGAAAATCTTCACAACAAACAAATACAAAATAAGTTTCTAAACCTGTAAGATTTAAATGAATAAGGAACAGACTAAAAACCTTGGTTTCATCAGCCAGGCAACAGCAAGAACTATATAGACTGAAAGAATTTCCCCCCCTAGACAGAAAGTGGTCTCCATAATTGTTTAGATTTCCTCACTTTTAACGGTTCCTGGGGGATAAGCTAGAGTAACACCTTGTCCAGAGCTGTTTAGATTTTTTGGATTTCTTGATCATTTACCATCATCTGAAACAAATTAGAAAACCAAAGAGAGAGCCTGTGGCCTGCAGCGGTGCAGTCCGGTGAAGCCCGGTGAAGCCCAGAGAGCTGTCCTCAGAGATTCTGAGTCTACAAGTGACTTACGGTTGCAGGAGGAGTTTGCAAGCTAGAGCTCCTCTCTACGAGGGGCCCATCCACAGGTGACCTATTCCTTAAACCTGTTACAGCGCTGGGTTCTTTTACTTGTTAGCTTGTTTGTTTGCTGTGGGATACTCATGAATGGTCTTCCCATGAAATGTTACAAGAACCAGACTCAGCCGATAAAGTCCCTTCTAAATAAATCTGGAGCTCTGTAAAAATTAATGATGCTTCTATAGCTCAAAGGTATTTTCTTAAGTGTCATTTAAAATGAGCTTGGGGCAGATGGGATGGCTCAGTGGGCTGAGCTCCTTGCCTGACGTCTGAGCTTGAGTCCTAGGACCCACGTGATGGACAGAGATGGGTCATCAGAACTTGTGCTCTGACCTCCACGCCCATACAGTGGCATTTGTTTGCCTCCGCCCTACATGAAGTAAACAAACACACACACAAACAAACGTAAATGTAATAAGAAAGTAAAAGCGCACCCTGATGCAGCTTTTTGTGACGCTTCTACTGAGACCCGAAAGTGGTATTGGGTCCATTTACTGCACATTTTCTACGGTCAATATTTTCCTAACTATTTTCTCATTTAGTCCTTATAAAAATCCAATAACGTTTATACCCAGAGTCTTCCGCTGAGTGACGGGGGCGCTCAGGGGTGCAGCAGATTGTCTGATGTCAAGTAGGTAGAGAACGAGTTTGTTGGGGTGGAAACCAGGTCTACAGGAGCTTCACTCAGCACTAAGGTGAAGCCACTGCAGATGCAGCCTGGTTCCAGGCCACCAGCCAGTTTTCCAGGAAACGAGGAGAGTCTCTTCCCACAGACATTCCCATGGCTTCCTCTTGTGGCGGGCTTCATCCCTTGAAGACACTCTGTGGGTTCAGGGTGGGTTTCTTGACTAAAGGAGCCCTTCCCTACGACCTGCTGGAGTCTACACCTGAGAGCATCTCCCTGTGAATCTCAGTCCTTACTTACAATATCAGCTACCCAGTCCTGCACATTTCTTTTGGGAAATTGTATAACGTGTCCTCAGAAAAAGGATCTTTCACGCTATTTTGTTCATGAAAACCGTTGGCAAGAGACCATAAGAACATCACAAGCCCTGCTAAGAATGTACGAAAAATAAAAATATGACTGCATTTAGTGAGAGTGTATTCATTTCAGGGAAGGATTCTTAATAATCTTTCCTTCCAGATCAAGGTAGCCACGTTTCCCACAAGGGACGTGATCTGTCTCAAATTTTGCTCTTGACAAGAGCCTCAAAGCAACTCTCTAATTTGAATATAACTGTGAACAAAGAAAGACTCGCAGACATTAAAGTCTTGCACACTCTGTGTACTGAGATGTTTTCTTAATAAGGAAGAAATTGCAAAGTAAATTTAGAAATTCTCTTGAGGGCAGATTTTACACTTTAAATATTTTAAAGAGTGACAGAGGTGCTCCATTGGTAAAAGTGCCTGGAGCAAAACCCGGGCACCTGACTTCCATCCCTACGACCCATGATAAAGAACAGAACCAGTTCTCAAGAGTCATTTCCTAAAATATATGCATGTGCACACACACACACACTCACACACACACACACTCATAAACACACACACTCAAACACACATACTCACAAACACACACACATACACACTCATATACTCACATACACAGAAACACACTCATACACACACACTCATAAGCACACACACTCACACACACAGATACACATTCACATACTCACACACAGACCCATGCTCATACACACACACTCATAAATACATATACTCACAAACACACACACATACATACATACTCATATACTCACATACACAGAAACACACTCATACACACACACTCATAAACACACATACACACACTCACATACACACACAGACACACACTCATACATACACACTCATAAACGCACACACACTCACATACACACAGACATACACTCATACACACACACTCATAAACACACACACTCACACACACAGATACACACATACTCACACACACAGACACACTCATACACACACTCATAAACACACACACAAACACACACTCACACACACACTCATAAACACACACTCACACAGAGACACACATGCTCATAAACATACACATACTCACACACACAGATACACTCATGCACACACACTCATAAACACACACACAAACACACACTCACACACACACTCAAAAACACACATTCACACACACAGAGACACACATGCTCATAAACATACACAAACTCACACACACAGATACACACTCACATAGTCACACACACAGACACATGCTCATACACACACTCATAAATATACACACACTCACAAACACACACACATACACACTCATATACTCACATACACAGACACACACTCATACACACGCACTCATAAACACACACACTCACATACTCACACACACAGCCACACTCATACACATACACTCATAAACACACACACAGTCACAAACACACACACTCACACACAGATACATACTTACATACTCACATACAAAGATACAAACTCATACACACACTCACACACACACTCACACACACACACTCACACACACATACACACTCACATACACACACAGACACACAGTCATACACACACTCACAAACACACACACTCACACACACACAGTTACACACTCATACACACATACATACTCACATACACACACACACACTCATACACACACAAACACACGCACGCACACTCACAAACACACACACAAACCCTAAAACCACACCACCAATAATATCAAACAACTTTTTAAAATTGAGATGGGGTCACACTATGTAATCCTGGTGGCCTGGAACTTGATATGTAGACCAGGAACTCACAGAGAGCTGCTTGCCTCTGCCTCCTGAGTACGTGGGTTGATTCGTTCCTGATTAACTCCTAGTCACCAACAATGCATCAGTGTCACAGGGAAGAAATAAAAGCAGTGGCCCTTGGAGTTATTTAACCAAGATTATAAGTTCAGACAGGAAATCTGTCCTTCATGTGCCCTGTGTCTTCTGTCCTCGGTTGCCTTGGTCTGAACCTGTGACTGTGTGAAGCCTGTCTTGTGACTCTGTCCATGTTTCTGTATTTGTAGATGTCTGTCTGTCTGTGTTTGTCCCTAACAAAGGACCATGCTCTATCTTTACTGAACTCCATAGAAATCATCACACGGGGAAGGGACGAGAGCCATTTTACAGAGATCTTTGACAGAATTCTAAAGGGAGTAAGCCACTGGTTCCAACTGACCCCAACTGACCTAGATGTACAGTGTATGACAATACAGCCAATATCCAAACGTTGGGATCAACATTTATGCTAGATATTCAATTTAGAAGGTTGTTTTAAATCTCTGCATTTTCTACTTTCAGCAAACGACACACACACATTGTCCATGTGAGAATATGTAGTTTGAGATCACAGCTACCATGAGCTTAGGTTGTAACAACCATTCAAGGCCGCTAACCCTGATTGTTACATAGTTCCCTTAAATGCCGGTTAAACAATCAGTTTGAACACAGTCTTAAGTGACCTCGGGTGTATTATTAACTCTGGCTGTGAGGTTCAACAAAGGTTTCCAGTCTCTTAGAATATAAGGGGAAATTTTCTCACAAGACATTGCTATCCTGTCCTGGGATTAAAGGTATGCATCACCGTACCTGGCAAAAAGAAATATTCTATAGACAAAGTCGATTTCACTCTTAAAAGTCATACATAAGGAAGAACAAAACTTATTTGTAAGGTGTTTGGTGTTTGTTTGTTTGTTTTGAGACAGGGTTTCGCTGTGTAGCCCTGGCTGTTTGGGAATTGGCTTTGTAGACCAGGCTGGCCTTGAACTCAGAGATCCACCTGCCCCTACCTCCCAAATGATGAGATTAAAGACATGCACCACATTGCCTGGCAATTTATTGGTTTTCAATGGGCTCAGAAATCTTAATATTTTAATAAGGAATCTTCAAATTTAAAACATGCAGACTCAGAGAAAATCATATTATTTTATAATATGTTGCTTATAAGTGCTTAGTTATATCAAACATTTTATTTTTTCCAGTGAAGATACTTACATGTAACAAGTAAAACTACTAAGCTAAAACTACATAGTTAAAATCAAACAAACAAACCAAAAATCCTTGAGTCAATGGCTAGTGACCACAAGTTTAGACTCACACTGCTACCAAATATTTGTGACCTTAGGTATATCATATAACCTCTCCACCCAGAGACTCATAGATGTCATTTCTTTCTCTTTTCTTTTTTTCTTTTCTTTCTTTCTTTTTTTTTTAGTATAGAATAGAGTGTAGAGTTTATTCAGGTCATGGGGGGAGTTAAGAGGGTAGTAGAGGCAGAGAGAGAGAGAGAGAGAGAGAGAGAGAGAGAGAGAGAGAGAGGGGGGAAGAATAGAGAAGTAGAGGCTGGCTGTGAGCACGTGGAGAGAGAACGGGTAAGGAAATGAGGGGGGGGGGAAGCAAGAGCTGCAGATGTCGTTTCTAGTGTGGTGAGCCAGATCCTAACGTGGGTCACAACTTAATAGTCAGCTGAAGCTGCTGACAAGTGGTAACAAGGAAGATGAAGTACAACGGTAGAAATTATGCATGTCAGGAAAATTCATTTTATGTGACCTTTCTGGCAAGTACCTAAGCATGTGTATTCTCTGAGGGATGCTGAGGGAGATGATGGCAAAGGTGCCATCTAGCATGGGTCCTCTTTACGCCCTTTTATGTGACACCCGACAGCGGCTGTAACCCTGCCTGAGCCGTGCTCCTGCATGCATTCGTGGTGTATAAACGGATGGGGCCCACAGCAAGGCTGTGGCAGGGGAATGTAGAAAGAGACGGCACACATCCCGTTCAGGCACTGTGGCTAAGCATGTGTCTCTTTCACTTCTCTTTCTGCTGGCTCTGACACTTGTGTGCAAACCCCAGGAGCTCTGGGTTGAAGGTTGTGGAGCTTAAATATGGGACCAATCCAAAGCCTTGAATACTGTTTGGAGACTTACTTGAGAACAAGAAACAAAACCTCATTTCTTTGAGCCATCAACACTGCCAAGGGTCCTTTTATCATGTGACTGATTCAGACACCAGCATCTGCAGGGAACCCAAGAGAGGCAGGGCAGTGCCCTCCCTACACACAGTAGGTAGTGCATTAGTTTAGGCTTCCTTCAGGCTTGCCCTGAATGCTAAGGAAGACTTTCTAGAACATGTGTTCAGCGGTTTTGATGGCTAGCTGCTTGGCCCCAGACTTTGAAAGTGATGGATGGAAAAATCCCTCAGCTGCTCTGGCAGCCTCTTAAAAGCAATTAGAAAAATAATTTGGACAACAACCTAGAGGACCTCATAGTAGGCCTGGTTTTGAAATGACTTCCTCCACTCTTTGTCAAAGTAGCATTTTGTCTCTCTCTTTCTTAGTTACAACGTGCTATTCCATACACTGTCCACTACCTGATTCCACCAAGAACCTTAGTGGTAGGAATCAAAGACTCTAGAAAGAGAGGTGAGTTAAGGCTTGTGCAGGGGCAGCAGAGGCAGAGGTAGCTTTTAAGTCCTAATCTGAACTGGTGCTGTATTGCACCCCTGTGATCCAAGCACTTGGAAGATGAAGGCTGGAGAATTGAGAGTTCAAGACCACCCTCAGCCTGGGCTTCATGAGACCCCCCACATCAAACAAAAGTAAGTAAGTAAATAAATGAAAGGGGGAGAGAGAGAGAGAGAGAGAGAGAGAGAGAGAGAGAGAGAGAGAAGGAGGGGGGAGGGAAAGGGAGGGGGAGGGGAGGGAAAGGGAGGAAGGAGGGACTCGTGAGAGGACACATGAGACAGTGCAGTAGAGAAACTGCCAAGCTGACCCCTTGACAGTACGACTGAGGTTTGTATTGCAGATGTGAGGGAGAGCAGCCAGAGGCATTCAAAAGAGTGAAGAACAGAGAGAAAGAGAAACAGACCGGACATGGCCAGGGCCAGGAAAGCAAGCGTGGGAGGGAATAGTGGCCATCCCATGGGAAGAGCTAGAGAAAGTGTGGAGATACTGGAAAGTAGCGGTTCATGAGGAGGGTGAGCAGAGGAGGGGTCAGGAAACTGAGGTAGGGGCTTTGGCTTCCATAGCAAGCATTTGTGGGAAGGGATCCATGAAACCTAGAGGTCAGCATGGGCTTTGATATACAGGCACGGCTACATGTCAACAGAGAGTCACATGTCCCTTCTGCCATAGGAAAAGGAAACAACTCCTTTTGGCGGAGGGACACAGTTTCACGAGTCCCCAAGGAATGCTGGCTTTTATCTATCCACAAGGAATCTTCCTAGATTGAGCTGTACCTACAGTACATTTTGGGCTGAGTCAGTGGGCCTGCTATTTGCGAGGGGCAGGGGGATGGTGTAACCCTTGGATCTGATAGGAAGTTGGTTAGGAAGGAAGGAAAGAAAGAATAGAAGAAAGGAGAGAGGGAGGGAGGGAGGAAGGAAGAAAGGAAGGAAGGAAAGAAGGAAGGAAGGAAGGAAGGAAAGAAAGATGAATGGAAGGAAGGATATTCTAGGCTTGGTAAATAAACTCTTTGCTGCTTTCTCTCTTGCGTGGCTGTCCTGCCTCTGCTGTCTCAGCTCTAAGAAGATACCCAAACAGGGAGGGGAGCACAAACCTGAGGCTGGAGTTAAGAAAGGAAGCATTAAAATATGAAGAACAGCGGCTCATGTTCTACTAATTAGAAAAGTGTTTTTTTTTTTTTTTTTTTCATCTAGTGAGATTTAAACATTCTGCTAACGTTTCTTAGGGAATTCAAAACTCCCTTAGAATTATACGAACTACAACATTTGTTTTAAACAACATAAGGACAATATACACAGCATTGCTAAGCATTAAATGAAATAAAAATATCCATGACCATTTTCTCTGCTAAATATAGGACAGAATCTGGTAAAAAAAAAATGAGGAAGAAAATGTGCCCAGCTTTTTTCTGGAAAAAATAAAGTTCTTATCAATAAAGCGCCAAATCATAAATACTCAAACATGCTCTGTTTTCTGTTTCTCCCCTTGTAGTCTTGGTTACGCTTATAGAAGAGGTTGGAAAAGGGAGGAAAAAAAGTTTTTATTTTTTCCAGTTGAAAGAGCTTTTCCAGAAGTCACACACACAAAAAAAGATTAAATACCGAGCCCTCCTTGAGCATTTCAGAAATGGTATTTTTGTAGTTATGTATAAATAAATCCATCTGCAAGCAGAGAACTGTAGGAAAATTTTGGGCCAGTGTTTCCGTTATTAAATAAATATCTGAGCTAAAATGTTTTCTAGATTCCAACCCTCCTGTCTAGTTGTTTTTGGACACAGCATCGTCTGGAACATGGAAGGACAGAGGGACAGAGGGACAGAGGGACACTGTCTGCAATGTTCATTTGTGTTTCAAGGAACCCGTAGGACGACTAGACCAGAGTTTTGAGTTAGCACATCTAGCTCTTGGGACACATCTGGGAAGCACGGAGCCATAAATGTCACTGGAGACATCCTTGGGAGTGTGATGGAGGGCTGGGCTATAATAGCTAGCGTTGAATGGGACCCAGTCAACAGCTATAGGGAAGGTCTAGAAAAAGGATGGCAGAAGGCTCCAAGATTTGGGGTCAAGTTTGAGAACAGCTCAGTTTTCACAGAAGACTGCCTTGTACTGTGGATCTCATATGGCTGGATGATCAGCCCAGCACATAAACAGACTGAACGTTCTACTCTGGTTTTAGATTTGCTCAACTGGTGAGGTATTCTTTACAAACACCATTTATTTGGCACATACACTAAATGGGTTTTTCTGGAGGTTAGGGCAGGAGAGAAACCTTCTTTGATTTATTGGCTGCAATAACCCACATGGTTTTTATGCTGTAGACTGTGGGTCTACAAGAACTGGGCATCCAATAAGAGACTCCAGGATTAATTAAAAAGAAATCGCTACTTCAAAGACCACATGTTAAAATCAGCTCAAGTAATAAAGAGGTGGAAAATTCGACAGTTCAGAGAGCACCTCACCTGTGTTGATAAAAGAGACAAACAGTCATGTAGAGACAGACATAATGCAGCTTCTAGCACAGAGCACTGTTTAATGAAAATTCCTGGCTAGAGAGCTGAATATATTAGGAAAGGTTCACATCAGGCAGCGTTTACCAGGGCACAGCACAAGTTCACTGCAATGATTAGAGGAAAACAGTTTTATAAACAGAGATGCTGCAGGGAGAAGAAAAGCCAACATTAGTGTTTTCCTCTGTGCAAGGCTTTGGATTTTCTTAGCGATGTGAACAGGGAGAGAAGCTCTATTAGAAAATTCTTCTGGGGTGAGGAAAGCATATTTGACCTTCATGAGGATTTTGAACACATAATATGTTGGCTGGTTGGTTATTTATTTGTTGAAAACAATTATGGAATGTCACCCAGGGCAAAGGTACTCACTCTATGTGAGGGGACAAACTGGATGTAGAAATAGAACTTCCAAAGTCTTATCCTTAACAGATTCACAGGATACAAAGCCAAACAATAGAGACTGGAATTGCTATGAAAACGGGCACAACATGAGATGCCGAGGCATGATGGGAGAAGAGCAATTCTAAGCTCTAGGAAGGCCTGAGGAAGGAGATGGCCATTGAGCTTAGGCAGAAGGAGAGGGATTCCGAGGAGAGTCACAGTGCTTGAGAAAGGTTTCATTGCAGAGAGAAAAGGCAGTGAAGGCAGTTAGAGAGGTGGGGGGCATGTCTTTGTAGTAGTGGGTAGCATGGCATTTTGGAAAACCCCTGAGCTCAGCGGGATGCAGTGGGAAACAAGCCTGGCAAGGAATCTGGACAATGATAAGAGTCCTCTGAATGCATCTTACTGAGCCAGGATAGTCCCATTTCCTTCGGAGAAATTGCATTCTTCACCTCACACACCAGCTGAATTGAAGACGTAATTGGTTGTTTTAAGTCCAATTATATTTAACGCAGTTGAAGGTGAGGATTATGGATTTTGATATTACCTACGACAAGGCATGCATAATAAGGCCTTTGATACAGGTTAAAACAATGGCACACAGTACAGTGGTCTGCCCCTCGGCTAGGAAACAAGAAAGAGATGACAGAAAATGAGAAATGAGCCAATTAAATTACGCAAAAGCATCATCCTTGTAAAGAAACCAGAGGGGGGAAAAAGCAAGGCTTTGGAGTTGTGCTTCAAAGTCTAATTCTCTTTCTCTTTTTACAAGTACTTATACTTCCCCCAAACTATTTAGTAATAGTATTAAACTCAGGAAAGAAAGGGGGGGTTGAGGGGAGGTAAATGTGTCCACTGACTAGCTTCCCAACTCTCTTATTCTCTCCATGGCCTCAGTTTCTACCTTAGGGAGAGGTTCTTCTCATGTCCTCTATCTTATTTATCCCTGTCTATCCTTGAAGACCATCCCAGGTGTGGCCCAAGTGAAACGGGTTCCATAGTCCCTGGCATTCACAAGATGGCAGCGTCTATCTTTAGAATTTTCAGAAAGGAAACTGGCTTCTTGACACAGTGGTTCAAGTCTTTCTATTAGACTCAATATTATGGAATGATCTGAGTCGAATTTTATACATGTGCTGCAAAGCACCAGTTTGTTTCCTTCACAGCACTACTTCATTGGTATTATGCCCAAACAGAAAGAAACGCTCTTATGATGGGTGCCATAGCTTTCTTATTCATGAATATTTGTCTTTCAATTAGCATATTGCTTAGGGGAATTAACATCAGTAGGAAGACTATCCTCGTATATCTAAGACTCATTGAATAATTAGCTTGCTATGTGCTTTGTATGTGTTACTTTATCGAGTGTTACATTTAAGGTGCCTCTTATGAAAATAGGATTTTCTATACTCCCTCTGTAGCCAGGATGACCTTGAACTCCTGATCCACTTGCCTTCTCTTCCTAAGAGCTAGGATTAGAGGTGTGTACCACCACACCCACTACTGTATTTGTTGAATTAATGCCGTTTTTTTAAAGCAAAGGCATGGAATTTTGACATGTTTTGAAGTGAACATTTTTGGTTTCTTTGGAAACGTGGCTGTGTCATGTCGTGCTTCTCCTGGACTCTGTCCTGTGAGAGGATGTTTTGCTGACACAGACCTGTGAGAGGGCATACACTATTTTGCTGGAGATGGCATATGGTGTTTAGAAAGCATATCGATATAACTCCACAGACAGGAGAGGATGATCTTGCATTGCTACTCCTTCCAAGGCTTGTCTTCTTCTGGTTTTCCAGCTGATTCTTGCTGCTTCTGCTACCTCCCCTCAATTTGGTGGACCCTTATGGTGTTTGCTGGATCAGACAGATTGAGCTGCTGCTACTGATTTGTGTTTGGTGTTTGCTGTTAGAGTGGACTGCTGCTATGCTGAAAATGGAGACTGGAATTGTCCCCAAAAGAATTACTTCTGAATAGGTCCACATCCCTGTTTTCCTGTTATCTTTCTTCTTTCTTTGTTATCTCTGCTTGATGGGCTAGAAGAGAGGCTGAAGCATTTAACAACCTTAATTAAAGCAGGCTTTGCTTGTTTCTTGTGACGTAAAAATAGGAGAGACTAGTATAACGTAAGGGTTAGGGCTGGAGAGATGGCCCAGTGTTTAGGAGCACTTGCTGTGCAAGAATGTGGACCTGGGTTTGGATCCTGACACTCACATAGATGCTTTGTAAAGCCACATGAACACTTATAATCCCAGCGCCATGTGTATGGGGGTGGGGCGGAAGACAGTAGGACTTCTGGGGCTTGTGGGCCATTTGCCTGGCTCCAGATTCAGAGAAGGACCCTGACTCAAAGGAGTAAGGTCTAAAACGACAGAGCAGGACACTTGGTGTTCTTCTCCGGCCTCTGCATGCATAGGTGTGTTTCTGTGTACACAAGTGCACATACATCACCCAGACATAGCCACACCCCTCACACATGTGCATTTACACAGGAAAGGATTATCAAGAGTGAAGAGAAGAGTGACAATTAAAGCCAACCATCTTTGCTGTGTTCTAGTCATCCACCATATTAGCCGTGCTCTTCATCAGACAACCACACTCTTTATGGTCTTCATTCTATGAATATACATACCCAATGCACGCCTACCGGAAAGCATTTTCCATTCAGGATGCATTTCATTCGCCCCCTAGGTGTGAGCATTTTTCCCTCAGGAACACACTCATCCTATGCAACAGAAATTTCAGGCCTTTAGCAGGGACTCAATGGCTGCCCTGATCATTCATTTAAACCTGCTGCCTAGAGGGAACTGAATTTTTTCTTTGAACTGAATTTTGAATCAATATATTAAATTTCTTTCTTAAGAGCTGCATGAATTGAAAATTAAAGGGCAAATTAAAAGCTAGCCAGCTCCTAGCTGGCATGCATTGATTCTCAAATATTGAAGATTATAGTAGAACCAACCGGGTTTATTGTAATGGAAAATTAATATGCCCAACTAGCCACGAAACCATGAGCATTTTAAATTTCCCAAGTGGTTTTTAACACATTTAAAAATTTTCATTAATACCATGTAATGCCAGAAAATGGATGTTTAGAGTCTGTTACCTGATCATGCCTTTGTCATATTTATGGTCAAAAGAGGCTGTGGCTGTGATTTCTAAATTCTGAATAGTAGAACATCTTTGCATGGCCCTGAGACAGGCCCAGCAGGCAGGGCATCCTGTGAAGCTGCCTGCCCCAGAACTAGTCTGCTAAGTGGCTTCTTTTTACCTGCAGAAGGCAGACAAGAGTGCTATTTACATCAGAGAGTTCGTGTCTTTAGCTTACAAGATGTCTGAAGCCATGGACAGTCTAGAGCAGAGAAACATCAAGCTAGTGGAGGAAGGAAGGCAGCAGGAAAACAAGAACCAGGATCTGAGCAGGAGAGGCTTTGGGAGTGCTTGACAAAGGCTGGGTCTTAGGGTTCCCAGGCAGTAGTGTTCCTTCCTCTAGTTCCTTTTCCTCCTCCTTATCCTCCATAACTGAAGCTCATGGTGGGAGCAGTTTCCTTCTGCCATTGTGTTACCCATATTTTGAATCTCAGGTACCAAGTATTAGCCATTCCCCCTTTTTTTGAAGCAAGTAAGGCAAATGGATGCCCTGTGCACACAAAGCACTAGCGTAGACTGAGTGGGATGTGCAAAGGCTCTCACGAAGTTTCTTCTTTTCTTCCCATGAAGCTCTTATAAAGCAGTTCAAGTGAGACTTCTTCCCTGCTCTTGGCTTTATCAGTAATTAGATTCCATGCTCACGGTTGCACAGTCTGGAACTGTATACCTTGAACGCCCACTCTACCTTGTACTATTCTGGACACACCAGTAAGCCACACCACTGGCTGCAAGCGAATTCTTTGACGTCTTCTTTCCCTACCCCCATTGAAAATAGAAGTAATCTTGACAATAGATACTGTTTCTGGAAAGAACCAGAGTTTTCCCTCAAGACCAAAGGAGTTTAACAGAGGTTCTATTCAAAGAATCAAGAGCAGGGTAAGAGAGCCAAGAAGAAATGGTGAGGCTTCCAGACATGCACAGGAACAGTGTGACCGTCGAAGCTATGCAGGGATCGCGACTCGGCCTTTTGGCTAAAATCAAGTGTAAACTGTGTAGGGGAAGGTAAAAGATCACTAGAGTCTCTCTAAAACTTAAAGGGAAAGCTGCTGACAAGAGAAACCAGATGATTCAGGGGGATATAACCACAAGCCTCAGCTCCTTGCATGGGCAGAGACTGGAGGGACCAGAAGTATCCCAGCAGGCCCCATGTGCTAATCTGCTACTAGCTTCTCAGGTTGGCTGACCCCAAACCAAAGCAAGGGACTGAGAGGGCAGGTGAGATGAGGGGTCAGGGCGAGCCAACAGTGTTAGCTCAGGGCATTGACACATGCTGACCGCTGGAAGGTTTCCCTTCTGCCTTCTTGTTTCTCATCAAGCTTTGTATGAAGTCGCGCCTTCACCCACTTCCATAGTCTGCTCTTCCCATTTGCTTTCCCTGCACTGTTTCTATTTGTCTTGAAGAAGTGCTTTCTTATGAGGTCTGCCTGTATGTGGACATGTTTCCTCTCTTTCTCAGTAGAAGCAGTTTGAGGAATGAGCGAGGATCTGTAGATTGCTGCTGTAAATTGACTTCACTATTCCTCTACTACAGTCTTTCAGAGTCACTGCCTGCGTCCTCTCTCTCCATCTCTGCAAAACCCTTCATGTGAACCCTCCTTTTTCTCCAGCCATTTTCTTTGCTTTATCATGTTGTATTTGGTGTGTGCACTTATTGGATACAAGGTTTCACTATGTAGCCCTACCTTGCCTGGGTTCTTACTGTCCTGGAACTTCAGGATGTTTTCCTGCCTCAGTTTCCCCAGTGTTACGATTATACAATGATGTCATGCGCTTGTAATCCCAGCATTGTGAGATGCAGGTGGGAGATTAGGAGTTAGGGTTTAGTCTGGGTTACACAGTGAACTTGAAGTAACTCTAGGGTAAACAGCAAGACTCCAGGATAGCTAAATCAATACTGTACAGTAAAAAACTTCTAGAGGTATCACCATCGCTGACCCCAAGCTGCACTACAGAGCCCTAGTAAGAAAAACCACATGGTTTTGATATAGGAACAGACAAATCAAATTGGAATCAAATTGAAGACTCTGAAATGAACCTACAACACATATATAGACACTTGATCTTTGACAAAGAGGGCAAAACCATACAATGGAAAAAAGAAAGCATCTTAAACAAGTGGTGTTGGTCTAACTGGATGTCTGCATGCAGAGGAATGCAAATAGATCCACACTTATCCCTGAACAAAACTCAAATCTAAGTGATTCAAAGACCTCACTGTAAAACTGGATATACTAAATCTAGCGGAAAAAGAAAATGGGACTAGCCTTGAACTCATCAATATAGGAAACAACTGAACAGAACACCTGTGGCTCAGGCTCTAAGATCAACAATTGGTAAATGGGACCTCATGAAACTGAAAAAAGATTCTGTAAGGGAAAGAACATTGTCAATAGGACAAAACAGCAGCCTACAGATTGGGAAAGGATCTTCACCAACCCTACATCTGACAGAGAGATAATATCCAACACTTATAAAGAAGTTGGACACCAACAAAGAGCACACACAGGCTGTTGCCTGTCTGTGGAATCTGTCCCCCTAACTAGGCCTTCTTGTCTGGTCTCAGTGGGAGAGGATGCACCTAGCCCTGCACAGATTTGATTCGTCAGGGTAGGGGGATACCCAGGGAGCACCTCCACCCTCTCAAAGGAAAAGGAGAGGGGGAAGAGATAATTGGAGGAGTACTGGGAGTGGGCATTGATGTGGTTGTAAAGTGAATGAATGAATGAATGGATAAAGCAACATCAAACACTAAACTCCAAATACTGAATTTCTCAGGCAATCTGTAGTTTTATCGGTGGCTTCAGCCAGAGTTTCACTAGAACACCACAGTGCTGAGAGAAGACCACAAAAGACCCACTTTCCCATGTTTTGCCTTGGTGTTTTGGCTCAGAGGTCTGATGGTTTTCTCTCATGGATGCTTCTGTGAACTCCAGAATTGTTTAGTGAGCTTTGTTCCCAGTCTTCCACCGTGCCTCCCTGTGGTTACTCACAGCTTCCCCATCAGCACCACCACATCTCACACGAAGCTGTAGACACTCCAACAACTTCTTCGCGGGCATCATAGGGCACCAAGCTTCCTGTCAGCTACACTGTAGAGTTGTCTAAGTGAGAGTTAGGTCTCCAAGGAGTTGTTTCTGCACCAACCCTACTGTAAAGGTCCAAAGACATCTTTTCCCTCTTGCTCTCTCCCTTCTAGATAGACAAGATGGAGGCAGAAGGAGGCCTTAAAGTCACAATGCAAGTTTGGAATCATGACAGCCCTTTGTTACTGTGGTGAGCCTTGGGTTAAAAAAGGCCTGTTCTAACTCCAGAGAGAATTTGTTCTATTCCCCCTTTTCCCTGTTTGTCTGTCTGTCTGCCTGCCTGCCTGCCTGTCTCTCTCTCATTCTTCCTTCCTAACTTCTTCCCTTCCTCCCTCCCTATGCTAGGCATTGAATCCAAGCCCTCATGAATGGTAGGCAAGCGTCCTACCACTGAGGTACAACCGTAGGACTATCACTTTCATGTTGCACAATAGTAAAGGGACGTTGCCATTCTGAACTTGCTGCTTCAGCCATTTTCAGTCCTGCATTTTGTAGTTGCTAGCTGACCTTCTGCTCTAAGTCAAATGCTTGTTTTAAGCAGTATCTCTTTTTCTAGATGGCTTATCTAATAATTTGGAAATCATGTACTGAACACTAATTCTGTGCAGGTACTCTGTAGAACCTAGAATGCACCAGTGAAGAAAACAGACACAGAAGATAATATGAATTCTTAAGGGACAATCAGATGCTAAAAGATAATTACAAAATTTACTGTATAGACCTGAGATCATGTGACACATAAAACCAATATTCACAAAATGAGCATACCATATTTTATTAAACAATTTCCATATGGGTTTATATTTAGCATTATATAATAATCATACAAATAGCATGATATATATATGTGTGTGTGTGTATATATTTGGTATTATGTTAGGCTATATTCCAAAAAGAAGATTAGGCACAGTTATTTTAACTAGCTTGAATTGAAATATTTTTGTTTTGAGAAGTTTTGTATAATTCTACCACGTCCATATTGGAGGAAGTGGTCACTCACACCTCTTAACGCATTAAACACCAGTGCTGTCACAAGAGCCTTCATGGCACCTATAGTGATGCTGAGACGCTGTGATATCAAACATAGATGTTATAGGATGCAAAGGAACATACAGCTCTTTCCTGAAGAAAAGACACAACACATTTTTCGAAATATATGTTCCCATAAAAACAAGGCAAAAAGACTGCAACTGTTTTCAGGCACATGCAGTTGCTGACTGACAGCTATGACCATCTACCTTAAATTTAATATTCTACCTAAAATTAAATAATCTAAATTTAAGAAATAGGACTGGAATTGTATATCTCATTTTAAGGTCCTTGCTTTCCTTAAATTTTTAGGCTGGTTGTAGGTAGTTGTCCCCAGACTACACTGGTTTCTGTTTGCTACAGAGAAGATGAATGCCTGTCTAGGACTAGAGGGTCACTGGTGCCTCCTCTGGCACCAGCTTGCCTGCCGTTCACCTTTCCACCTCAATTTTCACCAACTGCTTCTATCCTCTCCTGCTTCTTCTCTGAGGTGTGTGAGAGAATGTCTGTGAAGCATGCAACAGAAAACATGCCTGTTGTTCCTGGAAACAAGACTTTATTGTATTTCTTTCATAATGTACAAGTCAGTCATCATTTGGATGTGAGATGTTCTGCAGAGGTCCAAGGCTGAATATGTGCTTACAGGGTGGCAGGTTCATAGGAAGGCCACCAAGAGGTGATTGGATGAGAGGGGCTCTCACATCACAAATGTTAGTGACCCACGGATGAAGTTTTAGCTTAGCGATTCATCAAAGGTAATGAAGGAAGGAAATGAACTACTGGGGCAGTGACCTTGAGTGACCTTGAAGAGTGTTCCTGTCCCTGGATGACTCTCCTGTTCTTCCTTCCATTTCTTCTTCCTCATCCTCTTCACTTTCTTCTTCCCTACATCCCTCCATTTCTTCTTCCTCATCCTCCTCACTCTTTTCTCCCCTACATCCATCTCTCTACCTGATCCTTCTCACGGTGCTATGATGTCAGTAAGTTTGCTCCTCATTTTCCCCAACAGTTTCCTCACAGCCCAGAAAACACAAAGCCTGTGGACTGTGGGGTTCTGAAACTGAGAGCCACGTTCACTCCTTTGTCCTTTAGCTGCATGTCCTCAGGTGTTTTGTCACAACAAACAAATGTGCCAAGCACAGCGACATTTTATACTGTTCTGTAACATAAAGTATCTTCATCTGTGGCAACTGTATATGCCTTCTTACACATAGCTTACTCATGCATACCACAACTCATTGATTACAGAGCATCTACTCAGCATGGAGATGTCCTGAAAGTAAGGGGTGTGGCATAAAGCTGCTATCATCTGGGTTTCTCTATGAATTGCTCCTAATACAAATATAGCCACTGCAGTATTACGTGTTAACATCTTTCATTTATCCAGCTCAGATAAATTTAGGGAACAGTCCAAGATTTAAAGTACTGAATTGTCTGTTTAAAACTAAGGGCAAAGTGGGGCTAGTAACAGCATTCTAGAGACAGAAAAATGGCTCAGCAGATAAAGGCGTTTATTGCCAAGTCTGACGATCTGGATTGGATTCCCATGCAGTGGAAGGAGAGAACCTACTCTGATGGTTTCCCTCTGATCTCCACGCATGCGCTGTGGCAAAGGTTCGCCTCGTCCCTCACCAGATAAATAAGTAAAGGAACAGATGGAACAAGGATTTAAAAGCATTTTAAAAGTCACACTCAGCTGAACTTCGAAAGCCGCAGAGGGAGAGAGAGTTTACTGATGGAGGGGGACAATGTCAGGTTCATCAAACATTCTGCTCTTAACGGAACGCAGCAAGGTGGGCACAGCTGAGCAGAAGGCAAAGCCAGCGATTAATGAAGAACAAACACCTGAACTCATAGAGGAAACATGGAATGAAAAGGGAAAAAGTATTGGATTAAACAATGAAAAACAAGGCAAAAAGGAAGACAGAAAAATATATAAATAAAAAATAACCCCAAAAGAAATACACACACACACACACACACAGACATACACATATGTATACACACACACACACACACATATATATACATAAATAAATAAATACATAAACAAACCAACAAAAAAAGAAAACTCACCTATGTCAATGGTTGCAGTATGCTGATCCCCCTTCACCCCATTCACAGACAGAAACTGTCAAAATGGGACCAAAATAAAATCTAGTTATTAGACAGTCTGTTAAAGTGAAATAGAAACACAAAGAAGTGAAGAAACACAGACAACTGTTTGGTGGGATGGGCACTGTTAAGAGACAGAGGGAAGGAAAGAGGAAGGAAGGAAGGGAGGAAGGAAGGAAGGAAGGAAGGAAGGAAGGCAGGCAGGCAGGCAGGCAGACAGAAGGGTAATGTTAACATTTAGGTAAGCTCTAAACATAAGGTGAACTACGTTCAACAGGGAAATGAGGCATATTACTTAATGTGTAAAAGATTAAATTTATGGAGAAGCTATAAAATGTTACAATCCCATAAGCTGTAAATAACAAAAAAATTAATAGATTAAAAATATGCTAGAAAGTCGAGAACCTCAGAGCAACAATAACGGACTTGTGCCTCTTTCGAATTTGGAGCTGCCTTGGGAAAACGTTTAGCTCTTGTTCTTGTTCTAACCACACTGGCTCCTCCCCCTTCCTCACCAGGGATCTTGCACACTCTGAATTATATTCTTTCTAGGAACTTTACTGACTCTTCTGGTCATTGGTGAATCTTCCTTTATGAGGATCTTTACACTCCTCTCAGCTGACTTTATGAGGATCTTTCCTCTCAGCTGACTGTGGAAGTCCGTGTCTTCTCAGAGGTAGAAAAGGGTAGTGAGTCCACCATGTCATTGAATTGAGTCAGTAATCAAGGTGTACAGCTCCTCCCCTCTGAAGTTCTAGGGATTTCTTCCCTTGAGCCCCAACCCTCTTCCTGTCCCCTTACTAAATGCTTTAAGTGTGTGTGTGTGTGTGTGTGTGTGTGTGTGTCTATGTGTGTGTGTGTGTGTGTGTGTGTGTGTGTGTCTATGTGTGTGTGTGTGTGTGTGTGTGTGTGTGTGTATCAAACTGTCAAGATTTAGGATTTGAGTTTTAAAAACTTGAGGCTTAAAGTTGTGTGTTGAAAGCTCTGAAGAGAGAGTTTCCTATAGAGAAGGGTTCTTGTAAGCCAGCACCGGTATGGAGGACTCAGCAGGAAGGGTCTCCCTTAGGAGGATATTCTGAAGCACTCAGCTAAATTCCCAAGAGGGTTGACGAAAATCTGGGACAAGTTTGGGACCCTGTGAATATAGGACAAACATAAGGACAAATGGAATTTTCAAGTGGGGACAGCTAAGGGACCTCTACAAGGATTTGAAAGGCAAACTCTGGGCCCCTCATCTATTAAAATCATAATGTCCACTCCAAACCCTGTCCCTTATTCTATCTCAGTGGCTTTGCCTTACAACACTGGGTTGGCTGCAAGGCTAAGGTGCTATAGACTGGAAATCCTGAACACACTGGAATTGGTGAGGGGTAGGGAGGGCAGATTCAGATGTCAGACAGCCTAGCAGAGTAAACCGCACCATACTTCTTGCCTGGTGTTGAAGAGAAAGCACTTAATCTGGAGGACACAAAGCTAAAAAATATGGTATCTGTTGCACACTAGTTTGACTGTACGTAATTGATGTGTAGGTGATCTTTAGCAACTTCGCATTAGTGAACGCAGTGACTCCTCAGTAGACTGGACAGGGGAGAACCAAAGTGGGGTTCTCGAGCCCGATGACCCAGAGCCTATTTATTCTTCCCTAAGAAGCTATGACTGAAGTAAATCAGACATGGCAGCAGCGCGGTCCTCAGAACACCCACGACTTGGTTATTCATGTACAGATACCAAACTAGCCACTCCGCTTTGAGGCCTGCAAGCTTCAGTTCACTGGTTACTGAAGATTCTGGACACTATTTCAGATGCTTGGTGACAGTTTATGTGTCTTTACTGACGTGGCTGTCAATCTGCTGATCAATTTGTGAAGATTATTCTGCTTCCCTTCTTTCCCTGACCCTCTCATAAAAATACCAAACCTATGATCTGATTCAAGTCATCTGTGTGACTTGAACTGTCCGTCAAGTGAAGGTCTGCTCATCCTCATGATTAGCAGATCACTGACCTTTTAACATAATCTAATTTCTTCATCATACTTCCATGATTTGAACTAGTTTTCTGTCCTGTTGAAGGAAAAAAAAATGCCTTTTTAAAAGAATATTAAGACATCCTGTGCTTTTCGGCCTCTCTTTGAAAAATTACTCCTCAGATGTTTTTCTGTTGTGATGGTCCAGTTGCCACTCAGGTGCAAGAAGGACTGCTCTGCTTTCCCCCAGCTTAGTAACTAGGGTCTGGGGACACTAAAATGGCGCCATCCATGGTGTTAAATCCGGGCGGCAGAGGACCACACTGGAACTGTGTTTGACTTTAACTTCTGTGAAAACGAATCTTTGAGAAAAAACTCTCTGAATGCTTGCCAGAGTTGATGGAAGCTTCCTGAGACTGTGAACAAATTTTATAGTTTATTGTCCATCAGGATAAAACCAGCCTCCAAACCATGCTCAGCTGAAGACCTGTTCTCCTAAAAGATAGGAAGATAGACCAGAAAGATACCAATTCTAGCCCAGGGAGTCAAGTCTCTCACCACAGAAGCCGTGCTGTGTAGTTTCTTCTCACCTTGACACAGCTTGGGTCATCTGGGAAGTGGGAACCTCAGATGAAGAATTGCCTCCATCGGACTGGCTTGTGTGCACATTTGTGGGCAGCTTCTGAATCAATGATTGCCGTGGAAACTTCTGTGAGTAGTGAAACTCCTACCTGGGGTGGTCCTGAGTTGTATAAGAAAACAGGTTGAGCAAGTCATGGGGAGCAAGCCATTAAGCAACATCCCTTCACAGTTTCTGCTTCAGTTCCTTTTGGGATGTCCCTCAGCAACAGAGAGTGAGTGACCTGTGAAGTTGACACTAAACAAACCAAAAAAAAAAAAAAAAAAAAAAAAAAAAAAAAAAACCCACTTTCTTTTCAGTCATGGTACTTTATCACAGCGATTGAATACAAACCGGTTCAGGTACCTCCCCTTTCTCCCTCATCATTCAAAAGAGGAAATACTTGTGTTTGGGACATGGCTCAGTTGGCAAAGTGCTTGTCCAGCAAGTTTAAAGACCTGAGTTTCTCCCAGCACCCACGTGAAAAGCCAACAGTTGCAATGCGCACCTGTAATGCCAGCACTGGGGACAGAGAGGAATGAGGGTCCTTGGGCCCATGGGCCAGGCAGTCTAGTTGAATTAAGAGCTTCCGTTTAGGTTAGAGAACTTGTCTCAGAAAATAAGGTGGAGCGTGATAGTGGAAGACAGCTAATGCTGACCTCTGTCTTCTGACCACATATCCATACACATCCACATAAGCACGTGCACACGGAAACACACCTATACAGCCAAAGAAATAATGGTTTTAAAATAATCAAAAGTAAAAGCCACAGGGCTGCAGAAATGACCAGCAGTTAAGAGGATAGGAGTACTGGCTATGAGAATGCAGGGTCAATTCCCAGCACCCACATGGCAGCCCACAACCATCTGGAACTCCAGTTCTAGGACCTACGACGCCCTCTTCTGGTCATCTTGGGCACTGCATGCATTCAGCACACATAAGTGCATGAAATAAAACAAGACAAAACTAGCCACATGGAATTGTATTCTGTATTATTTTATCCGATGTGGTTTATTTCAGGGTCATTAGAGGTCACTTCTGCTTCAGATTCTTGTTTAGATACAAGCAGTTGAGAGAAATTATGAATAGCAGTCTCCGGATCACTCCTTATGGGAACAAAAAAATAGAACATTTCTCATGTGAAACTCTCTGGAGTTTTAGTTTCTTCCAGCAATGTGATGAAAAAACTGTTTTCAGGTAAAATAAAGCCATTATTCAGCATAATTCTGGAGCCACCGTGATGCTAATGAATACATTTTATGTCCTATGCCAAACTTCATTCTCTCTACCAAATGGAAACCAGTAGGAAACTGGAGTGTAAAGAAAACTCTCAGCTGCATATGACGTGAGAAAGCCTACAGATCACAGGAAGGCAGAGCAGAGAGCCTCCATTCTTGTCCTGTCTGTCATTATCAGAGCCAGACACTAGTTCCAAAAATGGGATTATAGCCCAGTCGCAGTGACAGCAATAACATTGAAATAGGTCTGCTTAGACAAACACAATTCACAAAACAAACAAACCAGAGACTCTGCTTCACTGAAGCATCTTGCTTTAGAATCAAATGTGTTTCTTAAGATCTTGCAACAAGAGACCAGAGTTTCTTTCCAGTCTGGGCGTATGGCTCCTTCTAACTGCTAGTGCATCCAGTGTGTACCAGGAACCTACTAAGTGCTGAGAATGTGTTAAGCGCTGTTGATGTGGCTAAGATGAGTCAACAAGGTCTATGCCCTTGAAGACTTGAGGGAGGTACGGAAGTAAGCTGCTGTTGTAAGGTGCTGAAGTCTCAGACAGCCATCTCGGGGTTCAGTCTTGGGCGTGGATACTAGAAACCCGGACAAGGAATTCAGAGATTATTGGATGTGGCAGCACTGAGAATGCTGGGATTGTGTCAGGACCTCAGGGGCGCAATAGACAAGTGAGTGAGAGGAGCCAGAGGTTGCTAGGTGTGGCCTTGTGCGCAGGATTTCAGACTGGGGGGCAAAGGCGAGGGGTTGAATTGACTTCTTGTGGTGTTTGTTCTTTTGACTTTATTCCTTTACTTTTAAAAATGGCATCTATTTATTTTGTATGAAAGAGTGAGAGAGGGAGGGAGAGAGAAAGATATGGAAAGAGAGAGATAAAGAAGGAAAGACAGAGAGACAAACTGACACACACACACACACACACAGAAGAAACTGGTGGGGGTAAGTTCTTTTTGTCTACCACGTGGGTTGCTGGAACAGGACTCAGCCTCCTGAGTTCAAGCTTGGGAGAGACCCCTTTACTCACTGAGCTGTTGTCAGCTGCTATTATTATTATTGTTGTTGTTGTTACTATTACTATTATTATTGAGCTTTAGAAGCTCTCTCACCCTCTTGTTTTCAGAACGGTCTGGGAGTCAGTCTCTAACACTGTTTCTCTAATGCCTGAGTACATTTGCTCATTCTTTATTTAGTGCTGGGGTGAGAGAGATAGACTGTAATACTGACAGAAAACAGTCCTCTGTGCAGGTGTTGTCTTCTTAAGGGCCTCTTGTGGTGCAGTCCCTGTGACAGAAAATCCTGAACAGCCATCATCTTCCTTGGTCTTAATGCAGAGGTCCAGTTTCTTTACAGGGAGGAGACTACTGTGACCATCTCGATGGCAAACTAAATATCTCTTAGGGTCTGTAGTACATTTCTTTTCTTTTACCTTTTTTTCTTTTTTCTTTTTGTTTTTTTTTTCCCCATTTTTTAATTGGATGGATATTCTCTGTATTTACATTTCAGATGTTATTTCTTTCCCACAATCCCATTCCCCCATCCCTCCCATTGCCTCCATGAAGGTGTTCCTTCTCCCAACCGCCCTCTCCCACCTTAGCACCTTGGCGTTTCCTTACACTGGGATCCCCAATCTGTCACATTGATGTCAGAAAATTCTGTCCTCTGCTGCATATGCACCTGGGGCCATGGGTCTTTTACGAGTAGCAACCCTGTGAACTCATTGGTTGGTGTTTTAGTCCCTGGGAGCTGCAGTGAGTTTGGTTAGTTGATAATTTTGTTCTTCCCATGGGGTTGCAGACCCTTTCAGCTCCTTCAGGCCTTTCTCTATCTACTTCATTAGCATTCTCATGTTCAGTCTGATAGTTAGCTGCAAGCATCCTCCTCTGTATCAGGATGGCTCTGGCAGAGCCTCTGAGGCATTTCTTAAAGTACAAAGCTGTCCTTACATAACACAGAAAATGGCCCAAAGCAGGAAATTAACACCGGCACAATACCTTGCAGACCTAATTCAGACCCTCCCAACTGTTCTAATAATGTTCGGTGCTGCGTGAAAGCGTCAGGTCATCCGTTGCAGTTAGCTTTTCTGTTGTCCTCAGTACACCATCATTTGTCATGATGTATTATTGTGCATGTGTGCATGCACATGTGCGTGCACATATGTGTCTGCTCACACGGAGTCAGTCCCAGGGAATCTGCCTGTCTCTGCCGCTGTGTTGCTTTCTGGGATTATAGGTGCCCGGCAGGCTTTATATGAGCACTGGGCTGTGAACTCAGGTTCTTGTGCTTGCACGGTAAGCACTTTTGCTAACTGAGCCATCGCTCAGTTACTTATTAGTATTGGGTAGCTCTTACGATACTTGAGTGGGTTTATGAGCATACAGAAATGTCAGGGACATACAAAGAAGAAAATGTATGACGGGTATAGTGAGTCTAACCCATTCTGCCTCTTTTAGAACCGCCCTTGTCCAGGTCCTGAGGATGGTGCACCTACTGGAAGTGATGGTTAGCGAGAACAGGCCGGACGAGTGGGGACAGACTGTTCTGTGTGGGTTGTGTAAATATTATGGGTAGGAAGACAGAGGAATTATAACCCTTGGGAAGAAATTGATTAATTTTGTTAGTTTGGCAAGATTTTCTTCTAAAGTGAACAGATCAGTTAGATGTGGGAAAAGGGAAAGAGGCCATAAGGAAGAGCAGAGAAGCACTGGGGATAAAAGTGACACCTTAAAAAAAAATGTGGCGGTCACATTCCTTCTGAAATTTGGCAAGGTGATTGGCTCTTGGATATCAGCTACAAAGGCTGCCGGGATATGGTAACCGCCTCCGGGTTTGGCTGCACTTTTACAGTCGGGAGATTAGGGGTCAGAAGTTCAGGAGGCAAAAATTCCTCCTGGACCAGGGATCTGAAAATAGACCCCACTCCTTATTTTCCAGTATCATCAAAACAAACCATCAAATGAAAGCCCTGAATGGCAGGTCTGAGCAGGCTCCATCAGGAGATCTCCAGGATCTGGGGATTTCCCTTAAACATTTGCTCCTGACTCCGGAAAAAGGACCCACAGGCCCTACGCATGAGGAGGCTCTGGAACGGTCACTTGTCTTTGAGCTTTGTTTTCTTTATTCCCATTAATAAGAAGCAGATGTAACTCAGAATGCAAATTCTTATTTTAGAGTTTATGTTAATCCTGAAGATGCAGAACTACACAGTATGATACCTGAACTTCCAAAGAACCAAAAAAAAAAAAAAAAAGTTACCTAGTTTCTCCAAGTAATACTTTAAACCCCCAAACGTTTCTAGCACATGGTTTTTGTTAGCTTGCTCCTGTGTTTGAAGGACGGAAAGGCGGATTAATGTGGTTTAAGATGTCTGGAAGCAAAAGTCGGAATGTGTCTGTTACCTTCTTATCCAGAACACATAATACTCCCAAAGAAAATTCGAGCCAAAGATTCTGAATCCCGGATTGCACGTCGGGAAAGGCTGCCTTGCTGCAAATGTAGGTCACACAGTGTTGGCAGCCTGCGTGGCTTTCCAGCCATCTGCCAAACTCTGAAACGGAGGGAGAGTGTGGAAGTTACAGCCCATGGGAGAGAAAACCTGGAGTTCTTCACTTACTGAGATTCACTTTTCTTTACCTTGCTCACTTCTAGTTTTCGTTCACTTTGTGGTCCGAAGTTTTAGGTTGTCGAAAGAATACAGTATTTCCCTCTCCTTCTTATCATCAGTTTATAGCTCAACCTCAGTTAGGGTAAAAGTTAAATGGATCTGACAAGGACAACAGACAAAACATAAAAAAACAGAACAAAACCCTGCCCTATTGTAGCTTAGATTGCTTCCGACACAGAGATGTGAATGTGGGTAGACTCACGGAGTCCCCGGGCACAGGGCTCAGGGAAGCCTGGGCCATTGCATTGCAGTTACAAGCTGGGTGCTCAAGGATCCTGATAAAGTGGGGCAAAGCAAATGGCCAAGTGTCATACGAATGCCACAGGAAACCCAAAGAGAGGACAATTTGGAGAAAGAGAGTAAGAGGAAGAAGTTTGGTGGCAACGGTAGGACTGCAGCCAAATTCATGTAGCATCCCTGGTTCTGCACACAACCATTTATGACCCTCCAGCTAGATAACTGTAATTAATATCACATTAAAGAGTATTCCATCAATACATGTCTGTATAGACACGTATTTGGGAATCGTGGAACAAAAGGTAGGCAAGAGCTGAATGGAAAGGGAACTCTTGTTATGGCACTGGATGATCTGTGCCAATAACCCCAGCACTCAGGAGACTGGGGGAAAAGATTGGGGTGCTCCAGGTTAGCCTAGCCTCCACAAGAAGATTCTAGTGGGGTAAAAAGGTAGATACTTGTTATGATAAGACTCAAAGGTGTTTCATATAACCCAAGAGCAGGATAACACCGAGCTTCTGGAACAGTGGAGGCAAGATGCTAGAAAGTCACCAGGACCTCTCTGTCTCCCACACTGCAGAATGTGGTCTCCACTCTCATTTCTCAGAAATGGGATGGCAGATTAGATGAGAGGAGGGTATCCACAGTCCGGCCAGTCAGCAATGACCCAGAACAATCACCCTGTAATGCATGAAGGTAGGACAGGTGCAAAGGTATTACCAATAAAGGCGGTATTCCTCTAAGTTGGAACGACTCCTAAAATGTGTCTCAGCAAACGCCCACTGTGTGTAAGTTGTGCAGTTGCACAGCCTGTCCGCTATGGCATGAATGAAGAGGGCTTAAGTTCAGACATGGCTGCTAGGAGGCAAGGCGTGACAAATAGCTGCTAGGAGGCAAGGCGTGACAAATAGCTGCTAGGAGGCAAGGCGTGACAATGGTGTATTAATCCGTCTAGAGGAGCAGCCACTTGCAGTCCCATGTGGGTGGAAATTGGAAGACTCCTGTTTGAGGCTAGCCTCAGGTACATGGGAAACACTGTCTCAAAACAAAAAACCAAGTGTTTAGAAGAATCTAAGGAGCAGAATAAGGTTGAAATTAGAGCTGTGGGGAGGTCTAGCATGGAGGCCTTGGCAGTGGGCAGATTGAGGGGTGGGGGTGGGGGGTAAAGTCATGCATAGCAGAGAAACTATAGATAGCAAGGGAGTTCATAAAACCACAGAGTGGATGCTGAAAACAGGGGGCCCAAGGGCAAGGAGACCATGTTCTGGCAACCTAAGGAATAGCTCTGGTATCAATTTAAAGTGGCTTCAGCTGCAAGTGATTAAAAGAAGGGAAAAAAGGAATAGGTAGAAGGTAGCCATGGTATGCACAAGAGAGCACCTTGGTTTTGTCTCACATAAAGGGGCCCGGCAGGGATGAGGGTGGGTAGAACGACTCCAGATGACAGCCCAAGCCACTGGGCTCACATCTGCACCCTGCCCAGATGTGTGGGATGAGTACGAGGGAGTAAGTTGTACTTCTTACCACGTAAAGACACTTTCTACAGTTTGTACAAAATATTTTCCATTACTGCCTATGTTCCAGATGTCTTAATGGCTTTTGTGTCATTGTGACAAATATAACCAAAAGCAATGTAGGAAAGAAATATTCAGGTTAATGAGGGCAGGAACTCAAGGTAGGGACCTGCAGGTAAGAGCTGAAGTAGAAGCTATGGGGAGGGGGGGATGCTGCTTTCTGGATGCTTAATGCCACCTCATGACTTGCTCAGCCTGCTTTCTTATAGAACTCAAGGCCATTTGCCCAGGTGTGTCACCAACCTCAGTTGGATGCGTTCTCTCCCATCTGTCATTAATGAAGAAAATGCACCATATGAACTACAGGCAATTCTCAGCTGAAGTTCCTCTTCTCAGATAACTGTGGCGTGTTTTAAGTTGACTTGATGAAAAAAAAATACACGTGGCTTACTATAAGAAAAGCTTGGAATTAGATTTCTGATCATATCTTCTGGCTACTCTGGAACATTTGGTGGTCCCCAGCACTGGCCAAATTAGACAACCTCCTCAGCACTGTATCCATTAGAATCTAACGTCTTTTAGCTTCATCTCTCATAAGGGGCCTACGTGTTTGGCACAACAGAAGTAAAAAAGACTGTCTTCCAATATTTATTCTTTCCTTCTTAGAAGAGAAAAATTTGATAGAGACAGGACCACTGTATTGCTATTCAAATGATTATCAAACAAGGCAATAACTCCTAAGCCCCGAAGGAAAGCCACCCCTCAGTTGAGAACTATAGGCCATGTGTGGGGGCAGAAGGAGAGGCTGTGTAGGGATGGGAGAGGAATGAATAGAAGATAACTAGAAGCACTCACGGAGAGTAAATGGACCCTATAGCAATTGGAGAGAAAGATGATGAGGAAGAAAGAGGAGAAGGGAAATTCCCATTTCCTGCCTCAGGAATTAGGAACTTCTGGTGCCATTTATAGAAAGGAAGGAAGAGGAGGAACAGCCTGGAACACAGACATGGAAGACTGTGGGTCTGGCACGAGGGTCTGTGGTTTGGGCATTCACACAAGGATTGCTGGTAGGATGGCTGGAAAAGTGAGGGCATTTGAGCAAGAATCTCCAGGACAACTTTTGGCAGCCCAGTGCCTCTACAGTGTCATGTAACCAGCACTTTAGCCATAGCCTGTGGCTCGGAGCTGGCATTACTGATTCATGGCCTGTGCTTGCAAACTCTCAGAGAAGCTGGGACAGCAATAAGCCTCCATCACTCATTTGTATTGAGGTTTCCGATTATTCAAGGTGCTCCGGGCACATTTAACATTTGGTAAGTGAGACGTGCGCGTACCGATACTGCTATATTTCTAGAGGAATGTCAATAAGGCTGCGAATGTAATTTTGGATGTAGATTTTAAGTGGAGGAGGGAGGTGGATGCTGAGGTTTTTCACTAAAGGCTTTTCAGAGACATTCTTACTTAGGGCTTTTATAATTTGTTTATAAATCAACTATTCATCCCCTCGATAAATATTTATTGAGAACTGCTATGGTGTGCTAAATACAGGTTTCACGAGAGTGAATATGACAAATGTGGTCTCTGACTCTAGAACTTGTCTAGACTACGGGTTTGCAAACCACAGTCCATGGGTCAGATATGGCCTGCTGCTTTGTTGTTTTGCTGGAATACGTTTGCATTTGGAAATAGTTGAGAAAATATTAAAAGAGAAGGAATGGAGGAATAGGGAGTTGGCTCAGTGTTTAAGTGTTGCTTGTTACTCTTGCAGAGGTCCCGAGTCCAGTTCTCAGCACTCGTGAGATGACTCACAACCTACAACTCCAGCTCCATCCTGATACCCTCTCCTGGCTTTCCTGGGACCAGCACATACATGTGCACATATTCACACAGACACACACACACATAGACACATTAATAAAGTTAAAGTCTTAAATGCAGGTCTGGAGAGATGGCTCAGTGATTGAACACACTGGTTGCTCTTCCAGAGGACCCAGATTCGATTCTCAGTACCCACATGGTGGCTCACAACCATCTGTAACTTCAGTTCCAGAGGATCCGATGCCTGACTCTGGTTTCCCTGGGCTACGAGAAATTCGAGTAGTACACTGACGTGCATACAGGCAAAATAAATACACATGTAAAAGAGTAATTTACAAATTTTCATTGAAATGTAATCACATAATCTCTCCCCTTCTCTTTCCTTCCTCCAACCCCTCTTGTGTTCCTGCCCTCCATCTCCTTCTGCTCCCTCTTTACTCCCTCTCAAATATATGGCCTCTTCCTTTGATTATCATGTACACACACACACACACACACACACATACTCCCTGCTGAGTCTGTTTATTGTTGGTTATATATACATGATTTCAGGACTGGCTACTTGCTATTATATAACCAATTAGGAGTTCATCCTTAGGAAGACTAAATTTCTTAGTTGCCTTTGTTTAATGATAGAACTCCATTTCCTCCTTACATATTAACATCTCTACTGGTCATTGTTTGGGTCTTGTTGAGACCACTGTCTTTCTGATGTTTCTGATGCCTGATTCTGTAGGTAGCTTTCCTGTCCTCTCTAGGAGAAACAACCTCAAGCAGACTTCCCAGTCTTCCAGCTCCCACAATTCTCCCACCACCTCTTCTATAGTGTTGAGTCGTTTTTTTTAAAGGGAGGAGGAAATTTATTAAAAGATATTTAGAGACAAGCTGCTACTAATGTTCCACATGTTAAATAATACAAATACCACATGAATATGAACCATTTACTGATATACCTACACAAAAGTTTTTAACATATATCCAATTCATATCATCTACACAAAAATGATGAACCAGTTTATTTACCAAAGTTGTTAGTTTTGAAGCAAAAATAAAATAATGGACTGGTGCAGTTTGTTTTATTTATTCAATTATTAGGTGTTTTTCTTGGTCCAAATTTACATCACACATTCAACTTATATAATTATGATCATATTTTATATCAGTTGTGACCTTTATCTACATATAGTCAACTTCACAACTACATTGAAGCTGAAAAGGTATACATCTTTAAAAACATTTTATGTATACACATGTACACATATGGATGTTTCTGTGGAAGCAGGTGCCTGTTTGTAGGTATTGGAAGGTGTAAAATTGACCTTGGTTGCCTTCTTCCACTGCTTTCTACTTTATTATTTTAGGCCAGGTCTCATATGTCAGATCAGAGTATGTCCATTCAGTTGCAAATCTTCTAGGATTATTAGAATTCTGATCATCATGAATGCATAGCAAGAACTTTGTCCACAGAACCATCTCTTTAGCACTGCATAAGATTGTAAATATAGTGTTGAGTCTTAGGTGTAGGAGTTGAGTTGTATATATGTTCACTGGGATAGGAACTCCATGAACAGTTGGTCTTTGGATTTTGAGCAGTTGTGGTTCTCCGTGATGGTCTCTGTCAGCTATGAAGAGAAGGCTTCTTTGACAAGGGTTGAACACTACCTGAAGATACGGCTTAGTTACTTTTCTACTGCTGTGGCGAAGCACTGTGACCAAGGCAACTTATAGAAGAAATCACCGAATGGAGACTGAAGTTTCAGAGGGTGAGTCTGTGACCATCAGAGCAGCAGGCAGGCAGAAGTGAAATTTGAACAGAGGCTCTCAGCTCACATATTGATACAATAAGCACGAGGCAGAGAGAATTAACTGGAAATGGTATGGGCTTTTGAAACCCATCTTCAGTGGCACACCTTCTCCAACAAGTCTGTCCCTCCCAATCCTTCCAAAACAGTTCCACTAACTGAAAACTAAGCATTCAAATATATGAGTCTATTTGTGTGTGTGTGTGTGTGTGTGTGTGTGTGTGTGTGTGTGTGTGTATGTGTGTGTTTATGCATGCATGTGTGAGATATCTCATTCAAGTCCACAGAGTATAAGGGTAAGAATTTAGAATAGAATGCAGTTAGAAATTTTGCTGGTCAAGAAAAGTGGTGTAGGTTCTCTTCTATTATCTATGACCTTACCAGCCCCAGGATGCTGGCTAGGTTTCCAGAACCAGGTGTGACTTTCCTCCTACTGAGCTTGCCTATGTTCACTTAGAGAGTTGTTGGTTACCATCAAGATATGTGTGCCACCACTGCACCTTTAGGAGTATCTCACAGGGCTGGTCATTGTGGTTTACAGGCATCACATGCTGTGGTCTTGACACCTTTCTTTAGGTCTTTCATGAATCCCAGTTCAGGGATTAAAGGGGTGGGCAAAGAAACCATTTGAGGTATCTATTTGACAATGGCAGCCCTGTCTGGCTTTCTGCTGCAAGCCCAGAAGGGACCCTGAGTGAGAACCACCCAGTTATTCAGAAAAGTCTCATATATATATATATATATATATATATATATATATATATATATATATATGTGTGTGTGTGTGTGTGTGTGTGTGTGTGTGTGTGTGTGTGTGTGTGTTTTAACCTGAGAATCTAGGGGATGAGTCATTACATAGAAGTGGAGACAGGGTTTGAATGGGGACTTCAGAAGGTTTTGGGGATGGACATATGCTCTTCTGGGTTATCTAGGGCTGTGCAGGTAGCTTTGGGGTACAGGTCCATCCTGATACGGAGAAAAGTCTGCAGGATTGATATTTCACAGGTGCATTGATGTAGTTATTGTAATATGGAAATGGTTTGTACCAACTGGGAAATAACAGGACCAACTTCAATAAGCAATAAAATTATAGTTTAGCAGAATTCTTGCATGTGTGATTTTAAAGTCATGATTTCATGCCTTATGGTACAGACATTTTGTTTATGACACTTGAAGTGCAGACCTGTGGAGCATACAGTGGACATTGGGAACTTGTGCTCAGTTCCTAAAGTCTTGGTATGTGGGGTGTGTGGTGGGGTTAGGGCAGGAGCATCATATAATGAATAAGCTGAGGAAGGCTAATTTGGCATACTACCAAGAATTATACTGAACTATGCTCATGGGAAGAAATAAACCCCATGCCCAAAGGGGGTTGCAAAGGTTGGGCAAGACCCTGTTTAAGGATTAGGAAGCCATGACCTTAAAAGCAAGTGACCATGAGAATTGTGTTACCTCCCCTACTGTGAACCCAGCTTGTTCCTGGCCCCACTCAGTCACCAGAGCAGACCATGCATCCAGAGCTTCAGACAACATGAGGTGAAAGCCCTGGCCTGGCTGCCAGTCACTGCTTTTCATGCCTTCTTTTCTTTCATCTCTCTGTTCCTCTTTTTCCTTCTGTGGTGATGCGTCTTTCTCCTGGTCTTGTCATCTACTGGGATAGCCCGACATCCCCTCAGCCTGTCCTGCATCCTCTGCCCACCTATGTTGTGCCTATCCCAGGAAGGTGAAGGAGGTTGGCAGGCCTATGCAGAGGTCTAGATAGCATTGGGCACAGCTAGAATGAAATGGGGGCAGGAGTGGAGCACACACCATTACTCACCAATTCCCAGTGACCTCACTTGAAGGGAAAGCCATTGGAAAAGTTTGACAGTTCCCAAAATTAGTCCTCAGTTCATTGGCTATGGTTTACACAATAAGTTAGTTTTGGCTCTTCACAAAACCAGAGCTCTAGGCAAGGATTTTGGTGCAGCTAAAGTGTTTTAGGTCTCCTAGGTAAGAAAGAATGAAGCCACAGGGAGATTAGTTAATACACTAAAGAAAGAGAAGATGACAAAGGCATGTGCTTCCTCTGTTCTTCACTGTGGGCATCTGGGACCTTAAACTGCCAGTGATCCTTTGAGAGACCACACAGAATACTTTCCCTAAACCAGGCCTACTGGTCTTGGCTGCTGATTCCAGCTACTTGGGAGACTGAGACAGGGGGTGGCAAGTTCAAGGCTTTCCAAAAGGTAGAGTCTAGAGCTCTGGACATTGCTTCCAGTAGATGCTAGTTTACCATTTTTTGAGGTTGGTCCTCAAAGAGGTTTGCTTCTTGGCACTTCTGGGGTTTGCCTTCAAGGGAAAAGCTCCAGAGGCCTTAGAGAAAGCCCTGAGGTGGAAAAGCAGAGACTTGTCACCACACTTGGGATGAGAGAGCAGAAGGAATACCTGAGAACTAGCCAACAAAACTATTTGAGTCCAGAGGCTGGCAGAGGGAGAATCTTCTCCTCTAGCAGCAGACAAAAGATATTATCCATCAAGTTTTCTATGCCCAAGGACACTTTAGATCTTACAAGGAGTTAATGAATGATTTGTGCTACAACTTCTATGTGTCATATTAGCAGTTTTATATGATACTTCAAAGAAAGTATGGCTTTTGAATTTTTATTTATATACTAGCATGTGTTTATTTATATACTAACCAGTATTATTGATTAACCTATTGCATATTTTAAGTGGACCAGTTTTTGTGGTGTCTTCCAGATCCTCTTGCTGCTGGATAAAGATGATTTGGTTGTGTCCTCCTGCAAATTCCACGTTGTCTTTTATCTGATCCTCAGGCCTGTGGGCTCATGACCACAGACAAGGGTTTTAGGAAAAACAGAGAGTGAACAGGAGGATTTTTTTTTCAGTGAAGTCACATGACCACGTTTATATTTTGGAGAGATGACTCTTGTGCTGTATTGAGAGAGGATGGAGTGGCCATAGAAGGGCAGCTTAGAACCACCACCCCCACTCTGTCATGTGGTAGGGAGGGAGCAGGGAGAGGAAGGGAAATGGAAAAATGCAGGATGTGCTTTGAAGAAAACCTATTCCATCAGCACCATATAAAGGAACGGAAGCGGAGGGGAGAGAAGGTTTTTTCTTTATTCACAGCCACCATATGCATCCTCAAAATCATGAGTTGTAACTAAATTTTTTTTTCCTGGCAAAAAGAAGAAAAAGGAAAAGAAAACCATTCAGATTACCATTGAAAGCAATGTTGCAAATGGGCAAAGATATTCATTTCAGCTGAATGCCTTTGCAAACTGCACAGGCTGCCCAGTCATGGCCTTAAAGCCACCGGGCCCATTTTCTTCAATTAAGCTGCTGTTTCAAAGATGTCTCATCTGTTTACCATTAATACATATTAATACAGCCATCCAAGCGTCAACAGCGAAGGCAGGCCAGAAACCTGACATTGCATTTAGATAATTTCTAGGCTTTTCCAGATGCATGCACATTTTGATTCCAAACCAGCGTTTTCAGAGCGCAATATGGCAAATCAAGAGGCGAATAGACTCCGTGCTGCTTCTAAAGAGAAGAACCAGATCTCATGCTGTTAAACACCATTCCCATTGGGTTGGGCTTTCCATTCACTGTTCTTGAGAGAGAGCCCCGCTATCCCCCCATAAGCCACCCACACTCCCCACCCCACTGCAGTCCACCCCAACCCCCACACAACCACTATTTACTTCCAAGCCATCTGGCAGTTTCTCTTGGCCATGATTGAAATTTTTCTTAATATTTGCTAACAAAATTTGGGGTTTGTTTTCTTCCCATAATAGTTCCTTTCATTTCCCTGAGGATGAAGAGACTCCGAGATGCTCTGATAAAGGCTTAATTTAAGAAGGATGGAGGAGAGAGCCGGTACAATAACTCCCACTAAGCTCAGTCCTCCCCACAAAGGCACCTTGGTCCTGTGTCCCTGTAACTTGATTTGCTGACTCAGGAAAGAGCCAGACAGACATCGGTGCCAAGCAAGAATTTGTATGTCTCTGGTTTAGAACCAAAGCCAGATGGAATGGGAGCGCTGGAGTGGGGGAATCTCTCTTGTCTAATTTTCTTTGCCTACACTTCTGGAGCAGTTTCAAAGCATTGGTAAGGGGTGGGATAGCAAGCAGTTGGACTGGTCAGAAGCCCCTGTTGTGTGTAGCAGACAGGCATATCCATACTATTTGCTTGGTTCTTTGTAACACTTTTGTTGGCAAACCACCAGACTCATAGAAAAGGCATTATGCGATTCAGCAATCCTATTCTGCATAGATTAGTATCTCTCCCATTTTCTATCATATCATCTCTATTAGGAAGCTCAGTGTCACAGACATAGTGCTGCCCACTTTGTCGCTCTTCAGGACCCCATTGCTCTGTCTTTCTTTAGAGGTGAACACTGCTCTGAGGCTGAAGTGTGTCTCTCGAATCCACATTTAGCACATGTCTGTATATCCACAAAAGCATGGGTTGCATCTAAAAGCTTCTCAGAAACCATTTAATAATCTGCATTTTCATTTTGAAACTTGACTTTCTCAACACCGTCTTGCTTTGGAAGCCCATACACGTTGCTGCAGTACCCGTGACTTATTTATTTCCACGGCTACCCAGGGCTCTAGGAAGTCAAACTCCACAATCTATCAGCCACTTTGTCTTCCAAGAACATAGGTCATGTCATTGCTGTGTTCTGACTAGTTCTGCAGTGGCTGTCACCACTGTCACTAATGGCTTCAGTTTCTTACTGCTCTCTGTACCCATGTCCTTTCTTTACCCTGTGACTCTGGTCCCTCCCATTAGAATATATCTTCTTCCTGCACCTTAAATTTGGGTTTGGCTATATGCCTTCATTTGGCCAATGGAATGTTATTAGGCAAAATATAACCCAAATTAGGGTTTGGTATGTTCTGAGGTGTTGTTCCTGAGTCCCTGTCATTGCCACAAGAAGATGATGCTTCGACTACTTGCTGGGCCCTAGAGGAGGATGAATAAGGTTCCAGAACAAAGCATATATCTGGATTAAGCACATATCTGCATCAGCTGATCCCCAGTTGGGTAGAAACTCTCCCAGCAGAGGTCCAGAGACCTCGATCTGCCTACAACTAGCCCTATAGGTCCAACCTTCATTATCAAGGAGATGCTGATATTTGTTATAAAGTGAAGATCATCTTAGGTAGTGAGAGAAAACTTCTAAGATTTTGCCCAGACATAAGAACTGCTGAGTTTCAAGGGAAGTGAATTTTCCAATGGAATTTTCCATTCCGTTTCCACCAGTGGAATATCCCATTCTCCTACATTCTCACCAGCACTTGCTATTCCGTTCAGTAATGACCCCCTCCCGATTTCAGTTATTGTGACCAACCAGAGTATGAAAGTAATAAACAGAAAGGTCCAGAAATAACTCATAGGTTTTTAACAGATTTTATTGAATGTATTATAATGGACTTAGTTTATGCTTATCTGTTATTAATGTCTTGCCATGCTCAATGTACAAATTAAAGTCTGTCATAGCACAGCCACACTCCATACAGGTTCAGTTATTCACACCTTCTGACCCCTGTGCAAGGGGCCCTTGGAGCAAGGTCCCTGCAGACAAGGGTGGGATGCTTACATCTCCTTTACCGTTTCCTCTGTACTTTCTTGTTTCTTCAGAGATTTACAGTCCCAGCTGAGACCATCTTCAGCCATTACATCCAGGGCTCCAGAGGAAGCCATTTTGAAAATGGATTCTCTTGCCCCAGCTCTTCTACCCATCAGCCTTTCAACTGATGCCTTCGACCCTATAAAGAAAAGACCCACCCTGTGCCCTTTCAGAGCTCCTGGCCTACAGGATCCACAGCATAGTGCAATCACTGTTGCCCTGTACCAGGGTAGTTTTGGGTGTTAAGGAAACTTACTAATCCCTTCAGGCAGTGTGGACCATCATGGCTTTAATGCAGTGTAGGGGTCTGTCTCTACTTACCTTTGTCGGCTGTGTACTTTGAGCTTAGTAGGCCTGCAGCATCAGCCCCCACTGGCTGATCTGAATGACTTATTTCAGTTTAAAGCCAAGAAAGACATTCTAGTTTTGTTTTAGAGTTACATCTTTAAATCGTCTTGGCATATATTGTTGTCTTGCTGTGCGCCTGGACAGATCTCAAACCAGTTTTACAATGCCATCCTGTCTGCTTGGCATCTTTAGCACAAGAGCTCATCCAGCCTGTGGCCAGTTTAGGCTCTTACATCGCATTTGCACTTAATCTGTTCACGTATTCATTGTCATTTACCGAGCACAGGCACTGTTTGAGACTCACAGGATGATGATAAAGGCATTAGAGCCCATGCTTACTCTCAAACTCATGGTCTGATAGGAAGGCTAAGATCTCCATAAACAGCCGTGCTATCTCAGAAACTGTATGAGAGACACTTGGTTACTGGGACTTGAAGACTAGACACAAATACACCAGGTTGCTGAACCCCCCAGAGCCAGCGCAGGCACTTCTTGGCAGTGTGTGCTCTGTGGCACTTGCCATACCTCTGCTGCCCAGAGTCTAGCACCATGGCCCAGGGGACTCTGTATTTGCCATTTCTTGACTGGACTCCACAGGCATCTCTTTCTCGTCTTACTTCAATGCCTCTGCTCAAAGCCCCATTGTTTGGGACGCACTGATATGTTGATAGGAAATCTTGGAGTCATCTGCCATGTTTCCTCTTGCTCCATGTTTAGCAATGTCTGGTATGTCCTGATGTGTCTCCTACAACCTTCATCCGGCTACACGTCTTTCAGCATGCCACCTATAGTTGACATCCCTAACTCTGGGCTCTCATGCTTCCCAGATGCTGGGCTGAACTCTGTCTCTGAGAAGTTCTTTCTGACTTTAAAACCTTCAAGACCTCCTCCCTCTTGTGTGTTGCATCTCATCTAACCCCACACTAGACCTAAAGATTTCGTAATCAGCCACACCCTCAGTAGGACATGTAATAGCCTCAGAAATCCTGGGATGTTTGCTCTTTGTCCTGTCCTGCGATCAAAACTTTGTCCCTTTGGCCACTGTCTGAAAAGCCTTTGCCTGCCAGAACAATGCTCTCAGGAAGTTTCTCTGGTAGCTCTTACTACAGATATTTCATTGTCTTTTAAAACTCCCGAATGTGAAGCACTAAAGTATGTGCTATCCTGTGTGTGTGTGTGTGCGCGCGCGCGCGCGCGCGTGTGTGTGTGTGTGTGTGTGTGTGTGTGTGTGTGTGCACCCGAGAAATGACAGGCAGTGAGGAGTACAGTGTGCAGAGAGCATCTGTGAGAGTCCTGAAAGAGACTGGCCATATGCTTTTTATTTCGCAGTAGGACAGGTCATTTATTAAGGTCACAAGGCTGACCAGAACCTCACATTTAACTCTAGGGCCATTTCCACAGTGTAGCAGAAGTGACATTGTACAGAATCAATGGACAGAAAGATCCCGAAGAGGGATTTCTGTGCAGAATGACAAATGTGTCTTTCTGTAAGAGCAGAATAAGTAACCCTACTCTTAAACATTATGCACCCTTGACATTAAGACGGGGGAGGGGGAAGTGGAGGCAACAATTTTGATCCATCAGAAGGGTGACCGTCCCTGCTCTCAGCCTGTTTGTAAGTGCAGCAGCGTTTTACCTGATCATAGAAAGCTCAATGAAGTGGAGAAGAGAGGGGCAGGGCTGTGGAGAAGCTAATGTTTATTTAATCAGTAGTGTAGGTGACACCTTGAGGGATTTACATTTTTATTTAGTCATTATAGCAGCCTCCTGAAATAGGAATTTTTTTTATCATCACCCAAAACTTGAAAAGAAAGGGGAAGAAAAGGATTCAAGGTTAAGAGAGGCTAATAAAATTGCCCAAGAGCACACACCTGATAATTAGATAAAATAGAATTTGAGCTGAGAAAAGGTGGGAAGATGAAGTTCATGGATTCTGTCGATTCCCTCTGTGTGGGGTTGCCCAGGTTAGCGTCTTCTCTAGACAAAGGGTTTCTATTCCACAGTGTCCAGAAGCTTTGTTTGCTCCCTTCCAATCCCCTTTTCTCCTTTCTTCCTTTTCCCTCTTCCTTTCTCCATCTCCCCTTCCCTCCTTGATTTTGGTTTCTGTTTTATGAGCATGTTTATATGTACATATGCATGTATGTGCAAATGTACCTTTGTATGCATGCACGTGAAAGCCAGACAGCAACCTTGATACCATCTGTCTTAGTTGCTTTTCCATTGCTATGGAGGGACATCAAGATCAGCCCAATGTATACAAAAGAACGTATTTGACTGGGGACTTGCTTGAGGTTTCAGATGAGTCTGTGACCATCATCACAGTGAGTGTAGCAGCTGCAGGCAGTCCTGCACGGAGATGGAACAGTAACTGAAAGCTTCAATCTGTTCCACAGGCTTGAGGGAGGAGAAGGGGAGAGAGAAGGATAGGGAGAAAAAGGAAGAGGGGGCTGGGCCTGGCATAAGCCTTTGAAACCTCAAAACCCACCTTTTCCAATAAGGCCACACCTCTTAATCACCCCCCCCCCAACAGTCTATTAAATTGGCACCAACCATTTAAATATGTATGGGGTCCTATGAGGGCCTTTCTTATTTAAAACACCTCACCATCCCCTGTTGGTTTGTTTAAGGTCTCTGAGCAGAATAGGATGGCTGGCCAACCCCACTGGAAGATCTTCCTCAGTGTTTACTCCAGAGATTACTGGAGCATGCCATCATATCTTTCCTGACATGGGTTCTAGGAATCAGATTCAAATTTTTATGCTTAAATAGCAAACATATTCCTGGTTATTCTACTGTAACCTTTGGACTCTTGTTGGTCTTTTGACTGAATTTAGAGAAACACAATCACACTGCCTCCTAGGTTAGGTTTGAACACAGGTCATCCTGCATCAGTCTCCTGAATATTGAGATTGTGTGGTTTGAGCACATCATGCTGTCCTTGGTAGGACTTTTAGAAATGTTTATTATTGGCTTGTCTAATAAAGAGAACAAATCAATAGATAGGACCAAAAGAAGAGAAGAACTTGAAAACTGGAGTCTATTGTTTTTGACCTAGTTGGCCCTTGACTGGAGAATAGGAGTATTTAACTCAGCAATGCTGGTCCTCAAGAACAAGCTATAATCATAGAGGACATCTAGAATCACCTTTCTGACCTAACCTGGGGTTGTGTAAAACAGCTTTAATTCTATATTTTCTAGCTGAAGCCTACCTCAGATAGTGCCCATCTGTCATAAGAAGCAGGAAACTCACCTCTCCTGTTATTGTGGGCTAGATAATTCTTAAATTACTTTTAAGAAACTCTGGCTTGGTTGTAGATCCGTGGAACAAATGAAGAGATAATGTCAAGACTCTATTCTTCAAGTGTCTCTGGATTCTCATCACCTGCCTTGAAGCACCAGCTGGCATCTGCCTCCCATCATGATAGCTGCTTTGGAGAGATGGCTTGGGCAGGTACCTTGATCTCCCCTGATTACTTTTCTATTTAGAAAAGAAGGTATCCAAGATAGCTAGCCTGAGGCACATGATGTTTTGGTTGAAAATCTACTCAAACAAACTGGTGAATTCTTGGAAAAGAAACCATGTGAGGTTTGAAGTAATTTTGCATTTTAAAATGGCTCCTATGACTCTGTATGGATACCATTAGGCGAGACTTCTCATAGGAAACCCAAGCAAGGAAGAATTTTATTATCATAAGTGATCTTACATAGCAGGAGGTAGAGAGTGTTTATGGCCCATGCTAGGGTATTAAAGCAAGAAAGAGAGACAACCATTGTAGAAAAATTGGCAATCAAATATTCTTTATGGTTTCCAAGTCTGAATTTCATGTGTCCTTCCAGATTCAAGCAAAATCGGATAGTGTATTGTCTTAGGGTTTCCATTGCTGTGAAGAGACACCATGGCTGAGGCAACTCTTATAAAGGACAACATTTAATTGGGGATGGCTTACAGTTTTAGTGGTTCAGTCAATTATCATCATGACAGGAAGCAAGATAACATTGATGTACACATGGTGCTAGAGAAAGAACTAAGTGATCTACGTCTTCTTCCAAAGGCAACAGAAGGAGACTCTTCTGCACTGGGCAGAACATGAGTTTAGGAGACTTAAAGCTCACTCCTACAGTGACACACTTCCTCTAACAAGGCTACAACTCCTCCGATACGGCTGCATGTCCTAATAGTGCCACTTTATTCGTGCAAAGGGTATTCAAACCACCACATTTCACTCCCTGTCTCCCATAGGCTTGTTCAAACACATGAGTCTATGGGGATCATACCTAGCCATATCATATTGCAAAAATAGTTTAGTCCAACTCCAAAAGTCCCGATAGTCTGTCACAGTCTCAACAATGTTTACAAGTCTAAAGTTCAAAGTCTCTTCTGAGATTCACACACTCTCTTAACTAATCCCCTATAAAATCAAAATTAAAAAAAAATCACAAACTTTCAACATCAAAGGCTATACATTACCATTCTGAAATATCGTAGTGAGGAAATACTGACCAAAACAAGATCAAAACCAGCTGGACAAACTCCAAACTCTGCATCTCTATGTCTGATGTTCAATTCCTTTCATCTTTGTTGACTACAACACTTCGTTGCTGGTTCCACCCCCTGTTAGTGACTTTCCTTGGCAGATATCCCAGGTAATATGGAACATTCTTGTTCCAATGTCTGGGATCTGCACCTGATTTTCTGGGCTCCTCCAAAGGGCTTGTGTCACTTCTCCAGTTCTGCCCTATTAGCACTCTAGGCTCTGGTAGACTCCACTCCACTACCGCTGCTGCTTTTCATGGTCAATCCATGGTATTGGCATCTCTAGTACAGTGGGGTTTTTTACTGCAACTAGGCTTCACTAATAGCTTCTCATAAAATCTCTTTATGGTGCAAGCCTTGAGCTTTGCATGGCCACTTCAGTCCTGGCCTGTCAATTACAACTGAGCCTGCAACTTCACAAGTCAACTTTCCTGGCCTCTCACACTGCCAAACGTCAGCTGCTCCCCATGACTCTTTCATGCCTTCAAAACCAGTACCACCTGGGTGATTCTTGCTCATTATCAAGTCCAGCAACACAAGGTACAACCTTGGCTAACTCTAGAACAGTTTCTTTGGGCTCTCAGAAAACACTTTGCACAAGATTTCACCTCAGTAATGTTGGTCTCTTCTCACGACTAATTTCTTAGCTCCAGGTAACCAGCATCAATTGTCCCAGTAACCCGTTTGAACTCTAATGCTGTAGCCACATGTCTGAAACTTCAAAGTTCTGCTGCTTGTTAGGGCTGGAACATGCTCCCTTCATTTTATTATATCATTACTAGCTTTTTTGTTTTCCAACTCCTTCATTGTCTCTGCTTGTGTCTCCTGGAACTTGTTCTGTAAACTGACCTTGAACTCAGAGATCTGTATGCTTCTGTCTCCTGAATGCTCCAAATACAATTTCTGAATTGTGGTTCATTACAGATTAAAAATCCAAATGGAAACAATAACCACGTAATAATGCTTAACGTGATATATCTACTCCTTGTTCAACTGCAAACACACAAACAATAAGCTTAGCTGTGTGGGATCTTATCTCAAGGACACTACTCCCTTGATTTCATTTAATATTTTTGAGCACAGGATTTATCTACATTGTTCTTCCTGGTGCCCTTTAATCATTGAACCATACTTTTTGTAATTTTCCTTTCTCATCTTGCTCCTTTTCATCAAAATGTTCTTCATAAGAGTGAACCACAGAGCTTAGGGGCCTCAAGTCTCACACCCACAGCGATACACTTACTTTAAAAAGGCTATACCTCCTCTAATAAGACCACACCTTTTAATAGTGCCAGTTCCTATGGGCAAAGCATATTCAAACCACCACATTTGTGCCACTGTGTATAGGGGGTGATTCTGATGCTCTGATTGAGAATCAATGCTGAAAGTCCTGTTCCCCAGTTGGTTCTTGATCAATTAAAAAAAAAAAAAACCGCTAGTGGCCACTGCCTGGGCAGAAGAGGCAGAACTTCCAGGTTCCAGATATGGGAGAGAGGAAAATTAAGCCATGCTTCAGAGGGAGAAAGAGCCAGCCACCAGCCATGTGAGATCTCTGGTGGAGTGGCCATTCGCCGCTTGCCTGACGGGGTCTGGGGTAACAGGCAGGAGAACAGAAACACAACTAAGCTGGAGGCAGATTTTAGGGTACTGAACTAGGACTAAAGGTAACTGAGCACTTGAGCTGAGGACAGAGTTAGAGGTGTTGAGCTCGGAGTTAAAGACATGGGCAGGCTAGCTGAGAGAGACTTAGGAGAGCCCAGCCTGTGAACTAAAACCATAATAAAATCAAACTTGTGTGTGTGTGTGTGTGTGTGTGTGTGTGTGTGTGTGTCTTTCATCTGTGGATCTGACTAAACCTGTCGGGGCTAGTAGCCTGGTCCACCTGAAACATATAGTGGGTAGTAAAAGCCACACGCCACAACTGTGGGTGAATTTGAGCACAGGGTTTATTATGTGGTTAACTTTAACTGAGATAGCAACTTAGTTTGGCTTCTGACGGAGAGATTTTAATCTTTTATTCTTTTAGTATAAGTTCAAAAACATTGTGCTAGCACGTGTTAAAATAAACTGCAGATATTTAAATTTCTAAACCATTGTCTGTGTGATGTAGATAGCAGGCCAGTTTTTGAAAGGATTACTTTGGATTGAAACTTTTGAAATAGTCTTGGAGTTTAGGAACCAGACAGCCAAGGTCTCTGAAATTAAAATAGGCCCTGTAGTCAGCAGACAGATGAATTAAAACAAAAATCTAGTTGAGGGAGAAAAATAATAATGGTCTCAAGGACATGTTAATTATGCTATTACGCCAGAATCAAATGCAGAGCTGAGAACCTAGTGGCATGCTTGGTGCCTTTTCTTCATCCACACCTGCCCTCTCTGCTCTACCCCATGACCCTGGAGCCACACGTGTTCCGAAATTGTTGACAGTTTCCATTGCTCTATGACATCCAGCTGGGCTGATCAGTGAACAGCACCAGAAGCCGGTAAAGGGGGAGGAATTTATTCTGCCAGCACCCTCCTCACAGGTCCCCAAGGGTAAAGGCTGGCTCTAGCTTCTCTCAGGAGCTAATTACTACACAGCTCACCCTTCCCCCATTACCTACCCTTTCCCTAGGACTCTCATAGGTGAATTATACCACCCTTGGTGTTCCTTCTGCTATCCTATAGTCTGTTTTGCTCAAATTACCATTCTTGTTTGGGTTTGTCCCTGCTTCTTGTTGAGTTTTAACCCTTGTGCTTCAGTGTAAACAGGAAGAAAGAAAAAGAAGGGGGAAGATGGAGGAAGAAAGGAAGGGAGGGAGGGAGGAAAGAAGGAAGGAAGGAAGGAAGGAAGGAAGGAAGGAAGGAAGGAAGGAAGATCTGTGATTTGTGGAGCTCTGCAACATTGCTGAGGCAGAATGGTTGACATCTGCTAATGTTTGTTCCCCTGACAATTTCAGCAGGCAGAGCTCAAGGCTGTGGAGCTGTAAGGAAGCAGCAGGTAGTTAGGGGAGCCTCATTCCTTGATTGTGCTAACAACAGAGGAAAGCAGTGGCCACCAGGTAACTGTCCTCTGGTGAACAGCTCATTCAGGAGAGGAGTCCACTGAATTTTGTTCAACCCCTTGCTTGTTCAATGCACACTTGCCATACATCCTAGTATTGGGTACTGTTTTTTTTTTTTTTTTTTTTTTTTTTAATGATTTAGATGATGAATTTTCTTTTCTGGCTAAATTGAGTGTTTTTGATTTGAACTCAGTACAGAGACCTATTGGACAATTCTGAGGGAGACTCACCTGAGACAAAGATTTTTTTTTTTATTTCTTTGCTGTTGGAATTTAGGATCCATGAGTAAATGTGTATATCAATTATATGGTTGAAATCAAAGGGACAATAATACATTTAGTAGGATCTCTGCTGTTAAATTTTAGTAATACTTTAGGAGTTGTCTCACAGGCTATTATAGAATGGTTTAGATTAGCTAATTGGGTGTTTAAAGCAATCAGCATTATTTTGGGTCTAATTGGTATGTCTGTATACCAGCAAAACCCAAAAATAAATAGAAAGCCCATTGGACAGTAAAGCTTCCTGGTGTCAGAGGACACGTGTGCTATCTAAGCCATGGTAGCTGAACAAATTTTACTGCCCCTACAAGAAATGAGAAGTAAACAGCAGGAACTTTATTGTATTTGGCTTCACATTCAATCTCCCATACAGAGCTTATCAAATACCCAATTTCATCCTTGCTTCGGTGTCAGTGGTCTCAATTTCTCGTCTTGCTTCCTAAGCTTAATACCCCGGTAACTAATTACCTTCATCGTTTGTACAAGAAAAGACAAGTTCCCAGAAAACACAGCTTACAACCTTCACAAGATGCTGGTCATACTTTCTGGCCTGTGGACTCAGGATATTGGACACTTGTTTCTTCTTTGCTCTAGCTAACTCCTTTCTAATTACAACCCCTGCAGAAAAGTAGCAGGCAGGGTGTACACTTGGAGGGCTTGTGGAGAACAAGATGAGCCTGAGGCAACTTCTGTTAGGAATCGTCCTAGATAGGTTTCACCATTATCATCCTTTGACCGGAGAAGTGTTCTGTTTGCCTTCAAAAGAACTTTTATGAGCCAGATGTTCTAGTCAGATTGTACTTTGTGCCTGTAGAAAGAAATCTGAGCACCTGGGAGAAGGGAGCTTTTTCCAAGGATGATAAGATGTCTGATTCACACAGCCCATTGTCCACACATGCTGCATCAGCAGAATATGAGTTTTGCATTGTTAGATCGAACAAAGCGAGGAGTGGGGGTTTGCTTTAGTCTTAGTCACTAATGAGATACATCTATACAGCTGGAGTATTTTTAAATGATCTCAAAAGGCATATGATGAGAACAGCTAGATTATATGAAGTATCTGTGACATTTTAAAAACCCTAAAAGTGATCTAAAAATCACTCATAATGCAATCATTTTGAAACTTCTGATTTAGGAGTGAATCTCAGTCCAGTGTAATCCCCGAAGTTCCACTGAACAGTTTAATCTCATTGTTCTGAAAATATCACTAGCTACACTATGGTCTTCACTATCTAGAAGATTACATTTTAAAGGGACAAATGGTTTTTGTCTACTCTATCCTTCCCTTACCCCTTTATAACTTTATACTCTGTAACTCTATTCTCTAACCCCAGAGTTTGGGAAAAACTTGTAAGTGATTGGATGAGTAGCTAGAGCATACGTACTTTAACTGGCTGCATAGAGTCTGTCTTCACCTCGGATTCAGCATCAGGAGCACAGGAGGAAGATAGGTGGGGGCAGTGATTCTTCCTCAGTGGTGGCAGAAGCTTACCAGTGATATCCATTTGATGAGTCTCAGTGCTGATGGCTGGCAGCTGTTAGAGGCATATATGTTTTTAAGGAGACATACCCCCTTGTCCCTTTGGATTTGGGCTCCAAGTATTATGACTGGCCTGACTATTTTAGAATAAAATAAAATAATGTCAAAAACCTCCCAATTCTGTTTTCTATCTCTGGTCTACAACTGCACATATATGTTTCACAGTATGGTAAGGTCAGATCATCTTCTTCCATTAAGTGGGCAAAAATGTCAGTTTGTGGATGTCAAAGGAAGAGATGCCAAAAGGCAGAGGATGGTAACATGTCACTTAGTTACAAACATGAGCTCTTAATCTCCACTTTTTAACTATATGACCATCCTTTAACTATGTAGGCTAATTAACTGTTCTATGCTTTAGTTTTGTCACTTGAGAAATGGGGAAAAATACTAGTGCCAGCACCAAACCATATGCATATAAGGGGCTTATAGGAAGAACTCAGAATTTTGCCTGGCTTATAGAAGGTGTTGTAACTACCAGTATGAATGTCAGTTTCCAATTATAATTATTAATGGAGACTTCTAAATTCCAGAATCTACTATTTTAACAATTCTTTCTCTTAAGATGTTCAAATACCTACCATTTATACACCTATTTCATCAAAAGATTTCCTCCTTGAAAGAGACCATAAAACATAAGAAGTATAGAAAACTCACAAGTCTCAGAAAGTTTCTGAAGTTTACAAGATTCTTAATTTCCCTTTCCAAGGTTACATAAGCACTAACAAATGCTGGGAAGGGCAGGCTCTCTGCGCATGTTAGCAAGTCATATAGGGACCTCTAGTTGCCCCTGTTGCTGAGGTATGCTTTCAGTGATGTAGCTATCATTGAGTCATCTATATTCCTGTAAGTAACCCCAACAAAAGCACTAGCTCTCTATGCTTTTGGGCATTGTTGGTTTTTGTTGTAGTTTGTTTCATTTTAGGCATGCAGTTGATGTTTCATCTGGGATGAATGGGAGTTTATGTCTCCCCAGGAGAAGTCACAAGGCACAGTTTCTCTGAGCTCCTAATATACATCTTCAGATTTCTTCTGTTTTATCCTTATGGCCAGTACTAGTCATGGGAGACATACGTACCCCTCACCTCATCCCCAGTATAAAGATTCTTAATGCTTTACTCATCAAAGAAGGGCAGACCTATAGCTCCATGGCTTCTACCACTATGAGGAATTCAACCTTTCTTCCTTGTTCACCACAATGTTTGTTTTCAGCCTTCCTGCCATCACCAGCTCCCAGTTCTTTCCCTCTCTTGCTTCCAAGGCATAACCTTGTTTTCTATTCCCCCCCCCCAAAAAAAACAAGAAAACAAAAAACAGATATGAGACTAAAGTTTATGAACACTGCCATGATGTCTCTTATATAGTGCATGTGTGTATGTGTGTGTGTAAGAGAGAGAATGTCTTTGTGTGTATGTGTCTATGTGCATGTGTAAGTGTGTATGTGTGGAGTGTGTGTGTGTGTGTAAGAGAGAGAAAGACAGAGAGAGACAGAGAGACAGAGAGAGAGACACACAGAGAGAGACAGAGAGAGAATGTCTTTGTGTGTATGTGTCTATGTGTATGTGTGGAGTGTGTGTGTGTATGTGTGTTTGTGAGTGTGTGTGTGAAAAGGAACACAGATTATCCTTTATGCTTTTGATGCTTCCCAAGCCTCACTACATCTGTTATCTTACTTTTTTTTCTGTTTTTGATGTGCTCCCATGACCAATTCCTCTTCTCATCTACATCAAGATAAACTTGTGATACATGTGCTCATATACCTTGTGAACATACACAAACACAGGTGTGTACACATGCACTCATGCACATACACATACTCTCACACCCTTTTCCTTAATCTCATGTTTCTTTTGGTCAGCATTCAAGTTACCTGACTCCTCCCATTCATAACCACACTTAGAAGACTTGTTCATATCTCCTATTTCTGTTTCTTCAAGGACATTTTCTTGTCCTGTTGTCCTACATGTTGTAAACTTTTAGGAACATTTTGAAGTTTTTTGTTTAATTTGTTCAGAACATTTTCTCCATTGCTGTCCAGCTTCATCCTTAGATTCTTTTCTTCCCTCTTTCTGCTGCTTCTCCCACTGAGTCCCTATCTTACTGTTTCTACTTAGTCATTAAATTGTAATAGTCCTATGGGGTCTTTCCTGGACTGTTCACTCTTCTACCTGTAAATTCAGTGGACAATACACTCTACCAACTGCAACCATCTGATGGCATTAAAAACTAAATCTCTAGCCTTTATAGCAATTACCTGACAATTATCAATACTTGGATGTATTTCTCTTTTGAGAATTTAGTGTTCTGAGCAAAACAAATGAACCCTCATATCCCCACCCCAAAAATATAGTTTTGTGCTTTCATTTTGGAGTTTATTTCCTCGGAGAATGGTACCATCCTTTGCTCAGTAGGTTGACCAGGGCTCTGGAAAGTTACCTTTAAATGCTAGAACCTTCATCCCACACTCATCACTTGCCTTTGTGACCAAATTGCCTCTTAAATCAATCTACTTCTTTCTTACTGGTGTCACCATCATCTCATTCTTATTCTCTCACCTGAAAGATCCCCAAACTGGGGAAGTCCCTCACTCTAGTACCAGGACAACATGAACCCAAGAACTCACAACTGAATCACCAGATCGAATCTTGCTGAAATCAGTCAAGGGGTTTATTCAAGGAAGGGGGAAGGCCAGAGCTCTGGAGACAACACATATCTCATGAAGGAGATAGAGGAGTTGACCCCAAACTCAATTAGGGGGACATATTTATAGGGGAAATTATATAAGCAGTTAGAAACAAGTACATAACAATTTTATTGGTTCATTCAAATTGGCACACTCTGTCTGCTTTTGGATATGATTCAACACTAGACCATCCTGTTTTGGGGCACACTGACCTTCATACTTGTTTTTCTCAGGACTGCAGAGCCAGAGTTTATCAGACCACGTGGTCTGCAGTTTTTGTTCTCAGCCTTGAGACATACTTGTCCTCAAGGCAGGGTTGGTGGGGCTAGCTTGAAATTTTAACTCTTTCACTTCCTATACCAACTTCTAGTGATTCTGAGTACTCCAAATTGATCATGGGACTCAGGATTAAAGTTCTTGATGAATTTTTATCTGCTATTAGGATTATTTCAACCTCTGCTCAGGGTTTTTCCTTTAGGGTCCAGGGACTCTGGCCCCTTCCAGCTCCCCAGCTGTTTCTGATGCAATCTCCTAGAACACTGTCCTTGAAGCATCCACACTCTACTGGCTCTGCAGATACACCTTACCATGGTCCGTTTTGGGATGTTTTCATGTGTTGTTCTTTCTGTGGTAGATAGTTTCTGTTATGGTTTGAATTTTTCTGATAATCTTTTTTTAAATCTTCTAGTTGTCTATTTTACTAAGTGTTTTTGAGTTAAAAAAACATTTCCATAAGAAGATATTCAATAAATAATGGTTGAAAAAATAGATAAACAAACTCATAAATGTGGTGTTTTATTGTTTACACTGTTGCTGATTTCTTATATCTTACCAGTCATCTTATCCACAGCCTTAACCTTATGTCAAAAATCCAACTTCTCTACCCTCTTCCCACAGCTTACATTATTTTAAATTTTAGTTTCTTAGCCTAGAATGCATAGTGTGGTAGTTTGAACATGCTTGGCCCGTGAGGCACTGTTAGGAGGTATGGCCTTTTTGGAGTAGGTGTGATCTTGTTGGGGGAATTACATCACTATGGATGTAGGCTTTGAGGTCCTATGCTCAAGTTCCACCCATGGTGAAAACAAGCCTCCTTCTGGTTGCTTGGATAAGACTGTCTCTTTGGGGATGCCTTTGCATCAATATGTAGAAATTTTGGCTCCTCCAGCACCATGTCTGCCTACATGATGCCATTCCCACTGTGATGATAATGGACTGAACCTCCGAAACTGAAAGCCAGTTGCCTTGGTTATGGTGAATATTTACAGTGATAAAACCTTAACTAAGATACATAGATACCAAATTTTAGATCAACAGAGAATATGAATGTTATTTTGCTCTCAGAGTTTAAATTCTGAATCAGTTGCCAACATTAAGAATCCTGGAGAGCTTGTTGTAATCTTTCACCGATTTTACTTTGTTTTCTCTGAGTGAATCTGAGCAGCAGTTGCTCTTTATGGAGTGGGTGTTTTCCTGTTAACCTTCCAACCAGACCAATACCCTGCTCATCTCTAGATTTCCCTGCATCGTCTACACTACTCTAGGCAACTTATTTCTGACACTTGGCAGTATTTCCTCCCCCAGAAGTCTCAGATGTGTGTGTGTGTGTGTGTGTGTGTGTGTGTGTGTGTGTAGTTCCCAAGCACGCACAGCGAAGCACAGGACTTCTGTGCTAGTGTGGCTTTTGGACAGATGGGTGCAACCTTGAACTGAGCACACATTTCTATCATCTCTGTGTTGCTGCCTTGCCTGAGGTACCAGGGTTGTAGTTCATGCAGCTTTCCTCCAAAGATTGATGGTAGGGCCTCTGCTATCCTACTTCAGTTTCCGATTCCTCTCAGCTGTACCATGATCTGAATTAATGGTCCTACCTGGGTCTCGCACATAACTATGACAACCCCTGATTTCTTCTCACCCTGTTAAAGCTATCATCTTGGCTTTGACCAGGATCTCACTTTTATTGCTATCACCAGCTCCAACTCCTTCACTAGTGACACAATCTGTAACCCCTTCTGTTCTATCTCAAGAACATAAGAGATGTTTCTATTCCTGATGGTCAGGAAGAGAATGTCAAGCCTTTCAGATACCCAATGCTGGCATTTTACTAAAACACATCTTATTCTTCCCAGGTTAATTCATTGTAGCAAAACAGCAAAAACAAACCAAAACAAACAAACCATCAACAACAAAACACCAAGATGCTAGTGAGTAATTTTTGTAGTGTCCTACCATAGAGTATGAGGTTTTGTCAGAAGCCCTGTCTTTGCCACTGTACTGTGCATTTATCAAGCATGAGGCTTTTCTTTTTACATATTGCTTTTATCCTCACTACTTGGTATATGTCCTACAATTTAATATTTGCTCAATAAATATTATTTCAATAAATGAGTGCATTTCAGGTCACCATTCAAGGTATCTGGGGTAACATAAATTTTGATGCAACTACCTTTTCAAGAGCCATTTTTTTTTTTCAAAAATAGCACACTGTAGAAATCTACAGCTTTTCAGACATAACAGCTCAATTTGCCTCATTCCACATAAGTCCCCCTTCAAACACTTACGGGTGATGACTGCAGACTCCATGACTCGGTACCCATTTCTCTTCATTGGTGTCTAGGCCAGACTGTGTTCCAAGCTACAATTCTCACTTGGCCATGCCGATTTCTATCATTTAAAAGTTTTTTTTCTTGAAGTAGTGAGTTTGCACTTCTTATCCTGGGGACTAAAATTCATCCGATGGCCTGGACATCCCTTGCTTGCTCTGGCTGGAAGTTGACATCTCTCTGTAGTACAAGCTACATGACTAGGTAAATTAAAACAAGCTTTGCTTGTGATTTCCCATTAATCACAATTATCAATTCATGAATTCCTGATAAGCCCGTTCGGTTAAATCTGATCTTTCACCTCGATGCTTGGGAGTTGGATTAGGATAATTGCCTGTACTCTGCCACTTGTGATGGTATTTGAGCTGATTAGCTCTTGGAGGACTGATTAAATGACGACTACCCTGGAGTAAGAATGTGCATTATAACAGGCTATGTAGATGAGCTTGTAGCAATATTATATATGACACGACACCAAAAGAGCACATTTTCATTCAAATTAGAGACTCTCTTAATTGTACTCCATGGGCATCATTGTACATGACAGCCACTGAACGACTCTGTAAATTGAGCCCCACACTACTTTGTATCGACTGTCCATAACAAGTTTCCTCTCTTTGCTGTGGAAAAGGGCGAAAACATAAATAGAACGTTCTGACAGATAGGGTGGAATCATCTGGGAAATAACTACTCAAAGGCTTTTCAGGTGTCATTCTGTATGAGGCACAGGATGCAGAATTTGGGGTCCATCTACTGAAAGCTTTATGTGCCATCGTTGAACTTGGTAAAGGTCTTAGAGAGGTGTGCAACTGTCATACCAAATGCAGAAGATCTTGTCTCAGTTCAGACTATACCTCCTACTGTCACATGTCTTCCTACTTGTTAACTATAGGCTGTGCACTGATCCGGTTTGCTGCATGGTTTTCCTCTAGACTTGTGTATCATTGATGATTTAATCACTGCTGCTTCTGGAAGGCTCCGTGTGTATGTGCAATTACCTGACATTAGGTCCAATTTTGCATGAATAGTCTTTTGTGTGTGTGAAAGAGGGGGAGGGGAGTTTATTATTTGTTGAAATAACAATTCAGCTAAAGCTGTCCTTGAACTCCTAGCCACCCTGCGTCTGTCTCCAACATGCTGGAATTACAGAAATGCAGTATATGCCCCACTATCAAATCCCATTGCTTGCCAAAAGAACACAGGGCAGCACAGAGAGGAGATACCATTCCCCCAAGCCCTCCCTCACGCGCAGTCATTCTTCATGAACTGTCAGTCATTCCCCCAGCCATTGAAATAGCTTTGGTCTGGGTATAGAATCTCTCAAGCTTAAATGCTTCAGTCTCCCCAGCCAACCATGGCTGCTACTGGAGTTTGTGCCTTTGGGGGAAAGTCCTCCAAAGGTGGTATGTAAAATGTGCCCAAGCAGTACATGTACCTCACTGTATTTTCTTGTAAGGGAGAAATGCACACAACATGCTCTCCAATAGGGATAATTGTACGCCCCTAGGACAAGAATGATTGTCCTCACCTGCACTGTTCTTTGTCCATCTCCATCTAATGCTGGCATTGCCTCTGGTTTTTCAGTGGTTACTATGAATTAGTGTGTACTTGGTACCAACATCCCCAAAGCCTGAGTATGCTACACACTAGAGGAGACAAATAAATTTTCATTCAGTATGGGATCTTTGGTTGCTCTGAATGGCCCCCAGCTATAGGTGGCCTTGGTTGTTCCATTAAGGGAGCAGCTGGGATGTATTTTCCCCCATGAGATCTCCTTCTCTTGGGGGTAGTAGGGTAGAGGTCACCTGTATCTCCAGTCATGCTTCTAGTGAATGTTTGCTCAGGTTTGAAAGCCTTTCAGAAAACTCATGCATGTCACATCTGGCTTCCCTTCAGTCTTTCCCTAGAAACTCTGTTTTGACAAGAATCTTGTCACATTTGCTTTCCAGTTACACACACAGGCTCTCTGTGTGCCTTCTCTCTTTCTCACCTCTTCTTGATTTTTTGGGTGATTTAAAAACCCAATTTACAAGCCAGTCCAACTCATTCTGATCCTGTAAAACCTCTCCCGCCTTGTTTTCTTCCTCTTCACTATCCAGTTCTTCACACAGGTTCGGATTCCAGACATGACTCTTTCACACAGACCTAGTAGCTTCTGAGTTCCAAAATCAAGTCACAGAAGCTCAAAATAAACAACAGTGGGTCTTCAAAGCATGTCGTCAAGATATTATTATTTATGTAGCAATGCTATTATTTGTCATGAAATGGTGGCCTGGTACCTTTTTGGTTATCCTGTCTACCTTCTATAAGAAATGGTTTTCATTACAAGGATGCTATAATGTAATCTCTGAGTGTTTTAGAGATTTGTGGAAAGGTATCTAGAAGGATAACAAAATGTAGCAATTGGAAAGTTTAAACACAGATCTCCCTTGTGGGTACAGGAGGTTTTCCCAGAGCCAGAGGTGCTTGGGTGAAAATCCCAATGCTGGGCTGTACTACATACCTGGAAGTTGTTGCCAGGAAGACTCCTCAGTGCCCACCACCAACATCCAGGCTACTGCTACTGCTGTGGAGCAGGGCAGAATGTCTGTAAGTTAGAGTAATGAGAGGAATAAGTGTGACCAAAGGATGGGCCATGCTCTTATGAAAATGTCAACATCAAACAACACTGTTCTACAGTCACTATATACTAATTAAAAAGATAAATCTGCAGAGCTTGTGAGATGGCTCAGTGGTTAAGTGTACATGTGATTCTTTCAGAGGACCTAGGTTTGGTTCCTAACAGTCAACATGATGGTTCACAACCACCTAAAACTCCAGTTCCTGGGGCTCTGATGCCTTCTTCTAATCTCCGCAGACACTAGGCACACACATGGTGCAGATACATATACACGGGCAAACACTCATCCGTATAGAATAAAAGTAAATAAATTTATTCCAAAAATTAAAGGATAAATCCAGTATAATTTATAACTGCATTCTAAATACCAATGCCCACAAATAATCAAAAGAACCAAAGAATTTTTTTTTACAGACATACCAACTAGTCAATATTATTCAAATAGAAATAGCTATGAATAGTCAAGGCTTAATAGTTCAGATATACTTTATATGGATAGATAGTCTTCAGAAAATCAGAAATCCATAGAATATGAAATTTATAATCATTTCATTATTTTTGGCTATGAGATATATCAGCTTCTGATAGTATCCTCTTCAGGGTTCACAGAAGATATTGAGCATAATAACCTCCGTATGGAGTGGCTCCAGTTCTGGCAAGGTTCTGGGCACAAATTTCCCTAATTCATCTATAGACAAAAAGTACTGTCCAGGAGAAAGTGCACATAATGCGGGATAGTCAACAGCTTAGCTCTGCCAAAATAAGGTAAGCCAGTCTTTGTACTTCATACTTCACTTAAGGTCTGTCAGATGGTTCCAGGCCAGAAAGTTGAGGACAGATGCTCCAATGTTTTGAGGAATAGGGACTGTCCACATAGTCAACTGTCTACATTATTTTTTTAAGAGTTTGAAAGCTATGTTTTTGTGCGTCCTATATATTCAGGCAATATTTAATTCATTCTCAAATCTCTGCCAGGGTTGAAGACTACCTATAGCCTCATAATCAAAGTTACATAGTTTAGCACTAAGGAAGATGATCTAGATTTGAAAGGATGGTTTTCAGGTAGTAATGCAAGTTAAAATCAGAACACGATTCAGGTATAGAATTATACATTCATTAGTTTAAGATAAATATTAATGTACCTAAATTGACAAAATTGATAGACTAGATGCTATTAGTGTATATCATACCTTATAGTTCACATAACTTTTAAAACTATGGTCAGTGTATATCTGAGAGAAAATACTTTTTAATGGATGGAAAAGGTGAAAGGTTGTGGATTTGGTTTATTGCTTATATTATATTAACTGGGCTCCCAAATTATATGGGAATTCACACATCCATATGTAATATGCCATGTGATCCTGCCCCAGGTGGCTCTAATTGGTAAATAAAGTTTCTGGCAGCCAAAGGCTGGATAGGAAGACAGGTTAAGTTTCCCCCAGCAAGGGAACCCAGGGGAAAGGAGTTAGAACCCTCATGTCAGGGAAGCAGAAAGGTCATGCCTGAGAGCTCAAAAAGTGAGAGTACAGTCATGTAAGAGCTGGAGAAAAGCAGCCCCAAGGAGGCCCTCCATTTGGGTCTAGGGTAGCAAAGATGGAATTTAGATCTTATTAAGTAATAATTCAGGAGCATCAGGAGAGAGGCATTAGTAACATTGAAGTTTGAGAGTAGCCCAGCCATTGAACTATTTAAGACATATTAAAATAGAAGGCTTTGTGTGTGTGTGTGTGTGTGTGTGTGTGTGTGTGTGTGTGTGTGTGTATCTTTCATTCGAGTGGATCAACTTGTCACCACAATGTAAAAGAACTGACTGTGGTTTGTCCAACACCAGTTGACTCATCTGTGACACAACTCCCTCACTTAAGGCCTGGGAATCATCACTGAAAGGGAGACCCGGGGATTTTAAAACCAGAAGACTGGAATGTCTTTAGTGCTGTATCTGCTACATGGTGCTCAAGTTACATCCTTAAAAGCCTAACAATATGGTGACCTAAACATGACTTTCCTAATAATACCTGTGGACATGCCCATGTGGATAGTCAACACGCCAATGTGAATGGTGGAAAAATCTCAGCAGGCCCTTATCAAACCCCAGCTGGTCAGACACATGGAAACAACACTAAACAGACTATGTGTATTGAAGAAGAGACCATGATTTTGAGAAGGGGTTGCAGGGGGCATGAGACGACTCAGTAGAGGAGAGAAAGGCATGGGAATGATGTAAACACATATTTGAAGTTCTTATAAACATTTACAAAAGAGATAGCAAAAGAGATAAATCCAGTTTTCAAAAGTGCCTTGAGGAGTCCTTGGTACATGGTGGATGTTTAGAAAGCACAGCTTCTGTTGTGTTGTGCTTATCGAAAGTGGAAGATATTGTCGTCATAGTTTAACCCAGGGTAAGAACGGAGACAAGCAGATGACACTTGGTAAGATGTACTGACAATTTTCTTTGAAATTGTTGACATAAATAAATGTACAAGCCTCTGATTCTATGCTTTCCAGTAACTTTAATTAATTGTGATTTCACTTCTGAAAGTCTTTTCTCAACTTTAGGATTTTTGCACAAGTGAAAAATGCTTAGCATAAAATCCAAAGTAAATGAAAGCAATATAGAATCCAAGTGTTTGCTTCTCAGCACGTTCCAGCCATAACTAATGTATGTCCTTGCTTTTAATCAAACTTTTTCCCTTGATACTCCCTCTATTTTATGAGAATTCAGATTAAAATCCTGGCTGCAACATAGACCTTGGTCAGAATTAGGAAACTCTAACAGCTGATGCCTGTCACCTTTCCCTTTACCATGATATTTAATCGAGCATCCAAGGTCTGCTTCAAGGTACTGTCTGTTATGCAAGGTGTTCTTTGTCATAGCTTCCACTTCCCTGTCTGTAAGTCCTCATTCCAGGGTCCAGGAAATGTACCTATTATAGTCTGTTTCACAGAACGCATTTCCTTTGTGTATCACTTGACAGACTTGGTCTACTTCCTTCTCTCTGTAGATGATACATCAGACAGCTACAATCACAATGATGACCTTTGACAAACCATTTAGAAACTTCAATGGCTTACAATAAAAGTTGCTATTACTATAGTCATAAATCTGTCAGGGAGGTACAGTGACTGTAGGCCTAGGCATCCTGGTGTAGGGTCAGCATAAGGCAATGTGTTAACAGCACCTCATTTTGTTTGTATTTCATCTTCCTTGGCCCGGTGACTACGAAAGTCATGTTCTGACACCAAATAGTGAGTACACCAACCAAATGACACACGCATATGTAAAGCTTTGCTCACAGCCATTTCTTAACTCTCTACATGCCAAGCAAGGCCACACAGTCAAGGATAACACCAGTGGGCATTCTTTCCTCTCTGGGAGATAAGTGCAAAGTTAGATTGTAAAAGGGACTAAGCATTAAATTAAACAACATAGAATTGTTGATGGCTGACCATATTTGTTTTAACTATTCCCAAAGTGACAATTTTATATATTTCACCTTATCATACTTTATTCCCAAAGGAACTGAAGAACTAGAATAAGTAATATGACTTACTGTAGTTACCAGTGACTTCTGTCTGTTATGATCGACACTTATTCATTGAATAAATTTAAACCTTTATATGTGCAAGTGTATTATAGTATAGATACTATACTATACCATATTTTATAAATCATATATTTATATGGTATAGTGAACACCACTATAGTTATTATAGCACAGTTATGGTATATGAGAACGTCTTTTACTCTTTAAAAATGTAGAATTTAGTATAGTTATAGTTGTATATCCACAACAAAACATTTCAGAACAATTTTGTCACCCCACACAAACCCTCTAACTATTTGCATTCACTTAACACTTCTGCCCCTGGTCGTTAGACCCACAGTCTCTTTCTGTCCCCGTGGACTCACCTATTCTGACACTCATGGAGACAGAATCACATAACAAGAGATCTTTTGTGACATATTTCTTTTGTTTAGCATGTTTTTAAGGCCCATTGGTTTTGTTACATGGCGTAATTTACTTACTTTTCTGGTTAAACAGTAAGCTATGGCATGGAGAGAAAACAGTTTAGTTATTCCTTTATTATTTTGTGGGTTTTTGTATTGATTCCAGTCTTCGGATACTACAAAACATGGGCCAATAAACATTTGTGTACACGCTTTTGTGGGTATGTGTGTGCTTAAATTTATTTTTGGTATTCTTGGGCATTATTTTTTTTGCACAGTGCAATTGCTGGGTTACATGCTAATTACATGGATCACAATGACTTCACCATTTTATGGTTCCTCCAACAATTCATGACTGGTCCAATTTTTCCATTTAAAATAAAATACATTCTTCTTTTTCTTTCTTCCCTCTTTAAGAATCCCCGAGACAGGATGTCTCTGGGTAGTCCTGGCTGTCATGACACTTACTCTGTAGTTGGCCGGCCTTGAACTCAGAAGCTCTGCCTGCCTCACTCTACCCAGTGCTGAAAATAAGCGCACGCCACCACCACCTGGCCTGTGGCTTTTTAGAAAACCAACATTTGCTTTTGTTTGTTCTTTTTATTTTCATTTCTCCAGTGCTGACACTGAGATTTTATATGTTTGGCAATCTGTGTGCTCTGTGCTCTCGTCATAACACTTAACTTTACGTTCATGGATGGGCATGTGGGGGCCAAAGGATGAGAACAAGTGTCTTTCCTTGATTCGTCCCCTCCTTTATTCTGTGAGATAGTGTCTTACTGAACCCGAGTCTAACCCATTTGGCTAGGCCGGCTAGCCTGGATGAACTTCAGGAATCCACCAGTATCCTTCCTCGAACCCCAATGCGTGGTTGCAGAATTGTACAACCACGCTGCTAAGCCTTCTTTTATTACATGGGCTCTGGGGAATCTAAGGACAAGTCCGTATGCTTTCATGGCAATAAACCATTTCCCAGCCCCTTGTGTATTTTTCTTTGTTATGTGTCCTTTTGTTTCTTTCCATCCTTCCCTCGCTCCCTCCCTTCAATCCTTTCTTACTTTCCCTTTCTTGCTAAATTCATTAATTTTTATTTTACTTATACAGGTATTTTGCCTGCATGTGCATATGAGACACATGTGAGCTTGGTGCCAATGGAGGCCAGAAGAGGGCATCAGATCCCCACAAACTAGAGTTACAGATGGTTGTGAGATCATGTATGGGTGCTAGGAATTGAACTGGTATCCTTTGGGAAAACAGACAGTCCTCTTAACAGTTGAGACATCTCTCCCTCCCTTCTTTCCTCCCCCCCCTCTCCTTCTCTCCCTCCATCCTTCTCTCCCTTCCTCCCTCCTCTCCCCTCCATCCCCCTCTTCTCCCTCCATTCCTTCTTCTCTCCCTCCATCCCTCTCTCCCTCTCTCCTTTTTCTTTGTCTCCTCCCCCTTCTTTCCCTACCCCACATCCTTTGTGACCAGGTCTGTAATTTTTGGCTGGTCTTGATTTCACTATGTAGCCAAGAAAAACCTTGAACTAATGCTTCTTCTGCCCCACTTCCTAAGCACTGGTGTTGCTGGAAATTGAACCCAGGACCTTGAGCACACTAGAAAACGCTCTACCAACTGAGCCACCTCCTCTTCAGCCATTCTGTGGTCTTGTCTTTGAAGCCATTGCCTAGCAAAGGTTATAAGCATCGCCCTTATTTCTCTTCTAAGAGGTTCACATCTCTAAGCATTTTAGCATCTACATTATGCCATGTGATATATTCTAAGTTACTTTTTATATAAGGTATGGACTTCATTTCTTGTGTGTGAACAACTGGTTTTCCAACTTCCGTTTCTTGAAAAGATAATTCATATAAAACTGGCTTGGCATACTTAGCAAAAAATGGGTTAACCTCAAATATAATAGTTCATTTTTGAACTTGGAATTGTATTACATTGGCTGATATGCTTATCTTTATGTGGATGTCACACTATTGTGAAGAACATAGCCTATGTTAAGTTCGAAAGAAATGGATATCTTCCAACTTTTTTCTTTAGAAAAAAGTTGGAAGATATCCATTTCTTTCGAACTTGTTCACTTATTCCAGGTCCCCTGGATTTTCAAATTGTTTGTGTTATTGTGGCTGCTTACCAATTTCAGCTTAAAAATAGAAAAGTAAATTCAAAGTCTCAGCTTGGATTTTTTTAATAGGGACAGTGTCAAATCGAAAGATTACTTAGGGGAACACTAAGTAAGAGCAGTATGTCTTCTAATCCACCAACTGGATGTATCTCTATTTAGATTTTACTTGATTTCAGGAGAGTGTTTTGCAGTCCATATTAACTATGGTCCTACATATTTTGTTCTTTACTATAAATGGAACTGTTTTCTGAAACCAGTTTTGGGTTGTTCATTACTACTCTAAAAGTATCATTTTTCTCTACATCAATTCTGCATCTTCCTAAACACATTGAGTGGCACCAAATTGTGTGTGTGCACCCCAAAGTTAGATATAAACTGTATATATATCTAACTGTATTTGGGGAGAGCTATCTAACAATTTCCTGTCTAGTCTGGATTTTTGACTAATTGCCTCCACTAAGACTTCCAGTGCAGTGATGACTAGAAGAACTGAGAGTAGATAAGTTTGCCATGCCTTGTATCTTAAATCAAATACAAGGTTATACTTAAGGCAGACACCTCTTATCGGGTTACAGAAGTGTCCATCTGATTTCACTGAGGGTTTAATCCTGGAGGGATGTGAATGACTATCAAGGTAACAATATACATCTCTACTGTAACATACAAAGGATCAGCGGGGGGAAGAAAACTGCTCTAATTTTCATGCTTGCTCAGGTAGCTCTGTACCCTGAGCAGCTTTCCTATGGTGCTAATATTTACCATTAGGAAGTGTGCTCATAACCTTGCTATTAAACTCTTAAGAATATATTCAGGTTAAGAATAGTACAGGATGACTGAGAAATTCAATTCCAGCAGAAAATGGTCTGCCTCTGGAAGGCTCTCTCAACAATTCTTTCCACCAAAAGCCTTTGACCTGAAACACTGACTATTCTGTAATTTTTCCAGGCTAATTCATTTTCTTCAAATCTAATACCAACTGAAAACTCTCATAATGAGTTGGTTCGTCCAAATGCTTGAATCTTTTCTTTCATACAAATGAAACAAGAGAAAAACTGAAGAAAAAACTCCTAAGGAGATAATTAAAGAAAAGGACAAAAATCCATATATTATACATTTCGAGTTTGCTGGGGTCTGACTTGCAATCATGAGATGGCAAAGCCTCCCACAGAGTCTCCTGCCCTGTGCCTTTTGTCTTCTAGATCAGCATTTATTTTCTGGTGTCCTGGCATTTTGAGGATTTTGATGATGATATTTTGAAGGTTTGTGTATGTGTGCATGTGCCTGTGTGTGTGTTCTTGGTCCAAATAAATATCTATGTCATAGACACAATTTGTCTTCCAATCCTGTAACAGAAATGCATCTACTCTAACTGTAACACACACACACTCACACACACACACACACACAGAGAGAGAGAAGATAGTTAGAAATAAATACCATAGTGATTCAGTTTTTAGTGTCATAGGTCATAAACAGCTTTTTAATCTCCCATGATTACATGGACTTCCTCCCTAGGCAAATGCACATATTCATGTGTAAAATATGTAAAGACCAAGACCACTTAAAATCTAATGTCTCTGAGTCTATATGGACAATTGCAAAGGTATAGGAACTAATAGATTTTTCACATTTTCCCTGTCCGTTTTGTACTGGGTTCAGCTTCCTTTGTCCCAAACTACCACACTAGACAACCAAGATGCTTGAGAGACTCTTGGTGGGCAAATCTAGATAGGATTCTGTCTTCTGGTGCAGCAGACAAGCAGTTAACGCTGGCAGACTGGAGAGGACTTGAGCAAGACAGAAAGAAACAATATTTCATTTGCTTAGAATCTCTCTTTATTGAATTCCTTGCCCCTTTGTTCCCTCCTCCCCCCTGTATCGCCTCAAGGATGGGGAAATGCAGGCTGGGGGGAAGGAGGAGGCTAATTTTTCAGCGAGGCTCTTCAGTGCCAATGCTATGACAGATGGGTTTGGAGGCTCACACAATCACTTTTTCCTTAATCATGCTGACGACCACAGGGTGCAGAGACACAATCGGAGATGAAGCCTCATCCAAGAGCAATGTCTGAAGAGTACCTTATCTATTCAGCAACTATGGAAAACTACAGATGCATTCTAGCTCCCAGAGCCCTGCTTTGAAATGCTGTAGTTCTCTCTCTCTCTCTCTCTCTCTCTCTCTCTCTCTCTCTCTCTCTCTCTCTCTCTCTCTGTGTGTGTGTGTGTGTGTGTGTGTGTGTGTCTGTGACTCTCTCTGTGTCTCTTTCTCTGTGTGTCTTTCTCTGTGTATCTGTCTCTTTCTCCCTTCCTCCCTCCCTCTCTCTCTTTCTCCATCCTCTCTGTCTCTCCCTCCCTCTCCCTCCTCTCCCCCTTCACACACATACTTCTAGTCAAGCAATTGTCTTATTGTCTTATAAAGATTCTCTTGAAAGGAAAGCGCATCTTTATCTGAAATGCTGCAAAGAACCGAGGCCCCCTGCCATCCATCAATCTCCAGAGCTGGTGTTCAGCTCACAGACAGATTCCTCTATTTTAATTTTTAAATCACGTTATCAATCAAAGTGCTGCATGGTTCTCTTTTTAGCTATTCTGAGTTGATCCTATCTGGTTCCCTTCTGCTTGCTCTGCGCCATTGTCTGTGTCTTATAAAACCATTCAGAGGTTTCTGAGATTCCTGCTTAATAAAAGGTGTTCATTTTTTTCCTTAATAAACACAACAAAATTCTTTGGGAAGCTTTTAGCATTGGCTCAGTAAAGTTCAGGCCATCTGTCTGCAACTTTGGGTCTCAGTGGAGTGGGGCAGGGGTTGGCGGTGAACCTCAGCAGAGGAAGGCAGTGAAGCTATAATGGTTGAAGCTGTAATAAACCAATCTTAGAGGTGATTCCCTCAGCTCTTCTGCCTGTTGCAGCTCAGGGAACACCCAGGGAAATAAAGTTCATGGTGGCTCTGCCTTCATCTTTCTTGGGGGAGAATAAATAGACGAACATGTAACTTTTAGTTAAGCATCTCAGCCCCACTGAGATCTACTTCCTGTGCTGGTTCAGTTATCCAGGGTGGAGTTACGTAGCTCAGTTACACATTTATCCTCAAGAAAAACTAGTCCACAAAGCACAATCCTTCTCCTTTGTGACATTAGAGAGTAAACCATGCACTCCCAGCAGGTTAGAGCCCTTTTGAGCAGGAATTCATTAGAGTAACTGCCCTTCCTTCCAACATGGTGGGCCATGAGGAGTTAGGTAGTAGTTTTCTTTTTTCATTTCAGACTGGCCGATTTGATGTAATATTTGAGCATACTTTATGAACATCATTGTCCTTATCAGGGGCAAAAGCAGACATCTCCACAATGGTTGACAGATTCTTGACTAAAAGGAGGACGGGACCGGCAGGGGAGGCATCAGCTGTGGGGTGAGAGGCTCTGCAGTCTCCTACAACAGGCAGCATGGCACCTCGGGAAGGGACTTGGATCTGTCTCCTGAGAAGCAACTGGTAGCACCTGTTATTTAAATATTGTCCTCAGAAAGGAACTGAAGTGTTCCTAATGCCACATGTACTGTTGCACCTCGTTTTATTTCACAGGCGATGGGAAAATGGGAAAGATTATCTGGTATCTATTAAGCTTCCAAGCCCTTCAAAATGTAATTGACTGTGCATTGAGATTCTACTAGATCATTATAGACAGATGCCAAGGAAGATTCAGTAGTTAAAAATGTATAGTCCCTGCTCTCAAACATCTTAAAATATTGTATGTGCTTGTGTATGTGTTTGCTTGCACACACACACACACACACACACACACACACATATGGATAGAGGCCCAAGGTTGACACAGAGTGCCTTCCTCAGTAACTCTCTACCTAATTTTTTGAGAATGTGCTGGTTTGAATGAAAATAGCCCCCATAAACATCCAGAGAGTGGCACTATTAGGAGGTGTGACCTTCTGAGAGTAGGGTTGGCCTTATTGGAGAAAGTGTGTCACTGGGTGTCACTTTGCAGTTTCAGAAGCTCAAGTCAGGCCTAGTGTCACTGTCTCTTCCTGTTGCCTGAAGATCCAGTTGTAGAACTCCCAGATAATTTTCCAGTACCATGTCTGCCTGTATGTCACCATGCTTCCCGCCATGATAATGGACTAAACTTCTCAACTGTAAGCCAGCCTCAATTAAATGTTGTCCTTTATAAGAGTTGTCATGGTCATGGTGTCTGTTCACAGAAATAGAAACCCTAAGACTCAGAGTCTTACTTAACCTGGAGCTTGCTGATTAGGCTAGTCTGGCCAATCAGCAGGTCCTGGGGAGTCACCTGTCTCTGTCTTCCCAGCACTGAAGTTATATGTGAGTGTGTACTTCCATGCCTGGCTTCTTTCTTTGGATGCTGGTGATCTGACCTAGGTCCTTGTGCTTGCATGGCAAGCAGCCCAGGTTAAACTAACTCCATAGGCCTGTGATTTTAAGATTTGTCACCAAGTAGTTTCATGAGTCCCATATTTGAATATCCATATTAGAAGCAGAGGATCTGAATGCAGATTTTAAGGTAGAGATCAATGTACAAACATCTTTCTGGAAATAAAGTCTTTAACACCTTGTGGTCAAGTATGTCTTCAAACAAAAGGCTGCTGGTTTGTTAATGAACTGTGGTTTAGCCAAGCTCCCTGGTTCTTTTCTCTTCCCACTGCCCCACATTCTAACGGTGAAAAGATAAATCCCGAATAAGTGGAAACAGAAAATGTTCAGACACTTGACGACTACACCATGCCTCCAGATGTCCTCTTCTCATCTGCTCTTCTTGTCACTTAGATGATCCAATATGGATCCCAAGGCCACCAAGTTGGGGGAGGAGAAAAAGAAGAGGAGGAAGGAAGGCAGAGAGGATGGGGGAGGATGAGGAGGACGGGGTGGGGGCAAAGCAGGGGGGTAGGGTGTGTCACTGAAGCAGCAGCAGCTGGGCAAGGGCAGCAGCCAAGAATAAGATACAGCTTTCCAGGGGAATGGAAAGATGGCAGTTAAACACACAAACTGCTTTTGCCAGCCAATGTGGGTCCTGGCACCCAGGACAAGTAGCTTTCAACCTCCTGTAATTCCATCTAGGGGGACCCAGCTCATTACTGTCTGTCCTCTGTAGCCACCTGCTCTCGTGTGTGCTTACCAACACACAAATGCACACATATACACATAATTTAAAAATAATGAAAATAAACCTTTAAAAAAAAAAAGGCAACACATTCTCCTATTGCAAACTTACGGCAAACCGACTTCCGTGAGAAGCACCTCCTCTCTGTCTCTACTGCTGCCCAGCACACGTTCTGGAACTATGAATGGATGCGTCCATTGATTAGAGTCTTCATGGTCCAGCCACACCCCAAAAGCTGCACATCTGAACACACTGGGGACCAAGTCCTGAGCAGACAAGGTTTTCTAGAGACATCTGTTCAAACAGTACTGTATGGCTTTACATTCCATTTCACAGATGGAACTAAGGTACTGGGGATAAGAGAATTGGTTGTCATGGTCACATGCTTTAATCTCGGACTCCGGAACCGTTATCTTCTGCATGCGTCTCCTTTCTGACCCCTCTTTGTAGCTTAAGAGGGAAATTGAGTCTGAGGCAGGAAAACTTTTTAAGTGGAAGTGGTACATGAAACAGGGTCACTCTTTCCCCCAAGTTTTCAAATAATGCTTTTAAAAAACCTTATTTATGCCTGTCTGAACACTCTAATATAACATTTCAGCATTTTCCATTAAAATAAGAATTGCCATGCAGCCAAGTAAACTACAGAACACTGTTAAATTTCTCGTGTTTCAGAAATGTTATCGGATCTGTTTGCAAAGAGCTTGCTGTTCTACATGCCGTCACTTACTGTGTGAGCACACACACGCACTCTTAGAAGTTCTAATCAGTGTTTTTGAGCACCCAGACCCCGAGGGACTGCAGCCTCCCTGAGTATTTTGGTTGCTCCTTCTAAGGACTGAAGCGGTACAGGGGCTTCGTCTGGACTAACTGCAGTTTCTTAGGTTCCAGAGTCCAAGGTTCGCTACGTGCTTTCACGTGATATGCATTCCTACCCGAGCTTCTCGTCCCCAGGTAGTGGCTTCCTGCAGACAGCATGGGTGGAGGCAGGCGTGGGATTGGGGCTTTTCTCTTTTCCACCAAACAGGGACAGCAGTGACCCATTTGGTTTGCAGTAAATTTTTATCAAGTGTATGGACCCAAGCTCTTGAAATGTTGTGAACCCTGTCCTGCATCTTGCTTCTCTGGCGTGTAGCTGGGAAAGGCGGAAACTCTGAACCAAAGGTCCGTTCTGCAGTCCGCGCTCCCTATGGGAGGGAGCATTGAAAAGTCCAAGGCAGCCCCCAAATCACTCATGTTTGCCATTTGATTTTAACTATACTAAAACTAGACCAGGCTTGCAGTTGAGCAGGAGGAAGTGCAATTTACTGTCATCCAAGCCCATGAATAAGCAATATTTTAACTTCCCACAAGCCTGTTCGGCCAACTGCAACTTGGGGGAACCTGGAAAAGAGAAAGTAGAACTTTGGGTTTTCTTCAGTTGTTTGCTAATGCACAGCCCATGTGAAAATCACACTGGGTAAGAAGGTTCTCATGTCAGCCCTACTGCCCCTCCCTCCCTCATCCATCATTTGATTAATATCATTATCTATGGTTTGAAAATTATACAAGGACAGAAAGATGCGTAGCATATACTGCTGCCAGCAGTAGAGAGGACAGGTAAATAAATGCTCTGGGCAGCACAGGACAGTGATAAGTGCTGTTATAGAGTATGTTTATAGAGTGTCCACAGGGCACAAAAAAGAAACCACAAACTCCAGTCCTTACCGGAGGGACTAGCAGAAGGTTTAAGCTGGATCTGGAAGAGACATGAACTGAGTCTGGAGCTTGGACAAATTGGACAAAAATGACTTGGGGGGGGGGGTGGGTATTCTAGTCAAGGACAAAGGATCCTTCAGTGGATATTTGAAGAATACAGGAACATAGCCTTGGGAAGCCCACAGAGAGACCTGGATGAGGTGGACGAGTATGTTCCTTTGTGCTAAGTCTAAAGAGGAATAGTGTCATCAAGTCCCTAAAGAATCTCACCTTCACCACACTCTCCTCCAACACTATCCTGGGCAATGACATGTGCCTGTGGGTTGAGATCAAGGGTACCCAAAAGCACATGCATTGAGAGTCAGGTGCATAGCTCATAAATGGAAGTGAGAAGGCAGTCCCAGGGAGATTGGCTGTAGAACTGTGATAATACATTTTCCACTGAGGCTCAGAGAGATGGCAGGTGGACAGCATCAATCCTAAGGAAATTACTGGGTGTGAAATCTCAGTCTATCACAGGCTAGCTGAAAAATTCCAGACAAATTACAGATTCCTCTTAGCATGGATAATGGAGTTAGTAAAAGCTTTCTTCCCAGGGCTGCTCTGACATTATCTACATAAGCTCAGTAGCAGGCATGCAATGGGCATTTGGTTGGCAGAAGCTGTCTTATTATCTGTGTTCTGATATAGCTTCATGTCTCATGGAGCAGAGGACTGCCTTCCTCGTTTCATGACCTCTCCTTTATCTTGCTTCAAGCAAGCAGGGCAGTATCATAGCTACATTCTACCAATACTGCCATGTGATAAACACAACCTTTGCATTTATGATTAGCCTTAAAGAGCACAAGGGCTGGGAAGATATCTACCCTCGATGCCATCGAAAACCCTGAGTTATCACTTACTGTGTTTCAACTGTGATGCTCTTAGCTCCAATTGCCCAGCCCTCAGGGTCATGTTTTCATGATTTGCCTAGCCCATGGTGGTTTCTCTCTTCTCCTTTCTTTCTCCTTTGGTCCTCTTCCAACTGCCAAGCCCAAGAATCCTAAACTCTGCCTGTGTCTCTTCTTCCCAGATATTGGTTGTCAGCATCTTTATTTACCAATCAGAAGTAACTTGAGGGCAAGGTCACAGTGTCACTTGGTTCTATGTGTAGATTCTCTGATCGCAGCCAGGTATTGGAGGCCTGCACTTAGCATTATAATATATAGCAAAAGACCAAACACCAACACCTCAAAATCTGGTGACTGTTTCCCTTCATCTTACACAGGCATCCCCCGGCCCCAAACTATTCACACTTCTAACACCATGCTTCCCAGAGAACCCAAACAAGCACTAATCGTACACACAAAATAACAGACATTTATTTTGTATTTAAGAAGTTACACTGACTTAAAATTTAGGTTCATAATGTTTTCTTTGCAATTTAAAACACCAAGATTTGATCTTATTTTCGATGAGGCTATTTGTTTCCTCTGGGTATTTCACTTACTCAAATATCTTGTTACAAAAACATTGATGTGCTTGGTTGGGGTATCTTTCCTAAATCCGAATGAGAACAAAATGTAATATATGGTATAGTCACTAAATTAACACTTTAGTGCCTGATAAAACCCTGAATTATATAAAAATCATTTTGAAATATATTTGAAATGTATTGAAAGTTTGGAATAAAAGATTCCATGCATGAGCTACATAAAAGTTGAAGTATGGATTAGCCAGTCCCTGGGGGAAGTTCCACTGAACCCTGTACACTTGTGTGTTTTCTCACACTGAATCTGGGTGTTTTATCAATAGACTATGGCAATAGAGGTGCTGTGCCGGTTCTGAACATGTTTCTAGAAGCTCCCAATGTTTTCATTTCAGATAACCCAGCCCATAAAGAAACCTGGCTTCTTTAATAAACAAACCACATGTAACATAGAAGTCTATAAATTGTTTGAGAAAGTGACTAAAATGAGTGTTCCCGTTCACCAGGTGAGCCTTGTTTCTAGATGTTATCTTTACAAATCCTCCAGCTGAGTCTGAGCTCCATCAGAGCTGATTGATCCTTGATGGAATCCCTGGGTGAGCTTACTTTCCTCATAGCACAGTTCATGGTGGGCTAGGTATGGTGGTGGGGGATGGAAGGTTGGGAAACAGACAGATGGACGCTAGCTCTCAGCTCCCCTTCTCTTTTCTGTTCAGTCCAGGGCCTTCTCCTGTAGGATGATGCCTTCCAAATTTGGGGTATACCTTCCCTGTTTCCTTAAACCTTTCTGGAAATACCCTCACAGGTGTGCCTAGTTGACAATAAAGCTCCTGTAAGTTTGCAATGAGGACGAAGCATCACATCATGCTGCTGGAGATCAAAGCAGACTTAGAGGCATTCAGTGTGAACATCGCTGCCCCATGGTGATCGGGCAAGAGCCAGAGATTAGAGGAGGCCAAGTAGGGATCTCATTTTTAAACAGTTCGGTAGCAGAGGGGAAAGTCGTGTAAACAGTCATGGCTGAGCTTGAGAGACAACCACACAGAGGAATAAAGCTGTGAAGATACATGCCAGATACCATATGACCAGATACCATGTGGCCAGATACCATATGACCAGATACCATGTGACCAGATACCATGTGGCCAGATACCATGTGGCCAGATACCATATGACCAGATACCATGTGACCAGATACCATGTGGTCAGATACCATGTGGCCAGATACCATGTGGTCAGATACCATGTGACCAGATACCATGTGGTCAGTACATGGAAGGCAAGCCTGAGATGCCATTGCTGCTCTGTGTCAGAATCTTGGAGATGAAAATGGAATGAAGAGGTTTCTATAGCAATGGAGCATGACCATGTGGAGGCTGCTCAAGAGAAAACAAGAAGCTGCTGTGGGGAGATGTGGGAGATGAAGCCAAGAAGTAGCTGTTCCGGGAAAGCCCTCCACAACATGGGGTGGGGTGGGGGTTGGACGCTTCCTGTGGACCACAGGTAGCACAAGTCTGTGTCCCAGACTAGTCACTTTGGGCTGACTTTTCTGGAGTGGGTGGTCAGGTACCGGAATCTCAGGGCAGCCTTTCTAGGAGATGCTTACACACTGCCAGCCATTTCTGGCTTTTCATGGTCTTCTTTCCATTTGTCGTACACCCAGAGTGCAGCAGCCAGCTGGAACGGGCGAGGGAGTCAGCACAAACAACCCTCCAGCCTATGAGGTCCCCAGCAAGAGCTTCTAGCAGCTGTCAGTGCTTCCCAAGGGAGCCCAGGCAGTTGTCTTTTTTTTTTTTTTTTTTTTTTTTTTTTGGCATGTGGAAAGAGAGCTAGTAGAGACATGCTATGCCAACCCTCCAGACTTAACCAGTGCAACGGCTTCCTAGGAGAAACCTAAGCACCCTAGAGAACTAGTGCAGGATAACCCAGCTCCCACTCGCATGCACACACTCAGGATCCTTTTCCAGTTAGCTGAAGCCTGCCACTGTCAGAGATGAACCGCTGAATTCACGCAAGCCCTCGGGAGCGGAACTAGAAAGGAAATGTGTTTTGGGTGTCATTGAATATTATCCTTTTCTTTAATGTGTAAAACAAAGAGTTTGACTTTTGAAAGCTCAGATCAGTGAAGTCAACAGGAAAGGAAATTTGCTAATATATGGTAGACATTTTACTAAGTGAGTTAAAAATTATATAAACTAGTTCTCATCACAAACTGGACACGATAATGCCCTGGCTTTTTCTAAGACAAAGCTAGGACTCAGAGATGTTGAATCCATTGCTTAGAGTGAGTGGTACTTAGGATCCCAGAGCTGGGATGGCCCCAGGAGAAAGTGAAGGGGTTGGGGGAGGTGTCTTAAGATATGATATGGCTCCTCAACTTCGAGTTAATATTGTCAACTTACAGAGTCTAGAAGAATCACCTAGGAGACATGGGCATGCTTGCTTGTTAGGGGTTATTTAGTTAAGTTCTGGGAATATCTGGAAAGGGTTAGCTTGAGGTGGGAAGACCTACCTTAAATGTAGGTCACAACATTCTACAAGGCTGTGGTTCTGAACCCAATGAGAAGGATAAAGATGGCCAACCAGGAGCATCCATCCTCCTCTGGTTCACAACAGTGGATGTAATTTGACCAGCGGGCTTTAAGCTCTTGTTACTGAGTTCCTACAGTGTTAGACTGCACCCAGGACTGTGTGCAAAAATAAACAATTATTTCCTGAGGCTTGCTTCTTGTCCAGGATTTCATCACAACAAGGAAACAAGGTAACTGTGTAGATAGAGGAGGACTGATTCAGGAATGTGGGAAGCACCGTTGTCCAGGCCAGAGATGCTTATATTCCTTCTAGGTATGAAGTCCTAGAGACTAAGTCTTGGAGAAATGTCAAGGGCTAACCACAGATGCCTAGCATTTTAAAATGATCTGATCTGATTCTCGTCTTTCCAGCAAGGAGACGGGCTAGAAAACGGAAGCTATTTCCCAGTAGCACAGATCGGCCGGGTTCTTCCATTTCCTCCTGTCTCCTCATTGGACAGTCTTTCTCTTGACACCATGCAATTTTCATTCCGTGTCATCTCATGACTTGGGCCTGATCGGAAAGCCTGTGAGAGAGAGGTAGGTAGATCTCAGATGCTTGACGATACCACCAGGGAGCTTTTTTTCCCCCTGAACCTTAATCCCACATATCAAATTTTCAAATGGTTGCCATCCCCAAGTTGCAACAACCACCCCAATTTAAAAGTATTTAAACCATCCTCTTCACCCAAAAGTCTAATCTCCAACCATTGTCAGGTGAGGATTTTTTGCCTCAGTCTTTACTGCCTCAGAAGTCCGAGTGCTCAGAGAGATATGAGGAGAGAGTTACAGAATGGATGCGGAGGCAAAGCCTTCTGCTTGACGTTAGCTCTGCTGATCCCATCCGCTAGGCACGTGGTGCTGATCACGTGGTGCTGATCACGTGGTGCTGATCACGTGGTGCTGATCACGTGGAGTAAGAGAGGTTATCTTCCTCCTGGTCAATAGTCTCAGGTTGTTTCCCTCCACCTCTGGGGAAATTTCTCAGAACAAGACATAAAACTCACTTAGCCTAAAGTGTAAATAGCAAACAATGCTTAAAGTGATATTTCTCTTAGGAGTATTTTCATGTTAACATTTTAAGCAAGATAAATTAGGCTTTATTAGAGAAACAGCAGGCTTTGTTTCAAGGTAGAGCACCTTTAAGGGTAAACAGAATATTAATCGTGTTTCTTAAATCATACTGTACGAGTAGTTCTTTAATTTCTCAGCTTGATAAAGTCTTTTCTTTTTCTTTTTTTAAAATAATCAACCAATTTTAACTGAATATAAGTCCATTAAGTTAAATAGACTTTGGGTCTTGTTAGTTTGGGTGTGTGATATTTTTTATTTGTAAAGTTTCTTTTCAAAATAATAAAGGTTATAAAAAGGAAAGAAACCAACTAAGCAGTCCTTCAATTGGTCTGTCCAGATAATGGAATAGTATTCAGCCCTAAAGTGAGATGAGATATCAATTCATGATGAGAACCTTGAATAAGTATTTTGACATTGGAAGAAGAGACTATATATTACTTGCATAAATGGTAAAAATAATGAGAAAGTTAAAAAACATCAGTGTTTTCTATGGTTGGGGATGAGTAAGAATAGAAGGAACACAGGATTTTACCAAAGTGAAAACTACTCTATATAGCATTAGAATGGTGAATGCATCATTACAATGAGTTTGTTCAGACTCAAGAATGCCTAAGGTACCATTCTGATAGGGGATATTGACTATGGTGAGGCTAACATGTGCAGGGAAAAGGGTGCATGTAAAGTCCTTGAACATTCAGTTTAGTCATGTTATGAATCTATAACTTCTCTTAAATATTGTATGTGGTGTGTGTGTGTGTTTTAAATAACCATAATTAGTTAAAGTAAATTAGATTTTCTGTATGGATGGCAATAATGAGTTAAAATGTATTGAATGCTCACTAGACACTAGGCATGCACCTCTGAAAGCAATTTCATACCCCATCTCCTTTCTGAGTTGGGTATTATTATCATGTCAAGTTCACGCACAAGAATCCACGTTTATAAATTCCCAGTTAGTTGCTAAGGAAGCTTTTAGCAGGCTCACTTTACAGCTAAGGAGACTGAGGCTTAGAGACAGATACAGCAGGTCTTAGACACACCAGGTGCATGGTGGTCTCCGTGCACCACCCCCAATACTGTTCTCTTTGCAGCTCACAATATTTGTGTATTTAAACTCATTTTTGTTATGAAACTCTGATTTTTATGTAATGTTTAGCAGAAAGCTAAGTCCCTACATCTGAAATGAATAGAAACAAGTCCAATTTGGCTCACATTGCAGAACAAGACTGATAAGGGCAGTCCTGTGAGGCTCATTTGTGGGCACACATGGCTATATTGTTTCTTACATGGACATGGAAACCACAGTGATTATGATCTTCTGAAAAATCCATGGTTGAAACAGATCTAATTTAATTATGAGCTTGCCTTTTGAGGTTCTGTACACAATTCATCAAGGGGAGGAAGGGACAGAGGTCATGGAATTCACAGGCATGCAGGCATACGGATCAGGGTCTCTCTCACACGCACATGGCCTCCCATCTGGCTTGACTCAAAATCAGGAAATTCATGGATAAAATACAAACCAGTTTTATTTGTGTAGACTAGCACAGAAGAACAGCCATGGAATGTTCAGTTAAGATCTAAATAGTGACAGTGCCTGAACCTTGTGTGTGTAATATCAAGATTCCACATCTTCCCACTTTATATGGGACAAGTGCTTCAGGAGAAGAGATAGCACAGAGTTAGACTATATGTTTGCTCTGACAATGGCAATATAATGCCTAAAAGAAAATGAAAAACTATTATTTTATTTATGAGAAACCCTTTGGCATACTTTGGTGAACTATACATGTTGCTTTTGTGTGCGTGCGTGTGTGCGTGTGTGCGTGCGTGCGTGCGTGCGTGTGTGTGTGTGTGTGTGTGTGTGTGTGTACACATAGAGAGGACAGTACATACACCTTCATATGCATATAGAGGTCAAGGATAACCTGCCCTCTAACTTCTCTCTTTGATACAAGATTTCTTGATGAAACCTGCCACATGCCTAGTATAGTGGCTTAAATGAAAATGGTCCTCTTGGATTTATGTTTGAATGTGTGGTTCCTAGTTAGTGGAAATGTTTGGGAAGGATTTAGAGGTGTGGCCTCGTTAGAGGTATGTCACTGTGGGTGGGTTGTTAGGTTTCAAAAGCTCACTCCAGGCCCAGTATAACAAACTTTCTCTCTCTGCCTGAAACTTGAGGATCAGATATAAACTCTCAGCTACCACTCTGGTGTGCCAATTCTTCTGGGGCCTGATACCACGCTCCCGACTGTGGTGGTCATGGATTGACACTTTGAAACTGTAAGCAAGCCTGCAATTAAAGACTTTCCTTTAAAAATTGCTTTGGTGATGGTGTTTTGTCACAATGATAGAAGAGTAACTAAGATACCTACCTAGCCTCAATGGCATTCCTCAACTGGAAGGTTGATTCCAACAGCAGAGGAAGACTTCAACTCCTTTGCTAACCCCTTAGTCCACATGTCTTAGTAATGCTATCTTTCAAGCTCCTGCTAGGATGGCCTATTAAGTCCTGTTTACAATGTTCAAACTACTCTCCTAGTCCAAAGTCCCTTCCACATTCCTCCATGAATAAGCATGACTGGGTCTCTCACAGCAATAGCCCATGCTCCTTCGTACCAACTTCTGTCTCAGTTACTTTACTATTGGTATAAAGAGACTCAATGGCTTACAAAAGAAAGAGTTTATTAGTGTTAGGCTTTCTGCAGTATAAAAGTATCATGGATCAATCAGGGCCAAGGGATGGTGCAGAGGTTACACCAGTACTGATCTTATAAAAAGATTTATGTATGGGCAGTATGCAAAGGCTGCCTATGAGTGAGGATGGAGGAGAGAAAGAGAGACAGAGACAGAGAGACAGAAACAGAGCTACAAAGAGGGCAAGAGAGTAGCCATGATGGTAGGCACTTTTAAACTGTAGACATGTTACATTTGGTGGGTGGTGATGATATGGCTGGCACTGAGTTGCTGAAGGTGGGCTTTAGGGGAATACCTTGTTCTGTTATATGAGTGGTCCCTAATAATTAGGGCTCACAGTTCCAGAGTATCAGTCCCTCTCTATCATGGCTGACAGCACATCAGAATACAAGCAGGCATGATACTGGAAAAGTAGCTGAGGAGTTGCATCCTTATTTTTGAGTGGGAGGACAAGAGAGAGCTAAATGGAAATGATATGGGCTTCTGAAACTGTGGTGAGCATGGCCTATGGCTTACAAGTCACTCAGCTGCTCAGATGTCCACCCAAGACTTTCAAATATGCTTGGTTTATTCACATAAACATTCCTTATAATGCCACACTACCACCAAAGGCTAAACGGATATCTCACTAAGCAGAGATCAGTAGTTTGGGCAGAAATGCTACTGCAGGGTTCCACCGGGGAATCTTCTCCAGTGAGGCTCCATCAGAAGGCTCAACTTCTGCAGTCTCAACCTTTGTCTGCTATGGTGTCTTTCAGCCATGGCAGGCTATGGGGGATGGAACTGATGGAGTACCAGAAGGTCCTTGAGAGCACAGGCCAGTAGCCAATGCTTACAAGCAGGCCTGTGTGAGAACAGTAACAATATGGGAAGGTCAAAGGTCACCAAAGCCAGGGCCATGCACAGAATCTCGATCCCCATCACCAGTGGGTATCTGCACAGAGACTAGAGATACCCTGTCTAGGAAGCATGGCAGTGAGATCTTAGAGACACCTCAATATTCTATTTTTTTCATCATTTTCTTGGATGACAGCTTTGTGCTATTAAGGTTCACATCTCGGGGTGGGCCCACCAGCATATCAATGGCATCTTGGGGTCAGTTTATTAGCATCTTGTCTTGGCCTGTCTTGTGCTAGGCTATGGAGTTACTTTGGGCTTGCATCTGAGACCTGGCTCTTGCCAGAGCTGTTCAACAGCTTATTTCCTAGGTTTCTCCACTCAAGTCACATGAAATGGCTTTTGGCTTACAGAGAATGGCTCCATCTATGTTCTAAGAAATGTCAGAGCTCATCCCTGGTGCCTCGATTCCCCTAGCACCTCCTAATGCTTCCCAAACAGTTCCACTAACTGTGAATCAAACAGTTTGGCATGTGAGCCTGTGGGTACCATTCTCACTCAAACCACTGCACTGGCTTCAGGCACCCAGCCACCATTCTGTAAGGAAGACCAAGCAGTGGCACGGAGAGGACACACTTGGGTGTTCTAGCTGAGATGTCCATTTCCAGGCCATACCAGTTGCCTTAAATTCTCAGACACCACATCATCTCGGCCATCCTCACTCTGAATTTCTGGCCCAATGGATCCTTCAGCCTCACGGTTATTGCTTTAACCACTGTCCTTCTAAGTCATTTGCTAGACCACAAACGGAAGTGTAACAGAAGTCTGCACTGGGAAAATGACCACGTGATTGATACTTAGTCAAGATAGGGGAAAGGTAGCTGCAAAGGTCCTGATGGAAAGGTATATATGTCCAGAATGTGGCAGAATCCTACAGAGCGACTGTGGCTGTGCATATGAAAGGAAGAAAGGGGGAGGTGAGTTCTGGGGGACATAGACTGTTGAGCTATTTGTAAAGCATTCGAAAGATGTGGTTGAAATGGGAAGACACTGCAAGACTCTGGATGGACTAAGATGTGATCTGAGAGTTTCCCCAAACGATCAACCCTCCTTCCGTGTTCAGTGCTGTAGTGTGGCAGTGAGGGTGGAGGTGGTTAGGAGAATTTTTCTAGGTAAGGGGGCTTTGGATTAGGATGACAACATTAAGAATGGTAAGATGTGGTCATGTGTGGACGTAGTTTGAAAATACAGTCAACAGCTATTTAGAATGTGTTTTTTGAGGAGTCAAGGCATTGCAATAGACAGAAGGTGAGCCAAAGACTGGCCACAAGGTTTACCCAAGCAATCGCCAAGTCTGCGATGGAAAAGACTGTTATCAGTTTGACATGAAGAGCAGACTGGGTATGAAGGGCAGGTCTCAGCTCCAGACTGTGTTTTAGAATAGTAGCCTCCAGGCTGGCTGGCATTACCAAAGGACAGAACTGAGGAAGAAGAGAGAGGACCATCTAAGCCAGGTCAAGTCAGTTAGGGTCAAGGAACCAACCTTAGGACAGGAGGAAGGGCAGTAAGCTGTGGTTTTCTACAGGCAATTAAAGAAAGTGTCTCAAGGCAGAGGAAGTGAATGACAGTTGATGAGTTCAAGGAAGAGGCATGCTGGGAAGAGGGTTAGCACGGCAGTGAGAGGTCCTAGGTGAGCTTTGTCAGCCCCTACTCTGGCACAGTAGAAGCTGCATATAGGGCATGGGAATGGATGAATAAATGAATGAACGATTTTCTGTATGCATCTGGACTATTTTATTTTCAAATTATAAAACAAGTGGTCCAAGTTGAGTATAAAGCAGCTCCCTATGGCAGCTTTAGCATTGGCTGCTGCCTGTGCAGATGGCCTCCAGCTCTGATTTTCACACACTGGAGATTCAAGTTCAACTCTTCCGGGGCTGGACTGTGGTGAAGCAGTAAAGATTATCAAGGAACCTTTGTTAGAAATAGGATATCCTGACGTTAGACACAGGTGGCAGTTCGCTTATACGTGAGATCTTGATTCCAATTGAGTTATATTGACTATTAATAGTGCTGATTCATACTATGTTTTCACTGTTAGCCTCCCCCTCCTGTGTTTATGTGTGTGTGTGAATGTGTGTGTGTGTTCATGTGTGTGTGCGTGTGCATGTGCCTGTGTGTATGTGTATTGCAGAATATTAAATGGTGCCCCGTGCAGATGTTATACAAGTATTATGCCACTGAGCTATATCTCCAAATCAAATGTTAGCTCTTATTTCTATGAATTACTATATGGGGAAAGGAGAATCCTTCTGTATTGTCCAAGGCAATCAGTGTTATACGATCATGTACGGTCTGAAGGGAATTCTGTATGTTTACCTGGTTGTAATGTTATGCATTTTGTCTTTAGGTATAGGATTTCAAGGTCCTCTCTTGACTCCAAACATCTTTTGCTATGCTACAACAAGAGCAACAGAGAGTACAGCCATGTTTGCCTTTTGTACTTCCATTTTAGGATTAACACACACAAGGAACTTTACACATAGTAAAACATTGTCTAGTTATAAGTCAGTTTGAGTTCACTATCTTAATCTTATGACTTTAGTATTGATTCTTTGGGGCTCCATTGCCCTAAGCTTTGACCACAACTGCCCTTTCCAAAATCCACCATTAATATATGTATATACTTAGTACGGGCTGTTTGGATTGTAGAAACCCCTCCATTGCCCGACTCCAAATGGAGCTGATAAATAAATGGTTGAGATGTCTAGAAAGAAAAACACAGAAATATTTTTAAAAATCCCTCGAACTATTATCAATATGAGAGATTCTCAAATTTAATTTATCTGATGCATTCATGTGGGGTAATTCTGGCCTTATATGTAAATATGTGTTACCCTGTTGAAATAAAGGCTATGAAAAGTAGAGACTCCTCATGTATCCCTCACACATGGACATCATTGTCCACATACAAACAAATGTGGTCACTCCAAATCAGCCTCATCATTCACTGGAGAACAAAATCATAGAACACATGCATCCTGCCCCTCCCCCCCGGCTTCAGATGGAGTTCATCAACAGAGTGTTTACCTAGCATGCACAGGCACTCTGGGTAAGGAGACCGTGGTTGCTCTGGCTGTAATCCCAGCACTAAGAAGGTAAAGTCCGGAGGATCAGAAGTTCCAGGTCATCCCCAGAGTTAGCATGCCTGGGCCCATCTCAACCCAGGAACAAACCTCTGACTTTTTTATAGCCAACATGGTTGGATTCAAAGCTGGACTCTGTGCTGAGAAGATGGTTGAGTGAATACACTTGCAACCCAATCTGATTACCCGAGTTACCACCCTCCAAGTAGTCCTCTGACCTCCACATGTACTTGCATGCCATAGCACATACCTCCTTCCAATTTAACAATTTAATAACATTTAATAAAAATAAAGTCTGTATTTTGTCCACTTGCTTCCACGTCAAGCTTCTGAAAGCAAAGTCAGTCACAAGGCCATCCCAGAGACTCAAATGCATCCTTTGCATCTTTGGGTCCCCCTCCCCCAGTATCCTCATTGTTCCCAGGTGTCTGGCAGTGCCAGGAAACTACAAGGGAACATGGGTGACTGCTGTGACCAGGATGGCCAGCACAGCAGGGGAACTGTGTACACCCAATGTCCCAGCCCTCTTTCCTATGTGAGAAGAGCCAGGGGGCCCCATCCTCTGAGTTCTTCTTCTCTAGATGGAAAATGGAAAAGCACCAGCATCTTCACTTGGAGGCCTAGGAGGAATGCTGACTTTCAGGTACTGTCCCACTTCTGGCCAATCAGAACCTTTGGCTCCTCAAGTGGATCTGCCCATGACTGAAAGTCTGAGAAACAGTCTCTAAGAAACAGTCCAGGTCAGACGGAAGGGAACTCCCAAACTGCTGGTTCAGCTCGGGGATTGTGAGCCTGCATTTGCAAAACTAGTTTTGGAACCATGTAGGTGACTGACAGCTCTGAGGACAACCATACAAAGAGCTTGAGATCGCTATGCATAAATGTTCCTCCTTACTCATTAAAAAGGTTCAAAAGATGCTGTGCTGGAGATAGCCTACATAATGACCTTCCGGATTTCTTGGCATCAATTGTCTTCTCGGAGACTCTGGTGCCTTCGCATATTAAGTTAAGCCTCCTCTCTGCAGACTGTCAGTTCTTTGCTGCTGACTTTCAAGCGGAACCCCACACCCGAGGTTATTGGAGAAAATATATCAGACACGGTGTGAACAAAAATGCAGGCAGGTACTTAACGAAATCAGTTTAAAGCACCATTGAAAAACTAGCCCAATTATTGACTGGGCTATGGCTTCAGAGTCATTGAAATTCTGATTTTTTTATATGTTCTGTTGGTGTAGGGGAGGAAGAGTCAAGCTTCTGCACTGTGTCTGTGTTCGAGAGCACACAGCTGCCGCCCCAGCTGGGAGGTCATGTGCTAGAGTTTTACTTGTTTAGTCTTCCAGGTGTTTTTGAGGCAGCATTAAGGAGAATTTCAATGAGTCCAAGCTCCATCCAATGTATAAATTACACCGAAAATCTCCCCCAAGCAAGTGCGAGCAAGATTGCCCTCCTCTCTTTATTAGAGGGGCTGTCTAGGAAGGCAATGCAAATGGCACCTTTTGAACAAGCCCCTCATAAATCAGGTGTTGCCACACTTTTTTTGGAGTGACAATAGAAAGCCAATTGGAAAATGTAAGAGCGAGAGGCACTGCTTCCAAACTGTCAGCAGACTTCAGAGTGAGTGAAATGTTTGGCAGGAGAGATGGGTGTGTGAGCATCAGTCATTGCACCGGGCACCATTCAAAGGCACCTTTGGAGCAAAGATTAATGAAAGAAAAGTCTCAGCAAGAAACACAACACAGACTCCCTTCCTTCCTTTCCCTCGCACACTTCTGTCCACAGATCGGATTTAGGTTAGGACAAGATTTACAATTCTGAGGATGTGATGGAAGACAATGGTCATGGTCAGCCAAGCTGCTGCAGCGTGCAGGTGTCACTGCAGACATCAGCTTGACACTTCTTAGTCCACTTCAGATGTCGCATTGCTGTTTAGGAGGCCATGTAGACAGCCCGAAGAATGAAAAGCCAGATGTCCAGTGTCAGGCTACATAAGAAACGAACACCTAGACTTGACGGATCCCCAGCTTGATTGGAGTTTGATACTCTCCTGGTCTCACTCCCAATTCATCAAAGTGTCAAGCTTCAGGCCCACCTTCTTGGCATCTTTATTAATATTCTTTGCCCATCAGGATTGATCATGTGAAGATCAATCGTGGTGTGAAGAACCAGCATGGAGTTATTGTTCAAAAAAAAAAAAAAACCATGGGAAGACTGATTGCACTTGCTAATCTATATTTGCAGGTAATGTAGATTTTCTTTGAAATGCAAAACTTTAATTCTCTTTTATTCTATTTGAGTCTGAGGCCATATACCCTGAGGCATTCTGAGGCCATACTTCCTTGAAAAGCTGGTCTGGCCTAGGAATGAAAAGCTTTGTTTTTAAATAACTGAGTACTACTTAACTGCTAGCTAAATATGTGGGCCATTTTCTAATCAACAATGGATATTATCATCCCAGACTCTTTTCAGAACTAAGCCCTATTGCTGCCATAATCTAATCTAAAGGAGGCATCCATTGGCAGTATATTAAACTGTTTACAGTTGGAGTTGATAACTTTCAACCTTTTCAAGTATTAGGGTTCTATTTTGAAAATAATATTTTTACCTTTATTTGTTTGTTTGTCTTGTGGGGGAAAGGAGGGTGTGCCCGTGCCACAGCATGTGTGTTAGGGTTAGAGAGCAACCGTGGGAATTGGTTATCTTCTTTCAGCATATGGAAGTTCAGGCTGAAGGGACTTCCCAGATGGCTGGTTCAGCATGAGGATTGTTTGCATAACACATCTTGAAGCCATGTATGTGACTGACAGCTCTGAGGACAACTGTACACTGACCCTCATACCAATAAGCATCCATGGTCCCAGAGATTGAACTGAGCTTCCAGGCCAGGCACCGAGTATCCTTACCTGCTGAGACATCTTGCCGGTCCTAAAAAAATAATCTTTAAGAAATATTTTGTATTGGAAATATTTCTAAATTTGTGTAAAAAATGGAAGATGAAGTGGTTTAGATGAGAATAGTCCTCCATAGGCTTATATATTTAAATACTTGGTCTCCAGTTGGTGAAACTCTTTGGGAAGGATTGAGAGGTGTGGTCTTGTCAGAGATCACCGGGGTTGAACTGAGGTTTCATAAAGACTCCTGCCATTCCCAGTGTGCCTCTCTCTGTGTGTGCTTCATGGCTGAAGCTCAAGGTGTAAGCTCTTAGCTGCTCTCTGACATTATAGACTGTGTTGCTGTAGTTGGTTAATCTACTCTAACCTCCCCAGTGGCAGCAGCGAGAGTTCCTCGCTACCTGTTGTGTTTGGAATAGAAATAAATAGATAAACATAATTTACAAAAAGAAAATGAGAGATTTATATAATACTGATTCATTACTTCCCATTTTCATTTTTATTTATATACTTTCTATGTCTTTCTCAGTAAATAATTTTTACAAAAAATAAAGATACTTAGTAACATACACTATGACCCTCAATCCTTAAATATTTCAGCATTTCTTACGAGTAGGAAAAATTTTTATATGCAAATCCACATAGCCATGATACCCTAAACTAATCTACATCACAGAAGGCCCTTTATACAGCACACTTCTTGTTTCTAGGGTCAGATCTAGGGTAAGGTGTTGCATTTGGTATCACATCTCTTCATTTGAAATATATTACGGAGTTGCTTTGCATTCTATGACACTCACATATTTGAAGAATGTATTTCCTGGCCCCATTTTCTGTAAACAGTTCTTTATTTTTTTGGTTTGTCTGATTAGATTCAGGTGGGGCAGCCTTTCCTGGGCATAGCACAGAGGGTGTCCTGTTAGGACTTCTTTTAATGTCAAAGAATAAGTTGCCAACTCTAACATGATCTGAGTTCAATTTTTTTCTATGATACGTAGGTACTGCTGTGGATGAAATTCGCCAACAGCTACAGTCCCAAAGGGACATGCTGGACACCTAACTTGAAGCACCTGTGCCAACCTAACCACTTTCAGGAGTCCAGGGAGACAGAGCACTTTCACCAAAGTTAAACAAAGGGATTTTATTGCAGACTAGCACTGAGGAACATGATGCAAGGATTCATGGTGAGCCAATCCCTGGAGGCCCAGAAAAGCTGTATAGTAAGCAGGGAACTGTATCTGTGCACACCTCACTTACATCTCAGTTGAGGAATTTGGCTAAGAGACCATGAGACTCCCCTATGTGGAAGCCATGTTGATTATCCTGGGCTGGAAGGGACCAATCCGTCTACATCATTCGAATAGATGGTGTATTTTTAACACCTTCTTCAGTTGTTCTTGACAAATACAAGTAAGATAGGGAAAAGCACTGAGTTGGTCCAGAGCTACTCAGAGTGACAACCCTGGACATGCTGAGTGTGTTTCTGAGAATAGCTGGGCACCCCACGTCACTGGCCATTGGCTGTTTGTTTCCCTTATTTTACACTTCAGCCTTTATGTCACTGCTCATAACATTGTTCAGTGACAGTCTGGGTCTTTGTTCTTCACAAGGGCCTTTTCAGAGTGAGGATGCGGGACGTTCATTTGAAGAACGCCTGTGCACATTCTGAAAAACTGTAACTGACAACACTGCCCACATGTCCCCGAGAAGCCTCCCTTAAGAGGAGTCAGGAGCATTTATTTCCAGTACAAAGCTTGCTTATGTAAAATGACTTCAAGGTTCCCTTTTGTTGAATAATTAGGAGGTTAATGGTTCAATGAAAATTCCCTTTTCTCCTCGGAGTTTCAGAAAGTTCAGTGCTACGGCTGATGCTTAATTATTCTAATTCAAATGGAATATATGCACTCTTTCTAAAGTGTTTCTAAATTTTTCAAGTTTTCTATTAAATTGCCTTCCCAGGAATGTATTTTAACAATGCAGAACTTGTGACTTGGCATGCCAAATGTAAGCTCCACCTGAAGCTGAGTTGCACACAATTTACCTCTTGATCTCTGGCTACTTTTCCATCAGATAAGTGCTCAGTTTTTGACAGTTGTGGTGGTTTCAATAGGAATGGCTCACAGAGACTCATATGTTTAAATGCCTAGCCCATAGGAAGGGGCACAATTAGGTGTGACCTTGCTGGAGTAGGTGTGGCTTTGTTGGAGGAAGTATGTCACTGGGAGGCAGACTTTAAGGTCTCAGATACTCAAGCCAGGACCAGTATGGTGAGTCTTTTCCTGTCACCTGGGGATCCAGATATAGAACCCTCAGCTACCTCTCCAGCACAAAGTCTGCCTACATGTCACCACCACGCTTCCCACCATGGTGATAATGGACTAAATCTCTGAAATGTAAGCCAGCCCCAATGAAATATTTTCCTCTATAAGAGTTGCTATGATCATGGTGTCTCTTGACAGCAATAGAAACTCTAATTAGGACACAAGATCCTGGTCCTTGATAGCTCTCTTTCTTCCACAGGTCCCGAGATGTGGGTGTAGCTTTGGATTTCAGGCCCAGATGTGGGTATAGCACCAGGCTTTCCTCATGACACTTAGCTCGCATCAGGCCAGCTGCTGCCTTTACACAGTCTTCAAACGGAGCCTCTCAGACTATTTGGTTTTGCTTTCCCATGTCTGTTTACCTCTCAATGCCTTTGGTAATTCAAACCCATGCACATGCTTCTAGGTTTGTGCAATGCTTTTAACAAACCTTGCTGCTCCGAGCTTTGGTTGATCCCGGGAATGGAACAGTGTTGTCCTGTGCAAAACGCTCTTCTATTATTTATTCGGCAGGATGACTTGCAGAGGTTTTAACTTGGGTTTTGTTGTGGCTTCTAAAAGACATATATCAAGTATTCCTGAGTTATGGTGGAGCACCTTTTAGGTATATATATATACCCATGAGTGGTATAGTTTGGTTTTGAGGTAGAACTAGTCTCAATTTTCTGAGAAACAGCCAAATTGATTTCCAAAGTGGTTTTTAAAGTTTACACCCCCACCAGCAGTGGAGGAGTGTTTGCCTTGCTCCACATCCCCGCCAGCATGTGCTGTCACTTTAGGTTTTGGTCTTAGCTATTCTGACAGGTATAAAATGGAATCTCAGATTTGTTTTAATTTGCATTTCCCTGATGACTAAGGATGTTGACTATTTCTTTAAGTGCTTCTCAGCCATTAGAGATCCCTCTGCTGAGAATTCTCTGTTTAGTGCTGTACTCAGTATTTAACTGGGTTTTTTGGTTTGTTGGTGTTTAATTCCTTGACCTCAAAAATTCTACCAGAGAACTCCTTCTGCTGATAAACATCCTCAGCAATGTGTCTGGATTCAAAATAAACTTTAAAAAAAAAATTAGTAGCCCTCCTTTATATAAATGCTGAGAAAGAAATCAGGGAAACAGCACTCTCCACAATAGCCACAAATAATATAAAATATATTGGTGTAACTCTAACCAAGCAGGTAAAAGACCTGTATAACAAGCAGGTCAAGTCTCTGAAAGAAAGAAACTGAGAATGATACCAGAAGATGGGAGGATCTCCTATGCCCATGGACAGGTGGGATTAACATAGTGAAAATGACAAAATTCTTACCAAAAGCAACCTACAGATTCAATGCAATCCCCCCAGTTACATCACAAGTCTTTACAAACCTTGATGGGAAATTTCAACTTCATATGCAACAAACAAACAACCTAGGATAGCTAAGACAGTCATGTACAATAAAAGATGTTTTGGAGGTATTACCTCCCTGATTTCAAGCTGTACTACAGAGCAATAGTAATAAAAACTGCATGGCATTAGTTAAGAAAAAAAAAAACAGACAGGTAGATCAATGGATAGAATCAAAAACCCAGAAATAAACCCACACACCTACAGACACTTGAGTTGTGATAAAGAAGCAAAAACCATACAATGGGAAAAAAGAAAGCATTTTCAACAAATGGTGCTGGTCTAACTAGTATCTGCTGACCACCTGGTGCCCCTACCTTATTCTCACAGAGGTGACTCAGTGTCATGTGATGAAAACTTCAGCAACAGAATTCAAACAGCAACGAGCTAAGAGTTTGGGGAGAACCAGGTGGAAATTTACTAGTGTCTGGTGAATTGAAGATGTTTTCCTCCTCAAGACTGGGTTTCTCCTGGAACTTACACTGTAGACCAAGCTGGCTTTGAACTCACCTTCCAAGTGCCAGGATTAAAGACATGCACCACCACCATGCCTGGCTAAAAGTAACTTATGATATGAGGGTTACAGACATCTCAAAGGTGCTAAAACTAAATATGGTTAGAACTCAGTATAGTTTGGGTCCATGAAAGGAATTCTAAAACCTCCTAAAACTTTGAGGTCTTTTCCTCCACACACCTTCTGCTCAAAGTCACCATGGAATGAGAATGGGGAGCTTCTCAGTCCCTGCTTCCTGCTCCAGGAGCCTCTTACTGTAGGATAAAGTCGTTGTCTGATTTCATCTCAGATTTTTGACCCAGAGCTTGGGAGCTTGTAAAACTGTTAGAACTTGGACCTTTCTGAGTGATGGAGTCTTGTCAAGAGAGATAGTGCTGAGGCCCCTCACAGGTTCTTGAGCATAAGCTTTGAGGAAGCTTCGGGATTACTACTGGTCACCATGTGACTAGAGGGTTGAATTTTGAGCCAGCTGAATCTGAGTCTGGAGGGGAGGATTAGTGGGGGAGGGAGCTTAGTTACAGCCCTTGGAGGTGGCTTAACCAATCATATCTGTGAGAGGCAGGGCCAACTCCAGACACATTGATGATGGGCTGGGGGAGAGGAGAGGAGGTGCCTCCCTTGGGGAAAACTGATTATGAAAATGTTTGAGGTCTGGACCCTCCCCAACCTTAACTCATAAGTCTTTTTGTTTGACTGGACCTGTCTGTATCTTTCACAATAAAACAGAATTATAATTGCAGTCCTTCTCCTGAGTTCTACCGGCCACTTTAGGTTACTGGACCAAAGGAAGCCATGAAGAGCCCTTGGAGGTGCAGTTTGTTGGTCAGATATGAAGGAGAATAGATAGTAACTTGACTTGTGACTGGTACCCGAAGTGGGAACAGTCTTATAGTAAGACTTGTGGGGTGTGCAGTCAGTCACCCTGCGTGGTCAGAACCAAAAACGGAATGAAGGTACACTAGTTGAGTTGATACAGGTGAGACTCCAGCCACAGTTGTGGTGCCAGAGGACAGGTCCTAACTATTGTCCCAGATCCCTGTCTCCTGTGCCTTCTTTACTACAATATACTCCAGGCTGTTGGTGCAGAATCCTGTGACCATCCAAGAAGCTGTCTAGATGTATTTGTGTGATGTTCAAGGAAGGGAGAAGCTGTGTCTAGCTTGTGATCCTTCAAGGACATGTACATGTGACTAGGCCAAGTCTTGGATCTGCTTAGTTCAGCTTTTCTTTCTTAGTAGCACCTAAAGTCAGGCAGAGGTGAGCTTCCTCCTCCACTGGAGAGAGACACTGCTCATTCTTCCTGCTCTTTATGCTTCAGGAAACAAAGAGGACTGCATTTCCCAGTAGCTAAGTTATGGAAGCAACTTAGGTGTCTGTAATGAGCATAGGATGTCTTATAGACATGTAAAAATAATTTAGTCAGGATCCTCACTACACCCAAGGCTGCACCTGAAAGCTAGAACCCGGTGACACTACTCAAGATAAACAAGCTTAGCTTAGAATCCTGTGATGCCCACGGAACAGTATATAAGCAGAGACCAAGAGCAATGCTCTACTCTGCACATCTGGAGAGGTGCCATCTTGATCTACCCTGGGGATAGAGAGTCTCCTCCAGGATCCTGATCCTCAAATCAGAGACTTCTGTTAGAGACTAGACCTGACCTTCAGCTAAGATATGTATCAGTAGGACTGTGGTCAGGAGCTTAGAGTGTGAGCCCTGTGTGACAGCCCTCAGCAAAATAATATCTATCTTTTGTTATACAGAGTACACATATTACCTTCTTGCTTACTGCCTGTCAGCAGAGGAATGAATACAGAAAGGGTGATAAATGCATTAAAGAATAAATTCCTGTCATTTGCAAGGAAAGAAAAATGGACTCAGCCAGAGACAGTCACATTACATGAATTAAATCAGTCTCAGGAAGATAGATATTATGTTTTGGCTCGTTTTGGGGGTCTTAGATTTAACATAGAAATAGAAAGAATTGTAGGTATAGAAAAAAATGCTGCATGTACCAAAGCTAGTCATATACATAGATATTGTAAAAATTGAAATGAAATTGTCTGAGGGGACAAAGAGAACTAATGGGGAGGGGGAGGAGAGGAGAGGATGAGAGTATGGGGTAGGGTGGGGGATGTGCTCAGAGTACACTTACAAACATTCATGAAAATAGTATTATGTAACCCAGTCTAATATAATCATTTTTTTGAAAAGAAAGAAGGGTGTCTGGTGTTAGTTTCTTCTTGAGGACACTGGCATTGCTTTGCAGAGAGAGTCATGAAGCTCTACCTTAGATTGGGCCCATCTCTGTTCACCATGGAAAGCCCGGCTCCACACAAAGGTGACTTCACTGCCCCTGTTCACCCTCCCCCTGCTTACCCTCCCCCACTCCTCTGAGGTGCTCATTCCTTGCCCTTTGGCTGTTGTTCTAGGCGGGGTGACACTAAAGCTCCTGCAGAAGAGGGAGGGGGCTGGTGATCAAGGACAGCTCCCTAATAAGTCATGTGCACCCCGAGTCCGCCGTCTGCCTTAAAGGTTACATATTTCTGAGCTATGGAGAAGGAGAGAGTGGAGGCTTCATGCATAAGCAAAGCTTCTCCCTGCACTCAGAAGTAATTTAAATGGCTGGGAACTTATCTCTCTGATAAAGGCTGCACCTTTTTATGTGTGTTCAACCTAAGGAAAGTGCTTCAAATCCTCCCTGGCATTTGCCTTGCAGTGCTCTTGGGGGGTAATGGGCCATGACGTGCCTGAGGCTGCTTTGGAGCTGAGTGTGATCTAGTGTAAATGTATTCTTATTGCCATTAGGAATGTGGAGGGGGGGATTAAATGCTAAAGATGAAAATCACTGAAATCTATAAGGAGAATGGAAAACCAGGCCCAGGAAGTCCCATACTTCAATTAAATTAAATGACCACATAATGCTACATTCTAATCCTGGGTGCATAAATTAACATAAAAACAAAATGACACAAAACTGCTCGCATCAGCAGGAAATTGAGGGGCCATTAGTCATTACCCTTTGGAAGCCCCTGGCATTATTACTCAGTGCCCAGGAACTTGACAACTGCAGAATGCTTAGCAGTCATTTGTGGGTAAATCTGCTTCTCTATGGCTGACTTTTAGAATCTTTCCATCCAGCCTTGAGCTGATTTCCCCACTTGTCCTCTGGGACACTGGTGCTTGGGACCCGTCCTAGTTGGTTCCCCCTGTGCTTTAAAGCATCCCCAAGATTCTGAAGATATCTGGTGGTTAGCTGATCCTTGGTTGAGTCTTGATTGACCTGTGCTGACTCGTGGCTCCCAGTTCCTGGTGATTGGTCAGCTCTAAGGTCCTGTTGGGAGACCTGCACAGGACCTGTTTCGGCTTGGCTTACAGACTTTTCTAGGTGGGACTCTGAACGACAGTGGTTGGTGTCCCTCGAGGAGTCCTGTGACTCCTGTAAACGAAAAGATGTGTTTTGTAATTGTGCGGGGGTTGTGCACTCTCAAATGGCCTCCTGAAAAGAAACCTCAGGTTTCTGATTAGACACCCTTATTCATGTGGAGAGAAGACAATGGGTCATATCTAGGCTTGCCAGTCTCAGAGGAAGGCAGCATACTGATTTCCAACTAACATTCACTAAAATGTCCTGGGGAAGGTCAGGCATCTCCTGTGTTAAGGGAGCCACAGAAACAGCACAATGCCACACCTGTTTTCTTGAGGCCACCTCTTGGTGACTTCTCCTCAGAGAGGTGCAGATGGGAAGCATAGGACCTTGTCTAAAGAAGGCAGGCAGATGGTTTGGAATACGGTCCAATGTTGTTTCTCTGCAGCCCCCTGGGAATGTACTGGACCTTCGTGCTAGTGTGTGTGACCTCAGATCCTGTGGGAGTTTGGATGATAATGTCCCTCACCAGATCCCATAGCCAAATAACTGGTCCCTAGTTAGTGAAACTGTGAAGTTTAAGGGTATAGCCTTGCTAAAGGAGGTGTGGCACTGAGGGTGGGTTTTGAGGTTCCCAAAGCCTGGCCACCCCCAGTTAATTCTCTCTTTCTCTGCCTTGTGGTTGTAGTTTCAACATGGAAGGTCTCAGTATTGCTTTAACACTATGCCTGTCTGCCTGGTGCTGTGCTCCCCACCGTGATGGGCATGGACTTCACTACCCTCTGGAACTGTGGAACCCAAATTAAATGCTTTCTTTTATAAATTGCCTTGGTCGTGGTGTTTGGTCATGACAATAGAAAAGTAACTAAGGATAGTTCCAAAACTGTTTAGAGGTCCTCTGAATGATGAAGTCCCACATGGAAAGAGGGACTCCCATGTCCCCTTGGATCAATCTGCTGCGGACCCAGATGAATGACACGATGCTGGAGTCTCCTGGGCCCATCTGTGTGGCTGTAACTGAATCCTGCAAACTTGCAGAAATGTTCACGCTCGGAGATGAAGAACCTGTGGACCAGTGTTTAAGAGCCAAGACGGTGAGTTGCTTAGCATTCATAGGCTTGGTAGAGCTTGAGAAATGTGCAGTTCGCAGATGTGTAGTTTATATGCTCAGTGTTACCTGTAGGTCCTTCAATAAGGAATTATCAAGCATCTGCTCCACCTGGTACTCTGCCAGGCTGTACCTCCAAATTTAATGGCAACAAAGAGATTATCAGCAATTAACTCTGATGGTGACGATGATGATGGTGAGGGTGACTAAGAGGAGGAGGAGTGTGATGAGAACTGTTGTTTGTGGATATTAGTTTATGTGTATGGGCTATTAGGTATCTAGAGTATATTGTCACTAGTTTGTATATGGGGTAGCACACAGTATCCATCTTAAAAAATGTATCAGAGTTGGAATTCACTGTTACGCAGTGAATTTTTGGTAGCACAGTATAGAGTGCAATGGAAAAAGGTGGTGGAAAAAATCAGTATAAAGCTCGACTGCAGAGGACCGAACCCTAGATTCCCCACAAGCACTTGGAGTCCACAATTACTGGGTAGATAATAGAAGAAGATTGGACAAGCGTGTCCTGTGGAAGCTCTTCACTACTTCCTTCATTGAAAAGAATTCCCAGCATTTCAAAATACTGGACTGTCCTGGCAGCTAGAACATGACGGTGATGATGATGATGATGATGATGATGATGATGATGACATGTCTGTGACTTCATTTTGTTCTCTTGGGGACCAGAAGTCACCATGACAACTCATACAGCCAGCCAAACATACATGGTATATCTGATACATAGTTTGTAGGGAGCCGTTTCTGCTGCACCCAAACATGGTGCCGGCTTCCCGCCGAGAGCTCAGCAAACAGAGCTGCTGCCCAGCCAAGAGACTTAATGCGCATGCGCCACATACGTCATAGCCTGCTCTCGGGGCATACTATTGAGTTACTGGAGGGCGCACCAATCAGGTAGCGACACAAGTCTCCTAGGCATATATAGCAGTGCATTTCTTCCCCCACGTGGGAGAAGAAGAGGAAGACGGAGAGGGAGACCCCACGTGGAGGGATGGCGGAGAGGTGCCACGTGGAAAGAGACTCAGTAATAGGGATGGCGGAGAGGTCCCGCGTGGACAGAGACTGGACAGAGAGATCGTTCGTGGGGGACTGCATGTGAGAGGCCGTCTAGACAGTAGAACTCGGTAGGGAGTCCCCGGCTGAGAGAGAAGTTTCCTGCTCATGAAGCCCCTGCTCAAAGTGCTGTACAATAAAGGTTATTCCGCAGAAGAAGCTGTTCGTTTGTTGCACGCCTGTTCCTAGCGGCGGGAAGCGTGGGCGTGGGACAATAGTTAACACGTTTTATTTGTTTATTTATTTATTTTTTGGAAATGAGAAATTTATACATTGTTTACAAAAAAAAGAAGTCATTTGTATGACCGAAGGTTGTCTCAATCTTGAAATTTTCTAAATATCTCTTTGTGTTTTTAAGATTACCAAGATTAGCATGCAAAACACTTCACAGAGAGTAGAGGACTAGAGAGGAACTGGGGGTTAAGTCATTAGACATTAATGTCTAAGGTCAGTCTGGAGGGAAGACATCTTTGACAAAATGGTGTAAGCCAGTGGAAAGATGACTCAACTTACACCCCACCTTTCAAGAACGTATTTATTTTCTCCTGTGAAACATACCTTTGTGTCAACTAGCACCCACTCAGCCTCTCCAGAGGAAGATTAAGTGTACCATTAACAGACGCTTCTGCATTATTGTCGCCAGAGTAAGGTAGACTCAGTTGATAACCTGAACACACATGTGCAGAGCCACTAATGATCTACAAAAGTGAAGACAGAAACACCCGACATCTAAATGTGGAGGAAGATTTGTCCTAACCCTAAGTGAGCTTCTCAGTGGCATCCTGTCCTAAGAATGACAAGACGTCTCCTGACACTCGTTTATTGCTACAACAATATACTGGTTGTAAACTATGTTTTCAAATTACTAGCTCTCTGAGAAACAAACATCTCTCCCTCTAATGCTACTACCAGGAAGCTCTAGGAAAATACGCACAATTTCATGTCATTTTGTCTAGGCAAATCAGCTGATTTTTTTTTCAATCATTGTTTTCCTAGACGAGCTGGTGTCATTATCAGATAACCCCCACATTTGCACCCATCACTCCATAGAAGCTCCCCTCCCCCAAGCCTCCCGATGTCAGGGTGGTTCAAATAGATTCCACAGGAGCTGCACTCAAAGGAACAATCTGTAACACTGCCACCCTCCCCTCCCCCCTTCCCACACCAAATCAGGCTTAGGAGAGAAATTCAGCGTTTTCCTGCCAAGAACTTACAGATATCTGATTTAAGTGCCTAATTTTAGGATCCTGAGTGGAGCAGAGCATTTGGGTTCTGAAAGACAACCACGTGCCTTTATTGCAGCCCCCACTCTGCCCTGCTATTAATTCATGCTTGATTATACATCATGCCTACAATTCTGTTCCTCAGCACAAATGTGGTCCTCAACAAAAGCTCAGCGAGGTTTCCATTCCTTCCTCCTCAATACACATGTGTGGCTTCCATTAATTTTAATGTGACTTACGTGCCAGCAAAAATATCCATAAATTCAAAAGATAGCTACTACCACTTCTAGAGCTTTCTCATTTCAAAACATTAATTTTATATAAAATATGATTGTCTGGGCACAAAAAGTCTTTCCATAATTTTCTTCCTAAACAGACAAGCGAAAATGGGTTGTATTATAATTTCAAATCATTTCAAAGCCCAGCTTCTCCTGTAGATAAATTTATTTCTCAAATCTTGATTTATAAAGCAACATAATCAACTTATTCTAATACCTCATGTCTTCATCTAGTTGAACTATTAGATCAAAACAGCAAACACCAGTGGATTTTTTTCAACCACAGAAATTCAGTTCTCACAGTTTGGGGGGACTGAAGTTGGAGATGGAGGTACCAAGAGAGCTGAACCTTCTTCTGGGACATGGTCTGTTTGCCTCTTGTCTACTCATGTGGTGGATGAGACAGCCACATTCTCTGCTTTCCCTCCATTGTACTTCGAATGCACAGAGTCTAGCAGCCTGGGAGCACCAGGGAGTGTCCTCTTAAGCCCATTAGTTGATTAATGCAATGGCTTTTGGAGGTTTGGCCTTTGGGGTTGGGGTCTGGTGTGGGAGAGTAGTTAGTGCCCCTGTGGGGGGTTTGGAGGTGTTTCCCCAGCATTCAAACTATAACAGTGCAAAAGCCGGGAGCTTGTCTGCTGCATTCACCACCAGCTGCTTGTTAGACCCTGTGGGATCTGCACCCGTATGCCCTCTCATCTGTTCCTTGCCGTACCTGTACCATGGCTGTACCATGGTGCTAGCCCCCTGATGCTCACCCCCAAACTCTGATTATGTTCTCAGAGTGAAGCCCTTACATCAGCCACTTCATAGCACTTGGGACATTGTCAGAAACATCAAAGTGAAGATCTGTGGCTCCTGAGCCACACCTTCAGAATCAGAAACCCAGGAGGAATCTGAATGGCCCTGCTCTCTAGCAGCTTGGATGCAAGATGACTTTCAGAACCCCTGCTCTCCGCAGCATAAGACCCTCCCAGCGGCAGGAAGGCTGAGACCCACACCTCTCTGCGCTTTTGTAGGAGGCCAGAGTGTTCCGTAATGAGACTATCCCAGCCCCTGAGCTACACCAATTAGTAAGATAAGTAAAGCGCTTCGCCATGTTGATGGATCTCATTAAGTCAGAATTCTTTACTAACTTCAATTAATTCTTCCCAATTATCAGCTGAACTTCAATGGAGGAGCTTTTCAGTTTAACCTGAAATTACCCTTTACAGACAAGCTAATTTACTAAGGTTGACAATATTTGAAGTTTAAGAACCTCCGCCTTTGATTAATTATATTTCCACATCCTAAATCCATAAGTGAAAGTGACCAGGCCTGAAAGCACACTGCACTCTCCTGGAACCCTAGAGCTTGGGAAGGTGACACAGGAGGGTGTGACATTGGCTGCGCAGTAAGTTCTGTTCTGTGCCAGTCTGGGTTATATAGTAATGTCTGCCTTAAAGAGCAAAGCGAGAGCAGGGTTGGTGATGCTGGAGGCGGTTTCAAGGTTATCTGAGTGGACTCGGTACCAGCTAGATACTTTCTGTTTTAGCGCCTATGCATTTGTTTCCATACATGTTAGGATACCTGTTATTCACAACAAAACTAGGATGTGGCCAGTTGTATCCTCTTTTTACAGACAAGAAAATGGGTTCATAGAAGTTACACAGTAGCCCAAGCTTGAAGCAGAAGTTGGCAGACAGAGCAAAAATTCCCTGTATCTTACCACTTGAGTGATCCGCTGGGAGTCATATATACTCCATTCTCTGATGTGGATAATTGTAATTCTGATGGATCCAATTTTTCCTGATCTTTCTCCATGAAGTTTTTAATGAGTAGGAAGCAGAAACAGAAAACTGAGCAACAAGGGGATGTATGAGTTATAGGGGTGCCGGGCCGGTCATGGAGAAAGCAAGCGTGGGAAGAGTAGGTTACACAAGAGAGGAGGGTGGGGCCCTCTGCAGGAGGGTAAGGATAAAGGCTGAGGTAAAGGGGCAGCAATAGGCAGCTAAGGAGAGCAAACGGAAGGTGTGTAAGCAGAAACAGGGATGTGTGGGAGGTGACATTAGCAGATGATGAACCAGGAACTTTGGAGAAACTAAGAGAAAGCCCGAGGCTGAATGTCAAGAAGGGACTGAGAGATTGACAGACACAGCCCAGTGATGAGTCCAGGTAAAGACATTGAAAAAGTGTGTGCTGAAGATTTAGAATAGAGTCTGACAGACTAGCAGAGTCATGCACTTACTATTTTATTGTCTTTTCAGTTTCCACTAAATTAAATTTGTTTTTTGAATTTCGTTTATATGTAATTTATTTACATAATTTCCAACCCTTCCTCTTTTCCCATGTCATCCCTCTCAAATCCACTGTCTCTTTTTCTTTATTATTGTTAAAAATAGGCACACATCTAAATGAATAAATATATAGCTACAACCCGCTGAGTAAGTTTCATGCTGCTCATGTGCGTGTTTAAGACCAACTCCCTGGTATTAGATAACCACATAGGAGGAGGTTCATTTCTGGGGAAAACGAATTCTTCTGTTGGGGTTAGCCTTCTGAGCCGTGTTTTAAGCAACAGAACTAGGGGCTCCTGTCCAGACTAAAACCTGATCACTGTTAACCTATGATTGTTTTAAAAAAAAATCCCGAATAAACCTGATTGGTTAATCAAAGGCTAGAGCCTGTGATTGGCCAGGAGTGAGAGGAAGGCGGGACTGGAGATTGAGTAGAGGTTCTGAGGTGAAGAGAGATGTGAAGGTCACCATGGAGCAGGATGGACCATGAGGACATATGTGGCCAAGAGAAGCTCATCCTGAGGATACACATGAGACTTAAACAGCAAGTCACAAGGGGCCTATGGCTGGGATGTAGGCTAGAATAGAGATCCTGCCCAGTCTAAGCTTACAGCTTGTTAATAAAAATACCCGGTTTCCATGTCTCCTATCCGGGAGCTAGACAGGAACAAGTTGGGCAATAAACCTCCAATAAAAATATTCTTACATTCTTCTTTCTGCAGCCCTTAACTGCCCGTGGCTCTTAGGGGTGAAGAATAAGCAGCCAAGTGAAGAGGAAGCCCCAGAGTGGGAGGGACCCTTCCTCAGTACTCATATAGGATTCATGTCTAGAATACATAAGGAGCTCAAAAACAAAGAGTCAAGACAAAACAACAACAACCCAATGAAGAAATGGGCTGTGGATCTGAACAGAGAGCTCTCAAAAGAAGAAACGAAAGTGGCTAAGAAGTATCTCAAAACACATTCATCATCCTTAGCAACTGGGGAAATGCAAACTAAAGCAATTTTGAGGTTTCATCATTCCCCAGTTAGACTGGCTGTGACCAAGGAAACAACCTCTAACAAAGGCTGGAAAGGCTGTGGGGCAAAGGAATAGCTTTCACTGTTGGCGAGGTTGCAAACTGTGCAGCCACTCTGGAAGTCAGTGGGGGAAAAATTATCAAAACGCTAAAACTATACCTACCATCTGACCCAACTGTACCAGTCCTATGCCCAAAAGACTCAGTGTCTTACCCCACACATATCTGTTCAGTCCTGTTCATTGATGCTGTATCCAAAACAGCTAGAGAATGGAAGGGACCTAACTGTCCTTCAGCCTGCAAGTAGATAATAGAAAATGTGCACACATATGTAGGTATGCAGAACATGACATCATGCATGCTGTAGGAAAATGTGTGGAACCAGAGACATTCTATGTTACTGTTTCCTTCCCATAACATGTGCACTTGCTCTGTGACTGTGTCTTCCCTCATCCGATAGTAATAATTACACTACAATGCATTCTCCTGTTTTTCTGATTCGGTTTTTTGTTAATTCATAGCCACCGTCTTTTTATTGTTGGTGGCTCCCCCTCTCCCCCAGTGTCCTCCAGCTAACTTGTACTTCAGAGTGAAATGCTTACACTTACTGGAACTTTGAGTTGTATGGGGTAATTTTTCAAGCTGTTTTGTGGGCTGAGTTCTTGAGAAAATAGGTGTCATTGGAATCTCACTCTTACCAGTGTCCCTGGGAAACAGTCCCTTTGAATAATTTTTCTAATGAAAACACGCAATATTCTACCCAGATGTACGTTTGTTGTTTGAGCTGAAGTGGGGAGGGGAGAGGCTGACTGTCTAGGTTGTCAACATGTAAACTTTGTGGTAATCCTCCAGTAACCTGAAAGGTGTTCCTTCTCAACTGCACAATATTATTTTGTCTCTGCCTCATTCTATCCAGACCCTAAACAGCTAAACTTTCATACCCGTTATAGGGGAAAAAAAAAAGTCTGGGGGTATAGCGTAGGCATGGATTCTAACTGGCTCTTTGTACAATCATTCAACCAATCATCTTGTCTTTGCCACCACTGTTAAGCCAATCCAGTTACTTTGCTTCCTGGTATTTCTGTGACACAGATAAATTACAGTTGACTTTGCTTATCTGTGGGTCATGAGTCTAGGGATTCATCCAACTGTAGACAGAGAATAAAAAAAAAATATTAGCTTGAGCCTTACCTGAATGCATTCTTTCTTGGTATTATTTTCTAAGATTATATATATATATATATAATCTGCTTACATAGTATTCACAGTCCTGTGTATTATAAATAATCAATAGGTGATTGATTGGAAAGTTGTGAGCAGGGATTTGCAAATACTATTTACAAGTGCGATTTTAGCCACTTATCATTACAAGCATACATGTATTTATACATACGCACATACCCAATTGAGTCCTTATAATAATGTTACTTGTATTACGGTTTTAGTGCTGGCCATTTGATGCTGGACAACCAACAAACATGCTCTATCCTGTGAGAAGCCATGTTTCCTACTCCTGTAGTTCCTTGTATAGGGTTGAGACCTTGTGGGCTCTTCCTCACCCCATTTGGCCTGGTCACTGCTGTTAGCCTTGTCAGCTCTCGTTTGGATGGGCATGTTGGAGAGACTTGGAGGGTCCAGCATCTGAGGTTACTAGGAAACACAATCGCAGAGCAAAGCCTCTGAACCTCTAACTCATACAGTCTTTCCACCCTCTCTTCCACAATGTTCCCTGACTATACGCTTTTGCATAAAGTCTTCAAGGAGCTGCAGACTTTGTATCCTTGGACTGCAATCAAACCATTCCCCAGGTACATAGAGGACAATTGCCATTCTTGTTGAATATACCCCTTTATCAGCTACTCAAATCTAGTCACGGTGTTAGCTTAAAGAGAAACAGAATCTTTGACAGACTGAGAAAGCTAGCTGGGATTTTGATAAAGAATGTTCTGAGTCATACTGGGGGAATGCAGAAGCTTTCAGCAACTGGATGGGACTCATCCCTGGACAGCTGCGTTTCTTCAGTAGTTCAATACAATGCTCTCTTTGCTGTGAATTTTCATGGGGCTTTGGTAAAACCCTACAGCAATTCATTCTGTCCTTGCAGTCAAGGTCACCATGATATATTTTCTGCTCAGACACCACCGGAAGTTCTCTGACTTTGTACACCAAAGCTCTGTTGTTAGATAAATAAATAGCAGCTACAGTAATCAGAACTCAATTAAGACAAAGTCACACAAAACAAACTAACCGCACTTGCCATCTCCTTCTGCTCTGTCACATAAAAAGGTTTTCTCCTGAGATTATTTACTTCCTGCAGACCTTTCCTGCTTCTGAGACGATGGATCAGAGACTCCACAGTGGAGGCAACCCTCTGACACCTTCCTCTTAACACAGTTCAGTATTTCTAGAAACAAGCATTCACCAAGGAGAAATGTTTTACATATTTCCAGAGACGTCTTAAGCATTTCCTTTGTATAACATCCATTAGTGCCTTTGAGCCTGCTCTATACAATCCTGAAAACAGAGAGCTGAGACTAAAATCACCACAATCGCTACAATTTTTACCCCAGTGCTCAGCACTTCTTGTAAACAGACTATGTGCCATTGTTCCTGTACCCAGGGAAGAAAAAGAAATCTAAGTGCTTCAAGATTCAATTTCAACAAATTCCAATTCTCACTCTCCAAAGTGAAAGAAAACATCTCTATTGATTTTTGACATAAACAACTGGATCAAAAGCACTTGCTGCTTTTGTTCAAAGTCCCCCTCTCCCTCTTCTCCTTCCTTTGCTTCGCTCCCCTTTGATTGGCTTGTTACAGAGTGAACTTTCTCACCGCCCTCTGTTCTAAGTTTATTTTTTTTCCCCTGAAGAATTTTAGGGCTGTAAGATCCTGTAAGCAGAAGGTGTGTGAGTGTTGTGTGAACTAGCTATGGCCGGCCTCATCTGGATGCGCTGTGGGGTCTCAACCTGAACGACTCACTGTGTAGCCGGGGGTTCTGCTTTGGCTCAGGGCTTCCAGACTGATGGGCTGGCTACTCTACTGGTGAGGTTCAGCTGGCAGCCTCTTCAGCAAGGGTGGGAAAAACCATAGCAACAAAGCCGTAGTATTTTGCCCCTTCATGGTAGATGCAGAAGCTGAAGAACTTTACAAAGCTTTTTGTCGCCTTTCGGGATTTTTTTTTATTATTATTTATTTGTTCATTAAAAAAAAAAAAAACAAAAAAACAAAAAAAAAAACCCAAAAATCCAAAGAAACAAGATTCAATTCACATGCTAAAAATTTACTCATTTTCTATGTACAATTGAAGAGGGTATTTTCGTTTTGTTTTGTTCACTTATGAAATATGATTATATTACTTATGAAATTTAGATACAATTATCATTTCCTAATTCCAAAATGTTCTCCCCACACCAACAAAATGCTCACGCTCCTCAGCGGTCACTCTCTCTCCCTCCGACCCCGGCTCCTCACAGCCACTTATCCACTTTCTGCCTCCATGAATTTGTGCATCCTGGGCACTTCCTAGAAATGGAGTCATAGGCGATAAGACCTTTTGCATCTTACTCCCCCCCCACCTGCCATTTAGTGTTTTCAGGGGTCATCCTTGTTATAGCACGAAGCCAGACCTCATTGTTTCTTAATGGCTGACTGACATTTCATTGTACGGATTTAAGACATTTTCATGACATTTTCTTTATCCATTCATCAACTTTCGGACGTTTTAGTTGTTTACTCTTATTGTCTATCGTAAATAATGTTGCTACAAGTGTTCCTGTACTCTTGTGTATGTAACTGTTGTAACTTTTTGAGGAACTTCCAAATTATTTCTCTCAAAACCACTGTAACAGTTACATTCTCACAAGGGGAGGCTCCTCTTTCCCCACACTTGGAATTGTCGTTTTGAGTGTAAACATTGCAGGGATTGTGAAGTGGTTTGTCAGTTTTTTATTTACACTTTCCTAATGACAGTATTGTTCAGAAAGTTTCATATCCTTATTGGCTCTGTGTGTGAGCATGCATGTGTGTGTGCACATGCATGTGTGTATGTGTGTGCATGTTCACATGTACTCATGCATTTGGAGATCCATCAATTCAACTCTTTTGCCATTTCTTTAAACATCCAAACTCTATCAGATATGCTATTTGTATGTATTTCCCCATTCTGTGCCTTTTTTATCACTTTCTTGAGTGTGCCCTTAAGTTTATAACACAAGGCATTTCAAATTTTAATGAAGCCCAATCTATTAATATTTTCCTTTTGGCTTGTGTCCCTTACACATTGCACCACACACAGATCCTCTACAGTGATACAAAGCTAACAATAAGCAAAGACGCATTTTTGCCTTCAAGTTAATCAGAACCTTGCTTGAAGGAAGCAGAAATAGGAAGAGGCCGTAGAGAGTCTTGTTGCCATGTAAATTATTCACCTCATCTTCAGCTGGTCTTTGCTCAAATGTCACTTCCTCAGAGGGGCACGAGTGGACAACAGAGCTAAAGACCACGTCTGTAACTACTGGTCCGCACCCTCCTCCTAATGGTCTGCTAGTGCTACTTCATTTCTTTCTCACCCAAATGAAAGCTCCAAAGAGACAGGTACTTTGTGCGTCTTCAATGCTGAATGCCAAGTATCTGCGGTGCAGCTGGTACACAGTGATTCCTAATGAGGAGTGACGTGAGGAGCAGGCGCAGCATCACAGGCAGAGAGGGACCAGCTCTCCCGGGGAAAGGACAGAGAAATCCACGGGAAACTTTAATTGGGAAAGTTTAAGCAATGCTTTAAAACCAAAGTGATGACAGGGCTATTATTCTAGTTTAGTTTCTGTTGCTGTGGCTGCAGATCATGACAAAAAGCAATATAAGGGGGGACATTTGTATGTGGCTTACAAGTCTAGGTAAACCTGACTCTGAAGGGAAGCCAAGTTAGGAAGTCATGCAGACCCTCTCACATCCCATTCATGGCGAAGGGAAGAGAGGAACAACATAGACATATTGCTTGCTTGCCATCACTAGCTTTCTTCTGTTCTTATGCAGTTCAGGGCCCAAGTCGAAGGATGGTGTCCCCCATAATGGGCTGGATCTTCTGGCACCAATCAATAATGAAGACAATCTTCCAATAGACATACCCACTGGTCAACCTGATCTATGAAGTTCCTCAGTTGGGACTCTCTCAGCATAATGATGCCTGGACCAATCTACATGCATTTTACTAGGATGAACGAGCTGGCTGAAGGCCCAGTTAAGAGTGTGGTAAAGAAGTGGAGTATTAGAGAAGAAAAGGCAGAGGTGTTAGGAGCCTTTCAGTGGGTCACCCTGGTGTCTGACCCAAGATCCTGGGAATTACAAGCCTTAGCTTGAGCTCTCCAATGGGATGCCTGATCTTTCAGATATTCTCCAACATCAAGAGTCCAGAATCCTAGTTCAGCAAGGAGAGCTTGAGATATAGCAATTTTCAAGAGTTTTTCTTGCATGTGAGAGGCCTTTGGTCTAGTCTCCAAAACAAAAAGGGAGATGAACTTTCAGTATCTTTAAAGTAAAAATACTGTTTTATTCTTTCTGAAGTGAAATATAACATTCTTAAGGGAACACACAAGTACACACAAACACACATACACAAACACAGACACACACACAGATACACACACACACACACACACACACACACACACACACACACACACACACACACTCACACACCAAGCATTGAGAGAGCCACCCAGATAAAAGGTATGGGTGATTTTGTTTACTCCAGAAGCCTCCCTTACACACTTTTCCAATCAATAATTCCTAGAGGTAAACCTAATTCCTATAAACATAGACTAATGTTTCTTGCTTTTGTACTTCATGTTAATGAACCGATGAAGTATTCACCGTGTCTAGATTATTTTTTTCTTTTCTCAGTATAAAGTCTGTGAGTTTATTCCATCTTGGTGCACAGACTGATGGGTAATGTTATATTACCAGACACAACACAGTTCACTTATCCAGTCTACTGCTGAAGAGGATTCAGTCTTAAAGCTATTAGAGGTTATGAATAAAGCGCTAAGATTGATGTAGGTGTTTGCTTGTTTTGTAAACATAATCATGTTTACCCTTGTATGTACCAAGGAACAAACCTATTGATTCCTAGTCTGGACTTCACTTCAGATGGTAATGTTCAAAGGATCCAATTGTTCCACAGCCTCTTCAACCGTTATTATTATTATGCAGCAGAACATATTTTGATGTGTAATTCTCTAGTGTAGATTATATTGACATTTTCTTGTACTTGTTTGGTTTGACATCCTTCTGTGGGGAAGTGACAAGAAATGCCTGTTCAAGACTTTTCTCCAACTTAAATCGGGTCTGTAGAACTCTCTCTCTCTCTCTGTGTGTGTGTGTGTGTGAGAGAGAGAGAGAGAGAGAGAGAGAAAGAGAGAGAGAAAGAGAGAGAGTACAGATGGACAGACAGACAGACAGACAATGGAGTTTGAACATGCTGGGCAAGTGCTCACCGAACTGCTACTGAAGCTCTGTTTTGAGGGAGGATTTTTTCTAGGCCTACCTTTACCTTGTGATCTTCTTGCCTCAACTTCTCAAGTAGTGGAGTTAGAAGTATGAATTACCAGATATGGCTTCTGTATATATTGGTTATGTTAGCCACATTATATCGGTTATACATAATTATATCATAAATAACGTGTATGTATCATGTGTATATATAGATTGTATGTAAAAGTATAGAAATATAACATGTATAACTATTATTTATACATTAACAGATTTTTATAAAAGTTCAATCCATTGTTTTCTTTTCTTAATGGTTTTTATATACTGTTTCATAAGCATTTTTTAAAGACAGCATCTTACTTGCAGCCCTGGCTGTCTTGGAACTCACTATATAGGATGAGCTGGTCTCAAACTCACAGATATCTACACGCCTCTGCCTCCTGAGTGCTGAGATTAAAGGCATGAGACACCACACTCAGCCTCAGACATCTTGTTTTTTAAATTCCAAGTTTATATGAAAAAAATCATTTCTTCCATTTTCTTCAGGAGGATAATCATTTTAGTTTTTTTAATGATGTGTTCACATATTTTAAAAAGCTCCACATTCAGGTTAGCATGCAAAGATGGGTTTCATCAGGGTGTCCTCATCCGTGTGTGTAGTTTTTCATTGTTCTTATGTGTTCCCTGACCATTGCGTTCCCCCAGGTCCCCTGCCTGCAGCCTTTCCCCCTTCAGTTAAATGCCCTTCTGTTTCTGCTTTTTTGTCATCTATATACACATGACTTAATATATCTATTTAAATTCTCAGAACCACAATACTTCGTCTTCATTATGGCTGAAAAAAAATTCCACTGTGTACTTACAGCCCGTTTTCTTTATTGGTGCCTCTGTCATTGGACACCTACGTTGGGCCCATAAGTAAGCTGTCTCTGACTCTGATGTGTAAGGATCTCTATGGTAAGTTGACTCAGATACCTTTGAGCAAATAGTCTGGAATGGTGCTGGTTTATATGGTGGATCTACGTTTACACTTTGAGAGTTCTCTGTGCTGATTTCCTAGTGGCTAGACTGGTCTCTAAGGGCTCTCAGTCACCCATATCCTCCCAGAATTTGCTCTTGTTTTCTCAGTGGGGTGAGAGTGTTGTGTTTTTAGCAAATGTTATTTCTTAAAGGCGCCATCATTCCTTCACTAGGTACAATCCTGTGACTAGCAGAGTAGGAAGAACCTGCTCAGCAGAGGCTGGAACCGAGGTCCATCCAAGGCCACCCAGCTGATGAGAAAAACATCTAGACCCCACCGCCCAATTCTGATGTCGGGACTGCTGTCAGAGTCTCCAGCAACAGTGATTTTTGTTGTTGATCCTAAAATAGAGCAGGGAGTAGGATAATTGCCTCAGAACTATGTTTCATTTTAAAACCCGCAGCCTAATTTGAGATTGACTACAGAAGCACAGAAAATGAGATCTTGAAAGGAAGATAGGCTGTTATGAGGAGTCAATTTCTTCCTATTGGTATAATTAATGAGATAAAACTACTTTAAGACTTTTCTGAGACGCAGCGAAAGTCAAGTAACTTTGAAATTCCTTCTTACACTTATTTGAAAGTGAAACAGGAATCCACCCGCTGACAAACCCACTGCTGATAGGGTCCTAGAGAGACTGTTACACTCTGCTCGATAACTGGGTGGTACATAGCAACTGTCATTGTAGAACACAGTGGGGCACCAAGAACTGCCCCCCAAGGTGTTCATTCCTGTTAGCTTGGTGATCTTATTCCAAGAGAATGTGTCCTATACATTCTGTTAATTTTGATTTTTAATAGTGAAAGCATAATATTATGTTGGGAATATAGGTAGAGTATTTGCCTACATGCACGCACACATGCACAAGAACACACACACACACACACACACACACACACACACATGCAAGCAAACACTCAAGCACATGCATGTATATGCAAAGCAGTATCTTTACTAAAATATTATAATTAACATTGCTAGATATCTGTGATGTGTATTCATATTCAAATTAATGCACCATGGTGCCCAGTGCCTTTCCTGACGGACTGGCTCCTGGTTTTACTGATACACTCACCCCATGGACAGAGCTGTTCAGGAAGGGGCTTTGGGAAGTAGTAGAGGCAGCTCGGCATGCCTGGGCGTTCAGCTGTGACTACTCCTTCCTGTTTACAGGTCAAAATATTTAATGCGCGGCTTCCTCTGTTCCTCTACCCTTTTACCTAATTATAGGCAACCCCAAGAGCCTTAGCTAGACAACATGAGGCTACCATTGCAATCCCAAACTGTAAATAAATGGCAAATGTCACCATCAGCAGGTGCTCCCGCGTGGTGTATATTGTTTATTTGTTTCTCTCATGATTTCCAGCCAGAGGTCCAGAGTCCCAATCTGCAACAAGAAAGGGGAAGCTTTTACTTCGGTAAGAGCCTGTTGAGAACCCCACTAACCAAACAGCCTGCACATCTATGAATTTTCAGCACCACAGGGTAAAAAAAAAGGGAGAAGGAATTCTTCTGAGGTCATTTCTTATTACAGACTTGGCTTGACTTGTAGAAACGTCTCATGGAGCAGTGGGTGGGGGATCTGGCATTAAAGCTTAAGTTTTTAAAAATACATAGCTCATTCAAGTTACAGAGGTGTTCTTACACGAAGCAGAGGAGCTATTGTAGCGTTGCCCTCCAGACCTCATGTTGAGTGTGCATGTGTGCACTGAAACCAGTGCTTAGCTTGCCCAGACATCTCAGAACTGGGCAAATGTGTGCAAACAGCTTGAAAAGGGACCATTCGGGGCTTTCATGCTCTTCGCCCATATACATTTTTCATGATTCTTCAACGGGAACACCAGGTTGCAACTTTCACCCCTGCCCCCAGTCTGCTTGCATTTGCCTGGCATCTCCCTCTCTTTCTCTAGCTCACTCTTGGAATTTAGACTAAATTCCAAAGAGGAGTAGGAAAAGAAAAACATAACTCAGAGCTGAACTCATTATAAGAGCCAGAGAGCTTTTGTAAAGCCAGACCAGCGTTATGTTGGGCTGCGGACTATGTCAGAAAAAGCCAGAGGTGAGTGACCCAAACTCCACACATTTTAAGGTTTAATCAGTCATATTTTGCTCTCCAGAGTGACCAGTTTATTAGATTTTGTTTCAAGATGACTCTTGGGGGAGGGGCACGGTTGTTCAGAAGACATTAGAGAACCCCATTGTTTCCCAAGGGCTTAATAACCACACTGTGGTGGCAGGCCTCTCAGAGTATTATATGGCTCTTCTTAAAGCAATCGCCTCCATTTCTGAGCTAATGAAAGCGATCTGAGAAGGATTTTTCTCCAGTAACAAGCCCTGAGAAATAGGTAGGTCTTTTCACTCTTTGTGTCTCATTCTTCTTTGTAGGCATGAGATGTTCTTCATACATCTGAGCCCCACGATGTTTTTGCTGTGTGTTGATTTCGGTGTCAAAGAAAGACAGCTTTACGGTATTGTTCTATATCAGCTAGGTCTTGAGTGGGAAGCACTGGGTGGAGAAATAATTCAGTACACTGGAACAAGCCTTATTTGCTATGGACTTATGAAGCAATCTAATTGCCCTGCTTGCTCAGGGAACCAAAAAGAATCTAGGAACCTGCTACATGATGCATTTAAGTCAAAATTTGTGATAGCATCCTTTTTAAAAATATCGCGCTTGCATACTTTTTCATCGCTACAGCTTAAATGGCCACACAAGCTGAACCCCTGGTCAGAACATGCACTGTGTGATGTGCCTCTCCTACAGTACTCATAAACGAGGAAAGCAAAGAATGTACGTGTGGTTCATGCAAAATAGAAAACCTAATATGGTGGTTGCAGCAGATGGCATTGGAGTGGGATGGAGGGAATTTTAGGTGGGCTTTGGGGAGTATGGATGAACAAATGGGAACACCTCAGACATGGGTAACAGTGTGCCACATCATCTGCCTCCCCGTTTTAAGCGCTGTTTATCTAACCGCAGTAGACAGGGAGAAGGAGATAACTGTGAAAGTAGAGACTAAGGAAACCCCCTTTCTGGAGCTCACCAGAGTCTCCATCAAATATCAGCAGTGACTAACTCTCAGAATGAAATTTGCTGTGGACAGTGTGGCAGGCTGCTTCTGCTGAACACACTTGCGACCAGCCTATTTCTGGTGCTGAAGGGTTTCCAACCCTTGCTACTTACTCTCCTCACGTGCATTCCTTTCTGTCTGACCTCAGGCTCTGAGGTTGGGTGATACTGAGATGTAATAAGTACGTATTGGTCCTTGTTCCTATACGCTGGCACAGCATGGATCTGAAACCCTTACAGTTTCCCGAGAGGCTAGAACAAAGGATCATCTTCCGTTACCCACCAGCCCCTTTCAACTACACCTGAGCTTATGCTGACATGCTCACCCCGGTGGGCTCTGGGTAAGTTTCAAGATGGCCCAAGTGTGAGATCAGAGGGTGAGAACTTTCCCCTTACAGGGGTAGGAGAGGAGGGAGAGTCTGAGTTCATACATTAGTGACTAATGACTAATCAACCGTGCTGCATAATTGGCCAGCCACTAAAAATCACTAAAAGATGGGCGGTGGAGAGCATAGCCCAGGGTGTGAACACGTTGAGCTCTTGGGTGGAGGACGCATCTGAGAACAAGTGAACCATGCAGCCCTTCCTCATAGCAAGCCGAGGACCAAGCCGAGGACCTCTTCTCCAACTGACACTACTGGGCTGTGGCCTTCATACTAATCTAATGGTGCTACAGGGGCTCAAAAGCAAAAGTTTTAGCTCTCAAAACCAGACAGCAAGCTGGTTCCTGTCTTCTATCCCCATGTGCCAAAGAGTCAAACATTGCTACAGGGCAGAGAAAGCCTTAATCAATGTGGCCCCACAGGAAAGAACAGGTAAAAATGTTCAGTGAACTCCAGCTCTGTCTTTGAAAGGGGGATAGAATGTTGACACAGTTAGAACCACAACACATACACACACAGAGACACACACACACACACACACAGACACACACACACACACTGAGGAGGAGAGGGGGTTAGTATGAAGGTTTGTGTTGTTTGGCTGACAGGTATTCTTGTCAGGGTATAGATCATTTTCTCAGTTTTGATTTTTAGGGGTGTCTACAGAAGTCACAGTTGTTATTCCCCCTTGGAAGAGCAGCCTGGATCCCTGAGGTGACTGTCCTAATAGGGGATGTCCTCCCTCCTCAATGATAAAATGATCTTACCAAAGGCAACTTAAGGGAGTAAAGCTTTATTTTAGCTTACGGCTCCGGTCTGCACAGTTCACCACTGAGGGCAGTCAGGGCAATAAGTGAAACAAGACCAGGAGCATTCGCAAAAACACATTCAAAGAAGTAGGCCAGAAACCACCGAGGAATGCTGTTTGATGGTTTGCACGGAGGCTCGGGCTTAGTTAGATTTCTTATACGGCCTATGACTTCCTGCCTAGGGAATGGTGACACCCACAATTGGGGAGAGCATGTTACATCAATTAATAGTAGACAATCCCCTGCACACACACCACAGACTGGTTAAATCCAAGACTTCCTCAGTTGAGATTCTCCACTGTGGTGATTTCTGATAAACTGACAGTTTTATGAGGACAATGGTGCTTTGGAACTGGACAATGTTCCCACTTAGGGAAGGGATCTCATCCTGAGGCGATCTGTTCTACACAGGCTACCATTGCTTGGGGGTACTTAGGGCTTCCAGCTTTTTCCTTTCTTTTAATTTGTTCCTAGAATCCACTGAAGAAGTGGGTGACTCAGGAAGAAGAGGTGTTGGAAAAGGGGGAGAGTGAAAATTTAAAGAGGCCAAAAGGTCCAGAGAAGGACAAAACGAAGCTGCGTGGACCATTGACTGGGGCTCTTCTTTGGTGACAGTAACCGAAGTGTCTCCTGAGCTCTGTAAGACATTTCAGCAAATTACTGAACTTTAGGGGAGGCTGTGAGTATCCCCAATCATAGCCAGCCAGTCAGAAAAACAGGAAACTCATGACCTCTGGTAAGTGTCTGAGGTTAGACCATCTTGTGGGGTCAAGCCCTTAACCTGTGGGGTCTAGGCTATCTTACAGTAGGCACTCAGAAGCTGCTTTCCCTAAAAAGCATTGGCTCCAACTTTGGGCCCTCAAGGCAAGTACAGGCTGAAAGCCTGCCACTCTGACTTTCACTTTGTGTCTTTTTAATTTACTATTTTTTTTTAAAGACAGCTTCTCACATATCCCAGGCTGACCTTAAACTATGGGTTTCTTTTGTTGTTTTTGAACAAGAAATTGTGTGTGTGTGTGTGTGTGTGTGTGTATGTGTGTGCGTGTTTGTGTATGTGTGTGTGTGTGGTATGTGTGTGTGTGTGCATGTGTGTGTGTGTGTGTGTATGTGTGTGTGTGTGGTGTGTGTGTGTGTGTGTGTGGTGTGTGTGTGTGTGTGGTGTGTGTGTGTGTGTGTGTGTGTGTGTGGTGTGTGTGTGTGTGTGTGTGTGTGTGTGTGTGTGTTGTGTGTAGCTCCGGATGTCCTGGAACTCACTCTAAGCTGGAGAGCTGCCTGTCTCTGCCTCCCGAGTACTGAGGATGAAGGTGTGTGCTACCACTACCTGGCCAGACACTTTTGAGTTCACAGGCTTGCACAACCATATCTGATTTATGTGGAACTGGGGATCTACCCTAGAGCTTGTTGCTCTCCAGGTAAGCCACATGCTCTCCCAGTTTTCTTTACTTTGGGTCCCATGTTAGTCTCACAAGGAAGGAATGCTATCCGTTTTAAAGGCTGAAGGGGCAGAGAGATAAGTCATTGTCTTAAACCTATCATCATCTCGGATTCCTGAAAAAGGGAAATCTCAAAGGGCAGACTATTCCCCAAACAGGAACAACTTTTTCTAAGGATAAAGTTGAGTTGGGTAGCTGAATCTAGCCTTCTGGTGCTACTGAACCCCAGGCTTTTGCCCTGAAGTATTAGTTATGTCCTTATGAATTTAGTGCCACAATTTAGCCCACTGCTATGCATTCAGGTGGTGTTGAGAGTTGAAGAATGGGCTGTTGGTGCAGGAGAGCTGCTAGCCCTGACGCCCGAAATGCTGCTACCTCGGGCCTCTCTGCTTGTGAGTTTGTTGGAAGAATTCAGACTAGGAACACAGAAAGGAGTGTAGAAGATAGATAAAGCCTATTCTAGGGACAATGGGGACATTCTCCAGGAGTAAGAGTGGCCAGTGGTCAGAGAGACCATGATGGAGGAAAATACCCTAAGGGGCCGGAGTAGACTGTGGCTGAAGGGACCATTATGCTGACTTACGTTTTGAGCAGACATCATACAATTTCTTAACGGTTCTGGAATAGAGTCTCCAGATTTCTCCGTCTGGGTTACAGACAGGCCCATGTGGATTAAGTCAGGGGAGAAGACAAAAGTACATCTTCAGTCCTGACAGACGGTGATCCTGTTATCTTTCCAGACAGTTCAGAGAGTCCTGTCTCTACAAAAGCCCAGGCAGGAATAGAACCCAGACCATATTCTTTTGACCAACAATCAGAAAATAGAGCAGATTTTTTTTTTTTTTTTTTTTTTTTTTTTTTTTTAGAGCCAAAGAAAGAGCATCAAAAATGAATCTATGCGAACTGTAGGCTTTGCTATTTTGGCTGGGTTTACTTAAAAGGCTGAGATGCTTGCTTCATTGAAAGATGCAACCCCAGGGCACCATGTATTAGGAAATGGTGAAGTAAAACTCAAGCCAAGAGACAGGCCAGGTGTTTGACTAGTGAGTTATCTGGCCCTTTGGAACACACCAGAGAAAGAAGTCCCATACCTTGCCACCAAGGTGTCTGTGCTGGATTGTTCTTCAGGCTTAGTTATGCTGAGAACTGTGCTTCCTCAGATCTCCTCTCCTGTCTGTTTACAAGTCTGTCTGTCATTAAGGGCAAAAGTATAGAGTTGTCTAACCTTCTGTAGTGGGTCTCAACACAGCATCCCATCCGTGCTTTCCTCCCCTTTGTCTAGTCTGTAGCTGTCCTTTCTGATGAGTGTGTGTGTATGTGTGCTTGTGTGTGTGTTTGTGCATACTGTACCATTTGCATGCATGTGCCCACAGGAGCCAAAACAAGGTATCAGAACCTTTGGAACTGGAGTTGCAGACAGTTGTGACCTGATTTGCATTCTGGGAACCAACCCTGGGTCCTCTGCATAAGCAGCAGGTACTTCTAACAACTGCGCCACCAATCCATCTCCAACATATAAATCCTAAGGAAGGACAATGGATATGTCTCCACTTCCTTTACCATCAATGGTCAGAACTTGTAAAATCAGTGTGTTAACAGGGATAAAGGATGTGAGGCACAAAGCCTCACATGAAGTCTATCCTCAGAGACTGCTGATGTCTAACCAGTTACCTAACAGTTTGGGCAAGAATGGCTGTTTGTGCTGCAATGGTGTATATTTTGCAATGAGGAAACCAGCAAGAGGTGAAGGTCAGTATTAGCCTGATAGCTAGTTGCAACTGAGATCAAAACAGGACCAATTATCCCCAATTCTTACCTCCTCCCCAAAGCTGCTGTTTACTTTCTGCTAAGAAATGTGTATTAAAAGCTTTCCTGCATCTCATTGTGTTTAATTTTTCACAACAATCTTACGAGGCAGGTCCTGATAATTAAACTGTATGAACTAGAAAAGAAAATGCAGAGGGGCAGAGGAAATTACCCGTGGTCCTTTGCAGTGGAAGGTCTTGGCAGAACTGCCTTCCATTTCCTATCCTAGCTGATTAGTAATGCCGGTGACTTTGTGTCTGGGTCTTGGAAATGGTTTTGAAGATGCCAGATTAAACAAAGGCTTTCTGTTCAATCAACAGAATATTTGCCTGAAATAAGAATTTTCACATTGATGCTGTCATTGTCCAAAACAAAACCAAGTGATGTAGCAAAGCTTTTCCCTGATAGTTGAAATGGATCACGCCCTTTAAATGGGAATGTGTACCATAACCTAGAGAAGTTACTATTTTCATTTATTGTTTAGAAAACTTTAATCCATCATTATGTTGATTTGACTGTAATGTAAGATTCTAACGAAATTTTTATGCATTGAAATGACTATGGTTATTTTCCACATTCCTATGTCTTTGTCCTTGGTGACAACACAGGCTGGTTTTGGATTTCACGAAGGAAAGAAATGAGATTATTTTTGGATACTTCCTTTGAAACCTTTGTTGAAGTCCCTATTCAAACGGATGTACAGATCCTTCCCCCTTTACACAAGAGATGGGTCCCGAAGGGCTGGAAGACGGCCTTGTTCAGGGTGTGCTGAGTCCTGCTTCACAGCTTTGGACTAGAGCTAGAGACAGACCATGATCAATGTGTGCTTGTTAAGACAAAGAGTGGTTTGTAATACACATGATAACCCACCAGCACATCTGTTCCGCCAGCTACAGTTTTAGCACATTGCTTTTTTCTTAAAAAAAAAAAAAATCAAGCACAGCAGACGATCAACGTTAAAAAATTATTTCTAAATGATGCAAGAATACACTAAAATCATTACTGATCTTGATATTAGAATGTGATATTTACAAGCAACTGAAGCAGGTTGAGAGGCATATGTTCAGCATTGGTTTCCCAAATTGATAGACAATGGCACGGGAGAATTGATTTTTCGCTTGTCTGTTTCTTTTTCTTTCTTCAGCACATGCTTCAAAGGGGTCAGATCTGAGCCATTTACTCTTTCACACCAAAAATTGGATCTTTGAAACACAGGGGAAATTCTGCCTTTCTCTCTCTCCTCTGAGATAGAACAATGGAGGGCTAAAACCTCTGTGAGTCATGGGGTTCTTTGTTTCTTAGGTGCTTTGTGAAATGAAGAAAGTGGGGAAGTTCACAGCAAAGGAAGGAACGAGGAGGGAACAACATGGTGGTGTGGGACCAACATGGTGAGGGGGACTCGAAAACTCACTGAGAAGCTTAGATTTTTCTAAAAATATTTTTAAAAATTGAAGGGATTAGAATTTGAGATTTCTTGCCATGTCATGCTCTAATATGTAATTAACCAAAAAAAAAAAAAAAAAAAAAAAAAAAAAAAATCCCTCAAAGGTGTCTGAGCTGACAGTGTGTCAGGAATGTCTTAGTGTTTCTATTGCTGTGAAGAGACACCATGACCACAGAAACTCTTACAAAGGCAAACATTTCATTGGGGCTGACTTACAGTTTCAGAAGTTCAGTCCATTATCATCATGGTGGGAGCATGGTGGCAGACAGACATGGTGCTGGAGAGGAGCTCAGAGATCTATGTCTGGATCCACAGGTAGAAGGAAGAGACAGTGGAACAAGGCTTGGCCTGGGCTTCTAAAACCCCAAAGCATCTCCTCCCCCCAGTGACACACTTCCTCCAACAAGGCCACATTTATCCTAATAAAACCACAGCTCCTAATAGTGCTATAGCGCAATATTTTTCAAACAAGCAATGGAGAATATCTTTAAAACAAACAAACAACACCTCTTGGCAACGGTTAAAGAGACACTTTGTAGGCCACCGCCGCCTCCACCGCCACCACCATCACCACTACTTCTGGCCATCAGGAAAGCGGCTCAGTGCTCTTTCATGAGCTTGGGAGAGCTAGCCCCACCCCTTGACAGGTGTAGCACTCAGGAGAGCAGGCCTTGTATCCGGCCTGAGCAGCAGAGTAGCTCTGGCTCTTGCCAAGGGGATGAGGGTAAGCCAGCCCTGAGGGTCTGAACAGGGGACAGCTGGCCCTATCACTGTCTGCCGTGAGGTGAGATGGGTGCCAGAGTGATGCCCTCCCCCTTCCCCTGCGTGCCACCTGTGGTAGTCTGGAGAGCGGACACCAAGGGCCTGAGAACGGAAGAGCTAGCCTTGCCTCCTCAGTGGCTGTAGAGCTCGGGAGAGCCGACCCTGAGCCTTATCACAGTGGAGCTGGTCCTGATGAGGCACGGATGAGCGGGCCCCAGGGTGTGACAGCGGGAGAGCTGGCACAGCCCTTTGTAGGCTGCAGCACTGGGAGAATGGGCCCTGAACCTTGTCTGGGCACCACAGTGGAGCTGGCTCTGGAGCTGGAGCTGCAAGGAAGCTGGCTCCAAGGTCATGGGAGTGAAAGAGCGGACCCCCGCCTCCTGTAAGGCAGCGTTGGGTGGCATAGCCCGAGCAGTGCTGGAGAACTCACCCTGGTGCTGAGGATAAGGGTGAGCTTACGCCAGCATGCCAACCAGGACAGCTACCACCCAGGCCCAGATCCAGGGCTCTGAGCTGGCCCACCCCAAAATGTATACCGTCTGAGAATAGTTGGGAAGCAGGAAAGGGTCGGTACTGCTCATCCAAAGCAGGATCTCTATGTCACCGGGCAACAACATTGGGAGGATTTACAATGAGGATCCAATACTGATGATGTCACAGAACCCAGAGGTCTCAAAACAGACCAATCACTCACTGCAAGGAACATTTGCAAGTGAAGATGTGGGACATACTATAGGACGCACCATGTCATACTACAGCTTCCATGATGAGATGTTTTCTATTCTTGATTTTGTTTGTTTGCATGGGTTTTGTTTGCGATATTTTGGGGGAGAAGTTGAGGATGAAAAGCAGGTACACAGGGACTGGGAGGTGAGCAGGACCGAGGTGCATGATATGAAACAAGGAATCCATAAAAAGTTAAACCTACAAACAAGCAAACAAACCAACCTGTGGTTGCTGGCTTTGCAGTCCTGAGATTCAGACCAGACCCCGTTCCCGCCAAACAGTGCTCTCTGCCCCTGAGCTACACTTTCAACCTTTCCTTCTGGTTTTCTGAAACAGGGGTTTGCCTTGTAGCCAGGGTTTTCCTTGAACTCACAATCCCTTTACCTCAACCTCCCAAGTTCTGGATTACAGGAATGTGCTACCATGCCTGTAGAAAACAGCCTTTGATCTGAAATAATGTCATGTCTGGGTATCTCATTGTTTATAAGACATGACAATTTTTACTAGCTTGTGTACTAAATAATATGTGTGTGAACAGAACAATTAATTATGATGCTGAATCCCCAAAGTGCCTTGCTCCACTTCTGAATAGCTAAGGTGTGTTCTGAGGGTCTGGGCTGAGAGGGGAGAGCCAGGCTACAAGAGGCTCTGGAAATGGTTGCTTGACTATTGGGCAGAGAGTCTTGTACATCTCTGGAGTCCACTGATTGCTTCCAAGTGAGGTCCAGTGGTGCTCTGTAATCTGGGTCTGCCTGTCCATCCTTGTCATACAATTAGAAAGAAATTACAAAAAGAAAATAAGTAAGTTATTGACTGACATGGGGAAACACCCCTGAGCTCCCCCAATGTGTTCCTTGATGCTCTTACTGAGATTCATGCTTGTTTCCAAAGAAATACTGTCCAACCAGCTTAACCCCAGGGAAGATGACTGAACTAGTCTTTAGGGAGAAGCAAGCCTGGAAAATGCCAGGGGCTTGTTAGCTTTAGTAGGGCATGAGGCCACAGGTAAATTTGAATGGTGTGATAATCAAGATGTCACATTGGTTACCTGCTGGCACTGTGACATTAGTGGACCGCTCTGCTAATCACTCCAATTGAGCACTTCCTACTTGACTTTTTGAGTTCCCTATTTAGATAGTCTGAGGTGGAGTGTTTTCTCTTCTAAGCTCTTCTCTGTAGTACATAGAGAAGGAAGTCACAACCTACAAACAACCATAGTGACATTTTCTTTTTGCCCACGGGGTACCAAAATTGACATGAATAATGTTTTAAGGGAACAAACATAATTATAATGCTTCATTCTCTAGTTCAATGTACTTCTGTTCTTGGAGGTGGCTAGCAAAAGCTGATTAAGTATAATACAATGTATTAATAAGACTTGAGTAATACTAATGTAATATAATGTATATATAATGATGAACAGATAGCCAAATTACATTCAGGAAAAATCCTAAAACATCTGCACCTCCCATGCTACATTCTGTCAATGGTTTTGAGTCCTTACATTAAATCTGAATGGCGGGGGTCCCCATCTTCTTTCTTTGGGCATCTTGCACACTACCTCCTTGTATAATCGCTGCATGAAGCTCTGCCAACAGCCCCAAGGGTTTCTTTCCAGAAAAGCAAATGCATAGTGTAGAAAAAAAGGTCAGAACCTTTTTCTTTTTCTTTCTTTTTTTATTTTAAGACAGCCTTTGGATAATACCATTCCACCAAAGTCCTTCCCCTGCATTGGTCAGGCCTGCTACTCTCTGAGATTGCCTTCAAGGGTGCATGCTCCTCTGTACAGCCATTGGAATCTTGCCTGGAAAAAGACATATAGGTCTTCATGAGGTTATAAAACCTGGCTTGGAAATACACAGCTTCTTATAAAAACACTATTTTTTTATATAAAGAACCATTTTAAAGATGGTGGTTACTAGGCAACCTGATTTAAATTATTATAAGAAACAGGAAGAATTTCTTCCATTAGGTCTGTTTTCACTTAGGTCAAAAAGTTTTTTTGTGTGTGCTGGTTTCCAGTCTAATTTTCCATCCTTCTGTTTAACACAGACATTCTGTGTGCCAGTTAAACATGGGGTCTATGGCCATAGGGTGGAGATGACTTTTTCTATATGCTACATCCTCGGGGAGCAAAGGGAGAATCTGAGAGATCTCACACAGTCACAGAAACCCACTCAAATTGCTGAGTTAAAAAAAGGAGGAGAAAGGAGACAAAGAGGAGAAGTTGGTGAGGCTGGAGAGAGATGGCTTAGCTCTTAAGAGCACCTTCTGCTCTTGCAGGTACACGAGTTTGGTTCCCTGCATCTATTTCCATGGCAACTCATAAGTTCTAGTGCATTCAGTGCCCTCTTCTGGACTCTGCAGGTAACTGCACTCACATGGGCACATACCTCACACAAATACACATAATTAAAAAGAAATCTTTTTTAGAAGAGGTAATTGAGAGTCAGTGAGGTACCAGTCTTGAGAACCTGAGCTCAATCCCTGGGTCCCACATGGTAGAAGGAGGAAACCGATTACCTGACATTTTCTTCTGACTCCACAATTTAGCTGTGGCATGCAAGCTGTCATGGCCAGTATGTGCAATGTTATTCTGAGACATGGGAAGCATTTCTTCCATTAGGTCTGTTTTCACTTAGGTCAAAAAGTTTGTGCACACATGTAATAACTTAAAATGAAATTTAAAATTTAAAAGAGGGAATTAAATATAACTATGCAAATCAGATACACTCAAACATTTTGACTGGAACTCACTTTTGAGGGACAGGAGAAATGAGGCAGCTTTTCTTTTACCTCTCTTTAATGTACATCAAGGATGGAATTGCTTGGTCAAATGGTGATTCTGTGTATTACTTTCTGAGGAATAAACTGATGTCCATAGCAACTGCATCATTTTACATTTCCACCAGCAACATAAAGGTCCTAATTTTCCCGTGGGAAGTATTTTTTCCTTCGGGAAATACCACTATAGTTTTTTATTATAGCTATCCAATAGAATAAACCAGAATTTCTATTTTTGTTCTCTAGAGTTGTTTATTTTTGCTTTGTGTGTACTGGGTATTTCGCCTTCATGTGAGTCTGTGCACCGCACATGTCTGTGCACCATACATGTCTGTGCACTGTACATGTCTGTGCGCCATACATGTCTGTACACCGTACATGTCTGTGCACCATACATGTCTGTGCACTGTACATGTCTGTGCGCCATACATGTCTGTGCACCATAGTGCACCGTACATGTCTGTGAACCATACATGTCTGTGCACCATACATGTCTGTGCACTGTACATGTCTGTGCACTGTACATGTCTGTGCGCCATACATGTCTGTGCACCGTACATGTCTGTGCACCATACATGTCTGTGCACCATATATGTCTGTGCACCATACATGTCTGTGTGCCATACATGTCTGTGCACCATACATGTCTGTGCACCATGCAGCACCTGAAGAGGTCAGAAGAGTACACTGAGAACCTTAGAACTGAAGTCACAGATCGTTATGAGCCACCATGAAGGTGCTAGGAACCAAACCCGAGTCCTCTGCAAGAGCAGCCAGTGCTCTTGAATCATGAGCTGCCTTGTCGGCCCTTCACTGTGGTTTTGACATTTATCTTACAAGTAACCAATGACAGAGAGTATTTTTCATGTTTGTGGACTATTTGCTTTCTTTATGGAAACACGTACCTATTCAAAGATCTCCTTTGAACTGACTGTCTTTTAGTTTTGAGTTTTAAGACTGGTTTGTATATTGTATATACAGAATCCTTCTTCAGACATACATTTTGAAACACTTTCATTCCGTGCCTTGCCTTTTTATTCTTTCAACATAAGAGTATGCCATGACTCTAAATATCAAGTATTTTAATCTGAGAGACCAAAGAAACTCGTCTGCTTCTCCAGATCCCAATTAGGATTTCTGGAATACGAAATTGGTTTTGCTCACTTAGAAGGACAAAAGAAATCCACCAATAACAGCCAAGAGTATAAGCAAAGCTACTAGCCTCGTGTCTGCTGGTGGTAGAAGCTGTTCCCAGTTGTACTGAATGAGGAAGTAAGCAGCAAACAACCCTGGTCCAGGGTTACAGCCACTGGTAGGTGGAGTAAGAAGATGCTCCAACACTTCTAGGGAGGGGTTTCCAATGTTCAAGAGAGCATTTCCTGTTATTTAACTGGCCTGCATAGACAGAAAAGATTTCATCAGCCCAGCATGTAAGAAAGGTTGGTTCTATAGCAGGAGGTGTGGTGGGATTCACATTCCATGTGGTGAGAGTCTGTCTCGATGATGCAGTAATTGAGCCCATGAAAGTTACTGGTGTTATAAAGAGTGACTTAGTGAGGGTTTTACTGCTGTGAACAGACACCATGACCAAGGCAGTTCTAAGGACAGCTTTTAATTGTGGCTGGCTTACAGGTTCAGAGGCTCCGTTCATTATCATCAAGGCAAGAACATGGTGGCATCCAGGCAGGCATGGTGCAGGAGGAGCTGAGAGTTGTACATCTTCATCTGAAGGCAAACAGAATGAGACTGGCTTCCAGGGAGCTAGAATGAAGGTCTTAAAGCCCACACCAACAGTGACACACTTTCTCCAACAAGGCCACACCTCCTAATACTGCACTCCCTGGGCCAACTATATCCAAACCACCACAAAGAGGAAAGAGAATGGAGAACTAAGGTGAGACCCAGGGAGGTGCGGAAAGATGACATGGGATCATGGGGAATGTCAACAGATCAAATTCAACTTTAGTTCAGGGGTCTTTCATGTCCATACAAAATATTTCCTACCTGGACATTATGCCCAGGTTCATCTTGTCTTTTCCTTCGGGACTCATAGACTTCCTTCCCATAAGATTCTCCTGGCACCTAGTCTTGAATTGCTAATGGAAGCCTCTCTTCACAGCATCATTCATTCTTTTGTATTTATCATTCATTCTTCTTACCTCCCATTTCCCAAGCAAGACTGTGGGCTCTTGGAGGTCCAGCGACTACATGCTCCCCAACATAGTGCCATTTACAGCATAAGTGCTCAATAATATCTAATTTTGTTATGAATACGAGCTTCTAATAAACATTGCAGCACCTTGGTAAGCCACTCCCAGTCACGACTCTATGCTTTTCTGTTCTGTGTCATTAGTTTTGTCCATTTATGTCTCGGATGACACAATCTTTGTTTCAGTATTGATGAAGGTAGGCTGTCTATGGCATAATTTTTTTTCCAATAAGCTCATTCATTCATTACCATTAGTGATTTTCTTCCTCAGATTGGGAAGAAACTAGAGAGCTATGACATTGAGCTTTTGAAAAAAGAAAGCAACATTTTCGATCTGAAAGATCATTAGCAGTCCAGGGATAAAAGTAAAACTCAAAACTTGAGGTGATATATCATTAGTGCCCTAAGAAGTCTAAGATAACAAATTGGAAAATGTGTCTAAAGTAATTGCAAGAGAAAGATTATTATTGCCTACTTTTGTGAGAGAAACAAAGGAAATTATTATTTTTCTTAAGGTAGATAGAATTCATGTGCATCTGGAAATTAAATACATACAATAGAGTTGCAAAAACATCTTAACTTTGTCTAGTAATTAACTTCACCCAGCAATATAGTATATTAGCATGGTAAAAAAAATGAATCTATGGGAGTTCAAAACAGACAAAAGATTTCTTAAGATATTTGCCTTATGAGGAATGAAACAACCAAAGAGAGTGAAATACACATGAATTCTCTCTCTCTCTCTCTCTCTCTCTCTCTCTCTCTCTCTCTCCCTCCCTACCCCCCCCCTTTTAAAACACTACATAACACTGTCTGATCTGAAACTCACTTTGTAGACCAGCCTGGCCTCAACCTCACAGAAATCTACCTGCTTCTGCCTCCTAAGAGCTGAGATTAAAGGTGTGTGCCATCATATGGGATTTCTCTTTCCCTTCCTTCCTTGTTAAAAATTAGGCATTTCATGGGTCAGAGGTTTTAACTAGAAAAAAGTAGTAGGTAAAGACTCAAAAGACCCAAACTCTACTTAGAGCTCTCCCTCCCTCTCCCCACCTTCCTTCCATCTTTCCTTCTCTCTATCTTTCCCTCCCCCTCTCTTTTCTGTTCCCTTCTTTGATCCCTCCCTCCCTCATTCCTTGCCTTTCTTTTTTCCTATTTTATTTTACTTTATTTTAAATACAGATTGACCTCAAATTTATGTTCCTCCTGCCTCAGCCTCCCACATGCTGGTATTTCTTTGGCCACTTGCTAAGCTCCTCTAGAGAAACCGTGGGTGTGTCACAGACAGGAAGGGGGTGGGGTAAGAATCATGCATCAGTTCCTCTCTCACCTGCAGCTCCTACTCTAAGTCCATCCATATGTGACAAGGCATTGTGGGCTCTGCTCCCTCTAACCTGGCTGGATGCCAGACAGCTTTCCTACAGCATCATCTGAGCTGTACAAGCTGGAGAAATGCTTAGGTTTCCCAGACGGTATTGTCGAAAACTAGGCTTCTCGAGGGTCAGAGGTTTTAACTAGAAAAAAAACGTAGTGGGCAAAGACTCAAAAGACCCAAACTCTACTTAGAGCTCCTGGACAAAATAACTGAGCAGAATGGAAAATTCAGCAAACATTGCCGAGGCTCTCTCTCCTCTGTTACGAGAAGACTGTGGGGATGTTGTTGGCAACTTGGTCCCACCCCCACTGCCAACAGCTTTGTTTGGGGTAGCTGGGTGAAGAAGGGTCCTGCGGCTGCCTGTGTGCTCCAGGAACAAGTGCCAGATTAGCAGCCATTGGTCATTACACCTAAGGCACAGAGAGTGGCTAGGTGTGCCATATTCTTGCTGCTCTGGAACCCCACGGCTTGGGGATGTGTCTGGAAAGGTCTACTTGCATGTGTGCAAAGGGCTCATAGGTGACTCTGTCTCACAGCCTCCAAGCCTCCCAGCATCCTGTCTTCTTTTCTGATGGTGAGTCTGCTGTTTGTTGGAAGCCTGCAGTTGCCCTATCCCATGGGAACACACTCCGGGTGTTTCTAATGTATTCCTCTGCTTGTCTCCTTTCAGTGACTTAATTCAACAACTTTCCTTTATGCTGGGCTCTGCGGCTTCCCTGCAGCTGTTTGTTGATCCATCCAAAAGAGCTGCAGCCTGTTCCTGTGAGGCCAGAGAGGCTCAGGCTAGTTTATCAGCACTCAGCCCAGCCAGGCTCTTTTGATAACAAGAAGCAGGGGCTCTCTCAAGGTCACACTCAGAAGGGGCCAGGGATTAAAAATCCCACAGTAAGAATTCTTGCAAAGTTGAAAGCCAAAACTGAAAGAGGCCTGGCTGTTCACAACTAGAATGTGAAGGATAATGGAAGGCTTGGGTCCTTTCTCACAGTGCCCTGTACCTCTCCAGCCTCAAGTATGTTATGGTTAACGTGCAGCTAAAAAGAGTGATGTTGACTTCTGTCCTGAGATGGGGGTTGGTCAGCCTGGACAAAAGACTCTCTTGTTTCAGTGGCCCAGGATAGATGTGGCATCATGCTGGGATTGGCCAGCAGTCTCAGGAAACTCCCCTTTCCCTTAGACAGTGTGAGAAAGTCACCTAGGCACTGGCTGTATGAGTGTCAGGATTCTGTCTACTGATGTTGTCTCATATTCATGGAGGTCATGAGACAGTCCGTGGGCCTATCTGCCTTCTAGCTGTCTGTCTGGTATGCTTGCGTCATCCTTGCTGATCACCCGGAAAAAAATGAAGAGAGAATTGGGAGGGAGGCTGGGGTGGGGATCTATATGAAGGGGACCCGTGGAACTTGGAGGGAAGGAGATTTGTAGACATCTAAAAGAAGAGCGGTATTCTAGTGTTTTCCATTGAATAAGAATGAATAAGAGGCAGGTAGCAATGGTTGTAAAGAAGAAGGTGATACGTGTGACTCTGATGACAATGTTGAGACTGAGAATAAATCTACACAGGGCAAAGACTTAAATTTCTGGTCCTTACACCAAATCTTCACACAGGTTAATATATATATTATTATTATTATATTATATATAATATATATTATTATATATATTATATATATTATATATTATATATATATAATATATATATATAACATATATTATATATAATATATATTATTCTTCCATTAAGGCAGCCCCAGGCCGGAGGCCAGGGTTCCCCCAAGGTCTAGATGACACAGTGATAAATAGGAGCTAAGATAATCATCCTCACATCTGTCAGTGTGAGGCAGAGAGTTCAGTGAGAGTTTCTCAACTCATATCACATTTACTAATGATCTAGCCTTATGTCCCATTTTCTACCATTAGGTCTTACCCCCTCAGAGGTAAGAGTACAAGCTTGCAGATTCTTCATGAGGGTTAACTGAGGCCATACTGTGTGGCTGGCAAAGCTGAACTGTCTCTCACTCCCACCACCCCATCACACTATGCATGTTAAAGCAGAGAATGCCGGGTCAGGCGTTCAAAAGTAACCAAAGCTTCACTGGGTCTGAGAAGTTCCGTGCACTGGAATCTCCGCAACTATAGAAAGTGCCGGGTTTCAGACTAAAGTCGGTGGTGCCCTCATTTCCTTATCATGGATGGAACAAACGGCACAGAACTGGCACAGAGTGAGTTTCTTACTTAGTCCAATGGTAGGAGAATTATTCGGTGTAATTTGTTTGTTTTTTTCAAAAACGAAGGCACAGAGGGTGAAGTGATCAGGTCAAGTGCGCCAGAGTGTGGGAGAACGAAACCAGACCCACTGGGCATCTGTACTCAAGATTTCTCCCTACTGTGAGCACTCAGTTGTCACACGATAACTCACAGGGCATCCAGACCAATCTCCCTACTGTGTGTGAAGAAACAACTGTGGGAAACATCTCTGGCTGGGAATCCCAGGAGACAAGCAGGTCCAGCCCAGAGACAGACTCCTAGAGGACGTGGGACTGAGGCCGTCAAGGGCAGGGAGGACATCGAAACACACATTTCTTCCCCCCAGGATGTTCCCGGGAATACTGTGAACATATAGGAGAATGCAGCAGCTTACCGTGGAAAATATCACATCTGATTGTGTCAGTATTTAGTATTGGGGCATTCTGGTTACAGAAGTAGGCGGGATGACACATTTAATGAACTGTTTGTGACACTTTGCTAGGTGATGGATACACTGATTTATGTTTTCCTCCAGAGGTGATTGTAAGGGATGGTGTCACTGAGTGGCTGGGTTGGGGTGGGCAAAGCCAAGGAATCCAGGGCAAACATAGCTGGGGCCCAGCACCTCCCCTTTCCCCATTCTGGCTCACAGACAACCAAGAGCCGGTTGATTTGACCCTATCCTTAAAATATGAGATTCGCAAATTGGATCTCCCACTGCAAAAATATTATACTTGTCCTCTCTAATATATTCTTTCCTAGAGACTCACGGGTCTTCTAAGCGTGGGTCTCAGTGAGAGGCAGGCTGTAAGGAAAACACGTCAACAGCGTCTTTGGGAGACGTTCCGTTAGAGTGATGGGAACGGATGGAGAAACACCTTTATGCTTTCTCCACTTCCTCCTGAGCTGTCAGGAGCCTTCACCAGTGAGAACCATTTACCCTGACCATTCATGTCCCACCTTCCCCCAAAAGTATTTATAATACCCAGATCGGTATCAAAAAGTTTTCTAAGATGTGTATTTCTCCAGAGCCATTATTTTATTTCTATGGCTTAAAAAACAATCAGAAAATTGCTATGGTTAAAAAGACCTCAGTTGTAATATAAAATATTTATGTGTAAAGCAGCAATAATATAGAGTAGTATTTGATATAATCTTATTAAATAAAATGGTGGATTATTCATGTGTGCTTGTGTACATATTTGCATTTACTTATTAGACTTTCATTTTTATGATACTTTTGCTTCACAGAAAAACTGCAGAAGACGCAAGGGTTTCGCATATACCCTGTTCCCATTGCTCCAACCTCTGCACTGTCAACACCCCACAAAGCAGTTCCCACTGGCTGGGACGGGTGCCCTGAGCCGACACATCATAGTTACCCCAAGTTCATGGTTTCATTAGGATTCACTCGTGCTATATGCCCACAAGTACGACAACGTGTAATTACGTGTGCTATAATGCAATTCATATTAAAATTTTTAAAAACTTTCTTTAAAATGTGAAGATGTGAAGGCTGATAAGGAGGTGGTGGATATGGTGGGTATGAGCAAAGAACCACGACATACATGTATAAAAATACTTAAAAAACCCTTTATTTTGCACACCAATGAAAACATTAATTAAAAAGAAATAAGTAGATCTCTCTCACAGAATTTTGTAAAGGAAAGTTACTATTTATATAGTGAGATAACAGAATTGCTACAGAATATGTTCTGGAAACTTCTTGGCTGTAAAAGATACAGTTTTTCCTCAAACTTTGAAAATTCTAATTCCAGTACTATTTATACCTAGCTACATTGTTTTTTTTTTTTTTTAAATAATTTTGCATTCTTTTCCCACCTAAGAGGCAACATTTGCTACATGTCCTCTTTGTCTTTTTAGTCGTGGTTGTGCTATTGTGAAAATAGCTTTTCACTTCTGCACTTAGGGTTTTATTAAAGAAGAAATACAGGAATAAAAATGTTGATGCTGCCAACGAGAGCTGGTGCCTACTCTATCTTATAGAGCTCAGATAAAGGTGAACGTTTTTAATCAAATATTTAACCTCACTTGTAAATTCGCTGCGCAAATTATTTGACTCAGATTTTATAGGTAAATAAAAATCTAAAGTTAAGGAACAGGCTCGAACAGAATAATTAGACAAATAAAGCAATTAATATCATAAATTGGGGAAGTTGGGGTCAAACTGTATTTGTTGACAATGTGATTATCTCTCTGGAAAACTCAAAAGAATCAAGGAAAAAATTATTATAAATCACAAGGGAATCTGATAAGGCTACAAATTATAAAAACCAAAGAATAACCAATTCAAAGGTGCAGTGGAGCCAAAATGCCATTTTGCACAGGCAAAAACAAACAAACAACAAATCAATAAAACTGCGATGGGCATACATTAGAAGAAATTTCTAAGTTATATGGGAAAATTGTGAGGTTCAGACAAAACCTCCGTACTTCCCCCCGCCCCACTGACAGCTATGTCTTCTACTTCCCCCCGCCCCACTGACAGCTATGTCTTCTACTTCCCCCCGCCCCACTGACAGCTATGTCTTCTACTTCTCCCCGCCCCACTGACAGCTATGTCTTCTACAGTGCTGGTGCCACTGCTGAGTAAGGATGCCAAAGGTCGAAGCCACAAAGGGGTTATGGAGGCCACCAGTGTCCCTTCCTGAACTTCAAGCACTCGGTCTATTAACCAACTCGGTCTGTTCCAGCCCCACCAAGTTCCAAAGCACAGCCAAGACTGAACATGGGACCTTGTCATCAGTGATTCGGTCACCTCTGTCTTTAAGGAAACAGATCCTGTGTTGGTGCAGAAAACATGGAATTAAAATAAGTCCTCACTATCATAGAGAAACACAGGGCCCCCTTGAAGAGTAAAACAAAAAAGATCATGTCTGCCATTTTTGCTGATGTCCTCATGTGTAGGGCTATGGGGTGTCCCAGCTCTGCTCCGCCACAGGTCACGGCTGCTAGAGGAGGCAGGACACAGAGAGTGACTGCTTACCCCACACTGTCACTGGGGGGAGGGAGGTATCAGGCTGTAGGGAAGCCATGGGACACTGCTCCATGGGTGGGGAAGCAGAGTCTGAGCTTCTGGACAGATGGAGGTGGCTCAAAAAGGCTGGGACTGTCTGGTTCTCAGGCTCTCAGACACCCAGGCACCACTGGATGCCCCAGAAAAGCTCAGAACAGAGTGGGGGCCTTCAAGCTGGATCTAGCCTGGGGAGATGGGGAGGGGGAGGGGGAAGGGGGAAGAGCTCTGGTTGGGCCCATCAGGAGAGAGTTCTTGGTTTGGCTGCTGCAGGCTTGGTCTTGGCTTGGTAGCAGCTGTGGCTGGGAGCACAGAGAGGCTGCCTTCTACAGATAAAGTCTTCTCTATGGCTCCCCATGGCGTATCCTGAGGAAAAGAGACACACTCACACATACTTATTCACACACTCACAGTCACACTCACACACACACTCACATACACTCATACACACACACACACACTCTCACACACACTCACACACTCACATACACTCACACACACTTACACACTCACTCACACACACTCACATGCATGCACTCACATACACACTCACACACGCACTCACACACACACACACAAATCCATGTCAAGTCAGTGTAAAGGAAATGAAATATTGGAGAAAATATTAATACTTTGCATCACAAAAGTAATCGATATCTTCTAATAGATCTGTATAAAATATAAACAATATACATTTGTGTAACTTTTAATAGATAATTCACACAAAATATGTGTCTCTTAAACATAGGAAAATTTCCTCAAAATACAAAAATACAAACAGAAAGTGCCTTGAAATGCCATTTCTCATTTAACTATATCAGCAGCACCCCAAAAAATCAGTAAGGATAGCCACTGGCACATATATAAGTAAAACAAAGAACTAATGTCTACACATGCATACGTACCCACACTTCCTCATAGGAAAAACGGCACACTGGAATAATTAACCTGAAAGAGATAAAAATGACGTCATACACGAGGAGGGAGAAAATGAGGAAGACAGGCAGGGCTGGAAGCTAGACTTTGCTGAGTCAACTTTGATGGTACAGTAACTGACCCAAGTTTGAACCATGCGGGCACTTTGCTAAATTAAATAAAATAACACAAGGAATTGTGAATCAGAAAAAAAAAAAATCACCCAGGTGTATTTATAGTTGGTGATATATTTAAATGAGAGAATTTGCAAATGTTTAAAGGGCAATGTTTTGATGGATATGGACGTGAAGCATGTGTCCATAGAGAGATATAAATATAGCTAAAATATGACAGAACATAATTATATTCTTAATCTTCAAGGTGGTGGTTGTATACTCTCATAATATTGCTGTGGTTATTGAAGCAGATATACAATCAAAGTTTGGCCGTGTTTAGAATAAAAATCTCCCTGAAAAAACAAAAAACTAAAACAACAACAACAAAAAAACCACCCCAAACAATTTTATAGATGATTTTCATCAGTCTTTCAATAAAAAGTTGATTCCAGTCACATGTAAAAATCTCCCCGGAGAGCTTGAGAATTAGAAAATGCATTTCCCTGCAGTGATGGTGGAGCGCTGATGCCTCGAGGGGGCCCAAGCCCTAACCTCTGGATCCTGTGTGCACTTGCCTCTGCAGACAATGCAGGTGAGAGAGCAGGCCATGCTGTATAGAAGGGTCCCAGGTGATGAGTGTGTCCTCATTCGTGGAGAGGAAGGTAGGGGAGGGCTGTGATTGCTGGTGGGAAGGGGATCACGGGTGAAGCAGGAAGATGGCTTCTAAAGGACAGAAATATTCAAACCAAGAATCACTGGGGCATGTCCCTGGTGACATTTTAATCATAGCCAGTGGGGCTCAGTTTAGACTTCTGGCCTCCAGAACTTCAAGATAATGAAATTATGTCACTAGGTTTGCACTAAATTTCCATAGCAGAAAGAGAAGGTAATCCACCCTTACATCTTTTAAGATATTAACATAGAGTGTGCTCAGCAGTTCGAAGCACTTGGTGCTTGTATTAGTCAGGGTTTCTATTCCTGCACAAACATCATGACCAAGAAGCAAGTTGGGGAGGAAAAGGTTTATTCAGCTTACACTTCCATATCAATGTTCATCACCAGAGGAAGTCAGGACTGGAACTCAAGCAGGTCAGGAAGCAGGAGCTGATGCAGAGGCCACGGAGGGATGTTGCTTACTGGCGTGCTTCCTCTGGCTTGCTCAGCTTTCTTTCTTATAGAACCCAGGTCCACCAGCCCAGGGATGGCACCACCCACAATGGGCTGGACCCTCCCCTTTTGATCACTAGTTGAGAAAATGCTTTACAGCTGGATCTCATGGAGGCATTTCCTCAACTGAGGCTCCTTTCTCTATGATAACTCCAGCTTGTGTCAAGTTGACACAAAACTGGCCAGTACAGTGCTCTTGCAGAGGACCTGTGTTTGGTTCCTGGCACCCACATGATGGTATACAACCATTTGTAACCTCAGTTCAAGGAAATCTGATATCCTCTTTTGACTTCCATGGTCACCAGACACACATTTCGTGCACATGTATACATGCAGGCAAAATCCTCATGCAGATAACAAACATCTCTCACCACAGGAGATTTTATTGGAATAGAAGGCAGAAAGACTGTAGGAGCTAAAGCTGGTGGATAAGCTCGAGGAAAAGGTGTTTTCCAGACACAACAAGGCAGCATCACATATGAACTCAGAGCAGTTGAGACAGCACACACAAGACTTGTGCAAACTTTAGCCAGACAAAATCCCAGCACAGAGGGGTAGGTGGACGCATTATCCCACTGCCCCCCGAGGAGCTATTAGAATTTGATAGATGCAGGATGAAGGAGACTCGGGTATTTAAAAAAATATATATCTTCAATAATGAGACCTCTTGACAGACCATACATTAAGACAAGCTCCAAACGCAAGCCTGGGGAGACTGCTCTGCGAGTAGCCAGGGTGCAGAGAGGTCTGGGTCGAGCATGTAGAAAGCACGGTCCCCCGATTGGTTCAGGAGAGCAGAAACTCTGCCTTGGGACTCAGTTTCCACCCAGAAGGTCCTTGCGTGCAGACCAAACGCTCAGGACATTTGCCACCAGGAACAGTTGGGATCCAGGGACACAGGCCTGGCAAGACTGTTCTGTGAGTAGCCGGGGCGCAGAGAGGGCTAGGCTTAGTTCTCAGTAGGTGCGGCCCTCTGGTTGGTTCAGGGGAACAGGAACTCTGCCATAGAGACTCGGGTCCACCTGAAAGGCCCTTGCATGTGGACCAAATGCTCAAGCCACTAGCCACCTAAAACAGCAGAGATCCAGGAACACAGGCCAGGTATACGGGAGAGATGGGAACCAATCATTGACAACAAGACCACCTATAATCACAGACAACAAGATGGAAAGAGGAAAGCGAAAGTACTTACCCAATGGAAACCAAGACAACCTGGCAACACCAGAACCCAGCTCTCCCATCACAGCAAGAAACAGAATGCAAACACTCCAGTAAAAGAAGAATCAGACCTGAAATCATACTTCAAGATGATGATGGAGATCTTTAAACAAGAACGGGAGGAAAAGCATAAAGAAATAGAAGCCTTTAAAGAGGAAATATGAAAAACACTCAAAGAAATCAAAGAACTAGAGGAAAACAGAACCAAAGAGATGGGGGAATGGAAGGAGGAATTTTAAATGGAAATGGAAACAATAAAGAAAACACTAAAAGAGACAACCCTGGGAGTAGAATTCCTAAAAAAGAAACAAGGAGTCACAGATGCAAGCATCTCCAATAGACTACAAGAGATGGAAGGAAGAATCTCAGGGCCCGAAGACAACATTGAAAACATAGACAAAACAGTCAGATAAGATGCAAAAGCCAAAAAGCTCCTAACCCAACATGTCCAAGAGATCCAGGACACAATGAGAGGACCAAACCTAAGGATAATAGGAATAGAAGAGGGCAAAGAATATCAACTAAGAGGCACAGTAAATATCTTCAACAGAATCGTAGAAGAAAACTTCCCTACCCTTAAGAATGAGATGACCATGAGCATAAAAGAAGCCTTCAGAACTTCAAATAGAGTGGACCAGAAAAGAAATTCCTCCTGACACATAATAGTCAAAACGCCAAGTGCCCAAAGCAAAGAAAGAATACTAAAAGCAGTAAGGGAAAAAGGTCACATAACATATAAGGCAGACCAATCAGAATCACACCCAACTTCTCAATAGAGACTATGAAAGTGAGAAGATTGTAGACAGACATCATGCAGACCCTAAAAGAACACAAGTGTCAGCCCAAGCTGCTATATCCAGAAAAACTCTCAATCACCATAGATGGAGAGGCCAAGATATTCCAGGACAAAATGAAATTTACACAATATCTGACCACAAACCCAGCACTACAACAAATTATAGGTGGAAAACCCAATACAAGGAGGGAAACTACACCCTAGTAAAAACAAAAATATAACTAAGCAAGAAAACCAAAAGAAGAAAGACACACAGGCACAATTCTACCTCTAAAAGCAAAAATAGCAGGAAACAGCACCCACTATTTCTTAATATCTGTTAACAAAAATGGACTCAATTCCCTAATAAAAATACACAGGCTATCAGATTGGATACATAAACAGAATCCAGCAGTTTGCTGCATACAGGAAACTCATCTCAGAGACGAAGATAGACACAATCTCAGAGTGACAGGTTGGGAAAATAACCGTCCAAGCAAATGAATGGCCCCAAGATACAAGTTGGAGTAGCCATTCTAATATCGAATAAAGTAGATTTTTAACCAAAAGTTATCAAAAACGGTAAGGAAGGACACTTTTTACACTTTACAGAAAAAAATTGTCAGGAGGAACTCTCAATCCTTAACATATATGCTCCAAATACAAGAGCACCCATATTCATAAAAGAAACCCTACTAAAGCTCAAAAAATACATTGTACCCCATACAATAATAGTGGGAGACCTCAACACCCCACTCTCATCAATGGACAGATCATGGAAACAGAAACTGAACAAGGATGCAGTGAAACTAGTAGAGGTTATAAACCAATTGGATTTAATAGACATCTACAGAACATTTCATCCTAAAACATAAGAATACATCTTCTTCTCAGCACCTCATGGCACCTTCTCCAAAACTGACCATATAATCAGTCACAAAACAAGCCTCAATAGATATGAGAAGATTGAAATACTCCCATGCATCCTATCAGATCACCATAGTCTAAGGCTGGTCTTTAATAACAACAAAGATAACAAAAATCCCATATACACATGAAAACTAAGCAATGCTCTATTAAATGATAGCATGGTCAAAGAAGAAATAAAGAAAGAAATTAAGGATTTTCTAGAATTTAATGAAAATGAAAACACTACATACCCAATTCTATGGGATGCAATGAAAGCAGCACTGAGAGGAAAACTCATAGCTCTGAGTGCTTCCAAAAAGAAACTGGAGAGAGCATACACCAGCATCTTGACAGCACAGTTTAAAGCTCTAGAACAAAAGGAAACAGATAAACCAAGAGGAGTAGATGGCAAGAAATAATCAAACTCAGTAGAAATTGACCAAAGAGAAACAAAAAGAACCATTCAAAGAATCAACAAAACCAAGAGCTGGTTCTTTGAGAAAATTAACAAGATTGATAAACCCTTAGCCAGACTAAATAGAAGGCAAAGAGAGAGTATCCACGTTAACAAAATTAGAAAGGAAAGTGGAGACATAACAACTGAAACTGAGGAAAGTCAAGAAATCACCAAATACTACTACAAAAGCCTATACTCAACAAAGCTAAAAGATCTGAAGAAAATGGATGAATTCCTAGACAGATACAAAATACTAAAGTTAAACCAGGATCAGGTAAACCATCTAAATAATCCCATAACACCTAAAGAAATAGAAGCAGTCATCAAAAGCCTCCCAACCAAAAAAAGCCCAGGTACGGATGGGTTCAGTGCAGAATTCTATCAGATATTTATTGAAGACCTAATACCAATACTCTCCAAACTATTCCACAAAATAGAGTCAGATGGAACACTACCTAACTCATTTTTCAAGGCCAAATAATCCTTGTTCCTAAACCACACAAAGACCCCACGAGGAAAGAGAACTTCAGACCAATCTCACTTATGAACATTGATGCAAAACTACTCAACAAAATCCTTGCAAACCGAATCCAAGAACACACCAAAAGGATCATTGACCATGATCAAGTAGGCTTCATCCCCGGGATGCAGGGATAGTTTAATATATGGAAATTCATCAACGTAATCCACCATATAAACAAACTAAAAGTAAAAAATTTATGGTCATCTTAGTAGACACTGAGAAAGCATTTGACAAAAGTCAACACCCCATCATGTTAAAAGTCTTGGAAAGAACAGGAATCCAATGCCCATACCTAAACATAATAAAAGCAATATACAGCAAACCAATAGCCAACACCAAACTTAACGGTGAGAAACTTGAAGCAATCCCACTAAAATCAGGGACAAGACAAGGCTGCCCACTCTCCCCCTACCTACTCAACATAGTACTGGAAGTCCTGGCCCGAGCAATTAGACAGCAAAAGGAAATCAATGGAATACAAATTGGAAAGGAAGAAGTAAAAACATCACTGTTTGTAGATGACATGATAGTGTACATAAATGACCCCAAAAATTCCACCAGAGAATTCCTACAGCTGATAAACAAGTTCAGCAAAGTGGCTTGATACAAAATTAACTCAAACATATCAGTAGCCTTCCTCTACTCAAAGGACAAACATGTGGAGAAAGAAATTAGGAAAAAGATACCCTTTTCAATAGTCACAAACAATATGAAATACCTTGGTGTGACTCTAACTAAGTAAGTGAAGGACATGTATGACAAGAACTTCAAATCTCTAAAGAAGAAAATCGAGAAAGATCTCAGAAAATGGAAAGATCCCCGATGCTCATGGATTAGAAGGATCAACATTTTAAAAATGGCCATCTAACCAAAATCAATCTACAGATTCAATGCAATCCCCATCAAGATTCCAACCCAATGCTTCATAGAGTTGTAAATAGCAATGTGCAATTTCATATGAGATAACAAAAGATCTAGAATAGCGAAATCCATCCACAACAACAAGAAAACATCTGCAGGAATCACTATCCCTGACCTCAAGCTATATTACAAGGCAATCGTGTTAAAAACTGCATGGTACTGGTACAGAGATAGGCATGTGGATAAATGGAATAGAATAGAAGATTCAGAAATGAGCCCTCACATATATGTTCACCTGATTTTTGACAAAGAGCTGTAAACATTCAATGGAAAAAGGACAGCTTCTTCAACAAATGGTATTGTTCCAACTGTCACTCAGCATGCAGAAGAATGAAAAAAAGGCCCTTCCTTATCTCCTTGTACAAAGTTCAAGTGCAAGTGGATCAATGATCTCCACATTAAACCATGGTACACTGAAACTATTAGAAGAGAAAGTAGGGAAAACCTTAGAACACATAGGCACAGGAGAAAATTTCCTGAACAGAACACCAATGGCTTATGCTCTAAAGTCAAAGATTGACAAATGGGACTTAATGAGATTTTAAAGTTTCTGTAAGGCTAAGGACACTGTCAAGAAAACAAAATGGCAGCCAACAGATTGGGGAAAGACCTTTACCAACCCCACATCTGATAAAGGCCTAATATCCAAGGTATACAAAGAATTCAAGAAGTTATATACCAGAGAATTAAACAATCCTATTAAAAAATGATGTACAGAACTAAACAAAACGTTCTCAATTGAGGAATATCGAATGGCTGAGAAACATCTAACAAAGTGCTCAACATCATTAGCCATCAGGGAAATGCAAATCAAAACAACCCTGAGATTCTACCTCACACCAACCAGAATTGCTAAGTCAAATATTCAGATGACAGCAGATGCTGGTGAGAATGTGGAGAACGAGGAACACTTCTCCACTGTTGGTGGGGTTGTAAACTGGTGCAACCACTCTGGAAATCAGTCTGGCGGTTCCTCAGAAAATTGGACATAGTACTACCTGAAGACCCAGTTATTCCACTTCTGGGCATATACCCCAGAGACGCTCCAACATACAACAAAGACACATGGACCACAATGTTCATAGCAGCCCCATTTACAATAGCCAGAAGCTGGAAAGAACCAAGATGTCCTTCAGTGGATGAATGGATGCAAAAACTGTGGTACATTTACACAATGGAGTACTACTCAGCCATCAGAAACAATGACCTAACCAAATTCTTAAGAAAATGGATGCAGCTAGAGAATATCATCCTAAGTGAGGTAACCCAGTCACAAAAGAACAGACATAATATGCAGTCACTGATAATTGGATACTAACCCCAGAAAGCTCTGAACACCCCAGAAACATCTCACATACTATATGAAGTTCAAGAAAAACAAAGGCCAATAAAATAAAATAAAATAAAAAATCATTATGCTTAATCTTTACACACAAAGAAAACTTTGACTATTTCCAGGTTACATCTTGTTTTACATGTACTTTATGCTCATTGTAACTAGTAAGATTTTAATGCATACTATCAAACTTTTAAAAAAATCAAGTACTGACAAAAATGTATTCATATACTTAGATGCAAAAATGCTTTTAAAATCTGTACATTTATCTCTGTTTTTTAAAATAAAGTTGTTCAATTAAAAAAACAAAACAACACAACACAGGAAGTAATCTTAACGTTTTGTGGAAAAAGAGAAATGGGGAGTGCAGTAAGGGATGGAGCTGAGGGGGTGAATGAATTCAAAGTACACCTTATGAATGTCTCAGTGTTAATAAAAATATTTTAATCTTTAAAAGAGTAACATATCATTACAGCAAAATCAAACTGTGAAACTCTGATCTCATTCTTGAGAATATGTGCAAAACATCTTGAACAAAAGCCTTTGTTGGCTTACAGGTGATTTTACTAGTCTTCTCCCAGGGACCCACCAATGGTTACAATGTCACCCGGAGCCTCAACTGCAGGTACTGTAGCCAGAGTCACCATTTGTGGGCTGCATACAAAAGGATTGCCCCTCACTCCAGCTCTCTCTCTCTGTTCCCACATGTGCCCAGCCAGTCTCTCCCCCTCCTGTCCTCCTCTCTACTGCCTCCTGCCCCTCTGTTCTCTGCCCTCATGGCTCTGTTCCTGTCTGTCTTCCTGTCAACATGTCTACTCCTCTGCCCCTACTCCTTCCTCACTCTCTTCCCTTCCACCAAATAAACCCCTTATACCAGATCTGTTTCATGGTGTGATTTCTCAGGGGGGCACCATGGTATGGGCCCATCAGGTACCCGCTTGTCACATTGTGTTTTTTAACAGCCTTGACAGGACCATTCTAGCAAGTATTTTAAAAATGAAACTGTTGAACGCTCAGGCCAGGACTGCTCTCTGCATTTCACCCGCCCCCTACGACTGGTCCAAGCCAGCGCTGGCACTCCTGCCCTCACGTGACTTGACACAGTCTCCAATCTCCATCACTGGCTCCCCCAGCCAGCCCCAGGGCTTCACTCCACTAAGGCATTAGTGAGGCACAGCACGGGGACTATATTCTTGGAGGGAACATCCTCTTATGTCCTGTCGCCTATTTTCCTGGAGTAGGGAGTTGGCAGTGTCACCTGACACAGTCACAAACCTACCCAAATAAAAATGGCAGCTTTGTCAATTGAAGAATGTATTGGACTGCAAAATGCTAATGCAAGAGAAATCACAGACTTCTCTTGATGTTCTGAATTTTACTTGTTTGTTTACTTACTTTTGGTCTTTACAGACAGGGTCTGTCTGTGTAGCCTTAGCTGTCCTGGAACTCACTCTGTAGACCAGGATGGCTGGCCTGGAACTCACAGAGATCCACCTGCCTCTGCCTTCCTCAGTGCTGGGATTAAAGGTGTGGGCCATCACCACACAGCTGTCTCTTAGTTTCATTACTGAAAGAATTTAAGCATGGACCTCTAACGGAAGCTCAAGGATAATTTTATTAGAGATTAAAAGGGAGAACGGGAATCAGGGCAGGCAAGCTGTATATGGAGAGCGGACTGGAAAGAAAAGTGAGGAAGGGTAATACAAAAAGCATATCAGGGTTCTGGAAGCATCTGCAAGAAAGACTCAAAAGAGGGGGAGTCAGGTCTTCCTAACCTGGGGCCTCAGAAGGCAGACAGATTCAGCCCAGCCCCCTGTAGCTGGCATGAACTCCATTAGGCAAGGCTGGAGCAGAGAGTATAGTGTCTCCTTACAGGAATGAGCATTTTGCCTGTCTTTAGAGTGACTAAAGCCACCATCTGAGTGGTCATTCCGCCAGGCAGGTGATAGGTCTGGCTCATCTGGAATGCTATAGACTCTGTTAGTTGTATCTTGTCCTAAGTTTTTTGAGAATTTATACCTGAATACCTTGTTTATTTACATCAATCCCCCCACCCAGCTCTTCTTATTGACAGATGTATCTAGAAATCGATACATTTACAACACAACCCCTACATCTAAGAGGCAGGGACCAGTGTGGGCGGGGCTGAAGGCTGTGCAACCAGGGAACCAGAATGTCCGCTGTGGGACAGCATCTTTTACATATAGCTGTACTCATGAAATCTCAGCAGTATGATGGCCAACCATTAGAGTTCATTTTTAAATTCTCTTATTAATGAACTTAAGATTCATCTGAGTGGTGGTAGCATACACCGTTAATCCCAGCACTTGGGAGGCAGAGACGGGAGGATCTCTGTGACTTTGAGGGCAGCCTGGTCTACAGAGTGAGTTCCAGGACAGTCAAGGCTACACAGAGAGACCCTGTCTACAAAAACAAAATTAAGCAAATAATAAAACTAATAACATCAAAAGGGGACTGTGATTTCTCCTGTATTAGTATTTCCAAGTCGAGTTGAGGTAGAGTCAAATGTTGATAAGGGGACTCTTCACTGTACACCACCTCACAAATGTTTTCCCAAACTGACACCCATTAGCAACTTCTTCTCACTGCTTCTCAAATTCATGGCCTTATTGTTATAAATTATTTTTAAATTATTGTTATATACATATGTGTGTGCAATTATCCTTTATACTCATAAATATTTATAACATTTATTTATAACTTAACTTTCTGAGTTTAATATTGCTCATGTGTATGTGTTTATAATTGGATAACCCATCAGAATGCTTGTTTCTGGAGAATCATAGTTATCCCTGTCTTAATAGCTATTAACTGCCTATAGTTTTTCCTGTGGGACCATGAAAGGGTTCCTGGTTGAGCTAAGGCTAGAAACCCCAGTGACCTTGAAGGGACAGCAGGTGTTTCACCTGACTTCCAGGAAATCAGGACCCGTCACTAGCCTCAGCCCTCCATAGATTTGTGGCCATCAGCCATGTAAGGGCAATGCCCCCAGCCCCTCCACAGGTAGAGGACATGGCCACAGGTCACATAGGCTCAAGACACATCTCTCTACTATAGTGAAGTACCGAAAGGCCTGGAGGCCAATAACCTTTCCTTCCCAGACACTCCTCCTGCAAAGGGTATTTAATCTCAGGCCCACCCTGAGAAGTGGCGTATGGTTTACTCATCCACCTTCCACGGTGACAATAAATGTCTAAAAGCCCTGGACTGCGGTTGCAGTAAATATTAAATTTGGAATAGCTTATCTCTTTATCAGCCCCAGTTGTCTCACTCTGGGCACTGCTTAATATGGAGCCATGAACACGGACCCCATCACCCGGTCCACAAGCCGCCCTCTCCCCATGATTCCCTCCGAAGGGGTTCACTCTGTCTGCCCTACTGCCTGCTGACCCGGGTGGAACTACCGTCCCACATCACTTCAAAGCCCGGTAACTGTTCAAACAGGTTTATATAATAGATTCTCAACTCACAAACCCTCTACACAATAAGATCACATCCAATAGACAAAGATACCAACTGCCCTTCCATATGAGATAAAGACCTATAGAATCCCTTTAAATATTTATATCTACCTATGTTCAATTACAGCCACCAGGATCTAAAGTCTGCTTTTCCCAGCTCCATCTTGATTTTTTTTCTTTTTTTTTCTTTTTTAAAGATTTATTTATTTATTTTATGTATGTGAGGACATTGTAGCTGTCTTCAGACACACCCGAAGAGGGCATAGGATTCCATTACAGATGGTTGTGAGCCACCATGTGGTTGCTGGGAATTGAACTCAGGACCTCTGGAAGAACAGTGAGTGCTCTCAACCACTGAGCCATCTCTCCAGCCCCCTTGGTTTTTTTTCAATCCCTATTCCTCTTCTGTTTTTCCTCCCTTTTCTCCACCTACCTCTCCACTGTCCAATCACATACCGACTTAACATAAATCTACAGAGCCACCGTCTAATCTCCTGTAGAAGGAAGGCCTCTCTATGTTCCCAGACACAGCCGCCACCAAGCCAAGATCAAACCAACCTCCGACAGTGCAAGGACTCTCCCCCACGGAACCAGCCAGAGCTCCCCCTCTCTTCCCCCTCAGCCCTAAGCTAGATCCAGCCCTCAGGCCCCCACTCTGTTCTCAGCTCTTCTGTGGCATCCAGTGGTGCCTCGGTGTCTGAGACCCCGAGAACCAGATGACTCCAGCCTCCTTGCAGGCCTGGGGACCCCTGAACTAGCTCCGGTTGTCCTGCTCCTCAGACTACAGTTCATTCCCTGATTGGCGTGGTGTCCCATGGCTTCCCTACAGCCTCCCCAAACAGCAATGGTATGGAGTAAGCACAGCCGAACTTCCTGGGTCCTGCCTTCTCAAGTAGCTGTGCCCTTTGGCAGAGCAAACACGGGGTGGGGGGGCATAGCCCTACATTTCCCCATTAACATTTACATGTCATTTTTTAGGTCTGGATTTGTTATTGTTAAAACAATGTTTCTATGTATAGTCTTTTTGCAACAATGTTTCCTATGTATAGTCTTTTTGCAACAATGTTTCTGTGTATAGCCTCTTTGCCCACATGTAGCACTTGTGTATAGCACCTGCAGAGGCCAGAAGAAGGCACTGTATACCTTGCAAGTGCAGACAGTTGTGAGGGGCCACATAGGTGCTGGAAATTAGACCTCAGTCTGCTAGAAGAGCAGTCGTGCTTTTAATGACTGAGCCCTGTCTCCGGACTCCTTTCTCGATTTTGTTAGGCTGTCATACTTTGGTTTAGATTCCATGAGTACAGCTATACATAGAAGATGCTGTCTCAGGGCGGACATCCTGATCCACTGGCTTTTACAGCATTCAGCCCCTCTTCCACACTGCTCCCTGTACCTTAGATTAGGAGTTGTCTTGTACCTGTATCAACTGGTTTGGGCACCCCATAATAAGGAACAGATTGTTACCTTAATTTTGACCAGGTGTATATTCTCTGTAATAAGACTACATGTGTTTCATAAATAAGCTTCTTTGAAGAGAACTCATCTATATGTGGGTATAATAATAAGTATTTAGAATGTACTTAGAAATTATACTGGTTTAGGGATATGGCAATAGGAGGTTGTCTTCTAGGTTCTGTGGCCTCAGTAGTAATGGGCTAATTTTAGTGGTAGTAGGTTGGGTTTATACTGTTAGGCATGAGTTCTCACATATTGAGTGGACTTAAGTCCAATGAGTTGGTCCTGGTTACCGACAGGGTATATATAGGTACTACCATCACACCTTTGGGGATATCATTGGTGTGGATTGTAGGTGTTCCTTGGCTATGACTACTGCTTTTCTGTCTTGGCAGCTTACATAACACCTTGGATACTATGGGCGCTGGTCCTTGAGAAAGACACTTCCAGGTCAGATCCGACTCAATCCTCCCAGGCCCTCTGTACGACATACATGACATCTTCAGTGACCGAGTCTTACCTTCACTTCTGAGAGACAAGCGAGAGCAGTGACAGTAGCCTAACTTGATTTAGGAGTCCCTTGAACTCTCCTAACCAACAGCTTGAAAGGAGGTGTCTCATTCATGGCACTGGGTTTTTTGTTTAAATAGTTTATCAGTTAGTGGGGAGCGTTGTTGCCTCATGTGGCAGACCTTCATTTAAACTATGTGTGTATATGCACACATATGCATGCAATTTTAACTACACAAAATATCATGAGTCCCTATGGCTTTCCCAAGCATCCCACGTGTCATTTATTCATCTTCCACACTTCTATGTTGTCTTCCTCTTCCCTCCCTGGGTGGAGACCCCTTTACGTGTTCCCTGTCCCCCCCCCCCCATAGCTCCTGGGTCCTAGCAGCTCCCTCTCTAGAGTTTAACAGGAGTTTTCTCTTCATAGCCTTTCCTGCTACTCTACCATTATTTTCATTCTTAGAGGGGATGGTAAGTCCCCACAGAGAGCCAAAGTCCACTGATTCTCAGAGATGGTGACAGCGCACATTATGTGAAAGAGTCAGACTGAAACCAAGGATGCTCATGTGGTAGAGCCTATTCAAATGGTGATTGATGGGTGAAAGAAACACATGTGAAGAACATTCAGTGGTGTGACAGGCAAACTTGAAAGAGGCTTCCATTATGATCGCACAGAAATATTCCAGTGCTGAAGAGATCCGCCAGGGAAGACAGACTTTGACTGTGTGATTAACGATGTGACAGTGTTACCAACCTTCACATCTCCAAAAGCTCCACACGGGACCTTCTCGGACCGACTCTTTCTAATGAAGGTGCTGAAGGGGGATGGGAAATATTTTGCACCGGGGAGCCATATCCATTTGAGGCAAGCCCTGTTGCTCTGTGAGGAACAGCACGGGGTACCTGTCTTGTCCTGTGCGATTCTCAAAGGAGATCATCTGTGTCCTTTTGTAAGCAGACTTGTGGGTATATTCTGATTTGGGGAAGAAAGCAAAGCTCTGAGGATGGACATTCCTGCATGCCGTGTTCTTCAAGTCACCTTCCTAGTTCCACGTGCCGTCCACACCATGGTAATGAGCCAGGCAATGGACTAAACTGCTTCCAGTTTGTTTCTTTTAATTTTAATTTTTACTTTTTAAAAAGACAAAGGAAAATGTATATTTTGATTAGCTTGGGTGCTTATTTTGTGAAAGCCATCCATGGGGAAGTCAGATGGTCCCACATAAACTGTAGGACGCACTCACCCTTACAATGTGAATCATTTTGTTTACTTTGAGGAGGGGGGTTCTCATGGTTTTAGTAGGACATTTAGTTTGGACATTTGGCAGAATGAACATCATTGCTTTGTTCTGGAGAGAAATTCTTGGTGATATTTCTTAGCCCCCAAAATTGACTTAGATATTAAAATTTGGTGATTATGAGAGAGTTCAATAAGTGAGTTAGCAGTACTTCAATTAAAATTACAAAACAAAACAAACAGAAACCCTACCAAAACCTAATTTTCAAGTTGAATTTTCAAAGGCGTATGAGGACATTTTGTCATTAGAAAAGTTATTAAAGTAATTCACCATCATTACAAACTGAAGAAAAGCCATAAGATAATCTTAATAAGTTTTTTTTAAAGTTCACTCAATAACATTTAAAATACATTTATGGTTAAAACAAACAAACAAACAAAAAAAAAAACTCTTGGGCCATAATGAAGTAATTAGCTCTTTTATTACAAATAACTATAAATCTAGACAAAGTACATTAATGACTATTCTCAAATTTTAGGCAAAAGCAAGGCATGACTATTGTTACTGGAGGGGTCTTGGGGTGTCCCTGAAGAAGGTCCGGGTGCTCTGTGTGGCTTGAACAAGGCACATAGTAGAAATATAGGTTTATTAAGATCGAGAGTACAAGTGGAGTGTACAATCCATGGTTGAACAGGAATGACCCCCATAGACTCATGTGTTTGAATGCTTGGCCCACAGGAGTGGCACTATTTGGAGGTGTGGCTTTGTTGAATGAAGGGTGTCATCGTGGGGTTGGGCTCTGAAGTCTCCTATGCTCAAGCTACACCCAGTGTGGCACACAGTCTTTCCTTGCTGGCTACGGATCAAGAGGTAGAACTCTCAGCTCCATCTGTAGGGTCATGCCAGTCTGCACACTTCCATGTCTCCTGCCATGATGATAATAGACAATCCCCCAATAAAAAAACCCTCGGCTCCTCCAGCACTATGCTTGCCTGCACACTGCCCTGCCCTTTGACACAGTGATCTCTGAAACTCTAAGCCAGTCCCAATTAAATGGTTTCTTCTATAAGGCTTGTCATAATGGTGGTGTTTCTTCCCAGCAGTGGAAACCCTGAGACACCCCAGAATGTCAGCAGTCGATGCAATAGACCCAAGTTCTTTTGGGAATGGGTTTTGAGTTTAGGAGGTGGGAGGAGCCAGGAGGGAGAATTAGGTGGATCTTTACTTTAACTGACAGATGGGCTGTTACACAATTTTGGACAATTATAATATCTGAATCTGTGCTTATTGCAGACCATATACCCCATATTTGTGAGCACATGGGCATCCTGTCATCCATATGTCATGAGTTGACATGTAAGGCTTTCCTCCTGACAGGTCACCCATTTGCCCTCACTCCCCTTGCTTCCAATACTGGTTTAAGCCTGCTTCTCTTTCCATCAGGAAGTACCTGACCCCAAATTACCCACAGGAATAGCAGAGGGGAGACACCGAGGGGAAGACATTCATGTCTTAATGGGAAGGGGCAGACATGAATTTCTTGGAGGAGCTGTGGTGAGTATTTGGGATGTCTCTATCTGGCCTTCCTCACTGTGGCATCCTGAAAGAAAGCGATGACAGGGATATGGCTATGCAGCCATCTGCCTGTAGGTATATATATATATATACATATACTGTCCAGACAGCACAGAGAGGGCTGCAGGCCCAGAAAGAGCCCTGTGGAATGAGGGGGACAGACATGGCTATGGCTCCTGAGGAGAAATGTGCAGAGGAGACTGCCAGAGGAGAAGCTACAGGACATGGGGGACATGGATATCGACATAGGGGACTCACTGATTCTTGGACCAAAGGCTAAGGTTCATGTGTCCACAGTTGGATTCCACCAACCTGGACACAACAAAGAACCACTAGGGAAGAAAGAACAGAGGGCAGCTGCTTGGTCTGAATGCTTAGTGGGGCTCACGGGGTCAGGACAGCGAAGCAATCAGAATGATGGAACTTCACTGGACCCTTTGGGTAGAAACTCCAGAGGTGAGCTCGAGTCCACCTAGCTAGGTACACCCTTCCTCCTAACAGAGTTTGAGGAAAATCTTTCAAGACAACAGCTAGATGCATACGAAGAAAGAAACCTGATCCTCTATAGTTGACAAGGCAACGTTTCAGTGCCCAGTACTAGACAGATGTGGGTAAGGACTGGACATTGTCATGTCTATTAAGAATGTTACTACAGGACCAGAGCGATGGCACAGTGGTTCAGAGCACTGGCTGCTCATCTGGAGGGCCATGTGGTGGTTCACAGCCCTACTGCTCCCGTTCCAGGAAATGTGTGGCGCACAGACATGCATGCAGGCAAAGCCACCATTTCCATGACATGAAGTAGAAGAGAACACCACTGTCCTTAAAGGGCTGTACTGCAAATGGCTAGAGCTAAGTATCCGTTTTCACTTCATTTCTTTAAATAAGGTAAACGCTTAGGAGGGAGCCACTTCACCGTTGTATGACAGCTGCCAGATCCTTCCTTCCCTAGCGCCTTGCTGCCCTAGGAAGGCACTGCCAACCAGTGGTACTTTCTTCTGAGCACTGTACTATCTCCTTAAAGGAATTCCACTCCAGCGCCAAGAACCAAAGCAAGCACATCAGCTGCTTAAAGCAATGGTGCTCAGATCTCTGTGAGTGTGAGGCCAGCATGGTCAACATAGTGAGTTTCAGGACAGCCAGCGCTGCATAGAGAGACCCCTCTCTCAAAATGGTCTCTTTTAGAAGATCTTGCTTTAGCCACAACTACTCCAAGCAACTTCCATTGGCACTGGAAGTCTCTCTGGGTAAGACAAGCATGGTGAACTGTCTGTGACCGACTTTCTCTGCAATCTCAGGATGGAGTAGGGAGGGAGTGCCTCCTTCACTGGCTGGGGAAGGCCAGAGCTTGCTTTGTGTGCAAGGCTTGTGATGGGCTGAGCTGGAAGCACTGCGCATGCGCTGTGACCGGTACCTTTCAATCCTCGCACCAGTGTGTCATGCCACTCTTACTTGCTCTGTAAACAGGCCACCTTGCAGTTTGGCTGGGTCAGTCCTTCAGACGTCTCTGTGCTGTGCACCATATCCCAGCACTGGAACACAGTTGAAGGCTGGCTCCCAATGTGTGTGGTCCTTTCCATAAGGATGTCCTGATTGCACGCAGAACAGGAGAGCGGCTGCTGGGGCTTTTGTTCTCCACACAGCAACAAAATGGTCAGGAACAAACAGTAGGGTAGGGGTCTGAGGGTACAGAGGAGAGAGGCTATGACAAGACAAGGGAAGAGCTGCAAGTACCAGTTAGTGGAAGCCCTGGGGTGGGGAGGGGCGCATAAGACCTTAACACAAGGACACGGAACACTGATGGTACTCAAAGCTCAGAGCAATAAGCTGAACTCCTGAGCATCTAGAGCCACGAAAGTCACTGGCCTTGAAAGTTTGGACCAGTAAATTCCAGTTCTTAGGGCTGTGAACCATAAGCTTTTGTCTTTTAAGGCCCAGCAGCTCTAGATCTCAAGGCTTAGAGGTAAACCTTTCTAAATCTGATTCAATCTGCATGTCTGTGGTACAAGAACTCAGGATTTCCAACAAGGAAGGGGCTGTTTTTCTCCGTTTGCAGTTTCCAAAGGATCCTCAAGTGACCACAGGAATGATATACCTAGTAAAGTTAAAGTCAGGAGAAAATTAAACAATTAGACACTTAGCCAAAAGAAAAGTCAATCAATAGAAGCATACCCAGAAACCACATGCATGACAGAAATAGTAGAGAGCGGAGCCTGGCCCAACTGCCAGCCGGAAAGGCGGCTTGTACAGGCTGAGAAACTGCGACCTGGAACAGATCTTAGGAACTTCTGTTCCCACCCGGAGACGACTTCAGGACGCAGAGCGGAGCCTGGCCCAACTGCCAGCCGGAAAGGCGGCTCATACAAGCTGAGCAACTGGTGAGTGGGAGACCTAGGCTGTGGGGGAGCAGAGGGATCTCTGCGGAGTGCACACGGAAAGGGCACCCCCTGCCCTGACCTGCCCTGTCCTCCCCGATCCAGTGACTGGGAACAGATCTTAGAAACTTCTGTTCCCACCCTGAGACGACTTCAGGACACAGAGCAGAGCCTGGCCCAACAGCCAGCCGGAAAGGCGGCTCGAACAGGCTGAGCAACTGGTGAGTGGGAGACCTAGGCTGCGGGGGAGCAGAGGGATCTCTGCGGAGTGCACACGGAAAGGGCACCCCCTGCCCGGACCTGCCCTGTCCTCCCCGACCCAGTGACCGGGAACAGATCTTAGGAACTTCTGTTCCCACCCTGAGACGACTTCAGGACACAGAGTAGAGCCTGGCCCACCTGCCAGCCTGAAAGGTGGCTCGTACAGGCTGAGCATCTGTGACCAGGAACAGATCTTAGGAACGTCTGTTCCCACCCGGACGCAACTTCAGTACGCAGAGCGGAGCCTGGCCCAGCTGCCACCTGGAACCTGGGCTGCCGGGGAGTAGAGAGATCTCTGCGGAGTGCACACGGAAAGTGTACCAGGGACACAGACCAGATACAAGGGAAAGGCAAGAACATATCACTGACAACAAAATGGCAAGAGGAAAGAGAAAGAGTATATCCCAAGGAAACCAAGACAATCTAGCAACACCAGAACCCAGCTCTCCGATAGTAGCAAACATCGGAATTCCAAACACTCCAGAGAAAGAAGACACAGACCTGAAATCATGCCTCAAGACGCTGATAGAGTTACTTAAACAAGAAAGGGAGGAAAAGCAAAAAGATTCAGAAGCTTTTAAAGAAGAAACAAGAAAAACACTCAAAGAACTCAAAGAACAAGATGAAAACAGAACCAAAGAAATAAAGGAATGGAAGAGGGAAATTAAAAAAGAAATTGACACAATAAAGAAAGCTCTAAAAGAGATAACCCTAGAGTCAGAACACCAAAAAAAGAAATCAGGAGTCACAGAAGCAAGCATTTCCAACAGATTACAAGAGATCGAGGAGAGAATCTCGGGGGCAGAAGATAACATTATAAACATAGACAAAACAGCCAGAGAAGATGCAAAAAACAAAAAGCTCCTAACCCAAAATGTCCAGGAAATACAAGACACAATGAGAAGACCGAACCTAAGGATAATAGGAATAGAAGAGGGAGAAGAGTATCAACTAAGAGGCACAGTAAATATCTTCAACAAAATCATAGAAGAAAACTTCCTTACCCTCAAGAATGAGATGACCACGAGCATAAAAGAAGCCTTCAGAACTCCAAATAGGTTGGACCAGAAAAGAAATACCTCCCGACACATAATAGTAAAAACATCAAGTGCCCAAAGTAAAGAAAGAATACTAAAAGCAGTAAGGGAAAAAGGTCAGGTAACATATAAAGGCAGACCAATCAGACTCACACCCGATTTCTCAACAGAGACTATGAAAGCTAGAAGAGCCTGGACAGACATCATGCACTCCTTAAGAGAGCACAAGTGCCAGCCCAAGCTGCTATACCCAGCTAAACTATCAATCACCATCGATGGAGAGACAAAGATATTTCAAGACAAATCAAAATTCACACAATATCTGACCACAAACCCAGCACTAAAACAAATTATAGGTGGAAAACCCAATACAAGGAGGGAAAATACAGCCTAGTAAAAACAAGAAAACTCCTAAACAAGAAAACTAAAAGAAGAAAAAAACACAGACACAACTCAACCCAAAAAAGCAAAAATGGCAGGAAACAGAAACAATTATTCCTTGATATCTATTAACATAAATGGTCTCAACTCCCCAATAAAGAGACATAGACTATCAGACTGGATACATAAACAAAATCCAGCCTTTTGCTGCATACAGGAAACTCATCTCAGAGACAGAGACAGACACTATCTCAGAGTAAAAGGGTGGGAAAAAAACTTCCAAGCAAACAGCTCCAAGAAGCAAGCTGGAGTGGCTATTCTAATATCGAATAAAGTAAACTTCCAACCAAAAGTTATCAAAAAAATAAAGAAGGACACTTTTTACTCATTACCGGGGAAATCTGTCAGGAGGAACTCTCAATCCTTAACATATATGCTCCAAATAAAAAATCACCCACATTCATAGAAGAAACTCTACTAAAGCTCAAAAAATACATTTCACCCCACACAATAATAGTGGGAGACTTTAACACCCCACTCTCACCAATGGACAGATCAGGGAAACAGAAACTGAACAAGGACACTGCAAAACTAGCAGAGACTTTGAACCAACTAGAATTAATAGATATATACAGAACATACTATCCTAAAGTAAAAGAATACACCTTCTTCTCACCACCCCATGGCACCTTCTCGAAAATTGACCACATAATTGGACACAGAACGAGCCTTCATCGATATAAGAAGATTGAAATACTCCCATGCATCCTCTCAGATCACCATGGTCTACGGCTGGTCTTTAACAACAACAAAGACAACAAAATGCCCACATACACATGGAAACTAAACAAGGCTCTGTTAAAGGATAGCAGGGTCAAAGAAGAAATAAAGAAAGAAATTAAGGACTTTCTAGAATTCAACGAAAATGATAACACAACATACCCAAACCTATGGGATGCAATGAAAGCAGTATTGAGAGGAAAACTCATTGCCCTAAGTGCTTCCAAGAAGAAACTGGAGAGAGCTCACATCAGCAACCTGACAGCACAGCTAAAAGCCCTAGAACAAAAGGAAGCAGATATACCCAAAAAGAGTAGACGGCAAGAAATAATCAAAATTAGGGCAGAAATAGACCAAATAGAAACAAAAAAAACCATTGAAGAAATCAACAAAACAAAGAGTTGGTTCTTTGAGAAAATCAACAAGATTGATAAACCCCTAGCCAGACTAACTAGAGGGCAAAGAGAGAGTATCCAAATTAACAAAATCAGAAAGGAAAGTGGTGACATAACAACCGAAACTAAGGAAATTTAAGAAATCATCAGATCCTACTACAAAAACTTATACTCCACAAAATTGGAAAATCTGGAGGAAATGGATGAATTCATAGACAGATACAAGGTCCCAAAGTTTAACCAGGACCAAGTAAACCATCTAAATAACCCTATAACACCTAAAGAAATAGAAGAAGTCATTAAAAGCCTCCCAACCAAAAAAAGCCCAGGTCCAGACGGGTTCAGTGCAGAGTTTTATCAGACATTTATTGGGGATATAACACCAATATTCGCCAAACTATTCCAAAAGATAGAATCAGATGGAATATTACCCAACTCATTTTTTGAGGCTACAATAACCCTCATACCTAAGCCACACAAAGACTCTACAAGGAAAGAGAACTTCAGACCAATCTCACTTATGAACATTGATGCAAAAATACTCAACAAAATCCTTGCAAACCGAATCCAAGAACACATCAAAACCATCATTCATCATGACCAAGTAGGCTTCATTCCTGGGATGCAGGGATGGTTTAACATAAGGAAATCCATCAATGTAATCCACCATATAAACAAACTTAAAGACCAAAATCACATGGTCATCTCACTAGACGCTGAGAAAGCATTTGACAAAATCTAACACCCCTTCATGTTAAAAGTCCTGGAAAGAACAGGAATCCAAGGCCCATATTTAAACATAATAAAAGCAATATACAGCAAACCAACAGCCAACATCAAACTTAATGGCGAGAAACTTGAAGCAATCCCACTAAAATCAGGGACTCGACAAGGCTGCCCACTCTCTCCCTACCTATTCAACATAGTACTGGAAGTCCTGGCTGGAGCAATTAGACAGCAAAAGGAGATCAAGGGGATACAAATTGGAAAGGAAGAGATAAAAACATCACTCTTTGCCGATGACATGATAGTGTACTTGAGTGACCCCAAAAATTCCACCAGAGAACTCCTACAGCTGATAAACAAGTTCAGCAAAGTGGCTGGATACAAAATTAACTCAAACAAATCAGTAGCCTTCCTATACTCAAAGGACAAACAGGTGGAGAAAGAAATTAGGGAAAAGGTACCCTTCACAATAGTTACAAAAACTATGAAATACCTTGGTGTGACTCTAACTAAGGAAGTGAAGGACCTGTATGACAAGAACTTCAAACCTCTAAAGAAAGAAATTGAGGAGGATCTCAGAAAATGGAAAGATCTCCCATGCTCATGGATTGGAAAGATCAACATCTTAAAAATGGCCATCCTACCAAAAGCAATCTACAGATTCAATGCAATTCCCATCAAAATTCCAACCCAGTTCTTCATGGAATTGGAAAGATCAATGTGCAATTTCATATGGAATAACAAAAGACCTAGAATAGCGAAATCCATCCTCAACAACAAAAAAACATCTGCGGGAATCACTATCCCTGACCTCAAGCTATATTACAAGGCAATTGTGCTGAAAACTGCATGGTACTGGTACAGAAATAGGCAAGTGGATCAATGGAATAGAATAGAAGATCCAGAAATGAGCCCTCATGTATATGGTCACCTGATTTTTGACAAAGGAGCAGTAAACATTCAATGGAAAAAGGACAGCCTATTCAACAAATGGTGCTGGTCCAAATGGCACTCAACATGCAAAAGAATAAAAATAGACCCGTTCTTATCTCCTTGTACAAAGCTCAAGTGTAAGTGGATTAAAGATCTCCACATTAAACCAGATACACTGGAACTATTAGATGAGAAAGTAGGGAAAACCTTAGAACACATAGGCACAGGAGAAAATTTCCTGAACAAAACATCAATGGCTCAAGCTCTAAGGTCAAAGTTTAACAAATGGGACTTAATGAGATTGCCAATTTTCTGTAAGGCTAAGGACATCGTCAAGAAAACAAAACGGCAACCAACAGAATGGGAAAAGATCTTTACCAACACCACATCAGATAGAGGCCTAATATCCAAGGTGTACAAAGAACTCAAAAAGCTAGACACCAGAGAATCAAATAACCCTATTAAAAAATGGGGTACAGAGTTAAACAAATCATTTTCAGTTGAGGAACACCGAATGGCCGAAAAACATCTGAGGAAGTGCTCCACATCCTTAGCCATCAGGGAAATGCAAATCAAAACAACCCTAAGATTCCACCTCACACCAGTCAGATTGGCCAAGATCCAAAACTCAGATGACAGCAGATGCTGGCGAGGCTGTGGAGAAATAGGAACACTTCTCCACTGTTGGTGGGGTTACAAGCTAATACAACCACTCTGGAAATCTGTCTGGCGATACCTCAGAAAATTGGATATAGTACTACCTGAAGATCCAGCTATTCCACTTCTGGGCATATACCCCAGAGACACTTTAATACACAACAAAGATATATGCACCACAATGTTCATAGCGGCTCTATTTATAATAGCCAGAAGCTGGAAGGAACCCAGATGTCCTTCAGAAGACGAATGGATACAAAAATTGTGGTACATATACACAATGGAATACTACTCAGCCACCAGAAACAATGACTTAACCAAATTCTTAAGAAAATGGCTGCATCTAGAGAAGATCATCCTGAGTGAGATAACCCAGTCACAAAAGAACAGACATAATATGCAGTCACTGATAGTGGGATGCTAACCCCAGAGTCTTGCACTCCCCCAGAAACAAGACTGTATGAAGTCCAAGAAATAAAGAAAACAAAAAATATACATATATTCACAAAACAAGAAGACTTTGACTATTCCCATGTTGCGTTTTGTTTTGCATGTACTTTACGCTTATTGCAACTAGTACGTTTTCAATGCATACTGTCAAGCCCTTGAAAAAAATCAAGTACTGACTAAAAAACATATTCACATGGTTTTATGTAAAATTTATTTTAATGTCTGAAAAAACAGTATTGACAAAAATGTATAATTTTAAGCAAAAAATGTTTAAAATCTTTACATTTATCTTTGTTTTGCAAAATAAAGTCATTTAAAAAAAAAGAAATAGTAGACAGGACTTTGTAAATATGTTTAAAGACTTAAACACATACATACCCCCCCCTCTCTCTCTCTCACACACACACACACATTAAAAGAATTGAGCCATATTAGAGAAAGGAACCCCTGTAATTGTAGAAGTGAGCTGACAAAATGACTTGTGGGTAAAGCCACCTGTCACCAAGCCTCCCAAATGGATTCTACCCCAGGAATATAGGAAGCATCAAACCAGCTCTGTCAAGGTGTGGTATGACTTCCACATATGTCTCATGCATGCATCCAACACTGCACACATGCACACAAACACACACATACACACACACACACACATACACACACACACACACACAGAGAGAGAGAGAGAGAGAAAGAGAGAGAGAGAGAGAGAGATACAGATACACACGTTGCTGAAGAAAGTCAAGACCCTTGAAGACAAGCCAAAGAACTCTAACCCAAAACTCACAAATAAAAACAAAAACAAAAAATGCTGTGAAACCGAGCAAAGAGAAAAGAAGAAAAGCGATAAATAGGAAGTAAAGAATGTGTGGGAAAATCAGAAAATCATGTATGACTGAGTCATGGTAAAGGTAGAGCGTGAATGTTAACAGCTGTGCTTACAGCTTTGCTCAGAGGCAGATATGTGATTCCTGCTGTAATTTCAGACATCTTTTAAGACAATTATCTAAGTTTCCAGTAAAAGTAAAAACTACAGGGAACTGACCCCAAAATAACAGCAGCAAACCAAATTCCTGAAGATCCAGCACAAATGATACAAAAAGTTCACAAGTAGAGGGGGAAACCATGGAAACCATGAAACACACAATTGGTTCTTTGAAAGAATATGAAAGTTGAGAATTTCCTAACTAGTCTATCAAAATCCATACAAGATTGCCATTATGGGAGCTAAAAGAGGAAACCCTACTACAAGTCCTTGCTAACAACATTAAAAAGGCAATAAAGGAATGTTGTGAGCATGAATGAGTCTATGCTAACACATCTGACACGTTGTATAAAAAATGTAAAATTTCTTGAAAGGCAAAATGTATTGAAAGATACACAAAAGGAAATGGAAAGTGTGAGTGGCCATTGTCAGTTGAAATGAACCTTTAATTGAAAACTGAGTCATGAATTCAAATTAAGTTAATGAGTTAAAGTTGAACCCGGAGACCAGGTTAAATGGTTCAGCAGTTACAGAGTGAGCTGCAGGTTTGGTTCCCAGCACCCATGTCAGATGGCTCATATGCGACACCCTGTAACTTCAACTGCAGGAGACCTCTTCTGCCCTCCACAGACACACATGTATACATTCACACACACACGTGCATGCATTCACACATGCATGCAGGTACACACACACACACACACACACACACACACACACACACTTAGAAATAACAAAAAAAAATCTTTAAAAAGCAGAACAAAACAAGACCAAAGTAGGACCAGATAACTTTCCCTTGTAATTTTATCAAATAATAATGAAATAATGATTTTTTTTATATTTTATAAGATAATATTGATTGTTGCATTTTGGAGTTGTACTCTATAAATCATATAATTTTATGCTGTAACTTAATTTATGAGTGCCGCATAATCTTGATAGCTAACCATGAAAAAAAAATTAGAAGAAAACACAGTAACAAAATAATCCATATAAACATTAATGTGACTATCCCTATGAAAATATTAGAAATTTGATTTTTTTCAATATGAGAAAAGGATGATACTTCATGACCAAGGGTTGATCCCTGGGATTAATGGTTGGCTTCACATTTAACAGTAGATTGCTATAAATTAATATAATTGCGGTTTGTTTATCATACTGAAAAGGCATTTGAAAGTTCTTCAACTTCCAGTCTGATTTTTAAAACTCCCTCAGAAATCCAAGATGAAAACTGAATTCTAGCACACTGTGAACAGAAGACATAAATGAGGAATCTCCACCAATGCTGTAATCACTGAGAAATAACTAGCTAATCTCTCTTGAGAATAAACCAACAGATCACAGGAAAGTAAACAGGGAAACCAGGTTTTATTTGTAAATAACATAACTATAAATATAGAAACTTCTAGGGTCCAGAACAGTTACTGTAGCCAGTAAGTGAATTTAGAAAGACCATAGTGTGTTTTGTTAGTTATCTGGGTACAGCAGTGCCTTAAAAATTAACAATGTAAAATCAAAAACACTTGTTACATACTGGCTGCTGTGGGTCAGCCTAGAATGATGGTACAAGATTGCGTTTTCAATACCAGGGAGGCTGAAGCAGCAAAGTTATAAACTTAAGGCAGCCTGCAGGATAGTCTATCTCAAATTGAGGAGTGTCTGGGCATACCACGAGTGGCTGTTGCTTCTTAGTGTGCACAGTTTTGAGTCCAGTTTGGTCTCTAGCACGTCACAAAACAGACAAATAAATAAATTAAAGGAGGGAGGAAGGAAGGAAGGAGGAAGGCAGGCAAAGATAAGAAGAAAGGTGGGAAGAAATGGAAGCAAGAGGAGGAAAAAGAGAAAAGCACTAGGCAGAGTTTAGTTGAGGGTTCTCACTCACGCTGTCTGGAGAAATGGTGACAAGTGTCAGCCTGGGCTGCCGTCTCCTCTGAAGATAGTCAAAGCATCACTTCCTGGCAGCATTCCTTCCCTGGTGATGAGCCCAGTTCTTCCCTGGTTGTGTTTTGAGGCTCGGGTTAGCCTCTCTTGCTGAATGATCTCTGCCTCCCTCATGGCAGGGAGTGAGAGAAAGCAAGCCGGGTTCAGCAAGATCGAATCCAGCTTCAAACTCCAGCCCAGAAGTGCCAATTGCCCGTTTGGTTTTGTCTGTTAGAAGAAGAGTAGCATGTAGGACTAGCTCAGATAAAGAGAGGGAGGGATTACACAGGAAATAAATATGAAAAGAAGGTGTCATGGGGGTATAGACACTGTCACTACATTCGAGATATGTGATCGCCTCACGAAAAACAATTATAGCTGGAAATGGAAAAATTAAAACACTAATTATAATATCATCAGAAAAACAAAATACCTAAGGAACAGACTTTATGAAAAAAGTGTAAGACCTTCATAATGAAAACTAAAAACCAACACTGAACTAAGTAGAAACTGTGAATAGATGGCCAGACACATACTGTTCATGCATTGAAAACTCAGTATCATTGTAGTATCTGTTTTTTTTTTTTGTTTGTTTGTTTTTTTTTTACCAAATTGATCTGTAGTTTAATCCATTTCATCTAAGATGATCTGTAGAGTCAATATAATGCCAGTTAGCTCTCAGCAGGATTTTCAGAGATTGCAAACAAACTCATATGGAAATACAAAAGACATAGAATAGTCTGAAACAACCCTGGACAATAAGAACAGCAGTGGAAGACTTAAACTACCATATTTTAACACTAATGTAAGCCCCAGTAATTAATGCAGTATGGCATTCTTTGAAAGATAAATAAATAGAGGAATTGAACCAAATAGAGCAGAGGCAGAGCCAGGCTTATATAACTTAGTTTTATTCAGGGTACTTTAACACCTCTGGGACAGAGGTATTTTTGCAATGTGCAAGAAAAAAAATTCTCACTGATATTTTACAGCACATAAAAATTAATTTGAGGGGTCAGTGAGATGGTTCACCAGGTAGAAGGTCTGTCACAAAAGCCTACCAACTTGAGTTGGTTCCCCAGAACAAAGGTAGGGAAAGAGAACTGACTCTACTAAGTCCTTTGTCATCAGCATGAGTACCAGTGGCACCCAAGTACCACATGCAAAACACGCATGAGCACAACACATGTGCACACACATGTAGACACATGTACACACATGCACACACATAAACATGCACACATATGCACACATGCATATGCACACAGTAATAATAAGTAAATAAAAGCTTACACCGTTCTTCTGAGCTGATGAGATAACCTAATCATGAAAGCTAAAACCTCTAGGGAAAGTACAGGCAGCCGCGGCAGACAGCTCTGAAATGGGTTTGTTTCTTAGACAATCCTCTCAGAAGCATTATGAAAACAAATGGGAAAAGTCGGCAATAAAGATTACACATCTTCAAAATTAATACAAGAGAGTCAAACATTTCTGACGCACTTGGCTGACAGAGGTTTGGTGTCTAGAAGGAATACACAGTATGAAAGGACTTGTTCCAGTGATTTAAATCTGAGGGACAGGCAGCTCAAAGGTGGCTGGCTCATGTAGTAGCTCCACAAAGTTGATTGGCTTAGCAATGGTGAAGTGGTGTCGAAAGCCTGTGAGAGTCCTGGTGAGATGGAAGTTCTCTGGTCTACTTGGAAGTCCAAAACCTCGGGCCTCCACGGTCAGTAAAGATGGTAGTGGTGATGGTAATGACAGCCTGGCCAGCAAGTGGAGGCTCCTCCCTTCCTGCCTGAAAGAAATGAAGGCTCCTCCTACCTTGCCAATGTGGGGAGTGCTACCTTCACAGACCTACAGAGAGGAAAACCTCTCCTTTGCTAAAACAGATTAGCCAACACACCCACTTAGTAAAATAACTTGAGAGGAAATGGATACTCATGTGCAGGAGGAGCATGAATTAGCACTCTTTGGAAGAATAATACGTGTTTCTGCTTGAAGATAAGAATGCTATTCGATCCCGCAATTCTACACTTAGCCCACAGCCCCTTAGGGGAAAAAGGTGTACATGTGCATATAAATTATGTATTACAATGTTCATTACAGCAATGCATAATAGTAGGAAAATATCTGGAAACCCATAAATGTCCTCGGTACTAAAATACATAATCTTGCCTTCTTGTGCTATGATGTAATAGCAATGAAAGGGAATGATCCAGAGCTAATCGCAGCACTGTGGATGGATCTCATAAAATAACTTAGAGAGAAGAGCAAGTTGCGAAGGGATGCCTACTGTATGAAGACAACTTCATCCTGGTGTCTGTCGCACCCCATTTTGGTTCAGGATGGACAGATGACAGTTAGCTAATGAGCTGAGTAGCTAGATGACAAGGTAACACTGTACTCGGTAATAGAAGCCATAGGTCCAGAATGCATGTTTTGTATTCTAGCTTTATCACGATTTGCTGACTACAGGTTTAGGCAACTAATGTGCATAGTCTTACCATTTGCTAGTGGGGATAAATATAGTATCTAACTCATGGCACTGTTAAAGGGATTGGTGCAGAATGAGTCTTTTCAAAGTATTTGTAAAGTCTTAGGAGTATGTTTTAGTTCCAGATTCTAGGAGAAAAACCACAAATCATCATGGCCAAATTAATTAAAGCAAGAGGTGTGTGTGTGTGTGTGTGTGTGTGTGTGTGGTGTACACAGAACGGTAGGACTCAAAAGATGCACATGGGCGCATTAGACATGGGTGAGATAAGGGGTTTGTATGTCAGGAATGGGGGGGTTCAAATGATTGGTTTGGCAGGCAAGTAGGTGGGGTTACAGATGTAGAACATAAACATAGCAAGTTGGTCCTAACAGCCTCTTGGAAAACAAAGACCTATTTGCAAGGTAGCCATAACAGGGTGGCCATAATGACCTTTAGAAACAAAGGCCTGGTTGCTGTTTTTGGAACAGGCAATATACAACCATTTGTAGTTAAGGTTACAGGTGGGGATGGGGGGATAACCCAGTCCTTGCCAAACAGATTTATCATAAGTAGAAATGAATCCAGTTTGTCTTTATTATAAGATGGCTTTCAAGCCTGGTTCATCGCATGGCGTCTGAGGAACTGCATCTAGCAAAAGCATGAGGATGAGATTCTGGAGAAAGGTTCCTGGTGTTGAAGGGAGTTTTCAGGACTGGGGATAGGGCTCAGAGACCCACAGTGCATGTCTTGCGAAGCTTGTGGTACGTATCGATTCTCAGTGCTATAAACCTAACCGAGCCAATCAAACAATACACCAGAAAAGAGGTGTGTAGGGAGCCCCTACTAAATTTCAGACAGAAGCATTTCTTAAGGCGAATAGCCAGCATTGCAGATAGCCTTATGTGGGTTTCTGTTTGGGGTTTTGTTTCGAGTTTCTGACACAGCCTCAGCTCTGTAACCCAGACTGGACTGGAACTCAGCCTAGGGTGGCCTCAGAGTCACAGAGATTCCTCAACTTTAGCCCGCAGAGTGCTGGGAATGTAGGTTTTATGTTGCTATTACTGATACAAAATTTAGGAAGAGGCACACACTATTTCGAAGATATGGCTGAAATGGTGATGTGTGTCAGTGACCTCCGGTGGGGGGGTTCTATTGTGTTTCATTTCAGGTCTCCGGGTAGAGACCCTTCTTTGAGTCTGCACTTTCAACTTTGCCGCCGTCGTTTCTGGAATGTGTTGTGCATAAATAGGAAACTGCTTACACCTGACCCCGAATTTGACAGCATTGCAAAACCCAGGGGACAGAGCTCTGGGATAATGATGATGATGATGATGATGATAATAATAATAATAATAATAATAATTATTATTATTATTATTATTATTCTGTCTTCATTTCTGCTGACTCATTTTGAATCTCCAGGCTGAAGCCACCGATACCTCGGTTTAGTTTAATGCATCTTTAGAACAGATTTGATGTCTCCCTCGGCTTTCAAATGGCCACACAGAGCCACCTCTCCTTATCTTTAGCACAGGAGGGAAAGTTTGAAATCCCTCCCCCGTCCTCCCCCACCGCCTTTCACTAACTAGCAAAGAAGTTTATTTTCCCTTTAATGAGGCCTGTGAAGGAAGATTCATGCTTGAAAGCAGCCTTTTCCTTTTCCTTAATGACAGCTTTACCTTCTGAACACAAGCTAAGAAGTGGGGAAAGAATCCCATGTGGGCCTGAGGATGTGCAGAGGCGTGTGTGCTGTGCTTTCAGATTTGCCTTTGTTAGCGGATCTACTGTACACAGAGGCAGGCGCGATCTAGACCCTCAGAAGGGGGGACCATCTGGAAAGTTGTGGGTAATTTCCTGATTGTTTGCAACTGCTCACTTTAGGGAAAACAGCAACAGCGGCATCACAATGGGGCCGGCTGGTCACCTTTGCAGGTGCCTACTTTTGCACTTGGAGGAAACAGGATAGCAGCTCTGTCCCTGCTGGGCATGGTTTCAGACTCTGAAGCTGCCATGTATTCAAAAATAAAACAGCAACAAAATTCACTTGTCCTTCTCCATACATACAGGAAGTATGTATCGGTAAGGAGAGTCTGGTCCTTTAGAGCCATTTGTTTGAAATGAAAGGGATGCTTAAGGCTGGGGGGTACGTTTTGCCTGCCATGAAAGGAGGTGCACCCTCAAAATGGTCTAAGCCGAGTGTGGTGGTGCACATCAGTAACTCCAGCCCTGAAGGATAGAGGAGTATCTGAAGTCCAGGGCCATCCTTGGCTACATACAGAGAATTTGATGTTAGCCTGGGCTACATGAGTCTGTCTCTAAAGAAACAAATAAAACCTGGTATTGTGGCAGAGGCAGGCAAATCGCTGTGAGTCTGAGGACAGCCCGATCTACAAAGCGACTTTAGGACAGTCAGGGCTGATTACACTGAAAAACCAACAAAACCAAACAAAACAAAGCACCAAACAACAACAAAGGATGGGTGTCTGGCCCTGCTGATGGATTAACGACATTTACTTTTGTTTGGCTGTTTGCTTGGCTCCTTAGTGTAAAGAAGAAAGCATGTGCCTAGAAGGGCTCTCCTGACTCACCACTTCCCCCAAGTCCCTTGTCCTCCATGGTCCCTTGTCCGCAATATGGTGAACACAAGCTCTAGATGCATCTTTGGATAAGCTGGGGTCCTGAGCGCCCATGGAAACAGCTTTGACACAGCTCAGAGGTTTTTCCCACCAAGCATGGCCGCCCTCTCTTTTTTAAACCCACATATGTTTGAAGGAGAAGTTAATCCTCACATTTCTCATTTGTTTACATTAAAGGGTTGTGTTGTGGGAGTGATTTGATGTCTGTGAGACTATTTGAACATGTCAATAAAGCTTCCATGAAAATTTTTTTTTCTCTCAGAACAGGAAACCAGATTTTTCCATATATAAATAAACAGAAAATATCAATGAATTGAAAGCTCTCAACCCGGTGACTCCAAATGAAGGCCACACGGAAGCCATCAGCCCGTTTTCATCTTTATTTAAGTGTAGCGTCCCCTCAGAGAAGACATTTCTCCTTTTGCATATGATTATCACAACACCGTGATAATACTATGGTGTGTTCAGAGGGGCCTCTTCGGCTGATCAAACAAATCCACATTCTTGGGATCAGAAACAACAGCTGTTCACGCCCCTCCCCCCACCACCGCTGGATTCTGCCACAGCCTCAATGCTTCTCCCTGTCTACGGAGACGAGGACTGACGAATTCCTGACGAGCCCCCTTCTCACATGTCTGTCCCATGTAGCTGAGACAGGCAGCGATTTTGAAAAGGAGCTTCACATGGAAGAACGCCACCTGGAAAACCTTAGGAGGAGAGAGGAAGCGAAGTAACACTAGAAATACAGAAACCTATAAGGTGACTTTGATTTCAGAGTAGAAATATCTGGGTGCTAGGAAAGCCGATGTCCTCGCCAGACCTATAGGCAGTGTCCATGATACCCAGAAACTATTCCTCTTGAACTCTTTGCTCTCTCACAGCTTTGTGCTCCTTGGGGTTCTCTTAGTGGGTGAATGTGGGGAACCCAGTGCTTAGTCAGCACCACTGATGGACCACTCTGGGCTGGGCAGCCTGGCTCTGGCTCCTCTGGAAGTGAACGGTTCTGTAAGAAAGAAGTTTTCCTGGAGACACTTCCCTTTAGGGATTGTGACTTAACCTTAGATGGTTTGTCTCATAGAGAAAAAGCACGATGTTCAGTATTTCCCGACCCTCCCCTCCATCCCAATCATGGCACACCTCTTTGACAGCGCTTGTGAAAACTAATGGACTAGCTAGCCAGTCACCACAATAGCAGGAAGTGGCAGGCAGAGAATGAATCCACCCCTTTGGCAAGAACGGGAGAAGCAGCTTATTGAATGTACTTCAAGAAGACAGTATAATGGTCAATATCGAGAGAATGCCACCTATAGGTCAGGCAGTGGCCTGGGAGGTGGGTATCCACTTAGAAGAAGTACTTTTACTTTAAGGGTGACTGTCTTTCTGTGCAGTTTCCTGGCAGGTAATTCATGCCACATGAAAGAGGATAGACCAGATTGCCCATTCTGGGAGATTAGTATGAGCTGTTGTGCATAGAATGTTCCAGTTGTACAGTCTCTGCCCTGCTCTGTGAAAAGGAAGTTCATGTGAATAAAAGCTGTTCCTGTCAAGGGGTCAGTCACAGGGTGCTGGGATGCAGCTCTGCTGTGTCAGTTAACATAGCCTCCGGATGGCCGCGCTCTGGGATTCCTGGTTTATGTCTATGAAAATTCACCGGTCAGGAACTGGCTTTTGATCTCTGGTCTTTTACTCTGCTCTTTCCCCTCAAGGTTTGCCTGACCCACACACGAGCTTTTCTCTGGAAAGCTGGGCTTCTCTTTGATCATTTTATCTACAGATAAATTCTGAAAAGTTAAACCTGGCTCGTAGTACCAGCCCAAATGTCCCAACCAGACCTCTCCAATGTACAGCCTAGATTTCAACCAAACATCAGGGACAATTTTTTCTCCCGGAGACGAAGTTTTCTGTAGTCCTGGACGACCTAGGACTATGCAGCCAAGGAAAGAGCTCCCCATGTAGCTGAGGATGTCCTTAACCTTCTGTTTCTCCTGTCTTCGCCTCTCAAGCCCAGGGATTGCAGTCGGGCTCTTCCCTGCTTGGCTTACATGGGCTGAGAGTCAAAGTCATTGCTCCCTGCATTCAAGCCAAGTGCTTTACCCACTGAGCACCATCCTCAGCCCATCCAAACTATCTTTAAATTTTCTTTCCTGAGCCATTGAGTTGGAGTAGTGATTTAAATGAGAAATTTCTCCCACAGACCTATAGATTTGGACACTGGTTCCCCAGTTGGTGGCACTGTTTGGGGGAGGTTCTGGAACCTTAAGGACATGTAGCCTTGTGGAGAAAGCATGTCCCTGAGGTGGCCTTTGAGGGATGTGCCTTTGTCCCATTTTGCTTGTTCTCTCTGTTTCCACAGTGCAGTTGAGATGTGACCTCAGCCTCCTGCTTCTGTTTCTGCCTCTGTGGCTGCTATTCTGAATATCTAGTCTTTTGGAAAAATATTTCAAAATAAACTCTTCCCAAAGATGCTTCTGTCATGGTGGTTTATCACAGCAACAAGAAACAACAGGTGCAAACTAGAACATTTGCTGAATTCTTTCTCCTTCCTTTGGTACTTGCTTAGCTCTCTTCTATATCAGAAGATCAAACAAACAACCCCAAAACAAACAACAAAGCCAAACAAAACTCATAAATCTCTTCTCCTTTACCCCATTCCCCTTCCCACCCCAGAGAAAAGTGTCAAGTCATCCAAAGACAGAAGTGGATGACCTCACACTGTAGAGGCCGAGTTAGAGGTGACATTAGTTGCAAGAAAATGATCATACGGCAGATATCCCATCAACCTATTGGAGCCCCCATTTCTCACCTATTAAAATAAGAGCTGCTTATGATTGTTCTGACTTCGTGGTGATGCTGTAAGAACAAATAGGTAATAGATTAAATTGGAACATGGGTCTGCATGCACTTAATCCAATGCTTGGTACCTGGCCATCTCCTCATCAATGTATCATTGTTGTTTGACCTACATTGTGCCAAAAGGAGAGATCTGTGTGGAGATGCGGTGTCTCACGGGTAGCCATCAGTCTCCTAAACAATGAGCTTCTTCACTAGGGTGGTCCATATGCTTCTCTAGGGAACTCGGATTCTCTGTCGTGTAGATGAGTTGTCCTCTGAGGACCTCAGCCACTGAAATACACACACAGGTATTCTGCATGAGAGGCTCTGTGTTCATGTATCTATTATAAATGGTTAGCACAAAATAAAATGTTGAATCACATTTCCCTAATAAAGGAAGAAGTCTAGTTCTCTTGTCTTCCTGAGGGTATCCATGACACCAGGAGGACCCCATCCAGCTGCTTTGCAGGCTGCTGCAATTTCCATCACTGAATTGGGGATGCACGCTGTCAGTGGCTGTTAACCAGCCGTCCAATTGACAGCCATAGTTTGCATCCCTGCTCGGTGTTGAGAGCATGCAATGCATCACAGGAAGCCAATCAATTATTTGCAGGAGGGATAGGAGATACCATCTCCAGCACTCCAGCCACAGCTGAAATCCAATTCTGCCGGCTGGCTTGGATTTGGAGGGGAAGTGAAAGTCACAGTTTGGAAAGAGTGGGATTGATTCTGTATGTTACGACGGATGAAAAAAACAGAACCAAGCAAAACAGAAAGGCAGCTATGGCCATACCTGACTCCAGTGTGCTCCACATGATTAATCCCAAGGAACCACAGTTAAGCTCATTGGTTGGATAAGGTTTTATTCTTTAAAAAAAGATTTGATTCATAGAACTTGAGCTTTTTTAGTTGTAAATGGGAATAATTGGGCACCCAAGCAGCACAAATGACCAGGAAGCTAAAGAGGTCTCTGTACATAGCTTTTTAAGTGTATGTGTTTTTAGAAAGCAGAAGCAAATTATCCAAGCTTTAAACCCTTTTGACTCTGTTGACCTGGTCAACTCCAGCCAAGGTGTATGAACAGGGCATTTGCTCAGAGGGCCCCTTGACAAGTCAACATAGCAGGAAACATGAAGACAGGGGAGTGTCTTAAAAACCTATCACTTAACTACACATTCGCTAAATGCCAGAGTGCCCGGCCCTCAATGTCAAGAGCTGAAAGGGATCTGTGATGGTTTGCATATGCTTGGCCCAGGAAGTGACATTTGAAGGTGTGGCCTTATTGGAGGAAATGAGGGTGGGCTTGGAGACACTCCTCCTATCTGCCTGAAGATGCCCCAGTTTGTTCCTGGCTTCCTTCAGAAGAAGATGTAGAACTCTCAGCTCTGCCTGGACACTGCCATGTTCCCAACTTGATAATAATGAACTGAACCTCTGAACCTGCAAGCCAGCCCCAATTAAATGTTGTCCTTTATAAGACTTGCCTTGGTCATGGTATCTGCTCACAGCAGTGAAACCCTAAGACAGAATCTGAGCACAACTCCCTCTAAATAAACCAAGCTAAAGCTGCTAGTGTGTTTAGTCAGACTCCTGTGATGATGGAGGAACTGTTCCTAGGGGGACTTACCTCTAATTGCAGTTTTAGATGAGGGGTCAGGAGAGACCCTGGGGCCAGCTCTCTCACACCCCAGGCTGCCAGTAGCCTGGATGGCCAGCTGCTTCCTGGCTTTACAGAGAGAGCCTCCAGAGAGCTGAAATGGACCAGGATGGCTCAACCCACAGCCCTGAACCAACAGTTTCTTCAGGCCTACACACTGGATACCATTTTCAGTGTCTGCCTTTCCCTTTCCTTTCCCTCCCCCAGCCTTCTTATCCCATCTCTTTTCTATGTCTACATTCCCTCTCCCATCCCATGAATCATGATACAAATTTCAATCCAAGATAAAAATGTACGTTATTTCACTCTTTTGGTTGTGATTAAGTTCTGTCCACAGCAAGGACATCACTGTCTCCATGGCAACCAGCACACGGTAAAGCCGAGGTGGATGACAGTGGAGAAGAAAAGTATAAAGAAGGCAAAGAGGCTTGCTACAGTTGCTTTTTAAGCACAAATAGAGGAAGCAGAATTGTCGAACCCAGGGGCTGGAGTGGAAGTGAGGAGGCCACTAAACCATAGGCCCGCCTCCAAAGAGCCATAATGAAATCAGTCTTGAGAGAAGTAAATGTCTTTTCTTTAAGGACAGCTACTAAGAGGTTGATCTGGGCAATGCCCGAGAAAATGCCACTGGCCCAGCCAACACGTAGAAAGGTTGCTGATAACAAGGACAGGCTTCTTTGTTAGTCCTTCCTTGCCTTTTCCCTGGCAGAGGCTTCTTAGACCCCAAGACATTCAGCTTTCCCTCTCTTTGATCCTGCTGAGCACTCCATCCAGGTACCCAGGACCCATGAAAGGAGAGCAAGAATTAACTGACTCTGTGTTCATACCCTATTGCTTCTGCCTGGGCACGTGGAACTCCCCCCACTGCCCTTTTAAAAGTGTTCTCTGAAGATGAACATCTATTACTGCAGGACCCTGGTTTTTTATTATCTACAATACTTTCACCAGTTTTAAGCTTATAAAAGTGTTGTAGAGGTGCAAGCAAAGTGGGCCTTAATGCTATCTATGACTCCAGGAGAAGAGCACACAGAATAATTCTCTGATAGCTGACAGGGAAATTGAGAGAGTTGTTCAAACGTTCATGCTGTTGGCACAACGGCACTTAGCACCTAGAAAATGAACAGAGGTCAGGATGTGGTTGGAGTACTTGGGACAATAGTTTTGTTAGCCTAGGTGGAGAGCTTCCCCTGCACAGCCATTGAGTCGTGGGTGCAGGAAGTGGGAGTATTCACCAGGAAGGATCCTTGTCTGGTTCCCAAGATGAATGTTACTGCTTTGGTTCTTCTGAGTCAAGACTTTACCTAGAAAAATCAAAATGATTAACTATCAGTAGATATAAGATTGATCTGATTCAGCTTAACTCCTGGCTTGGCACTTGCTAGATGGATTGGCTTTGGTAAACAACACATCCCAGCCTCAATTTCTCTTATTTAAAACAGGGGGATGACAGCTATCATCAAACGTCAGTCAAGGATTGATCCATGTAATATGTTCCTGACACATGACAGATAAAAACTAATTAATAACTTTTGACTATTGATATTCAGTCACTTTGCCCTCTTAAAGGAAGTCCCAGAGGATTCTGACAGCCTGTCACTTACAAACAAGCTCCTGATTCTTAAACTGGCGTTGAGGTCCATCCCACGTATGTCCATGACATCTGTACTATTGTTTCTGATTTTTCTGTTTTTAGGGGATGGTGTGGCCAAACTGGATTTGCTAATCACCTGTCGGCACTTGTTCTACAGTTGATTCAGCAATGCCTAGGTACCTGAGCCAACTCCATATACCTAGGCAAAAGCAACAGAGTATCAACACAAACAGAGCAAGTTTATTCTGGGCCTGCATCCTCAGAGTTGGAGGCTGCTTTGACCTTCTCCTGGTGAGCGCTGATGACTGATAACACAGTGCTTTCTTCCCTCTTGCTTTCACTGGTTAAGGGAAGAAGACGGGATGGAGAGGAACAGCGGCAGAGGGATGGGTCCTACCTGTGCTTGCTCATCCCTCTTCCTGCCTTGACCCTTTCCTTGATGTCTAGAGGAGAAATGCCGGCCCTGAAAGTGTGCATCTCTCAGTAGTCATAGCAACAGACTAATTACAGGAGGATTCACAGGGGAGGAACACCTCCCCACACACACACACATACACCAAACACTCTGCTGGACTTTCTTCCAGAGACAAAAACATTTCTAACAGGCAAACATCTTAGCACTGACTATGATCGTGAGTGGGTCTGGATTGTGTCCATGTGGCTTCCCAGCCACCCTTCTCTCTGCCTGGCCTTTCCTTCCGCAAGACCCTCAGTCCCATGAACCAAAGACCAAGACATCCTACTAACTTGCCCTGCGGTCTCTCCTCACATCATAATCAGATGTAGGTTTAGGCCTACATCCCTAAAAGAAAGTATGATCACATGTCCTGTAACGTGATACCACCCCTGGCTCTCATTGTTCATGGTCTAAGACCCAGACTCCTCACCACACTGCAGTATCGCTCTCTCTGGCCTTTAGCATCTTTCCATTTTGAGGTTCTCTCTGCATCAGGTGCTCAGAGCCAACTTACAGTTGATTAGCTCAATGTCTATTCTATCTGCTCTCCCACGTCTCAATGGTTTGCTGCCTTTTCCTCTTTTCCCAGATCAAGGTGAACTCTCCTCATGCCTCAGAGATCATTCTAAACATATTTGTTGAACTACTAGGACTACTTGGTGTAGAAACCACCAGTTTTCTCTCTGTGTGTTTGTTGATAGTTCCTACTTCCTAACGAATCTGTCGGCTTGTTGATATGACTTCCTACTAAAATGCTCCCAGGTGATGCAGAGCATATCTTATTTATCTCTGTGAGCTTTATGCCAATCACGTTTCCTAGCATACAGCAAGAACTGAGTAAATATTTTTGTTAAATGAATTCTCTAATAAATTTTACATTTCCAAAGCCCAAATCAAGTGTATATAATGAGATATAAGCATCAAGCTAAGACAGCAGGAGCATGTTCAGGTCTGAAGACGGGAACAAAGAATGTGAACAGAGAACCTGCCACACTATAAGATTTTTTTTCAGCAGTTCTGGGAGGAGCTGAAATAATCACTATATTAAGGAAATTTCGAGGGAGTTAAAACTAAAGCAATCTGCCTGGCATTGTGTGCAAAAGCACGGGGTGGTCCCGGTCTAAGCAGGGCCCAGGTTAGAAACACATTGTGGAACTCTTATCTACACACTTTGACTCTAAAAATATACTCTAAAACAGCTGGATTCATGTGCAGAGCCTTGGTGACAAAGATTTTTAATACTGTGTAGATGAGGGACTTGTATAGCTCCTCACAGACCCACCTCCTTTATGAGTCTCTTTGCAGTGTCTGCTGTGTGTTTGGATGACCAAGTACAGGCACCTTCCCAATGTGTTCTGTATGGTCAAGTGTTCAGGTCAATGCTAACTTTAAAAATCTATCCCTACAAGTAAAAGATAGAGATTCTGTTATTACTCACAAAGCCATGGCTCCTTACGACCTTTTATATTAAAACATTATGCATCTTTTGGCCTCTGCAGTTTTCTGATTACCAGTGACAGCGATGCTCATGATATAGCCATTGTCCTAAAAATACCTCTGTGGTTCTGTCAAATGTTGGTATCGTGTCTAATCTACAATGACTAAATCCCACAAGATTTCCCTGCAGTGAGCAAAAAATAAACAAATGAACAAAATATAAAAAATAATTCCTGTTCTGGTCATTAATGTCTTGTTACATAGATGTAGGACACCGTTTCTCTTCACACTATAGCAGGCATGTTTCTAGGGTAGGGTCTCTGCATCCTTACATACTGTCACCAGAAAGGAGGAGAACAAAAATCCCATGAGCTACATGAGAAAAGCAGCCCTGTGCCTTTGAGTAGATCTTTCATCAAGACAGGCCCTGAAGAGCCCACAATACAGAACCAGCCACCAACTGCAGTTCATCCAGTAGTCCATCCATGGGGTCTGTGGAGATGGCTGTGTAATTTTGTTGTGGCTGCTCACATCAAAAGGGCTGTACAGGGTAAAGGAAGCCCCAGTCAACAGCATGTCAGCAGCATTCTGCTGGCCCCGTTCTTTAGAAGAATTTTAACAAAATACCTTTAGTTGTGGTAGAATTGTGGCACAGTGCTCACACTTCTACAGAAAAGAAAAGAAAGTTCTAGGAACTTGCTCTTTGGAACAATCAAAAGCATTTTGGAGGTTACACGTGGAGTTTCAGCAAGGCTAGTCAGTATGCCTCTCTCTCCTTCCTTTCCTAATTCTATCTACCAAATTGAGTAATGTGAGATGCTACTGTTAGCATGATCTTGGACTGGGCACTGAAAAATAGGCTCTACACAGGGGTACCTAGAATGATAAACCAGACAGAGACTCTTGGCTTCTGTTCTGTGACAACTTGGATCTATGTGTGGTTTCTGTTTGTAAATCTGCCATCTTAGGATAGGTAAAAGAAAAGCAAACACTGTCTGCCCCTCTCATGCAGTTGGTTTCTAGCTTCTGAGAACAGCAGGGGGCCTTACTGTCAGCCCAGGGCTGAAAGCTGCTCAGATAACTTTCCGCTTAGGCTAACAGTATTCTTACAGAACACACTCCAAGCACAGAATCAAACTCTGAGTAAATACAAGGCAAACACAACCATTAAAACCCAAACATTCTGTTTTCTTCACAGGCTGACCACAATTTAACTTCCTGAAACTGACAATCCAAATCTTTTGACTTATGGATCACCAGTCCCTGTGTCAAGATAACAATTTTAATAGGGCAACATTGAAATAATCAGACGTTTAAAAAACACTAGCCCATCCCCCCCCACCAGGGGCAGAAAATGCCTTTCTCAGTGCATTAAACTAGATGCATGGTAAACCCGGATTCTGAATGAATGAATGAGCATGAACGAGATTTACCTAAGAGCTACCCAAATAGAAAAAAAAAAAAAAAAAAAAAATGTGGGCACCGATCTGCTTCGAAGGAACAAGGCTGAACCAGACATCTGTTCAGATTTCTCCTCTCTCACCCGTCCCCAGTGGTTAATGATATCTGAAGCGCTTAAGCCTTGCACATTCCTTCACTAATTAAATTCCTGCAAAGCTGTCTCATGAATCAGGTGCTTTGTGGAGCAAGAATACAGACCCTGATTTTGTGAGGCCGTTGGCTGCCTAGGCTCAGGTAGGAGTGCAGTGTGCACACTGGGTTTGCTCAGATGCTCTGCAAAGAGCCTACAAGAGTCTCCGTTCTTTAAAGAGCTTCCTTCGCTTTTTACTACCCGTCCTGTCAGACAGGGGAGGTGGGAGTTAAGTTGCCTAAGACAAGATGGAAGAATGTAAACAAACAAACAAAGAAGCAGAATTTAAGAATATGCAAATGCCTTTCTAGATTGGACAAGATGGTAGAGTCAGTCAGCAGGAAATTAAGGGAAGGGAATGCTTTTCCCAAAGCAGAAGTCCTCTCTCATTTGGCAGTTACGAGTACATTCCATTCTTTCATTTGTTAACACTTAAGGCTGCGTGAATGTCCCGTGGACCCCTCACTGCTATGGACTCACATTTGGACTTGACCCCTATTTTCACGGATCATTCTTTCCACATCTACAACCTCAGAAGCCTTTTAAGCTCACACCAGAATAAGCCATGTGGTTCAGAGAGGAGATGGTCATTGGCAAAGGAGTTGGTGGTGAGAAGTTTCCAAGTGATGGTTGCCTTTTCTAGGAAGACGTTGTATGGGGATGCAGGGAATTGCCTCAGTTGAGAGTATTCAATGCCTACTGTGCACTGTAGAAAAGGATGCCCAAAGTCACCTGTGGTAAATGTCTCCCATGCCGCAGCACCAGTGCCAAGCACTTCACATGGATCCCCTGAATCTATGACAACTTGAGGTGGTGATTTCTCCCTTACTGTACAGCTGAATTTAACATGTAGGGAGACTGACTATCTGAGTGGGTACAGGGAATTCCCCCCTTATTTCTTTTCTGTCTTTCTTCCTTCCTTCCTTCCTTTCTTTCTTTCTTTCTTTCTTTCTTTCTTTCTTTCTTTCTTTCTTTCTTTATCACCTTAACTGAAGGCACAATTGTGGTCTGGAACAGATACATCACAATGCAGAGCAAAGATGTAAATAGTGACCAGGCATCACAGGACAAAAGATCTCAGAGAAGGTGAAACACCCAGACCAAGGTGGCTTTGTGGTTTTCAGCAGAGAGACAACATAGGGGACCAGCACAAATTCTAGATCTGATAAAAACGAGCAGGAAGGAGACAAGAAATCATTCTAGTTTAGGTTAAAACTGGAAACACAAAGACACAAAGGTATAAATAATTAGCAACTGTGACCCAAAACCCTATCTCTTCCAGTCTCTTGTTCTTCCTTAACAGGGAAAACAAACACTATAGACTGACCCAGAGCACACACCCTTGAACACCCATGTCACCTGGTGTCTGCCCGGCCTCCATCTTCCTTCCTCCTGCCACTGGACAGTGTCTGGGCCCACATTCTCATCTGTCTTCTAGAACTACCAAGAAAGGAACATTGCCTAGGGCCTCACGTTTATCACAGCTGGTCTGAAAGAGCATCCATCCTGCCCAAACCTACCCAGCAGAACTGTCTGTGAGCCCTGAGTGCTCTTTGTATTTTTTATGGGATATTTTATTTATTTACATTGCAGATGTTATTCCCCTTCCCAGTTTCCCCTCTACAAACTCCTTATCCCATTCCCCTCCCTCTGCTTCTATGGGGGAGCTCCTCCACCCACCCACCCACTCCCACCTCACCACCCTGGCATTCCCCTACACTGGGGAATCCAGCCTTCACAGAACCTAGGACCTCTCCTTCCACTGATATCAAATAAGGTCACCCTCTGCTACATATGCAGGAGAAGCCATGCCAACCTCTTCAGCTCCTTCAGCACTTCAAATGCAAACCTCCCTTACGACTTGTCTACCCAGACAGTGTAAACCGAGCCTTTAGGACTTAGTTCAATGGGTACAAACAGGTTGGAATTCAGGAAGAGCACAATGATAACCCGGGTAAGCTGATGGTGTGGAGTTGTATGGAGAGCACCAAGGTCTTTGATAGTTGAAATTCCTTCTGCACCCCTGCTCTGTCACCCTTAGTCCCTACCCTAGGGTCACCTAATGGTCCAAAATGGCTACTAGGAGACAAAAAAAAAAAAAAAAAAAAAGAAAGAAAAAGAAGTCTCATGTGATCTGTGTGTAATGTTCTTCGTTTTAAGGAGAAACAATCCTGGCCAAGTCATCACAATGTCCCATTATACATCTGTGGCCACAACATAGTCACCTGTTATTAGGGCGTGTGGAAAATGGAATCTGTCGAGGGAGTTTATTACATGCAGTTTTAGTTTCATTTCCTGCTGCTGTGATAGACTAGTCTGACAAAAGCCACTTCAGAGGGAAAGGGTTTATGTGGCTCACAATTCAAGGTTGTAGTCCATTGGGAGAAGACAAGGCGGCCAGAACTTGAAGCAGTTAGTAATGTTATATCCACAGTCAAGAGCAGAGGGCAATGCATGAATGCCTGAATGCTTGCTAGTGTTTGGCTCCATTTCTCTATGCTTATGTAGACCTAGATCTTCGGCCTGGTACCACCCACAGTCAAGATGGGTTCTCCCACAACAGTTAATGTAGGCAAGACAATTCTCCACAGGACAGTCTAATCTAGACAACCTCTCATTAAGGCTCCCTTCCCAGGGGATTCTACAATGTGTCAGGCTGACGACATTAACCATCACACACAGACTGCAAATAGGGCTTATGTTAATACAGATGAAAGTGGATATTGGACAGATAATTGGTGGTCCACGTAGGGTTCACTTTCTCTTGTAAACCATCTTCGGTCACTTGCTTCCTGTCCTCCTTGCCTGCCCCTCCCACAGCTGTGTCTGTATTCCTGTTAGAACATTGGTAATTTCACAGAGGAAACAAGGATTAAAACTATCAAGGTTATTTCCAAGTTCTACAGGCTACCACTGTGACTGGAGCCAGTTTTGGGAGATGGAGCATGTGGGTTCAACACCAAACCAAAAACAAGTTTAAAATGCAGATTTCAATTTCTACCAAATGGATATCTTTTTTGGTATCAGTTACTAGGGAACTAACTGTCCAGACTACAGTGGTTGGCAAGGGTTTTTAGACCCGGCAGTAACAATTTAAAAGTCCATAACATGAATGTCAGCCAATCTCCTTTTAAATTATACTTCTACGTTTTTACAAATGTAAGATGGCTGTTAAGAAAAAGATGGAGATGTGCTCACAGCTGAAGTTGCATTTTAATTATACTTATGACTCTGTCTCTTGATGCTTTTTTGGTGGGGGCAAGAAGTAAAATGAGAATATTTTAAGTGAAATATTAAAGGCCAGCACCAGAGGAAATCATACTAATGTGACATAAAACCTTTTAGGAATTATAAGACTAAATGTCGCATGATGCTACGCAACATCAGTGACGTCATTCTTGTTCTTCGTCTCTTTTATGAACACTTTCTGTCTTAACCATATTTCCTGAAAGGTCCATGGGCTTTAACTTGGATATACCAGCAATGTCTCCACATTACATTCTCCCCACAGCCACCTTTCCCCTGTCCTCCCAGGTGCTCTGTCCTTTCCGGCCTTTCACCGGCTTATGCCAAGTCTTAGCCTCTTAGACATCTGAGCTAAAGTTTCCTCATCATAACCTCTTTTCATGCCCCATCTAACATTTCTTCCTGTCTCCCAGGGCCTCTTCCCCCTCTCTACTCACCACATGGGCTAAGTATTTGTTGATTAACAGATTTGGGGCTCGCATGCCCATTAAATTCTGCAGACATAAATTTATGATCCACAAAAATTCAAGGTCCCAGGAAATCTTTCTTTTAAAGTCAGAAGAAATAACTGCATTTAATAATAATAAATGGGTAACATATTCAGTCTCAATTAGATTGAGTGCTACACCAAGTCGTAAAATATCATTCTTAATATTTTTTTCAATATAGGAATGAGTCCATAAAGATAAAGCTCCCTGAGGCCCCAAAAATCATGCTGATACTCAATACTAACTTTTCAAAATATAAGTAAATAAAAGAACAAATGTGGAAAAAGAGAGACTTGAAGTGCTTACTTTAAAAGTGTGTTTTTCTCGAAAATTCTCCATTTCTAAGCTTATTCTCTTGATCCAGGGTTGATCAGCAGTCCATGTATGAGGCTTCCTTTTGGGTTTGATAAATGGATGCATCTGGAATGTGACAGGATACTGTGTTATTTTGTTCACATAATAGCCTTTTTGATGGCTCATTAAAAATGAGAGACTTCTCATGATTTCTATAAAATATACACCACATTCTCTCTGCTATCGAAGTTCCCTTTCCAGTCCCTAAAACTTAAATTTCTGTGTGTCAGGGCGAAATGGAATGTGTGTTAGCCCTGCTCCCGGGTACACATAGAAATGCCATCTTTCTCTCTTCAAATCAGTCTGATTCACTCACTGGTCTGTGTTCGATGTCTGATTGAACATTTACTCATTAGGACTGGAACCGCATGGAAGCATTGGTAGTGCTTTCCTTGGGGTCTTATGATTGGAGAGTTTACAACATTCAGAACCTGTCTAGATAGTTTTCTTTCTGAGTAATTTACGCTAATTTGAGCTTGAAATTAAAAGAATTGTAACTATAGGTTTTTTTTTCTATTGTGGGGGAAAGAGAAGGTGCACAAAATATTTTCTAAAGAGCTGACATTATCTTGCAATTAGGAGTCTCATTTTTTTAAACATACACATAATTACTGCTTACCCAAATAAAGTTGAGAAGATAAATCAAGCTTTTTCTTTGTACTACAGATTATAGTCAGCGTCATGAACTGCTGCTTCATCCTAATTACTTTTCTTTCACAAACGTCACCTGGACGTTTCTAACATGGTAACCAACTGACCTAGTTTTAAGCTATGGAATGAAGCTTCCTACGTGGTCAGTTTTCGGTCTTCACAAATGCTCTGTGACAATTTTTCCGTCCATGGGATTTAAGTGGTTTTGAGATGTTGCCTAGCTTTTGGGTGGTGAATGTCTACCAACCCCACTTAGAGCAAAGCATGCCTTTCTTATCTTGAAGGAAAAGCTGCTGATTCCCTGACTGCCTGCTCTCAGGGAGGGTTCTTGTTAGCTTAGTCAAGAGTCTCTCTTCGGCCTTGTCCACTGGCTTCATCTTGTCTGTAGAGCTGGGAAGAACACCTCTGCAGTCTCCTCCCCGTATACACTTCTTAAATGTGGAGGTACAAGGCCGGCCAGGCTTTGGGTTTTTTTTACACAAGACAGCTCAAGTCCCACTTTCTGTCCTTAAACAGGTGACAAGGTTTATCCATACAGTGGAATTGAAAATGAAGTGTTGCTGGTCACAATATGGGTGAGTCTCAAATTTATTCTGCTATGTGAAAGAAGCCACATGTTCTGTGAGTCTGTCTATGTAAATTTCCCAGAAGAGGCAAAGCTACAACATAGCAATCATTTGTTGCCCCAGGTTGATGGGTTTCCTCCCTGGGATGATGTAGCTTGATGGAATTAGATAGTGCCAAGGGCTTTCTAGAATGGTGCACATACTCAATATATTAAACATACACATACGTGATGAACTGTCTGTTTTAACACATATGCACAAAATCTAAAATGGTTCTCTGAAGATTCTCCACTTCTGCATGCCACCCTCCAAGTGTGGGAACTAAGAAGATAGGCTTCCAAAGGCCTGACTGGACAGTCAGTATGCTGGTATCTCAGGGCTACGGACAGAGGTTGAAGGTAAAATATGTCAGAAAGAATGAGAAGCTGATATCCATCCATCCATCCATCCATTCATCCATCCATCCATCCATTCATTCATTCATTCATATGTTAATTCATTTGCTCAGCATCTACTGGGCGATGAATTCTATGATAGGGACTGGAATAGAACTCTTCCAAGATTTAAGATCTGTTCCCAGTCCCCAAAACGCAGAAGACTAGCTAGTCTTTTTCATGACTTACTAGGAGCACAGAGCCAACTTTATCTTTGATTGTCATTTGGCAAATAAAAGACAAGCAAAAGTCTATCACAGCTGCCCTTCCTAGCCCACAGAGCTACAATGAATTAAAGGGAACCACGAAGCCATGTTTGTACTTCATAAAGCAGTGTAGAAACTACTAGGCAATAGTACTATATCATTCTAGCTTAATGCTGATTTTTTTAATAGCAGAACTACATGTTTTGCTTGTTTTGAGACCAGCATCCCTGTCTCTCTATAATAGTTATTTGTGGAAGAGAGAAATTTGCTTTCTACTATAAAAATAGAGTATGACCATTGTAAAAAAAATAACATTCTCAAAAGTTTATTTGAATCAACATATTGTCCCTCAGATAATGTTACTATTACCATTGTAGTATATGTTCCTAGGTGGTAATAATTATTGATTAAGTGCACGAATACTGCTTGGGACAGGTTTTATTATTATCCACTTAACTTTGAGGCTAACATCACATCTGTGTCTAATTTTTTTTATTTGTGAAATTAAGGGAATAACAAAAGCTAATAGTTCTGAGGATTAAATGAGATATTGGACATATAGCATTTGACAAACCATTAACAGATATTATTAACAGTAAACATATATAATAACTATATACATATACACTTGCTTTATGCACTCATGCATAGTTGCACTCTTATAGACATAATATATGTATTCACAGTATGTACACACCTACTAATTAAATATGTGCATATACATATAGCCAAACTCGTACTTGCCACAAGTATGTCTATACATATGCATACAGAGACACAACACTTTTGCCTGTTTTCTACTAATGAGGCATTATTAAACACACGTCTTAGTCGGTTTCTTAACTCACTTAGTAATTACTCAAATGAGACTCCCAAGTATAAGGGAAACTTATTTGAAGTGAAAACATTCATTCAAGCACTTCAAAGAGTGAAAGACTTTACAGTCCCCACATGAAAGTTTCCAGACTCCAGGTGTTTGCCTTACAGGAGTGTGGGATGGCTCTTATTTTGAGAGTTGCTCTCCTTCCCTTTTCTAGAAAACTGTTGGTTCACCTTACTGGCTGGTTTTGTGTCAACTTGACACAAGCTGGAGTTATCACAGAGAAAGGAGCCTCAGGTGAGGAAATGACTCCATGAGATCCAGCTGTAAGGCATTTTCTCAACTAGTGATCAAGGGGGGAGGGCCCAGCCCATTGTGGGTGGTGCCATCCCTGGGCTGGTAGACCTGGGTTCTATAAGAAAGCAGGCTGAGCAAGCCAGGGGAAGCAAGTCAGTAAGTGACATCCCTCCCTGGCCTCTGCATTGGCTCCTGTTTCCTGACCTGTTTGAGTTAGTCCTGACTTCCTTTGGTGATGAACAGCAATGTGGAAGTGTAAGCTGAATAAAGCCTTTCCTCCCCAACTTGCTTCTCGGTCATGATGTTTGGTTCAGAAATAGAAACCCTGACTAAGATATTCATAAAGATGACCTCTTGAGGGTAGGGTCTGAAAGAACAGACACACATCATAGGGAACCAATCAGGAGTTGAGAGAGGCAAAGGGGGAGGGTCCAGAAAAGATGGCAGAGAGAAACAGATCTGGCCTCTAGGGACAGAAGAAAGGGGCCAGAAGAGAACTTTCCAGGGACAGACTGACCACATACACTCACAGCCCTCGGCTGCCAATTTCTTAGTTTAGGTGTGTGGTGACGAAACACGTGTCCCATCTTGTGCTCCTAAATGTCGATGAGATCACTGGTTCTCACGGTTATGTCGCTGAGTGGATTTAGGGTGCATCGGGGAAAGGAACAGTGTTTTGCACCTGAGCTGTGAGGTGGTAAAGGAAACAGTACATTCACAGAAAATGGGCAGATTACAACATGAAGGTTAATCCCAGTTCAGCCAACACTGGCCTCTCTGAGCTCCTACAGCAGGCTGAATAGTGTGCTCCAAATTTCATTTCACCCAGAACTGACACTCCTGGACTTTAGAATAAGATCTATACGTAAATCATATTTACAGATAAGACGTAAATATAGCTAAGGTTTTAGACGACATGCTCTTGGGCTTAGGGTGACTCTTAAATTCAATGACTGGTGTCCTTATGGGAAGGGAAAAGGGCACAGGAGGACTGAGGCAGGAAGCATGTCCCCCATGTGGGGAATGCCTGGGTCTCCAAGACCTCGGGGTGCAAGGATGGATTCTTGCAGAAGGAGTCTGACCCTGTTAATCTGGAGTTCAGATTTCTGGACTCTGAAGTTGTGAGACCACAATGTATTTCTATTGTTTTAAGGTGTCCGGCTTTTAAAATCTTTGTTCTTGCAAAGCCGTGTCAATTAACACAGTGCTTAGACTCACTAAAATCTTAGGGTGGGCGTCATGACTCCCACTGAACACAGCTGACTTAACGGTGAATCTGAATTAATCTAATTTTGAAATGATGAGATGACCTTAGCTTTCCAAAAAGGTTACTTTATGGAAATACAGGAGGAGAATTGCCTTTAAACCACAAACCTCACTGAGATCTGTCCAATCATCTTCCACAAATCCCACCTTGACCTTCGTTGATTATAAGAGGTGGGGGGAGGTGTTTTGTCTGCATTTTTGTTCCTTGTCTCCTCTGGAAAGCCTCAGATTTGGCCCATCCCATTATACACTTCCGGTATATTAGATTTTTTTCCATTTTAAATGTTTGTGTGTGTGTGTGTGTGTGTGTGTGTGTGTGTGTGAGCATGTGGTTTTGTGCACTTCAGTGCAGTTGGTCAAGAAAGCTAAAGGTGTCAATACGCTGGAGCTGGAGTTAAAGACAGTTGTGAGCTGCCTGGTGTGGCTTCTGGGAACCAAACCCTGGTCCTTTGGAAGCTCAGCAAGTTCTCTTAAATACTATCTCTCCAGCACCTCCTTTAAAATGTACATACGTTATTGCTTCTAGACCAGAAGCTGGGTTTTAGTTCTCCTTCCCGTCTTGCAAGATGGTGGATGAAAAAACCAAAAAGCCTGATACTCAGGAAAAAAAACCCACAGCCAAGAAGGCTGGCCGTGCTGCTGGTGCCGCCAGTACCCCAGGCGCTGGCACACCGGCCACTGGCACAGCCAAAAAGAGTGACCCTGAGGTTAAAAGGCCCAAGAAAGGGAAGCCCCATTTGCAGCCAAAAACCCTGTCCTGGTTAGAGGAATTGGCAGGTACTCCCGATCTCTTATGTATTCCAGAAAAGCCTTCTACAAAAGGAAATACTCAGCTGCCAAGACCAAGGCTGAAAAGAAGAGGAGAAAGGAGAAAGTCCTTGCTGCTCTTACCAATTAAAAAAAAAAAAAAAAAAAAAGATGGTGGTACCCGGGTGGCGAAGCTTTGAAAAATGCCTTGGCATTATCCTACTGAAGATGTGCCTCGGAAGCAGCTAAGCAATGGCCAAAAGCCCTGGATTCAACACGTGAAAAGGCTACGTGCTCTGGGACTGTCATGATCATCCTCACTGGGCGCACAGGGGCAAGAGAGTGGTTTTTTTTGTTGTTGTTTTTTGTTTTTGTTTTTTGTTTATTTTTATGACACATTTGGGCAGGGGCTTACTACCTGTGACTGAGCCTCTTGACCTTGACCAAGTTCTTCTGTGCAGAACACACCAGAAGTTTGTTATTACCACCTCTTCGAAAGCTGATCTTGAGGTTAAAATCCCCAAGCACCTGAACGATGCTTACTTCAAGAAGCAGCTGCGAAAGCCCAGGCACCGGAAGGGAGAGATCTCGTACCAGATCACAGAGTAGCTCCAGGTTAATCAGAAAACTCAAGGCTTGCAGATTTTGCCAACAATCAAAGCTGTTCCTCAGCTCCAGGGCTACCTGCGACCTCAGTTCTCCCTGACAAATGGGATGTATCCTCACAAACCGGTGTTCTAAATTGCCAACAACCCGATTAAACAGCTTCATACTTTCTTTAAAAGTATGTATCTAATATGTATGAGTGTTTGTCTGCCTGTGTATCTGTGCACCACTTGTGTGGCTGTGGAGTTACAGAAGGTTGTGAACTGCCATGTAGGTGCTGGGAACCGAACCTGGGTCCTCTGGAAGAGCACTCAATGGCTCTTAACCGTGGAGCCAGCCCTACAGCTCCAGTTCTGTCATTTTAAACTTCAAATAAAACATGTCATAGTGAGCTCTGGAAACAGCATCCTTGCTTGATTCTCTTGCCTTTAAAAATTCCCCTCTCCTTGCCTACTGTTGAGAAAGCCTGCATGTAAATACCCATTCACAGTTCCTTGCTTGCCTTCAACTCCTCCAGTCAGCCTTCTCCCATGCACCCAATGCTTGTGTAGTGTGGTGGTGGTAATGTGTGTGTGTCTGTGTGTGTGTGTCTGTGTGTGTGTGTATGTTTGTATATACATATATGTAAATAGATATATGTATACATAATAGCTTATATGTGTTGTGTGGTACACTTCAAATATGATTTTATTTGGTTGCATCTGTTGTAAATTCTTGAGGTCTGGGGATGCAACATTCATGCTTGTATCTGGACACTAGCTGTGTCATGGTACTTTTATGTAGTCGCACGAGAACTGAATTAAAGCCATTAAACAGTTAAATCTAAGAGTCGCCACCACTATCTCTGAGGCTGTGGCAGATGTCAATCATGGATCCCGACCTCCATTTTTTTCTGCTAAAACAGGTTTGTTCAAGTATGTGTCAGAAATTCTTCCAACCAAGGAAAAGCAGAGACAGGTGGCAACCCAGGGATGGCATTACAACCTAGTTCTGGATGGTAAGATGTCCAAGAAAGTCTGTGTCTGATCTAGAAGAGGTGGTGAGAGGAAGGAGTGAGATTCATCCCCTCACAGTGCGCTTTCATGCGCAGCTTTTGCCCACCCCAAGAGAGGGTTCGGTGTGACTGCACTGTGTCCTTGACTCTGAACTTGGCACATGAGGGGACCATTAAGCCAATCAGCAATGGCTACTTGCCTAGACTGTCGTTATATGAGGAAAACAATGTATCTCTCTTCTTTAAATAAAGTTGTAAGAAAAAAAATTGAACAGAATTTCAATGAAAAAAAAGGTCTTGCTGATGCTTCTGTAAGTGGAGCATTCAAGTTCTAAAAGTCAAATTTACTTTTGTCTTCTATAGCGATACCAAACAACTGAAGTCACTTAACTTGTTCCAACTGCACTTACTGGACATATAAGAGTGCAGGTGATAATCTTGTCTATGGAAACTGATTGGTTTTACACACACACACACACACACACACACACACACACACACACACACACATATATCTTAAGCAGTGTATACACTTAACAGCAAGAGATTGCATTTACTAAGTATCCCCTATATGTTGGCTGAAAGCTTTTCCTTTTCTTATTTAATACTCATACTAGCTATACAATGTTGCCTGAAAAACATTTTTTACCCAATACAAACAAAAATGTTTCTCTTACAAAAAAAATTCCTAGCTTTCTGCACTTATACTTAAGATCCTTTTTCAGATATATTAACATAGGACGCTGGTGATCTTTCAAGAGATCAAATTTTTTTTTTCATATGGATTGTTCTTACACCTTGTGAGTTTTCTGGGGTATTTATTGTTTTTTGAACAGTCATTTTTGTTTGTCTTTACCACAGGTCTTGCTTACCCCAACTTTATGGTGAGCTATGAAGCCAGAAGTCTAAGTTCTTTCTCCGTATTCTTCTCCAAACTCATCCTGGCCAGTAACCCCCAGAGTGCAGAGCCCAGTGCAGCCTTTTCACCTGCTGTTGGGCTTCTGGTTGGCTAGTGTGGAGGCTGAAGTCATTGATTTGAAACTGTCTCTTTTCCTTACTATAGATTATTCAGCACTGTATATTTCATTCTAAGCATTGCTCAAATTCCACCTCCCAAATTTTAATATGCTGTTTCCATTTTTATTCCACTCAAAATACATTCTGAGTTCATTTTTTGATTGCTTCCTGGTCCCATGAGTTCTTTGGAAATATGTTACCGAGTGTCTCAATATAAGGAGATTTTCCAGGGTTCTTCTTCTTATTGATCTCAGATATAATTCTAGTATAACCAGAGGATGTGTTTTGTGTGATTCAGATCTTTTAAGATCTACTTAGCTTTTTAATGGCTCAGAATTCCTATGTAAATAAACATTGTGTGCATTTCGAAAGAATGTGTACTTTTGATGCTGCTAGCACAGAGCTCTGTAAATGTCAATTAGGTTATACGTCTTTTTCAAGCTCTTTAAACCCTAACTGAAATTTTCATTAGTAATTGATACAAAAGTATCAATTACCATTAGAAGACTTTTGCATTTCCCATATAATTGCAAAGTATCTCGGTCCCTCTGCAGCTCTACCAGCTTCCTGCTTCATGGATTTGGAAGCCTTGTGATTAAGCACATAAACATTAGGATTAATAAGGCCTCTTGGATTGATTCCTTCTGCATTATGAAATAACCTTTACTTCCCACAGCAGGACTTTTGCTCTGAAATTGACCCAATTTGTTGTTAGCCTCATCACTCACGGGGTCACTGTGAGCACAGGACATCTCCCACACTTACACTTTGACCTACTTTTATCTTCATAAAGTATGTCTTCCACAGTGGGCAAACATTTGAATCTTGCTTTTTAATCCAACAGGAACATCTCTACCTTTTAATTGACTGTTTAATAGTTATCAATGGCTACCTAATGAATTACTTTAGCTGTGGCGAGCTTACAGCAAACACTTATCATCTCAGCTTCTGTGGGTCAGGAATGCAGCTCCGGCAGCGCCTCTGGCTCAAGGCTCTAATGTGAAGAGAAATGAACAGTTCATCATAGGTAAAGAAGAACGACGGTCCATCAATTTGCTTTATACTCTGTGCAGGTTTATTTGTTAATTTGAAATCCTATCGTCTATCATATGCAATCTTTCTCGCGATCCTCACTTCTGACTCATTCCTGACCCCATCCAATCACTCCTGGTTTTGAAAATCATAGGCGTCATCTGCCAGAGGGTTGAGCATCTCCAGAATATGCTGAAATCTGCTCTGCAGAACACAGCCGTCCACTGTTGCAGCCGAAATGGCAGCTCTCACTGAGGAGCTGGCGTGTAACATGAGACCTTAACTTAACACATGTGCTGAATTTCTGAATTGTGTGGGGCGTTCTGCTCTGCTGGCAGGGAGAAAAGTCATGTTCATCATTCAGATCATCCCTGTAACACCCAGTGTGTGGAGCTCAGTGCGGAACTCCAGACTGATGGCATCCCTGCGGTCCTTGCCCTGGACCAGTCTTTGCCATGGTTTTGTTTCACTCTCCTCCTTCCGGGCCATACTGTGATCTCTCATAAATATCCTTCCCTTTTCCTTAACATCACATCGTGTTACCAATTCTTTGAAAGTATGAGTTCCTTGATTTTAAGCCGCTGCTACTAGTTCCTGCCTATCAGGCATGACAAAGAGTCTCAGTAACTGAGAAATCTGAGTATTGAGAAAGTAGAAACCCATGAACTGAAGGAGGACAGCAGAGGAACAGGCTGGGAAGCAGGCAGCAATCAAGGTATGTGAGAGAGCAAGAACTGATATCTAGCTCCTAACCTGAGCTTGCCCCACCAGGGTACCAGCCTTGGAATGGGTTAGTGCCAACCATCAACATTGGTCTAGCCTACTCATGGGCATGCCAGAGGAGGGCAGCATGTCTTATGAGGGTAACCCCCACAAAAGTAAGAGAAATGATTCATTAAAAGGACATCAGGTTTAAAGGAAATTGTTTAGAAGAAAATGGTAGGGTAGGGAATAGATTCTGGGCAGGAAAGTAAAACAAAACAGAACAAAAACAATCCAAGCAAATGTTTGGATGTATAGACACAGCATTTAAAATGAATTATTTGTAATCCTTACTAGCTATTCTTAGTAGTAATTCTTAGTGGCTATTAGTGTTTCCAATAGTGAAACTCCTGGAAACAGTTCCATTTTTCATCCTGGTCCAGAAAAAGCTGTTGAATGAAGTCTTAAAGGGCAAACCACCTATGGCTTAGGAAAGACCAAGAAAGTGTCACAAATGTATGGGTCAGTGCAAATCTTGTCTACCAAAACTGCTTAGCAAGAGTGTGGACGCTCCAACGCAACACGGAAACCCAAATGGAACCCAGCGGAAAGCGTCGTCTTTGCTGTTTGCAGCTGCAGGTAGGTTAGCAGAAATTAAATTTCACCGAAGCTTACCTAAGGCTACTGAGGGGTCATTAGGTTTTCAAGGATTCTGTACATTTTCTGAAAGCACTCTGGTTCCATTTGGAAGTGTGGCGGGGGAACCCAGCATGGGAATATTGTGATCACAGTTGCAGAGTGTGTGGTGGGGGGGAACCCAGCATGGGAATATTGTGATCACAGTTGCAGAGTATGAAACCTGATTTAATACTCAAAGGTCATTGTGCTGATTTATTGGAGGGAACATTTCACATTACGATGGGAAATTACAGGGGCCAGTGAACTGCCATTGAGGTAGGTCTGTATCGTTGGTGGTCTAGCCTCCACCATATTTTTCATTCTGTACTAAAGAGTTCTGGAATGAAACCACATGGCCGTTGTTTCCCCCAGAACCTTCTCTGGGAACAAGATATATATCTCATGTGGCTCTCCCAGAAAAAAAAAAAAAAATTGAAATAAATAAATACCCCATCTGTTGCCATCCCTCAGTGGTCCTTAATCTCTGCTGGTTTCTCTGTGCTGGGTTCTCACACAGTGGGAGACTCGGGGGCAGGCAGCTGAGGTGTGGCGCAGCAGCCTGGCAGCTTTTCTCTGACATACTCGTCTCTCCAAATCTTGTTAGTCGAATGTTATGGTAACACATCTTTTCTGTGTACTGCTTTGAGCGAAGTTATGAAAGCTGCTGTCTGAGGGACATTGCCAGTCCGTTCCCCGCATGAATGCTTTCAGGAAGAAGTGTCATTTGAGTTGACTTGTAGGGACCAGTAGGGTTTATTGTGGAGAGAGAGGGCAACAGGGATGGAAAGGAGAGAATGTTGTTGGGATGCAGAAAGGGATCTCTTAGGCAGTGTCCTATGATGTGCGTGTTTGGGGTGGAACAGGGTATGAACTGTGGGTGAATCTACATGAAGGTTTGTGCATGTGTAGGTGTTTGAGCACACACCTGAATGTGTGTGTAAAAGAGATAAAAAATGTATATTTTGTGGGTGTGTCTTGGATGAGGAGCTTAGCAAAGAATGAAGCTATCGTGATAGGCTAATCTTGTCTGAGTCCTTTGATCCATATGTGTAATTTTGGTTCTTTATAAACAGAATACTCCCCGTTCACAGCCTCTGCTCCACACTGAACCACGGGTGTGCAACTAGCTTCAAATACTGATATTTCTTTTTGAAAATATGTCTTTAAAAAGAATAGCCTTGTTCAAGATCAAGCCAGACTCCTCACTCAGGTTGGACTCAGAAGTTTGAGTCTACACTACTCAAGGTGATATTTTTCCTTCCTGGCTTCAGAACCTGTCTCACACCCCTGAATTCTTCCCTTGCTTTACTGACTACATTATAGAACCAGGATGGGATGATTCCTACTTATTTTGATTTATTGCATTTTTTAATATTTTACGTGTAGTGTGCTTGCTCTTAATTTACGAAGAATATGTATGGGATGATTAAATCTATCCATCTTTAAATAACAAAGCACACAGCAAATTAGGTTGTCCTTGACTTATACAGCATCCTTGATTACATTTTGGGCAAGTCAGTGGTCCTCAGGAACATGAAGGTATCTCTGTGCTTGCTGGCAGTGCTATTAGAGATTAAACACCAAACAATCTGAAAGCAAAGCAATCTGTAGCACCCCCGCCCCTGCCCAGGAGAGAGGGCAAAGCTCAGAGAGCTTCCTGGACGATCCAGGGACACCATGGCTCCACTAATGTCCCTGTCTTTGTTTTCTGCTTTGGCTTCTCACATAGTCCTAATTTATGCTGTGTTGCTACTTTTCCACCAGGTACCTTAGTAAAGCCCCTTAAATTCTTGAAATAGAATATGGAAAAAAAGCATAAGATGCAGTGTGCACTATATATTTAAGAGCTGACTGTTTGGGGGCATTGTGGGAGATTTTAGCGTATTCTGAAGTGGAAGGGCCTAAGGCTGAAAATGGAGGCACACTGCTGGTTTTCTGGAATAGCAGTCCTGTATTTCCATCACACCCCACTGTGTAGATTACTTGCTTTTAGGGTGTGGAGAAATGTTTTTGAGGATCCCAAAGAAGATACTAGATACAAAAATGGCTTCTCTTCATTGTGCTATAATTCTGCAAGGACCCATTCATGGCTCGTTTGGCCCCGAGTCCAGATCTGGGATTTGCCAACACAACGCTGTGATCTGCAGGGGGAGTGAGTCATAGACCACAGCAACCAGGAGACCCCAGGCAGCTGACAAGCCCAGCCAGGCAGGGCGGCCTCTCTCTGGACTGTCAGGCAACAGGCAGAATATGACTCTGCTTTTCCAGTCAGGCAGGGTCAGAGAGAGGACCCTGGGAGACTAAACAACCTCTTACAGGGCTTCAGAGTGGCCCTGGAACAGCCATTAGGGTGTGGATGCTTGTTTGGATTATGGGGTAGGGTATTACTTAGGGTGATAAGGCAGTAACACAACCATATGAAATAATGCCACAGTGAGACTGATGGGTAACCAGGAAATTAGGTAGCGGGCTTCTACTTCCTATGGAGTTAGACCAGGGATTCTAAATCTAAACCCACTTTCTTTTCTTTACTTCTCTTTTCTTATTTTAGTTTAAGGAAAGAAAATGTCTCCATGAAGGAAAAAATATATGCTCATAGATCTTGGTTTGAAAAGCACCAATTTATGGTATACTTTATTTGAAAATAAGTGCTGTTTGTAGGGGCAGTCATGCGCATCAGTGAAGATGATGTCATTATGCAGGAAGGCAGGTACGAGTAAAGCGAGGCCTGTCATTGGACAAGAAGAAACGATGGGTGGGAATAATGTTTTGGAAAGAGGAAGGAGCCAGAGTGAAGGAAAGGAGCTGGAGAACATGAAGGCCGATGTCAATATCCTTTTCTGTACATAGATACAGGTTGTTAATATATTTTTTTTTAAAAATGGGTGTGTGCAGGATTTTGTCTTGTCTAGATGGGCAAATTCTATTATATCATTTGGATCAGAGTTTACAGTGTGGATGTTTTATGGTGTGTAAAGTTTACTGAAAAAAATCTGAGATAAAGCCATTGTGGAGCCTTGATTTGGTGGGGCTGGTGTAGGCAGAGTCTCTGGTAGGGAGCCATGATAGGACAGAGCCACAGGGGACCAGAGTAGGTCTCAGAGCCATGGGAAACTAGCTGCTACTGGGACCTCTAGAGTTCTGATTTTATTGGAATGCAGGGAATGTGAGCAGAGCTCCTGACTGGCAGAGAGACAGCAGAATAGGGAGGCTAGAGAGTACCTGGGGGTAGTGTGGCATGGTGCCATGCTAGAGAGGCCCATGGACAGAGACACAGGAAGTGAATTGTGTGGGGACCAGGTGCTGGCCTTTTGAAAAATATTTACCACAACATGTCTGTGTATATAGCAATCTATTTGCAACCTGTGTGTATGCTGTGCTGTGGTTAGGGTGTTTGCACAGTGTGTGTGTGTGTGTGTGTGTGTGTGTGTGTGTGTGTGTGTGTGTATAAAGAATATGTGTGTGATGACATACCTTTTGTGATGGTATCTGTCTTGCGTGTAGTGTGTTTTCTACATATACATGCTATGTATGGTATGAAGTAGTATACTGCTCGTGTGCTTGTGTGTAATATCTCTGTGGTATGTGGTACGCATGTGGGTATTTCACTATAATAGATTACTTTAAACACAGTGACTGTCTTAGACCAGGAGCTAGCATGTCTGTCACATTGTTTTTGTTTCCACCTTCAACTGTCATAGAGAGGACATCCAGGTATGTTCTGGTAACTGTCATGTGCTCTATTTCAGTCTGAGGAGGAACTAAGAACAGTGTGATGTGTCCACACTTTGGGATGGAGCAGTGTGATATGCAAGCATGTGACATACTCTGCTGAGTGATATGCGAGCAGATGAGGCAGCTGGGGGACAGGCTTGCATCTTCTCTAGGTGTCTTAGAAAGATCAAGCCTCACACGAGAGAAGAAAGCTAACCTTTGAGCTGCAGACACAGGAAGGCTACATGGCGTGGGAACGGGGAGCTGGTCTGCAGTGTGGACAGTGGAGAGTGCCCTTTATTCTGGCCACAAAGTATCTGAAGTGGCTCTGTTTCTGTGCTGCCTTTCAAATGTCAAAGGTCAAAATGTCAAGAGGACAGGAAGGAGACAGGCATATGGACAAAGCCAAATTTTATAAGAGATATAAAATGAAACATATTAACAAATCATATATACCACAACCCAGAAACAAATCCCTCTTGAAGCCTAATGAGATTTAGGAGAGTGAGTTGTGTCCAAAGTGTGACCTAAGCATCTTGGTAAAATTCAGTCCTCACTGGGACCCACATTTGGGCTTAGATTTTTATCATCTGTATTTCTAAAGTTCTCTCAGGATAGGAAGAGGCCAATAGGCAATGGGCCACATCATTTTGGGTAAAAAAAAAATTACTATATTTAAAAAATTAAAACCTGTTCTGTTCATAGATTATTTAGCAGCTTCAGAATGCATACTTTGTCCAATAGGCTGTATCTTTATCAGTTACTGCACAATGCTGTTTATTTTGTTTTGCAATTATTAAAAACACTGTAATATAGAAGCTATATGGAGTGCTTACCACCTGCTAGGAACTGTTCTACATACTTTACTTGTATTAAATCATGTAATTCTCACAGACATACTCAGGGGCATCTGTTTTTATTATCCCCATTTTACAGAAAATAACATTAAAAGGAAATGAAGAAAATATATTTCTATTGGTCCTGTTAGTCTTTACTATGATTCAAGCCTAACATATAACTCTATTAATAATAACTTTTAAGTAAAACCCAAGGCTTTTGTTCTTTGGGAAAAGCCTAGTAAACTCTAATTGCTTCTATCTTAAAGGTTACGTACCAACAGCTCTGCCTGATCCAGCCAGGAAACTTAGAGAAAGCTATCTAGCCTTACTTCAGCCCACAAGTATGTCACGGGCTGTGAAGAGGGTCTTTCAAAAACAATTGTTACTTGTGTTTATTGTGTGGAGTGGGGCATGCATGCCACAGTAGTCAGAGGGTAACTGGCAGGAGATTTTCTTCTCCTCTCCCATGTGGGGTCTCAGGAGAGAAATCAAGTCATCAGACTTGGCTACTAGCACCTTTACCTACTGAGCCACCTTGCTGGTGCTTAGCAGTGAACTTTCTAATTGATCATTGAACATTATGCTGTCTTGCTCGGAAAAGAAAATCCACCAACAAACATAGAATCAAGAGTTATTTTCCCACATTAAACTTTCATGAAATCTGTCTTGTATGATGAATGCAGGTGCATTCTAATTACAATAATATAAACAAGTACTGATTTATGGGCCCAAGCCATGTTACAAGCTTCATTAAGACAGACGAACAGCCCTGAAACAGCTTAACTCAGAAGTGGAAACTTACATTTTCTTTGAAAAGTAGCTGTGTGGATTGGTGTTTTGCTGGGGGCAAGCACATGAAGGAGTGTTTTCTTGAAGTGGACATAGGTTAAAGGATGTCCCGTTAAGGCAGACACATGAAGGAACATTTCACTGAAGCAGACAAGTGGAGGGATGTTTTGCTAAAGCCCACACATGTAATGACATATGATGAAGAATTCGTTGCTAACAACATGCATATAGTGGTTCACCTTACACTGCGTTGCTGAGCTCCACGAGTGGTGATCCCATAGAGAGAAACATACCACAAAACCTATCTTAAGATTCCTGTGGCTTCTCCCTGCTTTCCATGGACTTGGGCCAGTTGACTGGATCATGTCAGCTGTTGCAGACTCACGTAGAGTTTTGCTAAGACAGATTTAATGTGCTGAGGCAATATCTGCGAGAGGACACGTGATGTTTGAAGGGGGTATAAATAGGATTCGGCGGACAGTGACAGGGCTCGCATAGTTAGCTTCACAAAACTTCATGGGTCTCATGTCTTTGTCTTTGCTGATCTTTACTTCATTGGCAGAGGTGTAGCAGAGAACTTCTCCTGGCATCCCTGATGGTCTTGGTTGTTCCTGTTGACCTGTGCTGATTCGGCAAAGGCTTGGCTGCCCCTGCCAATCAGGTTGTGCCACCCCTGCTGATTGGTGTTTGCTCTCCTGACACTACTGAACTAAACTTGTGATATCCTGACAGTTAGAGATTGAAACTGATCCAAAGAACAAGCAATGATCCACCTTTTATCCACTGTCATCTTCTGTTTGAGAGACGTGGAGCAGAGCATTGAGTTGGTGGAAATAATCAGATTCCTTTGTGCTTTTTAATCACGAATCCTTAGAAATAAGTGAAATTAGGGTATATTTCTCATGATTGTCCTCAAACTAATTTTCTGTAGCAAATATAATTTTTGATTGTATCACTGTCTCCCACTGTCCTAACAAAGCTGGAAAACAGACACGTTCAACTTATATAACTCTATTTTTTAATTATTTTATGTTCCAAATTCTCCCACACATTTGTCCAGGATAGCTGAACGTTGTTTTCTATTAGTTGGCTAAATTTTATTTAAAAGGTAGACTGTTTATTAGGCCACATGCTCCCTCCCCCATAATACTGACTGTGGAAGGCTACACGTGGGTATCTGGTAATATTCTTGTAATAATCTTTTACCTTTCTTTTTCCTTTCTCCTCCTCTTCCTTCTCTTCCTCCCCCTCCCCTTCCCCTTCCTTCTTCTTCTTCTTCTTCTTCTTCTTCTTCTTCTTCTTCTTCTTCTTCTTCTTCTTCTTCTTCTTTTTCTTCTTCCTCTTCCTCTTCTTCCCCTTCCTCTTCCTCTTCCTCTTCCTCCCCCCTCTTTTTTTGAAACTGAGTTCAGTCTCATGTAGCTCAGGTTATCCTGGAACTCAGCACAAAGCTGAGCAAGTCATTAGGTCTCAGGCTTCCTTGCTTGGATAACATTTCATCATTGACATCAAGTACTGCAATCTGTGCCAATCAGTAGCTTTGATAGATTATTGTATATTTTTTGATGATCTCTAATGAAACAGAAGACTCTTATTTCAGTGAGACAGTAGACAAAAGTCTCTTTAGACATGGTGTTTCAGAAAGGAAACTATGTTTTAAGGTCTTTGTGGATAGAAAAGAAATCTCTGGAAACTTATTCAAATGGGTTTTATGCAAATTACTTTTAGAGGTAGATATTTTAAAAAGCAAATAAACAAGAAATTGGGGAAAGTTCAAGGAAAGGGGAGATTAAGAAAACCCAAGAAGATAAAAACAGAGACAAATTTTAAAAAGACGAAGAGGTAAATTAAAATGAATAGAGACTGAAATAAACAGTGGAAAGGAAGGACTGCCCACAGCAGCCATGCTCCCATACTGCCTTGGCCGCCATGGGCTCCTAGCTGACCCTCTTTATGTAGTGCTTGTCTGGAGTTGGGAAGACCTGTGCAGCTGAACAGATTCAAAACTGAACCAATACTTGTTACTTGGCTTGGAGGTTCTCCCGGAACAAATTCTCTGGGAACATCAGCAAACCAGCTGGGAAAATAATCAAGGTTGCTCAAGATTCAAAGCCTTCAGCTTTGAAGTAACAAAAGAGCAGAGAACCGTGACCATGCAAAGACCCTGTCGTTGGGGTGGAAGAGCAGTGAAGACAATTCCACGTGTGGATACTCAGTCAGCAGCAGATGGTTTAGCTCTGCCAAGCATGAGCGCGGCATTTCCTCACCATCAAGCCTACAGGCTTAGACAGTGAGTGTCCTATTAACACTCTAATAGTTAGGATGCTTTTGTGCTACTCTGTCCTGTGCACATGTGATCATAATGAGGGAAATGAGCGACCATCTTTAGTATATTATAGTCAGTGTCTCAAGTGTAGCCAAATAACTGTCATTCATCTGTCCCTTCATTCAGCAAATATGTTCTAAATGCCTGCAATGTGCCAGCTGCTGTTCGAGGAAGTAGGGATTCAATCATCAGCAAGAACGACAAAGTCCCTGATTATCAAGTATTTACTATGCAGAAACCCAATGGGAAGACTGCCTTTTTAGCCTGGTACCATCTAATTGATTTACTCGCAGCTACTCACAAAGCTTTCTCACTCTCCAGAACACTTCAGTAGGAAACATGGGTAGGGGAAAAGAGTGATCTTGGAACAGGGCTCAAAGAAACAAACAAAGCAAAAAGCAGGATCCTCTGGTGCCAAGTGTAGCTAGGAGCATAATTTCTTCTACACAAGAGTCTGTGGCTTTCAACAGGAACAGTTTCCTGGCTAAGGGACATTTCAAAGGACACAGAAGCCCTTCTAATACGATTATACTTAAACCTGTTTTAGATTAAATTCTCTGCTGGTTTGACACCCTAGTAACCCAGCCCAGATTTGTATTTCTGAGAGAGAAAAAGAGGGAGACAGTGACAGAGAAAAGAGACAGTGAGACAGAAAGAGACAGAAATTGGGGGGGTTCTTGAAAAAACAAGGGGACAGAAGACCCTACCACTCCCATTGAGATGGGGAATAAACCCCCAAGAAACAGGAAACCTGCCTCTGACGTACTATCTGCAACGTCCAATTCATTAGGAACATGGGCAGAGCCACATGCCTCCCATACCCTCCAAGGCCCAGGGTCACATCTAATATTCTTGCCTGAACATCAGCAGCAATAAATATTCACCTCTAGGTGGCACATGGTCATACATTTGACAGAACTGAGCACAAACTTACTAAGAAGCTGGCCACCACCTTTCAGTGGCTAATCTACTATTCTTTCTGAGTATGGAGAAGGCTGCTGAAAGAAGTAAAAAAAAAAAAAAAAAAAAAAAAAAAAAAATGCACATCTGTGTTTCTACCTGGAGATGAGTGGCATTAGGCACAGAGGCAGAGCAGCTATAATGAGAACATGAAGCACTGTTCTTCAAAGGTTTGGTGGCTGATTCATTCTGTCTCCGCCCTAGCTAACATCCAGATAAAACTGTCATGGGCATACTGAACATTCAGAGATAGAAAACTCTGAGTCAGGGTCCAGGTGAATGGCTTTTCCTGACACCTAAGAGAGGCTTTACATTGTATTACTGTCTTGACTTCTGTCCCATTGGGTTTCTGTATAGAAAATAAGTAAATTATACTGTTTCTGTCTGGTAGAATATCCTGTAGCAGATAAAGCTGTTTTAAAAATGATTTTCTAATGAGCTCAAGTTCATGTTCAGGCCTTAAAGTGTCTGCTAGATGGCCAGGGAGCTGTGGTACCATAGGGATTAATCTGCTGTTGGCGGAGACTGCTGACTCACTCCTAGTGGCTTCTGCTTGCAGGTTTAGGAGGTGACAGTCCCTTGCAGTAGTTTTTGAGGTCGACTTTGTACTTACTGTTAGGAGCTGCATCTACATTGACTTATTCCCCGATAAATTAATTCTGTGAGCTGGAGTTGCCCAAGTACAAACTTTAAAACACAGCAGAATTACTCCTAAAGTGTAAGATGGCAACTGGTGTTTAGTGCTGTATAGGAGATGGGCGGGGGGATTGGGGGGATGGGGGAGTGGAGGGGGAGAGGGAGGGAGGCATAACCTAAGATCTCTAAATGTGATTTGACTGAGTCTGTTGCTCCCAAAGGTACCTGGTCATATTTTTCTCTGGGTACTGGTATACATAATTCTATAAACATGCCTCTTTGCTGCCTCCTTTATACAGTGGGTAATAGCACAGCCTCAAAACTTCTGGTACCTTCAGTAATTAACCTCTCTGTCTTAGATCCCTTATCTGCGAAATGAGGTCAGCCCTATTCTGCCTAGAGAGCTGCGACAGAAGCAACAGGAGACAGTGCAGACGTGTGAAAGGCAGGCCATGCTCCACTCTTTGTGTAGTGCCTAAGAAAAAGTATGGGCTCTGTAAAAATGATGGGTGTGATTATCACATCAGTTTCCACAACTCTAGCATGCCAGAGCTTACAAGATACACCGTTATTGATTACACAGACACGAGAGAAGAAATAATTCCCTGGTGCCACAGTGTAACTGTGAGGTCTTTCTTTTGTTACCATGTCTTCAAATCTTTATTTCTCTTTCATCAAGAAAGGCTTAGATTGAAACAGATGCTGATCCCGGAGCATCTTTAGGCATGCGAAGAAACGAAAGTAGAACTTGGTGTATACATTTCTTAATTTGAATTCATAGTCAGATATCCTTAATAACTCTGTGTGTGCAAGCATATGAATGGATGTGTATGTGTGTACATGTGGGTACATGTGTGTGTGTGCATGTATGTATATATGTAGAGGTTAAAGGTCACCACCAGCACTGGGTGTCTTCCTCAATTACTCTCCATCCTATGTTCTGAAACAAGGCATATCATTGAATGCAGAACTCACCAATCCAGCATGGAAGGTTCCATTCAGGAACCTTCCTGTCTCTGCCTTGCCATTACTATGGTTACAGCATCTGCTTCTGCTTTTACTGCTGCTGCTGCTGCTGCTGCTGCTGCTGCTGCTGCTGCTGCTGCCTCAGATTTCTCATGTTTATGCTAACGATCTGAACATAGGTTCTGACATGTGCATGACAAGCCCTTTAACAATGGGACCACCTCCCTGGCCCCATAAATGACTTTTGACATGTCATTTCTGGTGGTTTTCCTACAGAGCTCTGGCCATTACCTGTCTGGTAATGTTAGTTCACCTATAACCCTTCCTGTAAGTTCCCGCGCTCATCCTCCCAGGCCTGATGGAAGGACACAGCTATGAGGTTTGCATCTGGCAGCTGGAGAAGAGCGTTCTTCCCCCATGGCTGAATTGTTCCTTAGCAGAATAAATAAAACAAAGAGACAAAGCTACCTTTGTTTTGTCATGTTCTAGGAATGATATTCTGTATATAAGTAACACCCAAAAATGGCATGTCACAACTGATAAAATACAGATTCTTCCCTGTCAGTTTCTCTGCTTTCTCATATGAATAGCATGATATGTGTCAATCAATATCTCTAGTCAAAAGGAGGGAGAAAGTCAGACCGTTTCCTACAGAATATAAATATTGATTTTTTAACAGTGTCCACAGCGAGCCTAACACGTACTTGTTATCCACTTACCAAACATTTATTGAAAGTCTGGTCTGTGGCTTTATTTTAGGTAAGGGTTGGAATATAAAGGAGTAAGTCTCAGACACAAGACAAAGCAATATACCCAGCCCTGGGGAAAAGCAGATCCTGAAGGCAGTAACTGAAGGAACACAGGAATTGTGTGGTATGCTGTCCTATAGCATGAACGGGATTTCTGTGGGTTCTGCTTGACTGTAAGGCAGAAATATTATATATTAGTGCTTCAGGCCTGCAAAGACGGATAAAGCATTGCCAACACAGGGGACATTTTTCAAAGAAAAGGCTATGTTTTCCAATATTTTTTTCCAATTTTACTTTAAACCTCCAGCCTTGTTCCTTGCACGGAGAGATTAAAATCATTCCTCTCTCTCTCTCTCTCTCTCTCTCTCTCTCTCTCTCTCTCTCTCTCTCTCTCTCTCTCTCTTCTCTCTCCTGAGATCTGCTTGCTTATACACTTAGAGAAACTTCTTATGTAATATAGATCACCAAAAATCTATAATTAAACATTTTAACAGATTCTCCAATAAATTTGTTAGTAATAACTTGCATATTCTGACAGTTTTAAGTATTTCTCTAGCCAAAATGTCAGTATTTTTTATCCATATCTGAGTAGACTTGTTTTGAAAGCTGGTTCCACCCTAAGGTTCTATTCAGAAACCTTCTGAGAGATTTTCTTCTAAAGCTTTCTGTTTTCTGAAGCTTTTCTATTTTATCTATTTTATGGTTAGATGTTAAGTCCAGATTTGGTTGGAATATGGCATGATGTTATTAGTAGAGTGTTTTCTGCCCCTTCCCATCATGTATGCATTTGAATTTAAAGGTAATCTCATATTTTCTTTTGGCACTCATAATGGGCATCAACTCAGATGACTGTAAGCAGGCCAGCTCTCAATGAACCCCACTAATGAAGAGTAGTGTCTCTAATGCAACCAAACCTTCCTTCTCTTTTAGATGTCAGACTTGCTTCTAATAACATTAGTAAATCAGAACAATTTTTGTCTCTCAGAAAGAAACAGAGGAAATAGGTCTCGGCTCAGAAATGGAAGAACTTGGAGATCGGACAAATCATCTACCAAGTCTGCCCCCCCCACACACACAGGCACACACGCACACACGCCTTCTCTTTCTCTTTTCTTACCATTTTTATTGGTGTGTGTTTTCCCCCAGCTGAAAACATATTCTTCTTAGATTCCATCCCCATCTGATCAAAAGCAATTCAAACTCTGCATTCGTGCTGGCTAGTTTTATGTCAACTTGACACAAGTTAGGGTTATCTGAAAGGAAGGATCTCCATAAGACCTTGTTGTAGGGTATTTTCTTGATTAGTGATTGATGTGGAAGGCCTCGCCCCATTATGGATGGGGCTGCCCCAGGCTTGTGGTCCTGGGTTCCATAAGAAAGCAGACTGAACAAGCCATGAGGAGCGAGCTGGCAAGCATCACCCCTCCACGGCTTCTGCAGCAGCTCGTACCTTCGGCTTCCCACCTGGTTTGAACCAAAGTGTCAGTGTGAACCAAATACACTTTCCTTCCCAATTTTCTTTTTGGTTACTTTGGCCATGGTGTTTCATCAAAGCAATAGATGTCTAAGAGTACCAAAGACACATCCTCTCAATTTAATAATGAGAGAGGCCAGTGTACTCTTAACCACCTTTGACAACAGTAATTCTCAGCATCGGGCCTAATTTACTGCCTACTAGTTTCTGCTTAGTACTTTACCAAATGATAAGCCAATCACTCCTGGTCCCATCTCTGTGACAGGACGACTGGGTCTTATTCTCAGCCATGTTTGACCCATGTTTCAGAAAGTGACTGCAGAAGAAATATGACTAGGGTTGTGACTGCCAAGACAATCATTGAGGCTGTCCCTCCAATCTGTAATTTGCTACAATCAATAGTCATAAAAGCAACACAAGAATTTACATTTCCCTATTGACTAGATTTTTAGACACAAAATGTTCTTTCTCATTTTTATTATCTTATACTTGCATTAAATTAATTTTCCTAACCTCAGTACATAATAATTGATTCATACCATATGATTTAAAACAAGTTGTTTAAATTCCTCTTGTTGACAATTTTTCATAGTAATATGAGGCCTTTGCCTTTATGATCTTGAAAACTATGGAGAAGACCAGAGAGACAGGAGACAAAGCTCTAATTTGTCAAAAATGAATGCTTAGTGGGCAAATAGGTAAACTGTACCCAAAGAGTCATAACCCTCTGCCCTGAACACCCTCCTGATTCTACACATGTTACTTAAGGAAATGGTAAGCCCTGGGACCCAAGCCCTCTATGTATAACAACCCAGCTCAAGTTAACTTAATGGAGTAAAAAGAAAGGTCATACCAATTCCACTACCCACAGGTGGATATATTGCACTTCCCCAAGGCTAATGGAACTAGTTCACAGAAACTCTGAGGACCTGAAGCTACCATGGTCTGGGTCCCTTTTGTTCATTGCTATTCTTCTTCTCTTTGTCTCTGGGACTTCATTATCTTGTGGTAAGGAGTACAGCTTCCAGAAACTCCCAGTTAGCAATCATAACCAAAGGCTATATTTTTATCTGGAAGTCCTGGCTGATATATATGTAAAATGTATATAATATATTATTTATTTATATTTTATAATTGTATTAAAAATAACTAATACAATATGTAATGCATTATATATTTATATATCATATAACATATATTATAGCCAACATGTTATATATAATATACATATGATATATATGTATTTCATATATAATATATATCACTAGTATATTAGAATAAGAATTGCATGCATTTTTACTTCTGTGGCCAAAGGGATAGCAACTTTTTAGAAAAAGAAAGTGGTGTAGAAGGTTTCCAGGAATAGTAAACTAAAATCTATCCTATATTTAACCTGGCAACCTGATGTAACAGAATTCTCTATGGCACAAAATGACAAACTTAATAATGACTGTGGTTGCTACATTGTTTCCTCCGAAAGGCTCCGGGTTCATTGCCTTGTTTTTCACCACAGTGGACATGAGCGCATAGACCATGGTCATCTTCACAGAAATGTGACTCAGCTTAGAGGGTGGGAAATTCACTGTATCTTTATATTTACTCCATGTGAGGATTTCCCTCATAATTTTCCTTCTGGTTACTATACCTATTCCATACGTTCATGAATCCTTAGAGCTTGGTATGTCTTGTGGATGTGAACAATGGGTTTCATGGATATCATAGAATCTTGGATTAGAGTGAAGCTTGGAAATTATGTCTAATCCTCTCATATAATTGATAAGTTTAGGTGAACTACAGAATCCATGCAGGGTCGTGTCTAGTGTTTAGGACATTAAAGGAGAAACACGGGAGAGGAAGGGGATGAGGAGGCAGGATTGGAGGGGCCAGTGCAAAGAGTCATTAATCTCTGAGGAGCCAGCAAAGGTCTGCAGTGGGAGAGTGGATAAGCCGGGCTAAGCTTCATAGAGATATAGAGGAGATGCTGCACGGTACAGGACCAGAGGGAAGAAGCTTGCTGGCAAAGCAATGGCACTGAGCCCACAAAGTAATACCAAGGGTTTCTAAAGTGGCAGCGAAGGGAGGCAGGGTGGGAAGGAATGGGAAGCAAGAGATGCTCATTGAAACAGTTCTGAGCAGCAAGTCAGCGGGCATCAGATTGATGACTCATGCTTAGCATCACTCATGACTTTCAGCTTCAGAACCGTATCGTCAGTTTCTCTGCTGTCGGGAACCTGCACACGTTCCGATGCTTTTAATGTTATATTCAAATATTCTGGAAGCACCACACAATTAATAAGTACACGTTCTAGCCATGGCTCTGACTGACGGTGCTTCTCACACATCTGTCCTCTAATGTCTATTCCTACTGTGGGAGGTAAAGACTCACGGCTGAGTCCTCCAGGGTGCCCGTTTAGGTGATTTTTAGAAACTCTGCAATGATCCAGATTCACTATTTCAGCTCATTTGATTCCCGTTTCGATTACATCTCTGTAATGTCGGTAAAGCGCTTGGGTGTGAGTTTGCTGGCACGAACTAGCTCACTTGCAGTGTGTGTCTGTCTCTCCCACCTGCCAGTGAAATGGCTGTGGACAAGGGGCCGAACTCCCAACCTACACGTAATGAGAGGTAGCTTAGGGTTCTTCAAATCTGAGCATCAGCAGATTCTACACCAATGAAGACCACAGAAAGATAAGGCCCCCCCGCACTGAATCTGACCATTGCTGAGCAGCCGCGTTGGGTGTAAGCTGAGAACGGAAGACTTGGGCTTGGATCCAGATTCTTCCAGCACTTTCTAAGCCTTAGTCATTTCAAGCTGGAGGCAGAAAACAAACAGCTGCTTCATGCTGTTGACCTACAGAATGCATACATCATAAGGCAAGGAGGACACTTAACAGGGGGCTCAGCACCTAATGGGAACCCCATGCCTCAGAACCAGGGTTGTTAGCCGCAACAACCTGCGTCGCTACATTAGTCAACACAGCATCCTAGTCATTCATTCTCTTATATAGACACTCGCTTATTCATTCAGTGCATACAGATTCTGACCAGCCAATATTTGCCTGAGCATGCAGTAAAAATAAGCAGACCTCTGGCCAAGGGAGTTCCGTGAGGTTCTTTTTCTAGGTCACCTCCCTGACTTCCCCCAATAGGCTTCATTTGCTAGAAGGGGGATGATCATTTTGGAAGAGTTTACATTATGTTATCTCTCAAAGTAACCAGCTCCTGGCTTTAATTAATCTCAGCCCCTGGTTTTTGCAAGGGAGGGCGAGTGAGTGAGCTCATGCTGCGGTATCTATTTCCAGAGCTGATGTGTTTAGTCACTTGTGTGTGAAACTGCCAAAGGCAGGCTGGGTTACTATCCTGGGGAACATCTGCACAGCATTTATCATCTGGGCATCCGAGAACTATGTAAATACGTGCAGACCCGTGACAACCTCAGGATTTTATTTCCAAACGTGCCATCAACGAGTAAGAGCGCAAATGAGCAAAATCAGCCAGACAACTATTTAGATGGAAGGCTAAGAATGGGAGTCACAATCTGTTTCTGAGGGCTCTGGGGTACAAATCCATTCCTGTCATTATAAAACAACAAAGCCAGAAGCACAGTAATGTGTGCGATAGCTTTAGAACCAGACAACGTGTTTTGTTTTGAAAGTACAGACTCAAGTCTTGCCCAAGATAATTACAGGCAGAAACAGTTTTCTTGATGAAGTCGTTTCCTTGAAAGGACACCTACTCACATCCACAGCAGGGGCTAAGTTCAGCCCTTGGCAGAGCCCACAGCCCTTCTTAAGCCAGAAATGAGTCCCTGTATTTCCACCACTGGTAACTTGAGATGAATTCAACTCCTGGTGTTTCTGAATACCCCAGTGGCTCTGTCTCCTTCCAAACCTCTGTCTTCAGTTGCTATCTTAGAGAGATGGACACGGACGATTATTTTGGACTGTCTCCTAGAACTCAGAAAACTCTGTCTTCGAAGGTTGAAAACACGCCTGGTCCTTTATTCTGACTAGACTTTAAAAGGCATCAAATACAAATAGATTCTGGGAAATAAATCAACTTCAGGCTTTTTACTGCTCAAGGCTTAAAATAATTCCCAAAAAGGCTAATTATGTCTTTCTTTGCTCAGTAGTTGGGCTTAATAATAAGCACCAAACATATGGCAGTGCTTGGGCTGCATAATCCATCATGGCCTTCTGCTAAGCAGCAGGGGCATCGGGCTTGAAGGAAATTGTATGCAGAAAGCCCACTCACACATATTAACAGCTATAGAACCCACTGCTGCCAAAAGTGATGGCTGCTAACCTAGCTTCTGAAAAACTCTTCAACTCGCTGTAATCAAAGGAACATGATGGAAAAAAAAAATAATGGCAATTTATTGTTCATTTATTACATTAAGGGAATAAATTTTTTAACTACATACAGTTATTGATGGAATGGGGACTATATTTGCCACTGTGAATGGGTGGGGGTCAGAGGACAATTTGTGGGAGTTGGCTTTCACTTTTCACCATGTGGGTCTTGGACCTCTAACTCGATCTAGAAGCAAATGCTTTTGCCTGCTTCTTGCTGGCCCCAAGATAAGAGATATTCTTTAATGTTGAAGAAGGTTTGATAAAGCAAGCACATTTCTGATCTGTGTTGAGGAAACAGATCTGCACAAGCTTTCTAAATGGCGATTTGGCCAGGGGCTCAAGAGCCGTAGAAATAATCACATATTCTGAGCCTGTCATCTTGTGGCTACTAAGTAAGCCTCAAGACTTAAGCATGATCTGTAGATGAACAATTAACTATGAATGCTCAGATAAGCACTTTATAATAGCAAACCATGCAACAAATGAGCTAATCATCATATATACCCACCACAGTCTATGCTACATCATATTGTCATTGAAAGTATTTTCCAAGGCAGAAGGACATGAGAACAGGATACAGATCAATGATCACACCTTATCTTGACTGTGAAAGGACATGTCCAGTGACCAGTGGAGCTAAAACTACCAGTTCTGAAGTCCAGGACAAAAATGGAAGTGTGTGCGTGGGTGTTAGATACTGGAGCAGAGGAATGGTAATGTCTGGGTGTATACTGATCTGGATATAGAACTCTCAGTTTCTCCAACACCATGTCTACCTGTGCAGCCTCCCTGCTTCCCCACCATCAATAACAACGGACTAAGCCTTTGAACTGTAAGCCATCCCCAATTAAATGCTTTCCATTATAAAAGGTACCTTCTTCGTGGAATCTCTTCACAGCAATATAACCTAAGACACTAGGCCACTAGCTTTAGGGAAACCATAAACCAGCAAAATAACCCACACATAATTGCAGTATTCTGTTTAATATTAGCCAGAGCTGCCTCACTGTGACCAATGTTGACTTTATAAAGCTCCTCAGTGAACCTGAGCAAAAAGCATTTACAGAACCCCACTATGTGCTCAGAGCCCCACTGTGTGCTCTGGCACTGTGACAGGTGAAGAAGGGACAGCAGTAAGCAACGCAGTGTAAATCTGTCCTGGTCACAGCCATGCCGGCTGGGGCTGCCTTTGACTTTGTTACAGCAGCTTGTTAGGGTTTCAGTACAGAGACACTGAATAGGACAGACACGGTGAATGGGTGGGTGACGGGCACAGCAATATCAGGGACCTTTTTACACTGAAATTTCCACTGATGGACATATGAAATGACAGGAGTGTCTGGCTGTCCCAACACTCTGCAGTAGAGTACCATAGATGCTCTCAGAAGCCTAAAAAAGCATTTATAAGAGGTGGGAAGAGGGAAGTCTGAGCATCCCAGAGCAAGAGAGGAAGAGGGTCGCCAGAAAGAGCTGGGGCACAAGTGATCTTACAGGGCACTTGGAAGTAGAAAGTCAAACCTGGTTTCCCTTCACTGGCTTTGGGTGAAGTTAGAATGATTATTACTTCAATACCAGAAAGCTGGAAGATACATGTCATGGCTCCAAAACAGACGGCAGGAAACATAGATATATTATCACATAGAGTATCATGCTCTTACTTGTATGACTGACGGCCCTGCTCTGAGGCTGAGCAGTTGGCTCAACTGGTAATATGCTTGCCATACAAGCAGGAGGACCTCAGTTCAACCTTAGCACATGTGTAAAAAGCTATAAATAATGACCAATCCCAGAAGAGGTAAGGCAGAGACGGAAGGATCCATGGAGGCCCCTGGCCAACCAGTGAGAGTGTCTCAAAAGCAATGTGGATGGATCCAAATGAACAACATAATCCTAACCCTAGCCTCTGTATGTATACTTAAACATATATACATGTACATTCACATATGGGCATCTGAACACACATGAACACATACACCCATGCACACAAAACCCTGTCTCTACTACACCCATTCCATTCATTTATATTCTTCTTATTCTTCTACACATTGTCTTCCCTTCTTTTCTCCTTTCTGGTCCTCTATTAGTACAGGGCTTGTCAGCCAGCCTACACATAAGGTACCATATATATATATATATATATATATATATATATATATATATATATATATATATATATATATATATATTGCTTTGTTTTGGTCTGTTTTTGTCCATTTGTTTGTTTGTTGGACAGGACTCATGATTGTTTTGGAGTAACAATAAACATCATATACTGGTTCAGTATTACACACACTCTGCACAACAACTTTGCCAGGTAGTAAAATCATTCTAACTCTTAGCAGATATGATGTGATGCAGACACTTGTCTAGACACTGTTGCAGATAGCAGGACTGACCTCGGAAGACGGCATGAAGGAAGTCAGGAGTGCTGAGCACTAGATTTCCTAAGTGATGCTCCACAAATATCACTAAGAGTGCTGGGGTCTTGTAGACAACTATTGTGGCACAACATAACTGTCAGAAAAACAGACTATTCAACTATGTTCTTGAGTAAATTTCTTAAGTTTTCTGTCTAGATTCTCAAGACATAAAATGAGGACATATATATTAGTCAATTAGACAGTGGTTGTTAGCTTTAGCCAATACCTAGTATATATTGTGTTCTATATTTTCCATATCAATCAGAAGCAAATATTTTTCTTCAGGAATTTATTTGCCCATTCATAGATTAGACTGTAAATACTTGATACCAAGGGAAAGCAAATTATAGCCCATAGATTGAATCTGACCCACTATTTGTTTTTATGAATAAAGTTTTATTTGAACATCACCATGATCATTAATTTACATGAAGCCCAAATTTTCAGGTTATAATACCAGAGTTGACTAATTGTAAAATAGGAACATATGGCCTAAAAAGCCTAAAATATCTGTTTTTTGACACTTTGCCAAAATCTAATCCTTGATATAGACATACTTACTAAAGTAACCAAAAAAAAAAAAAAAAAAAACACACAATTCAGGTTTTTTTGTAGGGATTTTGCTGTTGTTTGTTATTGCTGTTGGTTTGGCCAGATTGTAAATAAACACCTGTTTTATTTATCAGGGAATTAAAGTCCAGAAGGTCTGTTTTCTCAGTAAATGTTTAGCGTAGGACTAAAAACATGTGTAATCACTTAAAATATTCATACATACACAAAAGTTTGTGAGATGTGAAGTGCTTTGCAATTTTCCCCAAGCTTGTTCTTTAACAGGTGATTCCCACATTGCTCTCTCTCCCAGATACTGTCACCTTTTATTGGGGAGGCAACAATACATCTGCCTTGTTCATCTGTACTGGCTGGTTTCGTGTCAACTTGACACAAGCTGGAGTTATCAGAGAAAGGAACCTCAGTTGAGGAAATGCCTCCATGAGATCCAGCTGTAAGGCATTTTCTCAACTAGCGATCAATAGGGGAGGGCACAGCCCATTGTGGGTGGTGCCATCCCTGGGCTGGTAGACCTGGGTTCTATAAGAAAGCAAGCTGAGAAAGCCAGGGGAAGCGAGCCAGTATGTGACATTCCTCCATGGCCTCTGCATCAGCTCCTGCTTCCTGACCTGCTTGAGTTCCAGTCCTGACTTCCTTTGGTGATGAATAATGATATGGAAGTGTAAGCTGAATAAACACTTTCCTCCACAACTTGCTTTTTGGTCATGATGTTTTGTGCGGGAATAGAAACCCTGACTAAGACACTGTTCCAGGACGAACCAAAATGAGACCTGGCTGTTAGATGGTGAAAATTGTAGCTTCTAGAAGGAAAGCAATGTAGAGGATCCTCAATCAATGAACCCAGGATTATTGCATGCTTTTCTGACCACCTGCAAGTGCTTTCTTTAGTGCATTTGGCTGGAGCTTGTCTTCTGGGACTGTAGCTGCAAATGTGGTGTTCTGTCAAGCAGTGGCATGCACAGTGACTGGCTGTGTAAAGGACTCAGCATCCAGGTGTTTAGCAGATTCTTCTGCTACAGGCTGGTCCAGCTTAGAGAAGCTATGCCTTGAGTAATAAAGGCCTACAATGAACAAAAATGTCACTGTCTATGTCCCAGAAAAAGGAAAATAAAAGATCTCACTTTAGAAAGATTGCTGAGGAAAAGAATAAGTGGGCAAAAAACTGGTGGTTTCTCTGCATAATTTTTTACAAAGGAATTCCTCATAACTAGGGTCTACCTTGAGCAAAAAGGATCACAGACCCTAACCAAACGGGGACTCCAGATCGTGTACAGAAAGCGAGAGACCACTGCGGAGAAGTGGAGACACTAATGTAAAAGGCTGACTTGTCTCCAACTTCCATCACATTAACTGTGGCCGAAATTACTGTCCAAAGAGGGCCCTTAACTGGAAAGGCAGAATATTGAAGTTTCATTAGTCAACATGGCAGGAGGGAAAGCAGGAGAAAGCTGACTCCTGAGCTGGTGAAGAGCCTGGACTTCCTCAGTGCAGCACCCACATAAGCAACTCCAACTCACTACCTAAGTGATGAGAAATCTTTTTCTCTCCAGGGATCTCCCATACCCTCCCCAAATCATCAGGGCTTCTTATAGTCGACTTTGTTGAGAAAACAGTAACCCTCAGAAGTTGGGCTAAGGCTGTCTGTGTTGCTAATGCTAGACTCTAATTCACATTTTTGTTGCTTGCTTCTAAATGTTAAAAGACCCTGATTCTGTTTGTTTGTTGTTCTCTTCAAAGCTCCCTGTGTCCTTCCCATGTGCCACCAACAGGAACAAATATTCTATTTCTTATTTACAATTTGTTCATCTTCTACTTTGTTCCCAACTGTGAAGACACTTATGTGAATAGGGTCTAGATATTGTTTTAAATCCAGTAATTGGTTTATTCCCATTGTTTCCCAAGACTGCCCATTATATTTTTACAATCATAAAAGCAGGTAGATATGTGTTTATTCTTAATTCTACTGCTTACAGGCTATGTAAGCATTAACATGTCTTGCCCCTCTGTGTCAATTTGTTTCGTTGTAGGTCTGAGAAAACACTACCTACTTTGATTTCAGGGTTAAGAAGGAGGCATAGAAAAATAGACAAATTTAATCAAGATAATTTGTTGAAGAAAAGGAAGAAGAAAACCAAAGATATTTCTGGCATATACATGAGACTTTTTGGAGATTATTTATAATACGCATGTAAACTTTCTCTCTTTGTTGACCTGATTTGACTTTTCCCTGTTTTTTTAACTATTCTCTCCCTTGCCCTAATCTTAAAACTTTTCCCCCTTGAATATCGGTCCATTATAAATAAAACTAGTTCTCCACTGAGGTAAGGAAGGGGACACAGTGAGCATATTAGAACTACCTGGGACCCCACACTCTTTCTCAATCCCATTACTAAAAGTTCTGACTTAGTAAGTCAAGAGTGGACCCTGAGGAAATCGTGCTGTGGAAATATTCTCCAGGTGGTTAATATTTCTAAGGATTCAGGATAACTGTTTGAAGTTGATTAAAGGATAAAATTGGTACCACCCTGTGATGTACGCTTGGGCCAGGGAGTGGCACTATTAGAAGGCATGGCTTTGCTGGAGTAGGTGTGCCCTTGTTGAAGTAGGTGTGTCACTGTGGGTGTGGCTTTAAGACCCTCCTCCTAGCTGCCTTGAAGCCAGTATTCTACTAGCACCCTTCAGATGAAGATGCAGAATTCTCAGCTCCTCCTGCACCATGCCTGCCTGGATGCTGCCATGTTCCTGCCTTGATGATAATGGGCTAAACCTCTGAACTTGTTAGCCAGTTCCAACTAAATGTCCTTATAAGACTTGCATTGGTCATGGTATCCAGAGCAGTAAAACCCTAACTAAGACACACCTTTTGGAAGATCCTTTACATTTTATGCTCATTAAGCATCTTCATATCCAACTTCCCACTCTGTTTGCAGATTTGACCCTCATAGTCAACAAAATCTGTACTAAGTAGGTTTGAGAACTCTCAAGAGACTCATTAGTGATTTCTGATATTTTACTTCCCTTTTTTCTTGTATTATCTTTCCTCCCTGGGTGATGCCATTTTCATTAAACTCTATCTATGGTGCTCAACAGAGCTTCCCCAGGGATCTGTTGTTTCTGTTCCTTATGTTGGGCACCTGGCTTAACAACCACGACCACTTAGAGGCTATCACCCATTTAAAAATCTCTGCTGGGCCACCTCCCCAATGCAGCAAATCCCAGGAGTACAGTGTTTGCTCAGTGGGGTCTTGTTCCCACACTGCCCTTGGGAATTGAGAAAGACTCCCACCTTCCTCTAGCATGAGGCTCATTCAGAGGGGCATTGCCAAAGCAATGCTGGCCTAATGAACTGGAAAAAAAAAAAAAACCACTAGATGTAAGTTTTCAGGAGTGAAATTGGTTAGATTCTAATAAGGGTATCTGAGATTCTTTCTTGTCTGGTTCCTGATTGTGGGTCACTATGGGATTTTGACTGCTAAGCTGCTGATATACCAGGCTTTAGGTGTGGGTTAAAATCCAGCTCAGAACACAGGTATCATGTGATTCACACCAAATTATTTCAAAGTGAAATACTGAAGTGATGTAGAAAGCACAGGCATCCATCCTAGGGACAAACCTAAGTGGCCAAGCCTTCTGCTGTTCTCAGAATCGCCTTTCTTGTCCATGTGTAAGAACATATGAGCTGATTGTAAGACTTGACTCCTCTTTCTACTATGGATTTTTTTCTCATGAAGTTTGTTGTCTTAAGGAGACAGTAGCCCATCTAATCTGTTCCCCAATATGACTAGCTGTGATGTTCCATCTATATATAGTTCTTGAAATTTAGCTACCACACTAGTATATGCATGCCTTCTCTTTTCACTCTTTAGCCAGATTAATTTCCTTCCCGAGACTGGGCTGGCCATTTTTCTTCTAAGAATTGATTGTTATTAAATTTGGGACTTAGTCGCCCTGGCATTGAAAGCTAAGCTCTACTTACCATTCACTCTTTATCTGGTTCTAACCAGTGTACAGAAGCATTCATAGCATCAGAAGAGAAACAAAGTTACTGGCAAAGCTGGTGTGGAAGGCGTACAGGGTTGCTGTATCTCCTTCAGTGATCTAGCAGTGGCCTTAGCCAGCTGGAGAAATACTCTCCCTGAGGCTGGAATCTAAGGCAGTGGCTCCACCTGAAACCAGGCAAGTCCAAAGGAAGAACAAGTGAGCCACTGAAAAAGAGTCCTTGGCACATCAGCCACACATGCTTGTGGCCTGTGGAGTAGAGGATTCTGACCGTGGGCCTTATTCTGAGTGTTGAGATATGTAGCAGGGCATGAGGGAAACACCGGCCCCCCAAAAATGTTCTTGATCAAATCCTATACATCCCAGGATTCTCTGGGTTCCCTTCCCTCACATTCATTGTCCTTGGATAAATACAAAACATGGCTTCAAAAAAAAACATGGGAGTCCATCTAAGAGAATAAAAAAGGTCAAAAAGAGAGACAAATATAGTTCAACCTACTTTAGGGGGTCTCTCTAGCTTTCTATCCACCAGGCAACTTAAAGCTGATGCAGAGTTGGCTGAGGAAGTTCTTTCCATGCTGAAGGGCTAGTGAACAAGATGTTGGGGGCCTGAGAAAAGGGGAGTTGGAACTAGCTGTCAGGCCTGTCCATCAAGGTTAGTGTCTCTCAGACTTCCTAGTGCTGCAACCTTTTAATACAGTTCCTCATGTTGTGATGACTCCCAACCACAAAATTATTTTCATTGCTACTTTGTAACTGTAATTTCACTAGTGTTCTGAACCTTAATGTAAACATCTGATATGCAACTCCCAAGGAAGAGTCATTCAGCCAATAAAAGTGTTATTGCAACCCGCGTGTTGAGAACTACTTATTGAGACTTTAAGTCAGTAAAGACAAACAAGAGGTAAGTTGCCTGTGTCAGCCCACTCCACCACTGGTAGACATTAGAGAATCTTGGACCTAAATACTAAGGGACTATTAGAATTGACATTTGCCAGAGACAGCTCTTGGGTGCATGTGCCTAAAAAAAAAAAAAAAAAAAAAATTGCTGCATACCATTCAAAGAACAAGCCCAGTTCTTCCCTGGAGGACCTCTGTTTTATCATAGGCCAGCCTTGTCCAAAACATCTGCTAAAGTTTCCAAATATACCCACATTAATCAGCATTAACCTCAACCTCATTATCACAGGATGAAGATCTGAACTGTGTGTGCCATTTTAGTCCTTGCACTCACGATATGATGGGGTTTAGACACAAGCTATACCAAGTCTATAAACACTAGTGACTGTTTATAGAAACCTGACAGTTGCTTGTCAGACTCTTTTCTACTGAGTTAATGTTACAGTCTTAGAAGAACTTATTAAGGAATGATTATCTCATCTGAATCTATAATAGTCTTGGACCTCTTCTTTTAGTCATCAGCACAGGGCTCCCTCAGAGCTAACACCGCAGGGTCACATTCCACAAGCCAACAGCTCTTCTTTACTGTAAAGAAAATGGAGGAGTGGGGTTGTGTAGCAGAAATGTCTGCTTCAGTGTGCACTTCTCCAAGCTACAAAATTTAATTCTCCCACCTTCTCTCCCTCGCATTCTTATGCACTTTCTCACAAGGATGTACGCTAATTTTAATTGCTTTTTTAGTCACTTCTTTGTGGCATTTTGGAGTAAAAATAAAGACAGAAAAGCAAATCACCACAGTCTGAAAGTTGAGTCCTGGGGCTGAGGAGATGGCTTTGCAGAAGGACTTGTATTCAAGTCCTCAGTCCTTTACAGGGAAAGCCAGCATCCACATGACCATCCATCCATGTGTCTGTAATCCTCGTGCTGTGGGGGCAAAGACAAGACAGTTACTGAGATTTGCTGGTCACCAGTCTAGTTCCAATTTCTGTGAAAGACCCTGTCAAGGGAATAAGGCAGAAAATGATGGAGCAGGACACACACACACACACACACACACACACACACACACACACACACATACATTCACATACACACAAATAAGTACAAATAAAAATAGAGCTGACCCTTGTATTTAAAATATATATCATTGCTTGGCAAACTTCCTGTTTTTAACAGAAAACCTTAAAGGCCAGTCCTTGGTTCAGCAATCCAAATGACAACTTTTCAGAGCTAAATACACATTAGAAGTTAGTGGGGTCTTTTGAATTTTGTCTTTTACTTTTGCTTATTTGATTTTTTTCAAAGCCTTCCGCTAAGAACAGGAATGGGTTGTGTAGAGCTGTATTACGAACCATATAGTATATGAACTTACAGAGTTTGACTTTTAAACTTAGCATAATTCACTGCAAGCCATCCCAGGTGTGTGTATCAAACCCGGTCCACCGATGCACACACGAGGCTATTCAGCCACGGCTCACTGAAGGAGTTCTTTCTAGCATTTGCGTATTACAAATAAGCTCACTATGAGCATTTGTTTAGGTATCGCTGTATGAATGTAATACTTTGTTTCTCTGGGATAAATGCCTAGATTATCTTCAACCTCTAAAACTCCAAGTGCAATAGGTTGAACTCAAGTACCTGTTCTCACAGCCTGGAGCCTGGTCTGAATCATTATTCTCACATTGCCATCAAAGAGACAGGAATTCTTAGCAGTGACTAGTTATTCTAATGTAAGCTCAGGAGCTGGAGTCCTCTGCTGGTTAAAGCCTTGCTTGTTCCTGAAGGGGTCCCTTTTAGTACAGGCTTCTCTGTACCTGGAAGCCTTAACGTCTGCTCTGATGTTTACCCTGATGTTTGGCAATTGAGATTAGATTAGCTTTGATATTTTTATTTAAAATTGCTAAATTTTGAACACGTCTAGATGTCCGTGACTTTGGAAAATGATCCAGATGTCTATTCTCCTAATTAAGAGCCGTGCAGTGGCCACTCACAGTCAGGAACGCACTGGCAACCGTGGCTGAGCCAGAAGTCTGGAAAACCCAGAGCTGGCACTAACTAGCTGCGAGAAACCCTCTCTCTCCATAAGCTGCAAAACAGCTTCCCCAGAAGACTTCTCTTCACCCCCTTCCTTAACAGACTGGATTAACACCCAGTTGAGTACAAGGTCACACCATGTGTTGAGTCATTTGCAAAGGGCAGATTTCAAATTTGGCACCCCGATATCCAGCTGGCTGCAACCTGAAAAAAGAAAAAAAACGAAAAAACAAAACAAACAAACAAACAAACAAAAAATCCAAGAACAACTCCCCAACTGTTTCTTTTTATTCAAATGAGACACTCGCTGCTTTTATTTTGCCAATGTTTAACCACAGAAGAGGAGACGAAAAGACTTAATGACTTAAACAGGGTGAAAAAGAAAACTTGAAAAAAAAATTCTAAATCCATCAATCCCAAAAATGTGCATTTCGGAAGATAGGGAGCCAGGCCAATTTAACAATATGCTAACCAGGTTAAACATTTCATCTTAGAATTAAGTTTCTCAAGAGTGAAACAGGAAACTTCCCTACCCCAGAGAAGACAGGAAGTGCTCTGGGCCATTGTGAGACCTGAGTTGAGCCTGGGGCAGACAAAGATCCATACACCCAGATCTGCCACTTTGTCCCAATAACTTGGAAAAACTGGAGCTTCCACCTTTCCAGGACACTGGGTGACTTCTCCATGATGATCTGGTACAAAATAAGCAATATGAGCAATTCTAGCAATAACTACCGACACTCACCAAGTGCAGGCTCCCGCTAAGCGCTCCACAAGGATTCTATCACTGGCTCTTCAGGACAGTCCTGCAAGGGAGGTGCTACTCTCTGTTTTGTAGATAAGACTCTGAGGCTGAGACAGGGAAAATAACTTGCTTGGGATTTCACAGCTTTTAAGTGATAGATCCAGGATATAAGCCAGCAGGCTTAATTATAGATTCCAAGTCCTAAGCCATATGCTCTACCATTCGCTCTTCTTTCCCACTGCAGTCATCTTTTTGAATAAAACTCCCTCACACTATATATATTTCTCCTTTGGAAAGTATCATGTGAAATGCCCTTATAATATCTAGAATGAGTAATTATCAAGCACTAGAATGTCATATTTTGTCTGACGCATTTGGTCATGTTTTCAACCATGAATAGTTGTGTCATGTTTTCAACCATGAATAGTTGTGTTACTTCTTGTTTGCGTCTATGTTTTCCCAGGTCATTAAAATGAAGCACTTTTAGTGCCCTGACTCCTGGCTCTTGGGTGGATTTAACAGTCACACAAGGGAGGCACTGAATGGCCTTAGACTCCAGCCCAACCACATTTCTTGCCTGGCTCTTTTCCTAGAGAAATGGAGGTATAAACAGACCTATGACAACTACATCCATTAAGGGACTTGAAGACCATTTACTGAAGGTATGTGATCTGGACACAGCTGTGCTAGACTTGTGTACAGTAAAAAGAAACATACTCACATAAAATAATACTTGCCACACCTGAGAAGTTTATAGTGAACAGATGCACAGAGAGACAACCCACAGTTCAAAGAACAAATGTGAAATCCAGATGTTATGGGAAACTTCACATTCCTTTCCCTTCTAAAGGTTCCTGAAAGATTCCAGAGGTTTCTAATTCAATGTTACCTTTGAATTGTAGATTCTGCCACCCCTAGAGTTTTTTTTCCCTTTTTCCTCATAATTGTTGACTTTGTTCTGTCTCAAACTAGCAACATCCCCACTGACAAGATGAACTCAGAAAACTGCACTCAGACTTTCCAGAGAACTTTCACAGAAAGGAAAAAGATTACAGTTAAAAAGTCTCTCTCTCTCTCTCTCTCTCTCTCTCTCTCTCTCTCTCTCTCTCTCTCTCTCTCTCTCTCTCTCTCTCTCTCTCTCTCTGTGTGTGTGTGTATGTGTTTGTGTATGTGTGTGTGTATTATTCGATCGTGTATGTGTGTATGTATTATATGATCATGTATGTATGTGTATGTGTATTATTTGATCATGTGTGTGTGTGAGTGTGTGTGTGTGTTTGTGTATGTGTGTGTATATTATTTGATCATGTATGTGTGTGTGTATTATATGATCATGTATGTATGTGTATGTGCATTATTTGATCATGTGTGTGTGTGTGAGTGTGTTATTTAATCATGTGTGTGAGCAGGCACAGACAGAGGCACACATGCATGCACTTTTTATTCTTACAGCAGTCTGGCTGGTTCAGGCCCTAGCATTCTAGCATGTCTTGTTTTACTTTTCTGCTCTCATTGCTAACCAGTAATTTGCACCATGTGATCATGCAAAGCAGTTAGGCTCTGTTCAGTGTGGCCCCTGGCTCTGCTGGACACATGCAAATGCTCTCCAGCTGTTGGACTCTGGGTCATCTACTCTCTATTGATCTCCAGCACTGAACCAATATAAATACGTTCCCAGGAGTCTCAGTCTTGCTGCTCATCACTGGAGGCTTAGTGAGGGCAGGAATTGCTATGACTAGCTTTCATTTCAATAACTTTCCCCTTCTGTTATAACCAGTCTGGAAGGCTCGTGAGGACGAAAGGATTATGGGCTCAGGTGGTAAGAAAGACTTTGCAGGAAGGATTTAAATCATGGTGGTGACTGTGGTATAAGTGTACCACGTAAACTGAAATGTGCAGATTAGAAGTCTCTAAACAAATGAAAATGTTTCTCTTTTATAAGTCTCCCAAAATGTCACACATGATTTGAAAAAAAAAAAAAATTGCAGTATGGAAACCCTAAGGAGCGCAGCCACTCCAAGCCTCACCCACACCAAACTGTCCAACTGAATACCTAAAATAAAGCAAGAGAGGACTGTGCACTCTCCCTCTGGCTTTTCTCTCCCTCTTGATGTCTCTCTAAAAATTAAAGAGGGTGTGGGAGAGATGGATTGGAGCCTCCTCCTCTTGCAGAAAACCCAAATTGCGGTTCCTAGCACCCATGTTTAGTGACACAAATTTGTCTGTTACTTTATCCCCAGCACTCACAGGCACACACACACAGAGAAAGGTGGGAGAGGGGGAGGAAGAGAACAAACAGACAGAAATAAAAATTAAAGTTAAAAAAACATTTTTAAATAAAAAGAAAGGAAGGAAGAACTAACAGGATGGAAAGAGGAGAGGAGGGGAGGGAAAGCAGAAAAGAAGCAAGTTTCTGAGCAGCAGACTCAGGACAGCAGCCATGGACAGAATCGGCTGGATGGGTGAGATCCGCAATTCCAGCCCTCCTCTCGGAGTTGCTGTCTGCCTGAGAGATCAGTCTGCCATTTGCCAAATGAATGGAAACTTGAATATGAATGAATCTGGAGCATCTAGAAGATGTTCACTGACATCGGAAAAACAGTGAAGTCCAGAAAACATGAGATCATTTCACAATCCCAGTGGAAAAACGGGCAATCTGGGAAACGAATGTGGTTCATCAACTGACCACAAAAGGTTCAAAACCTACTGTAACCAGAAAAGTTTTTCCCCCCCTGGGCTAAGAAAATAAACTCAGCAACTATCCAGCTCAATACAGACCTTTAAATATACAACTAGCAAGAGCCAATTATTTTTAAAAAATAAAGTCAAGGAGCAAGAGAACTAATTCTTGAAGAAGTGGAGTTAATAGCCAAGAGTCAGGAACTTTTACATCACAAAAGGAACAGATGGTTGTGGGGGACAATCTACTACAATCCCTGCAAATTGAAAAAAAAATTATCACTAAAATTAAATAACAGATGGCATAAAGAACAAAATTTACATAACATAAGATAGAAGTAGTAAATTAAAATATGTGGCCAAAGAATTCTCCTGGGGTAAAGTAAAAAATAATGAGCTGAAAATAAGTACGATATCGAGACAGGAAAGGCAGATGCAGGAGATCCAACATTCAACTAATTGGAGTTCTAGAAGAGGAGATAAAGACCCAGCATCACTAATCATTAGGGAACCACAATCAAAATCCCAAAGGCACCCTTTCATACAGTGTTAGGAGAGCTGGGATGGCTACTATTTATAAAAACAAAATAAAAAATAGAAAATGACAAGTGTTGGGAAGGGCATGAAAGACTGAGACCCTTGGGCATACTGGAAATATAAGATCATTGCTGTTGAAGAACAGGGTGGTTCCTTCTTAGTCACTGTACTATTGCCGTGCAGAGATACCATGACCAAGGCAACTCAAACTTTTTAAAAAAGCAATTAATCAGTAGCTTGTTTACATTTTAGAGGATTGGTCCATAATCAGCATGGTGGGAAACATGGTACTGGAGAAGTAGCTGAGAGTCTTACATTCTGATCTATGGGCAGCAAAGAGTGGTATGGGGAGCTGGCAGGGGCTTTCGAATGACAAAGCCCACCCCTAGTGACACTCCTCCTTTTTAATCCTTCCCAAACAGTTCCACTAACTAGGAACCAAATACTCAAATATATGAACCTGTTGGAGCCATTCTCATTCAAATCACCACTGTTAGTCAGAAATTAAACATATCGTGGAACCCAGAAGCTCCATTTGCAGCCATATACATAAAAGAATTAAAAGTAAGGATGCCAACATACATTTACCTATGGCAACCACAGGATGAAAACAGTCTCAGTGTCCACAGAAGGCTGAACATGCATCCAAAATGCATTCACCCACCCAATAAAAGTATCCATACAATCGAACAAAGATACATTTATTTAAACTTACTAAACTTACTAAAGAAATGAGTATCTGATACATGTAACAAACATAAATGTCTAAAACTGAGGTTTGGGCACAGTAACATATATCCATGATGGTTGAATATATGTACTACAAGGATTTCCTAAAAGCCCAGATTTGGCTTTCTCACCTCCCCTGGCACACGTGCTTGCACATGCTAGGCAAACTCTCTGTCACTGAACTATATCTCCATTGTCTGGCCCAACTGTCTTAACACTGACTTTTGATGAGCAGACTTAAAGAAAACGTATTTATTTCAGTTTATTAGTTTGTCATTTCCCCCCTATCCGGGAAGGTTTTCATGGTCTCAGACAGGCTTCAAGGTCACAAAGATGTGCCTCTGTAGTTTTTTTTTTCTAGAAATATTATAGTCTGCTTTTTTTTACTTTCTGAGGCCCCCACCTTTCCTTCCTCCTATCCTTTCCCCTCCCCTTCCCTTTTCTTTCCCCTTTCCCCTCTCCATCCCTTGCCCTTCCTCTTCCCTCTCTCTTACACACACACACCCACACACCCACACCCACACCCACACCCACACACACACACACACACACACACACACACGAGAGGGGGCAGTGTGCTTGCCTTTGGGGAAGCTAGAGGTTGGCACTGGGTGTCTTTCTCCTGTTGCTGTTCACCACACTTTTCCCAGACTGTGTTACTGAGCTCGGAGCTCACTGTTTTATGTTACACTGTCTGGTCAGGAGACCCAGGAATCCATCCATGCATCCATCTCTGTCCCACTGGCTGCCTTTACAGATGCATGAGGCCTGGCTTATCTTTCTTTTACTTTACTTTTTTCCCCATTAATTTATCATGGGTGCTATAGATCCCAATTCAGGTCTCCTTGCCTGCACAGCAGGGACTATACCTACTTGAAATCACCCCAGGTCTCCACAGTTTAATGTTTAGTGAAATTCTTCTGCTAGTTTGGGGTAGTTGTGACGCACTCATCACCGTTTTTTTGTTAGTTTGTTTCTAGGTACATGTATTCAGATGTTCCAACACCATTTATTATTGATCCCTCAATCTATGCAGACAGCAGTACACACAATCTTGATACTTCAGGCTTTATGGACAATTTTACAATCAGATAGTATAAACTAGCCAGAGTAGCATCTTTAAAAGATCGTTTAGTCTATTATTCTAAAATGTTTTGTTTTATTCTAAAATCTTTACACATTTGAGTATCGACTTGGCAATTTCTACACAAGGCATGTTGGTGTCTTATTGAAATTGCATTGAATCTTTATATCATTTAAGGAAAGCAAAACAAAAGTTTCTCCTGTCTCCTGCCAAAGCTGCCCATGCCCTAATTCTTGGAACATGTAAATATGTTAGGGTAAATGGCAAAGAGCAAATGTAGCTTGTTACTCATCTGCCTTTAAAACATGGAGGTTGGCCTCGCTCATCTGGGTGGGCTCAGGGTTGACATTTCTGTTCCTTAGATGCAGGAGAGAGAAGAGGAAGTCAGAATGATGTAATACCAAAAGACCTTGGCATGCATTTCTGGCTTTGAAGGTAAAGTACTTGTGAAAAAAGGATGTACGGTATGTGGGAAAAGGGAGAGGTAAGGAAACAGGTTTGTTCCCAAAGCCCAGGGAAGGAATGCAGCCCTGATTTGATGAGGCCCAGATGAGAATTCCAACCTAGAGAGCTGTATGGTAATAAATTTGTGTTATTTGAAGCCTCAAGTTTGTGGTGATTTGTCACGGCAGTCAGGGGAACAAACATAATTGATATCTTTGTGATATTAAAATTTCCAATCTATGACGATGGTGTGGCTCATCATTTATTTAGGTGTTCCCTGGATCCTCTGTGGTGTTTTATAGCTGTCAGGATGGCAGACTTGTGCATCTTTATTAACTTCCTTCCTAGGCATTTCAGATTTCTTGATGCATAGCACAGATTTGCGTGTTTGAAGCAGAAGTCATTCAAGCTAGACGTGAGAAGAAACCACTTAAATAGCACGGTGATAAATTGCTAGAGGATAAGTATGAACTAGTGTGAGCCATCCTGGGAAGCACAGGCTGAGATGGACCCTTGTTGCACCTTGGGAGAGGCTGTCTCCTGGAATTCTAACAGGGTGTAGTCAAGGAAGATCTCCCGGTGGCTGCTGGGGGTGGGGGTGGGGGGGAGGAAAGGAACAGGTGCTGTGAAACTCATCCAGAGGTCTCCCTGAGTAACAAGGGAAGAGACTTTTCCAGAACCATAGCCCCGTTAAATGTCCTTCCAACTGGAGCACTTGCTAATGTCTTATATTGTGCACAGGAGGAAAACAAATTCAATAGAGATTAAGGCTTCATGAAACTAGATGAGAGATATTGTAGTTGGGAGAAAAGGGGAGAAATGTGTGCCAGTATAAACAAACAAACAAACCTTGCAAAAGTATAGTCTCAACAAAACAAAACAGAAATTCAATCAGAAGAGTCTGGAGGACTTCCCATTCCCCACAGTGCACCACCACCACTACCAGGGTTCTGGGGTAACAATGGTGGACCACAGCTAAAAGAATGTACACCACAGTTCTCCTTGGAAGAAAATATTTATGGATACCTAAAGTCTTTAGTCTTTCTGACTAAAGAAAAAAACAAAAAACAAAAAATACCACAGGAATTTGGAACCTCCAGCAAATGGAATAGTTCAAATCCTAGATTACTGTAGAGTCTCTGGTTAGGACAGCATTTACTTACTTCCATGGCCACACAGAACACGTTCAACTTTTCTCAGACCAATTGTGGGAGGAGAGAGAAGAAAAGTATCACTTTTCACTCATAAATTCACATTGCCTTTAAGAATTTTTGTGCTGTAGTCCCTCCTGCCTGTCTTCAACCATTTTCAATAACCCAGGGGGCCCTTCCTCAAAAAAAGAAAATCTATGAGGTTTTACATAGGTCTTCCCATCAGCCTGCCAATATCCAGATTCAAGATATACCCTGGAAGTTTCTGGAACCACTGTTCTGTGTGTGGGTTCTGTATGTGAGACATTTGTTCTTCAGAGTTTCCTTGTGCTCACCAGTCTTCCAGCAGCCTCCCGGTGTAGCTTTCCTATGACTCGAACTTTTCTGATATTACATTAAGAATAATTCGCCCGAGTCCTTTCTATCTTAGCTCCTCCTTGGAGCGATTTGAATTGTTCTCTTCCTTTCTATCTCCCCTCACACTCACTGTGTTCTAGTTTGCTGTCTGTCGCTGTGATAATCAGCAGGAACAAAGGCAATGGGGTAGAAAAGGGTTTATTTCAGCTCATGTTTCCAGGTCATGGTTTGCCACTGAGAGAAGTCAGGGCAGGAACTATGGACAAGCATTGCGTACTGTCTCTTGCTCTCAATGTCTTCTAACACAGACAAGGCCCACCTACCTAGGCACTGTGCAGTCCGCAGTGGGCCGGGTCAGCCCACAGCAACTGTCAGTCAAGACAGTTTCTCACAGATATGGTCACAGGACACTCTGATGAAGACAATTGTTTGGCTGAGGTTTTCTCTTCCTAAGAGGCTCTGGGTTGTGACAAGGTGATAAAACTAACCAGCACCCAGTGTTTACACCTTCACTTGCTAATTGAACCCACAACTCCTAATTGTTTTCATTATTCAATGGTTGGCTTAAGTGTTTCTGCCATGCACTACTCTGTTGGGGTCCAGGAATTGCTTCACAAACCAAACACACATCTCAGTCAGACAGGGATATTTATTGAGCATATATGTCCTAGGACTGGTTGATCAGGGCCATGGTCCAGATTTGGGAACTGAACCTTGACCCTGAGATTAAGATCCTACAGGGTTCTTAAGCCCCCAAACTACAAGTTATTTCACTATTCAGGATTTAAGGATGGGGGACTTCCTTAGGAAGATGTCTTTATTTGTCATTATTCCTGTTTCTTTCTAGTGGTTGGGGTTTTCAACTGTGGCAGGGGACTTACCTTGTCTAATATTCATGTCCTAAATTGTCTACCAGGATGGGACTTGTCCAACATTCCTGACTTAACTTGCCAACCAGGATGTCAGTTACCCACATACATGTCTCTTCCTGCCAACTAGGATGTCAGTTCCCAGGGAGCTCTTGGGGACTTTAGTTTTCTCAACCACTACTCAAAATAGAAGTCTAATTCCAAACAATTTCTTATATCTCTCATGTTGGGGTCCACTCCAGTGGCAGCTTATACCACAAAAACTTTTACACATGTGCAGGAAGTGCTGTTGGGTGGTTCGTTCAGGTCCAGGCTTATTGTAAGTCACTATACAAAACAGTTCTACTGACTTCTATCATGATTGGCTTCCACGGGCACAGAACATAACAAAATATATAAACAATCTTGATGTTACAAAGTTTCCTAGTAACAGAAGAAACATATGAGAAAGTTTCTTCATAAAGGCAGGGTAGCCAGACAACAGTCACCTAGTTGACATTTTATCTAGGCTCTACCATGCCAGGTTGGTCCCAGTGATTCACTATTTTCTCTAAAACGACCTCTTAACAGGTCAAATGGAAGATTTGTGCCTCTTACTGTGACATAATCATTGGGATAGCCCATAGTTTTGATTCAAGAAGCTCCTGGCTTTCCTTAGTGCTTTAGACCATGTGCTTACTTCCTTGTTCTACTGTGTTCCTCATTCTCTACCTGTCAATCAAAATCACAGTAGATCGAAGGACTTTTACTGACTAATTATTTTATGACAAATGGACAACTGTAGAAAGGAGACTAATTTAGAATTTCTTGGCTACTTTCACAGGTTCACTTTTGAGTGGAATGAGCTGAGTCTGGGCTGCGTGCTCACAACGCTTCTGAGCTGTTTGTCTAAACCGACTTGGGATTTAAGCCAAAGGTTTTGTGCAAGCATTTTTGATGTCAGGGTTGGAACTCTGGCAGGAAAGTATAAGTTGTTGCTGTCTTCAGAATTCTTGAAAATTAACACAGTGAGCGGTTTAACTATGCATGGCTACAAGAGAAAATTATCCACATAAGCTAGACCAGTTAGAGAGAGGTTTGTTGCAAGGACATTAAAGTCTCTCTCAGAGTCCAGTTTTAGCAAGGACAGCAGGATTTTGCAGGATCAGAATGGTACCAATATGCATGTTCTTCTGCTCCTGTCTCTCTTTCCTTGTGCTTCCGGCCCCTTGTATCCGCTTGTCTGTTTCATCCTTTTGTCTCTGGGAACAGGCCCTTCAGTATGGCTGGTTCTGCTTATAGGTACTTCTCAGTCTGCACACCTGAACCCAGAAAAGAAGACGGAATGTTTGGGTGAGAGTTAAGCTTGGCCTTCTCCAGTCAAGTTAAAAGGGACAAATTATCCCAGCTGTCTGTCTGTCCTTGAGTTGGGGGATATGGACCAGAAGTGATAGCTGGACAGAAGGGTCCAACACAGGGTTTTGGTAAGCTGATCTATCTTCTCATTGCTCCACCAAGTGTTAATAGTGATGTGCTCTTTGGTTTTGTAAAGTGAAACAGAGAACAGACCACTCATCTCTCTCCCTGACTATTCAGAGAAAGTTAATGTACATACATTTTCTTTTCCTCTAAATTATATATTTTATGGAAGTTGTGGAATATAAGTAGGTTCCATCTTCCTATAAAAACTATGTCTCTCTCCTTTTGTATTCTTTCTTCTTTAAAGATTTATCTATTTTTATTTTATATGTATGAATGTTTCCTCTGCATGTACATAAATGTACTGTGTGTATTTCTGATACTGACTGAGGTCAGAGAAAGGAACCCAGGAGCTAGAGTTATAAGTAGTTGAAAACCACCTGATTAGAGAAGGGAGCAGACTCAGGTCTTCTGCAAGAGCACTAAGAACTCCTCACTATCTCTTCAGCCCCATTTTTAGTTTTAAAAGGAGGTAGAGCCTGAATAAACACACACCTCCATCACCAACAATCATGCTGTGAAGTTTCCCACATTTGGGAACAGCGGGTGTCAGAACAAGCAGGGGTGCACTGAATGAGTCTGGCCTTGGGAAAGTTCCTCCGTGGCTCTGTTATCTCTGAGGTGTCCTCAGTGCCTCAGGAGAGAGCTTGGTGAAACCAGAAAGATAACTATTTACATTTCATTTGATCCTTTGGTTCTGGTGACGTTCGAAACTAAGCCAACTTCAGTTTGATAATCCATTGTGTGTCTTTTTTCCCCCAGACTTTATCAATGAGATATTACAATTCCTCATGAATCTTTGAGAAATGATAATTCTTTCCTTTATGTGTTCTCTTCCTGCTATGGGACATCCCAACCACTTACTGATCCTAAAGGATTTTTTTCCTTTTAGAAATAAAAGTCCTCCCATATTAAAAGCTAGAGAGGGACCGAAGAGACTCCAGTTCCTGAAGGTTACTTTGTAATTCCCTTTCAGTACTAACAAATTACCATAATATTATCATAGAATTTTCCTCTCTTCCTCTCTTACATATAATCATAGAAATCACAGACACCATACACAAAATATATGCTTAAAAAAAAAAACTTTCAGTGATCACTATGTAAAGTGCCCACCAGTAATTTCCTGCGGGCTGCTGGTTAATCCCAGGCTCTTAAACCACTGCCCGCCAACCCACCTGGGCCATTATTCCCATTACAAATTAGTGTGTGGCCAAGGGTAGCCAACTTTCTGCACAGTAACTTAGAGAGCACACAATTAGAAATGTGCTGCAGGGAAAGTACCTAATTGAATATAGTCCCAAACCGAAGAGCAATGTGTTCCTCCGTGATCAGCTTTGGGATTATCTCCATTTGGGCTCCCTCTACTGGTGCAGATGATTGGGGGGGTTGGAGTAGGGGAAAACCCATTCTTCTGTTTGCATCTTTGCATATCCTGACCAGTACGGAGTGAAGACTTATATTTCCTCAAAAATTTAGGTTATCAGAAATGTCTTAAAATTATAAGACTAACTTAATATCCTAGGAAGAACAGATTCTCCCATAAGAGACAATAGCATCCTGAATTTCCTGTGGTTCCCATATCTGCCCCTGCACAGAAAGTGGGATGCAGTTCAAAGCATAGAAGAGAAAGTAAATATGCTTGGATAGGCTCCGTAATTGCTCATATCCTGGCTGTTCTCAGCTCCTTGGTAATAGAATTCACTTTGATCAACTTCAAAGATTCCAATTACCTCGGGATAAGAATTACAGACATCAATTTATGATCGCAATTTAGAAACTCCAAGTATTTAAATATAATACTATACGGCGAATGGGAATAATTAATACTGACACTGCATATTGATGGCACTTCCAATTTCAGAAAACTATTATACAATATGCATCATTGAGTTCAACTTCCAAACCCTCCTTTGCCAGGAAGACACAAGAATGCGCCGTGGCTCAGGACATGAGGACCCATTTGGCCACCTCTACGGACACTCCCTTCTTCCCAACCAGCCTTTCCAGCTGAGGTATGCTGACCTCCTGAAAGAGCACCTTTGACCACACCTCTCTTGTTCCTCATCACCTTTCCTGGTGGAAAGATCTAGACTTCTTTTCCTAACAGGTGATCTGCCCCATCAATATAATCTTACTTTCTCAGCTTCCTTCTGCACACACTCCCAGTGTTAGTAAAAGTGACCTTGCCCTCGAAGGCTGTGACTACCTACTGTGTCATTTCTTTTTGCCAAAAATCTCCCTTCTGCTATCAATCTCTTAAATCTATTCAGATCTGGATGGTTCTGAAGCAACATGTTTTGAGATGTTCTAAGGCCTACAGACCAGTGTGCTTATAACTTTTTGACGTTTTCTTCTACTTAATTGTTTTTGAGTTGAATTCTACATTGCTGAGTGATCCAATTCCCATTGCTAACTTTGTTTTTGTTTTTGTTTTTGGGGGGTTGTTTGTTTTGTTTTTGGATAGTGTTTCTAGCTCTTTGTTATGTTTAATCATTTTTCTTTTTTTTTCCCAGTGAGTTTCCTGGTGCTTTTCATTATTACAGGACAGACTAATATTCTACCTTCTGTCCCTGTGACCTTAACAACACTAAGTGCCACCTAAGTAGAACCACCACGTGGTATTTGTCCGATTGGGCCTAGCATGTTTCAGTGGTGCATGTTTTAAAGATTCCAGTAGCTGCTCAGTGAGGTTGGGTCTCTGTGGAGTTTCATCACTGTCTGTGAGACCCTAGGCAAGTTGGGTTTCCTCTCAGGTATAAAATGGGGTTGTTAATAATAGCATTCACTGAGTGGGGCTACTTTGAAAATTAACTGGCTTGACAAGAAAAGCTCTCTAATGTGTTTGCTGTCCATATAACCATTAATATCTTGGAGTTCTCTTGTAGAAGAAAAAAATGGGTAAGAATTCCAAAACGCAGAGATTTGCTATTGTGCAAGTGCTAACATATTCAAGAAGAGAAAACTATACAGACCTTTGCAAGCTTGAATCTGCCTGCACATTTCTCTGAAAATGTCATTGTCCTTTTGCAAGGATCCAGCCAGGATGATTTCTGTTCAAGGAAGAGGTAGCTGTGAACTCACCGAGGCTATTCTTCTAGGAACCAAGAGGTTGCATATTCTAGAAAGGGTTTCCAAAGTCGGGGGGAAGGATCTCCTGTGGCTTTCTTCTCATACCAGTGCTTGCCTTGGCTGCTCCTGTATCTGCTTGTCTGTTCTCAGTTACATGAAGTACTGGTCGTGAGGATGCTAGAGCAATGCGGAATCCCCCGTTTGCACTCACTGGTCCATCCTCCATTTCATCAAAGGGTGTGAACATCTTCATTTCGTTTTAGATTTTACCAAGCACGTCCATGGATTGGGCTTCAAAGTGACTGCATCACCACAAACTGGTTTCCTCTAGCCAGCTCTCGTTCCTGGCAGGAGTTTGTCTTTGTTCCGAGATAAACACGCCGTCCTAAAAATTTGATATAGATCGCCTTTTAAAAATGTGATGAACGCCCTCATCGTGTACGGCAGCCCGGAGACATTACTTACGGATATGGGAGCTGCCGTCTAGTGTATCTTGCTGCGTCATAACTGTATCCCAGTTGATGATCAGAGGCATAAATCCAATCAAAATTATCACCTCTCAAACTGGAAACCGTAAACGTACTGACCCAAGTGAATCACCTAGCAAATCATACATACTGCCTCGGCATTTACATATTGGCTGTCTGTTACACTGGGCTCCTGGGAGAAGTGCTCACTCCCTGTAACAGCCGTCTGGATGCGAGCATTCTTTTACCTATGGCTCTGCACCGCTAGCCACAGGGAACCACGCTGTCTTAGCCTTACGAAGGCACATTCCGGGTCATGGAGGACGGAGGGTCTCCTCCATCCTCTCATTCATTCTCTGCTGGTGCCAGTGACCTCCGGAATTGTCCACAAAGCAGCGTTTACATTGCACTTAAAACAAACAAGTATCGCTGGGAGGTGAGCTGGCACACTTGAGAGAACATTAGTGTTGGTGTTCATGAGAACATAAAGTCGAACCCTCATGAATACGCTGTTCTTGCTTTGCTTCGGGAAAGGTTGAGTAGGGGGTTACCAGGAAAAGACAGTGCCCTCTCCGGGGGAGGCCATGTGGGTTTTCCAATGTCAATATAAGTTTCAAGTGTCTGGGTAAGTCCTCTGTTCCTTGGATGTTCTCTGTGCTCTGCCATGTTTTCTTTGTGCTTTGTGAACACTTCCGTAGAGTGTCACCAAGCATGATGCACACATACACATAGATATGTGTGTGTATATTTATAATATATGTATGTATATACATATACATGTATATGTGTATATATGTATCAATGTACACACATATACATATACATCATATACATATATCATATACATAACACACACACACACATATATATATATATATATATATATATATATATATATATATATATATATTCCTTGCTTTCAAACTTATCATTTCCCCCATTCTCACATTCATACTAGTCAGGCAAGATTCCTACTTTATATTTGAAAGCCAAAGTCCCACATTTCTGCCTCCTTCCCCGTGGACTCACTGTCTTCATTCCCTTGCCATTAAATGTGGCGGATCTTTCACAATATTGGTTTTCTTTGCCATGGTCCCTCTGTTAGTTAGCATTCTTTTGTTGTAAGTGATAGAAATCGATCTCTTGCTAAGTTAAGTAAAAGATGCAAAGGCAGCCTGCAGACACAAACGTGCAGGGAACAGCCAGTGAAGCATCAGCAGGAGGACACCGTCCTCTCCTGGGTAGTACCTGTGGTGCAGTCAGCTCAAGTGATGTCTTCTTTGCATAATCGAGTCACAATTCCAAATTGGAGACTGTGGAGGGAATCTGATTGCTTGCTTAAGTCAGGTGTCCAAAGCCACAGGGTAAGACATGGTGGCCAATGATCTCTCTTGTTTCACTCGGGCAGTTCCCTGTCACACAGGGGAAAGTGGCCAGTAAGTGAAAGGTGGCCATGCACATGTAAAGCCAGAACCTTGTTGTATCTATTACTTTAAACAGAACCATGCATATAAACATCTCCTTAACATTTTGCGATGGTACTTCCAACAATAGCTATGGTTGGCATTTCTTCATCCCCCAAAAAACATGTTCTTAAGTTCAAGTGTTTCTGTGGCTCCAAAAACATTGAGAGGTTCTTGCCTTGAAATGGTAGAGAGAAGGCAAAGAAAGCCAAGGGTGGTGTTTGAGGTATGAGATGTCACTGAAGGCACATATAGTGAATGTGTGGTCCTTAACACAAGATTCAGAGGTGAAGATTTGGAGAAGAGATCCGATGATGAGTATGATGACCTCATCAGAGGACTAATCTATAAATGTACCCTCCATTAGAGACACCATCGGGAACTGATGAGAATTGGGATGTATGGCTTCATTGAAAGAGAGATGTCCTTTGAGATATGATTTTAAAAGATATATCTTCACCTAGCCACATCCCCCAGCTCTTTCTGCTTCCTGGCTCCCCTGGGGTGAGCAGCTGTCCTTGGAGATACCGCCACACAGGGATGTTCCTGCCTCTCTATAGCCTTAAGACCATGGAGCAAACCAAATTCTGAAACATTCAGAACTGTCAGCCAAAGTGACTCTTCGTCTCCTGAGCTGTTTTTCTGAGGAGTCTGGTGACGGTGATGAACAGGTCTGACTCCAGCCGTCTCCCAGTGGGTTAAAATACACCGATGCTTGTGACAGCAGAAATCTGAAAAGGAAAGCTTCTATAGGCAAGTAAGATAGATCCATTTCCCAAAAGATATAATTTAGGACGGAAGGGAAAAGGGCTCTTTTAAAATGCCACCTGGTTAGTTTACGGCCTCTATCAGCACGAAGGAGATGGAGAAGGGAGGTGTCAAAAAAGTCAAATAGCAGATTTACTCTCTGCGGAAGATTAACAGCTCTGCTGGGCCTCTGCGAATGTGAGAGAGCAGAGCAGACTGTTCCCTCGGACTCACACTGGTGAGAATGGCTGGGAGAGCAGACTGACCAACTTCTCTCTGCTCTGGGAAAAACACCCGGTCCCTCCTGACCCAGTCCTGTGGGTGAAGGGGCCATCTGAGGACTCACAATTGTCTTAAGATAAACAAACTATTCCTAATCTCAATAACAACCGAACTCTTTCCTCCTGTGGACATAAGAGATAACACTGACCGTCCATCAGAAAGGATTTGATCAAGGCTCCCATTATGTAGAAGAGGGAGTCAATATATTCTCAAGCTGGTGAAAGCCAGCACCAGGGGGGTTGGGTATAACCAAACCCAGTGTGGGAGTTTGGATAAGAATGACCCTCGTAGGCCCATATACCGGAATGCTAGGTCATCAAGGATGGGCCTATTTGAGAAGTAGTAGAGAGATTAGGGGATGTGGTCTGTTTAGAGGGAGTAAGTCACCGGAGGTGGGGTTTGAGATTTCAAAAGACATGCCAGACCCAGTTTTACTCTCGACCTGCAGATCAGAGAGCGACGCCTGCCACCATGATCTGCACAGAACAATAACCTCTGAACTTATAAGCAAGGCCTCAATTAAATGCTCTTTTTCATCAGTGTTTTCTTCATCATTGTGTCTCTACAGAGCAACAGAATAGTGACAAAGACCCCCAGGAAAGAGCAGTTTGTCCAGGATTGGAGAAAAGCCAGAGATGAAGAACCGAGCAGAGCACAGCTCTGCAGCACAGTGCAGATCCGAGGCCACTGATTGAAATAATCCAGGAGGCCATGTACACATGACTAACCTCTAGAGGGGATTAGAATAAAAACTTATCAAGCAAACAAACCGTCAAACCTGAGATTGCTTTCTTTCTTAGTGCTCTATAGAAAATCCAGTCTTGTCTAGTTTCTAGCAACGAAGTATCTGTGCCCCAATATTATGACCATCTTTCTTTCTCCCAGTGACCTTGAGTACAAGTTCATTCAATGAGTTGTCCTTCTCTAGCCCCAACTGCTGTTTCTGCCCTCCAGACTTAGTCTAGCCTGTCTTCACTACCTGTTTCTAAATGCTACCAGGCATGTCACCTTTGAGAGCAAGCGTTTGATAGTGCTTCCTTTGCTACTTTGAGATTAAAGTCACACATAGATGATAGACCTTGCCTTCACATGTAATATGTATTTTAAGCAATCTCACACCATAACTTTTGTTCGAAGAAGAAAATTTTTATTTTTTTTTAAGATTTGTTTATTTATTATATATAAATACACTGCAGCTGTCTTCAGACACACCAGAAGAGGGCATCAGATCCTATTACAAATGGTTGTGAGCCACCATGTGGTTGCTGGGAATTGAACTTGGGACCTCTGGAAGACCAGCCAGTGTTCTTTACCTCTGAGCCATCTCTTCAGCCCCCAAATTTTTTAAAAAGGGGGATTTTTAACAAAACAACAAATCATTCTAGTTTTCAAACATGAGAGCATTTGAAGACAGAACAACGTCAGAGTCTGAATCAGTAAGTGGAACTGTTACCATTTCTTCACCTGAATGTGCCAACCGATGGGGTGGGGGGATAGCGCTGGCAAATCCAGGACCCCATAAGGGACTAGGACATGTGGTCTGATCAGAAGTATGTGGCTGGCAGTGGGCTTTGAGGGTTCAGAAGTATACACCAGGCCCAGTCTTATTCACTAAGCCTGTGGATCAGAATGTAGCTCTCAGCTCTTGTTTCAGTACCATGAGCTCTGCCATGCTCCCGGCCATAGTGATGACGTCAGACTAAGCCTCGGACAAGGTGAGCGAGCCCCAGGGAGACGCTGTGTCTTCTAAGAGTGGTTGTGCTCATGGTGTCTCTTCACAGAGAAAGAACGGTGACTGAGATACATTGCTAACAAATGTTAGTTAGCTCCCAAAAGAGTGAAAATAATCCTCTCTCTATTTATGTTACACTCATGGAAAACTCTGCATATATTTAAATCTATACTTAACATTGTTTATATTTATATAGACAAGGAGTTGGGCTTTAAGCCTAGATCATGACAAACAGTTTTTTCACTGATATAGATGTCTTTGGAGGAAAAAGAAAAAGAAAAATCACACGATCATCTCAATAGATGCAGAAAAGGCATTTAACAAAATCCAATGTGGCTTCATGGTGAAAGCCTCAGAAATGTTTGACTAGAGGGGACATAGCTCAACATAATAAACTACATGTGAGAGATGCAACCTTGCTGCAGTCAGAGGGACACAGCGGCCACTTGCTCCAGCCCTTTTTAATATTGCACATGAAGCTGGAAAGGGGGACACAGATGCAAATGGGAAAGCAAGTCGAACTCTCCCTGTTTGCAGATGACCGGGTAGAACGCATTAGAGGTCCCCAAAAATTCCACCAGAAAGCTTCTAGAAATAAAAGAAAAAAAAAATCTAGATTCAGTTTGCACAAATGAGTATGCTTTTCTATACATCAATAACAGACACACAGATAAAGAGATCATGTACACACTCCCATTCACGATAGCCTCAAAATAAAACATCTAGTGATAAACCTAACCAAGGAAGTTAAAGACCTCTATTATAAAAACATCAAACCTTTGAAGAAAGAGAAAGACAGACATTAGAAAATGAAAAGATACCCATGCTCATGGATTAGCAAAGTTATTATTGTGAGAATGTTCATCTCACCAAAAGCTATCCACAGATTCAATGTAATCCCAGGCAAAATCCTTAGCTTATTCCTTACAGAAGTGGGAAAGAACGATCCTAAAATTCATGTGGAACCAAAAAGACCCTGGGTAGTCAAAACAATCCTAAGCAAAAAGAATGATGCTGGAGGTTCTACTATTTCAGCTCTTAAGGCCAAAGTAATAAAAACAATATAGTCTTGGCACCAAAGCAGATGTATAGATCAATGAAATAAACTTGAAGACTTAAACATGAGTATATGTAACTTAAGTTATTTAATATTTGACAAAAATTCCAAAACCATATGCTGGGGGAAAGAGGGCACCTTCAATAAATGGCGTTGGGAAAAATGGATGTCCACAGAAGAATTAAATTAGACCTGTATCTATTACCTTTGCACAAAATTAACTCCAAATGGACCAAGGACATGGATATAAAACCTGAGACTGATAGAGAAAACATGGGCTGCATTCTATAGAATATGGGTGTAGGAAAAGATTTTCCACAGAGGACTCCACTTACTCAAGAATTAAGGAATACAATTGACAAGTAGAATTTCATAAAACCAAAAGGCTTCTGTACAGGTAGAGAAACCATCAACTGTACAACTTTAATTTTTTTCAAGCCTTATTTTCAATGATAGTTCTTAAACACTTTAACCTCCCTTGTAGCCCACCACCCACTAGAGGTAGTGGAAAAGAAAGGATACAGGGGAAGTGGACTTGTTTAGAAAGGTTCTTTGGAGCCACCCCTGTCTGTGTTGTCTGGAAATCGACAGTTCAGTTCACAGGTCAGCAGTGGCAGCTTGACTCACTAAGAAACAAACACTTCATGGGTACACCAGCAGTCCAGTTCAGTCGAGTCGGACTAGCAACAGTGGTGATATGACCTAGCAGAGACAGCCAGGCCTCAACCTCAGCTAGAGTCACTGTCAGCAGGAGGGATCAAGAGGAGCACCAGGAGAGGTTCTTGGCTGTGCCTTTCTCAGGGAAAGATGTGAATGTGAGACTCACAAGCGTTGCACAGCTAGCTGTACCAGCAATCCAAGCTCTGTCTTAATCACTGCATATAGTCCTATTAATGGCTCCGAACATCACATGTCCTCCACATGCCTTGCCTCAGAACAGGTCTTGCCTCAGCATGTGTCTTACCTTAGCACTTGCATCCAATCAGATGAGTCCACAGAAGCAAGAAACTGCAGGACACCACCAGAAGTTTTTTTGGTACGTTTCTCTATGGAGTCCCAACAAAGGCAGCTCAACTATGCAACATAAGGTGAATTAATACATGTGTGTTGTTAGCGAAGAATCCTTTATTCTGTGTCCTTTCATATGCTTGCTGTAGCAGAACACCCTCTCTTTTGTGTCTACTTCAGAAAAATGTTCCTTCGTGAGTCTATCTTAGCCTTTCACACCTGTGTCTACTTTAATGAAACGTTCCTTCATGTGTTTGCCCCAGCAAAACAACATTCCAACCGACTCTCCAAATAACCCTTAAGTTTCCACTTTACAACTGGGTGAAAAGGAAGCCCACAGACTGGGAAGGAATCTTGTCAGGTGTGCATTTGACAGGAGATTAGTATCTAAAATATATAAAGAACCCAAAAACAAGTTTAAAAAAATGACCCATTCAGAAAAACAAAAAGACCTGGGACCTGAATAGAGAATTCTCAAAAGAAGAAAAACATAGCTAAAATCATCTCAAAAGATTATCTCTTTTTTTTTCCTATCAATTATGGAAATACAAATAAAAATTACTCTGAGATTTTTCACCAGTCAAAATGGTAAAGATCAACAAAACAATCTACAACAGACGCTGGAGTGGGTGTGGGAAAGAGAGAGCCCTTGTTCCCTGTTGGTAGGGTTGCAAACTTGTCTATTTACTGTGGAAATTAGTGTTAAGCAGTCTCAAAAACCTAAAAATAAGTCTACCATATGACCTAGCTATACCACTCTTTAACATCTTCCCAAAGGACTCAACATCTTATGCCTCAGATACTGGCCTGGCCATATACATTGCTGCTCTGTCATCAGTATCTAGGACAAGGAAGGAAAATGACACAGGGACTTATGGTGGAGGGAGGGAAAATACAGAAGGATGGAGGAGGAATTATCAGTAAGAAGATTTGAAAAGGTCATAAGGAATCATTCGATTAGCTAGTTACCTAAAAATACCTGTGGCACATGCAATTCTGTGCATACATATAGTTTAGATGAAAATTTCCCATATGGATCGACAATGTTCTTTTCAAGACTATCCAACAAAAACAACATCAGAGGGAGTGCCTAGCCTTGCAAAGACTTGCAGTGCCATGGTGTGGGGATACCTTGGGGACCCTCACCCACTCAGAGGAGAATGGGAGGGGGAGGGGAAGTACCGTGGGAGGGAGTGACTGGGAGGGTGGCAGTGAGTGGGATGTAAAGTGAGTTAATTAATTAACCAATTAATTAATAACACAAACATACAAACTCCAACATCTGGCACGAGAACCCCCCTTTTTGTGTTGGTTGCCCCATCCCAGATGTAGAAGGTAAGTCTTTATTGCTAAAGACACTGTGCATTTCAAATACAGGGTCAGAGGCCTTTGAGCTGGGACTAACCTGAATGTTTCCTCCCTGAAGACCAGGTACCAAAAGGTGCCATAGAAACTCCCAAAAGAGAGAAATAACCAACAGCCATATCCAACTAGAATGCCTATGAACCACCACATCAACCACAACAACCTGCATGGCAGAAGGACCACAAAGGTGAAGTAGTGGTGCTCATCTATTAGCTTTAACCAAGAGTTCTTTTAAAAAGGGTGGGTGCGCGGAATCATGCCTAGTCCTGGAAATCTAGTTCTCTACCTAGTGGTAGTGAAATCGTGCATCTTGGATAAGAACCTAACCAGCATAATCTCTAACTACACTCTAAATATCTAAATATTTGTCCCTTTTTGTTTGTTTCATTTTTATGTGATCTTACTTTATTTTATCTTATCTGATTTGAGTCACGATTTCTCTGTGTAACCCCAGCTGCCCTGGAACTCACCAATAGACCAGGTTGGCTTGGAACCTGGGATCTCACAGGGATCTGCCTGCCTCTGTGCTTATATTCAAAGATGCATACTCTTCACCCCTCGTCAGGGAAACTTCTCTTTGTAAAAGACAGAGATCGTTACTGAAGACCACAGCCAATCAAAGCAGAGTTGTAGATCCAGTCCTAATGGGAAGATCTACAACAAAGCTCTTGTATCTGAAGCTCAGGGGTCACTGAGTTAGAAGGACTGTAAGAACCAGAATAGCAGAGAATTTATTGGGTGCCTTCTAGGAATGTCAGAAACTATATCAATGAGGTGTTGCCACCTGGACAAGGACAATGTCAATAGATTTGCTAATGTGGATGGAGGCCACAATCTTACACAAAGAACTACAGGCAACTAAGAAACTGATAGTGGGAGACAAATTCTTCCTCGGGGAAGAGCACAGCAATTGGTTAGCAATGCCATAGGTCAGCGCTGAAAACTTTACAAACTACCAGTTTTAACCAAAATCTAAAACTGGAACATGCTCACCCATTTGGAGTTGGTTCATCTTCCAAAGTAACCACTAACATTCGCCAGGAGTTAATGTGCGATGCATGTCTTGACTGTCCTTTCAAAGAATGCCGTTTCTGCAAAACCTTTCTACTATTTATGATTTGTATATAACGAAGTAGTAACCCCCTATCTAATGTATCTTGTGTCAAAAGACTGCAGGGGGTTTAATATTTTTGGGAAGTAATAGTCTGATGGTTAATCAGATTGTCAACCTTATGAGATTTGAAGTCATGGAAATGTACTTTTAGACATGTCTGTGAAGGAGTTTCTAGATGAAGTTAATTGAAGTGAGAAGAATACCCTAATTTTGGGTAGAATCATCCTACGGGCTTGGGTCTTAGACTGAAAAACAGAAGAAAGTTGCCTGAATGCCATTGTTGAACACTGCTTCCTGACTGTGGGTCCGTGTAAGCCCTGCTTCACAAATGCTATGGCTTCTCCACCAGGATACACATCCTCCTTTCAAGCTATAAAGCTGACATAAACCATCCCTTTCTGCAGATGTTTTTGTGTAAAATGTTTTGTGACATCAGCAAGAAAAGTAAGAAATACAAAAGAAGAACAGTGAAGGACCAGGCAACAAAGGCAAGTCTTTCTCAGGGATGTTTGCTGTCTCTAAGACGGCAAGTCAGGCAGTGTGTGCCTGGCTGGGTTGAGAAAACTGATGTGAACCCTCTTAGCTTCAGAAAGAGCCTTAGAGTCAACAATTTGACTTTCTGGAATAACTCGAGGGGGGAACATTAAGACACAGATAGACTCTGCTTTTCTGACATGACTGCAGCCATTTTATTTTGTACCTACAGCCAGCAATCTTACCTCATGCCTCAGTTAACCATTAGCCATATATCTTGTTAAGTTCTTTGCTTTGGTGTTCTTGGAAATACAGCAGAGCCTCACCCCCTTTAGAGGCAAACACAACAAAGGTCCGTTAGAACTGCCTTGTATAGTTATCTGCAATCAACCTGGACCCAAACCAAGCACAGCAACCACCTGGCAGCCCTCCTGCAACTGTGTACATGCTTTTACAGTTGCTATGAGTTTGTGTGGGGGTTGACTGTATAAGCTGACCCTGGGAAACAGGGTCGCAGATTCCGCTCCCACATCTGACCTGCATCCTTGATTGATCAGTTACAGGGTTCAATAAACTTTCTCTGCTTTACTGAAAAAAGAAAAAAAAAACTGCTGTCAACAGGTGACTACTATGTCTTCCCACCCTTCCCCCTGATAAAGGAGAGTGCTTGCTCCTTCTCCCTTTTCCTAGCATCACACTGAGGCTTAGCATATGTGTGTGTGTGTGTGTGTGTGTGTGTGTGTGTGTGTGTGTGTGTGTGTATGTGTGTGTGCATGTGTGTGTATGTGTGTGTGTTTGTGTGTGTATGTGTGTATGTGTGTATATGTGTGTGTGTGTATGTGTGTGTGCATGTATGTGTATGTGTGTGTTTGTGTGTGTATGTGTGTGTGTGTGTGTGTGTATATGTGTGTGGGGGGGGGTGTAGAGAGAGAGAGAGAGTACAGAGAACCTCTATCCTTCTTGTTCATAGACATTCAGCACCCAGGGAGCTCTTCTGTGAAGAGTGATAAGGGAGAAACCTAACATGTAGTTGGACCTCAATTAGACAACAAAATCCTGCACATTGAGTGTGACCTCATAGTCAGGAGAGGCTTTTCGAGGAGGAAGGTGAGCTCTGAGAAGTACAGTGTACACAGTAGGAATTTTCAGTGAGATGCTGTCTGGGGGCCACCCACAATCTTGTGAGGGACTCCTCATTGCTCCTGTAAGAAAGTTCAGTGTATTCACTGGCTTGTCCTGATAGACTCGGATAGACCCAAAGCTTTGCTCTGTCCTTGGTGCTTATCTGAGATGAGTAGACGCTTGTTTATATCTCCCCTAGGAAACAGGATTCATGATAGATTGTTACTGGGTTTTGGTTTTTTTTTTTTTTTTTTTTTTTTTTTTTTTTTTTTTTTGTTTTTTTGTTTTTTTGTTTTTGTTTTGTTTTTTGTAATGTTCGTAAGTGTTTGGCCCCCTATATGTCCATACACCAGTGAGTGGAGGTGCTCTTGGAGGCCAGAACACAGTTCCCATCTCCTGGAACTAGAGATACAGATGGTAGTGCTCTCTGTGTGTGCTGGGAATCCAACCCAGTCCTCTGGAAAAGCCCCAAGTGCTGTTAACCACTTAAGCTCTGCCCTCCAGATTGTCAGCGTTTCAATAGATATAGAGAGAGACTGATTTGTCACACAGCATAGATGGACCTCCACAGTAACTGGACAGCCCACTGAAAGAGAATCGCCCTGCGAGGGCTACATAAGGAAGGCTTCTTCTTCTCACTCTCTGAAGACAGCAAAGGTGCCCCTCTGACTAGTGACAAATTTTCCCCAACTAACTTTCACACAGTAGCTCTCTAATTTTGCTTATCAGATCCTGAAACAATGGGGGGGGGTAGAAAAGCTGTCCTTGATCCAGTACGCCTACCCACAGTTTTAAGCAGCTCCTTTAACTTTAATTTTTACCGTTGGCTTCTGAAATCTTTGGTAATGGATCATTTGTGCACTGTAAAAAGCTTTGGGATGTTAGCAAATTACATGTTTTTAGTTGACCTCTCTGCATTTCTCTCCATTATCCTGGCCAACTGCAAGGTACATGTGATTAAGTATCATTAGCCAACCAGAGCTAAACAAGCCACATAAACAGACATGCCAACCTTTGACCAGGTACAGGTCTCCAATGCTTTCAGAAGAGGGAGGCTGGAGCTTTATACCCACGTCTCTGCTCTTGAGCTAGATTGGGTTTATGTGGAGTGATAGGGGCACTGAACAGGAATTAGGCGGCTGCGGTTCCCACCTAGACCCTTCCGTCTATTTGCTGGGGGATCTTGGAGTTCTTTTGTCTCACTAAGCCTGGCTTTTCCTGTCTGCTGATGGGATGATGAAACCTGTCCTGCCTCTCCCCAAAGGGTAAATGTGGGGGGGAACCACGGTAGGGTAGAGCTTTCTAGAGCTCAGCAAATGCAGGTGTTGCCTCTCCCGAGGCTTTGCTTCTGTGTGCTTAATGATAATCTGTCCCTTCACTATAGTGTTATGGTTGGTTGCAGTGGCAAGTGTGGTGTTTACCACGGAGAAAAAATACAAATGGCTCTGGCACAAAGTCCTCGTGTCCTGGTGCTCTGCTAAAACACTCCTCTACCACCCAGCCTCCGAGCAGGCTGTGGAAGGACTCTTCGGTGTGTACTGCGCATGCTCGGCACGGCAGGGCTGAAAACAGTACTTCTACATTTGCACGATGCACGGAAAGGTCTGCCGTGCTCCTTTTAACCCAGTAATACATGATTGTGATGTCCAGGGAAAGAAGGCAAATGAAAACACATGTCCCCATTCACTCCTCAGTATGGGAAAATATTGAGAAAGATAACACATCATCGCCTTGAGTCATATGCTATACCTTCACGTTGTCATTGAAAGTTCTTCGTATTCTCGTTTCTATCCCAAACTATGAGGCGCTCACAAGGTCGGATAGCTCCTGTGTCAAACCCATGCTCTCTCTGTCCATGTGTCTGCCTTCCTTTGTCACTGGTTGTGCTGGAGAGTGGGTAGGGGTGAGGCGCACTCCAAATGCCAGCCCTGGAAGTAGATCACCACCACCTGGGCAGAGACGTCTCGGGTCCTGGAGTATGGTCCCAAATGAGAAGCAGGGCTCCAGTGACTGCATCCCCTTCGAGTTGCCAATTCGTTCACCCTGACAGGACCCTGAAGACATGGCTCTCAGATGTCTGCTCTCCTTCCAGCTTCGAAGCAAGGCACGGCCACAAAGCGTGTGTTGGCAGATGGAGGAGCCATTGAAAGATAGTTTTCAATGAGCATGGCCTGCGCTCCATCCAATCACTCAACCATGCTACAAGTAAGAACAGACACTGGTTAGAAACAACAGCAATGTCCACAGTACATCCATTTAGAACTGACATTGCCTTGAATCTTCTGGCCAAGTTATCCTCTGACTTCATTTAAGTATCTAGAAGAGATACTTGGAACATCTAGCTAGTCATCCTTCATGCCTGGCTCAGCTGGACTTTTACACACACACACACACACACACACACACACACACACACACACATACACATGGGGTGGGGGAAGGGAGAGGGTAGGGGAGAGGGAGAGAACACGCCCCTATGCCCCAGCCACATAGGGAGCATTCTAGATGGAAGCTTAAACAGAAGCTCACATAACATGGGTCTAAATGTTTAAAGGTATATATTCAGCCAAGATAATGTTAAATAAAACATGGCCAGGTCTTTCACTTTGACAAATACACCTTCGCTGTGTCCTTGAGGCTCAAGTTGCGATGGTAATTTATTGGATTCTTCTGGGTTTTATGTCAGATTGTGTAGATAGCAAAATTAGCCCCAGCCTTTGTGAGGATAGGCAATGTCCCCACAAAATCAGCCTTCTAAGGATAGGCAATTAGCAAGCATAGACAGACAGCTTGCTCCTCACATGCAAATTCTATCCATACTTGGTAGAAACAGCTGGCCCTTGCCTGGCCTATCCTCAGAGTAACTAGGTGTTGGTAGTTATATGGGGATCATCGGGGCAGGTATCTCTAGAACCTTAGGTACCCAAAACAAATAAACTATAAGTTCAGAGGGTGGAAACATCTTCTGCCTTCTGGACTTCTTACCTAGGGGCAGTGGGGGTGTGGCTGAAGTTCTCTAACAAAATGCTCAGTGCCAGACACAAGGGCTCCGGAGGGAGAAGGCAGGGGGAGCTGACTTTCAGACATGTAGAGGGCAAGAAGCTAGAGAAACCAATAAGGCCCTTGGAAATAGGAGCACAGTTTGATCAAGGAGCTGTACATGGCAGAAACATGGGTAGTACTGGGCAAAGGACACGGGACTAAATGATGTTCTTCATACAAGCTGATAGATGGAACAATGTTACTGATGACAGCAGCACTCCCAGTGCCCCCAGTCACTGTCTTTAATCGTGCGAAGGTTGTTACTGTGTTGTCTGTTGGTAAGGCTGTTTAATGAAACAGTTGGCTTGCCAAGGGTCATTAGGGACATTTGAAGGTACCTAGACAAAGTTATATATAAAGCATATTAGTGACATTTGTAAGTGCCCCCCAAAATAGTAAACTGCTTATGTAATAGCAGCTTCAACTACAATCGGATGCCACAAACTTTACTGGCCCAGTCTCCTCCTGTCTGAATGGTACCATCTATATATTTTGAAAGATAGTTTAATACCTTATTCAATACAGTTGCCCAAGCTTCAACCACATTCCACATTCCAGACAGAAGGAAAAGTTAAGACTAATTTTTCTCAGAAGTTTCTCTTGCCAATTTGATGCCCAGCTCACTGTCCTGAACATGACAATATCTAAGTAGAAGAGGTATGAAATATCGAAATGCTACAATTAGCTAGTGTTGCCCGTAAGAATGAAAGATTTTTCTATGACTTAAAGAAATACTGGAAATCTGAGGAACGAGTCTCTGCCTGTGCTGCAGATTTGAAGAAATGAATGGTAGAGTGAACCTCCCTTGGCAATGCCCAGCTTAGTCCTGGCCCTTTCCTTCAATTTCGGAGGGGTGGCTGAAGCATCCCTGCATCTGGTCCCCTTTCTTCTCAGGCAAAGTCTGCAGGAGCAGGCCACTGTAGATACCGGGTGAAAGTCACGTCTTAATTTGTCCTTGCACAACTCATCAAAGGCGATTTCTCTCTTTGAATAAGCTGGAGCCATTATTATGCCCGGAATGGCTGTGAAGTTTCCACGGATCAGCAGTTTTGGTCATTGGCTCTGCCTGATCAGATGTAGAGCAGATCATAAACTATTCAACACGTAAACACGGGCGGATGTGCTTTGCAAGGCTAAGTCGCATGAAGTGTGGTGAGTCCTGAGAGGCCTTTAACCCAGCCCAGCTGGCTGGAAGGGTGCTTGTGTATCCTGTCAACACAATGTGACAAAGCTGGGGTGCAAGAAGGCACTGAGACAGGAAGGTACTGAAGGGGGCAGAAATAACGAGCAAGGTGTCTATTGTTCGTTGGCGAGTTGTTCTAGTCAGGGATGCCTAGAGTAACCAAACTTATACACTGAATTTATATATAGAGAGAGAAGGGACAAAGAAAGCCTACCTCACAATATCGTGGATTGTTAAGGAGATCACTATGCAGAAAAAGCCTAGGTCAAGGCAGCTCCTTTCCAGATCTAGGACTGATTTCATTCCATCTTCTTTGCTAGAGCACAGAATCCTGTATTGGCCTCACCACTGAAACTAGCTTTCTCCAGTGACTCTGATATGATTCCTGGTTCTTTTCTGCTGCTATCCCTGAGTTTTGAGCTGAACAGAACTCCACCCAGTTCTTTTCTCCGAGTCTCAGAATGTCCTTTCTTAACAACTACCTGGCTCTAATCAGCTTCTTCCTGCCACATAGAGACCTGTTGTAGTGTCCCAGGAGATGATACTATTAGGAGGTGTGGGGCCTTATTGGAGGAAGTGTGTCCCTGTGGACATGGGCTTTAAGACTTGCTATGTCTTTCATCCTAGCCATCTGAGAGCCAGTCTTCTCCTGTTGGCCTTCAGATGACGCTGTAGAACTCTCAGCTCCTCTTACACTATGCTTGCCTAGGCTCTGCCATGCTCTGCCTTGATGATAATGGACTGAGCCTCAGAACCCGTAAGCTAGACCCAATTAAAATGCTGTCCTTATAAGAGTTGCCTAGGTCATGGTGCCTGATTACAGCAGTAAAACTCTAACAAAGACACCTGTGGAAGAAGGATTTAAAAGGCTTCCTATCACCCCAAACCTACTTCTTTGGGTAAATGCCATCTTAGCCCAGATGTCAGTTCAGGGTGTCAGTCAACACACAGTATGGAAACACCCAGAGTCTGACAATCTCTCTGGGACTCTCCACTGAAATCTAAATGGCTGAATAGAAAAAAGACCAATCTCTGTTTGAGTCAGAGAAGGATAGAGAGCTAGATGGAGACCCAACCTGTCCTTCCCGGTTATCTTACTTTGCAGCTCAAAACCTTTACTCCCTTTCACTGGCTTCTTTGCTGGTAACATCAACATGGACTAGAGCAACCTGGATGTATTGATTTTAGTCAACTTGGAGTCTTTGCAAAGCAAAAGCAAAGAAACTTGGTCCCAAGGCTGCCTTGCTTCCTCAGTCAGACTAATATGGAGACAAATATGGCAGCTTACCTCTGCCTAGCTTCCTCCTATTCCACACAGTGGAAAGGTGCTTTCTGAAGGCTGAGCTGCCTGAGCTTCTGCCTCAGCTGTGGCTCAGCACTTCTCTGTCAGCCTTGAGGCTTCCTCTCTTGGATCATTTCAACATGAGAAGGGCATACTCATCATCTTAAATTTAGCAGACAGACAGAAAACATGAACTTTCTCCTGACCTGACAGCCTTCCCCAACTTCTACCACATGTCTCAAAACACCTCAGAAAACCTGTTGTTCTCACTGTCTCTACTTCCTTGTCTCTGCTCAGCCATTACAAATCCAGCTCTCCATGAGGCCCATGCTTTTCTTTCTATTTAAACTGTCTGTGTTACAATCCCAACAGTCCCCACAGCAACAGGCCAGGAAATAGTTCCTGTTCCCCCCTGTTGACTTCACCCTGCCTTTCAGGGCTATGGGCCTGAAAGACCACCGAGTCTCTGGTCTTTCCTCACGCATTACCCTCTCTCCATCTCTACTTCCAGCCAAGCAGTAGTTAAGCTGTTCACTGTTCAGCCCAGAGGTTTAATTTTCTTCTTTTACATGCCTTATATATTATTTATGTTTTCTGTTACTGAGACAAAATACCTGAGAGTTTTGAAAAATCCCAAACAAGGAAGTCAAGATTTATTTTGACGCATGGTTTCAGTTTATGACCATCTTGTTCCTTCTAGAGGAAGGAAAATGTCATGGCATCAGGAAGGCCTGGGAGGACAAAGCTGCTTATCTACAGTGGTCAGGAAGCAGAAAAACAAAAGGCTATGTCCCAGTGACTCATTTTCTTCAGTTAGACCCATCTCCTATTACTCTATTTAACTAGGAACCTATCAATAGATCAATCAGTTGATGAAGCCTATTGTCTGAGGTCCTACCAGCCTGGGGCTCTACCTTCAACATAGGATTCTTTTTGGAGGACATTTTATATGTAAATCATAACACTATGAGGGCCAAAGTACTATAAATCCATTCTCGTGGGTATAGATATCATTAAATGACATTTCTATGCTTCTTACTCCTTAATCCTTAAACATTCTCCAGGATCTACACCCAACTAACTACTAGACCTCATGGATGGATGGCTCATGAGTGTTGTGAAATGTTTAAAATTGATCCTCTGATTCATTTCGACCCATATTTTTCTTCATTCTCCCTCAGCATAACTCACAAAACTACCAAGTTATTTGCTAAATCCAGTGATCAGTGGTAAATGTAAGCGCAATGTGAGAGACGCTGTCCCTATCTATTGTGAAATGTCCCAAATAACTAGGCCAGTGACTTACACACAGTAGACACTCAACACTCAGTTGCCAAATGAATAAAGTTTTAATTTGTCTCATGTCCCATTCAATTTGCCCAAAACCCCAATTCCTTATTACACAACAACTACACCCTGCAGGGCCCATCACCCTTTGTTTCTAGGATTGTCTCCTGGTTACTTGTTACTTGGACTGGAGGTATTCTTTCTTACCATCTTGTTCCTTCCACTTCTGTTCTTTGTCACTCTGTCCTTTATAGTACAGAATGACGTCATTCCTACTTTTTAAAAAACCCTTCAGTCTTCTCTTCAGGGAGTGGTGGGAGGGAAAATTTCTACCCACTTCTACCCAGCTGTGACACCTATGAAGCACAATGACCAGCACGGCATAATGGTGCACTAAGTGGCACTCACAGGTCGGTAACAACCAACAGCTGTAATTAGACTTAAGGCCCAGTCCACAGGTGAAAAAATCATGCTTGGCCCTGGAAACCTACCCCCCAGCTTCCTAGGGCTGGTGAGGGCATAAACATTAGAAAAGAGTCCACTGTCACCATTTGTTGGACCAGCATTGTTCCTTCCTACATTCTAAATCTTATCCTTAAGCCCCCAGGTATGTAAAGCTACCATTCCTCATCAAATAAGCTTATATTTAGAGCCAATGGAGACCCCCCCTCCAGAGCTACACATGGATACCATAGAGAGAGCCATCGACTATGAGGTGCCCAGCCGTAACGGACACATCTACATTACAGCTCCTCCATCTGTAGCTCAGAAGAGTGGGGTAGAAAGATTGCCAAGAACCAGAACACCAGGAAGTGTGCTATGAAACATTCTCTCTTAGAAATCTGCATAGACAAGACAGTACTGGCAGTGAATGTGGAGGGGAAAATTTTCACAGGGTCTCTCTCACTTCTAGACAAAGACTACACAAAACCAAGGACTATTGGGAGAGTAACCTTGTTGCTTGTTCAATGTGTGTGTGTGTGTGTGTGTGTGTGTGTGTGTGTGTGTGTGCATGTGTAGGTCGGTGGGAGGGTCTGGATGGAGGGAAGAAATATAATTTCATTTTAATTACAAACCATTTTTTAAAAGTATATCAAAATTTTAATTCTGACTCCCCAAATCTTAAAACCTTGACTACCATTATCCAACCCAAAATCCCCTCTCATGACCCTTTCTAACTTCTCAGTTAAGTTTTAGTCATGGGAATTCTGTGAGTTTCTGGGATTTTTCTATCTCTTTTTCTCTTGGGGCCGCTGCTTCTTCCTGGGACAATCTTCCCTGTGCTCACTGTGTGGAAAGTTCTTTCTGAGACTTCAGATTTCGATAAAATCTTACCTGTTTTAGTGACTTCACTCACTACCTTGAACAGCCCACTGTGGTGTTTTCTAATAAGAGTACTCCATGATCAACATCAAATAGAAACTATCATTACTTCTCATTTGCGTGATTAAAAGTTTATCATCTCTTACCCCTTTTCTCCCACTTACCCCATACTGTCAACTCTGTACACTTAGGGTCCTTGTTGTCTGGTTTGCCATCTGTCTTAGTTACAGTTTGATTGCTGTGAAGAGACACTGTGACCAAGGCAACTTTTATAAGGGACACCATTTAATAAAGGCTGGGTTACAGTATCTATTATCATCATGACAGGAAGCATGGCAGCATCCAGGTAGACATGGTGCTCTAGAAGGATCTGGGTGTTGTACATCTTGATCTGAAGGCAGCCAGGAGAAGGGTCTGACCTCCACAGTGAGTGGAACCTGAGCATAGGACCTCAAAGCCCACCCCCACAGTGACACACTTCCTCCAACAATGCTTCATCTATTCCAACATGGCCACACCTTCTATAAGAGCTACTTCCCATGGGCCAAGCATAAACAAAGCAGCACACCATCATACACCATTGGTCATGGCACAAAGCACTTGTTCTTCATTTATTTGATGAATGATTGGAATAAACTTCATTGGATAAGGATATGGAGTTTCTGAGATGTCTGGTTCTATCTTACAGGCATGTGAATGCTAACAACTCAGATGTCACAGTTGCTTACTCTATGAGCTTTTCAAATGGTGGAGCAAAAATACAATGACCTCCTTGGGATGCTTGTGAATTCTTGGCATCTTAATTTCTCAGAAGTGCTCTGGTTTTAATTTGCCTGCCCTGTACATTCTTGGTCTCCTTCACATCTTGACTCATGCAGCTGTTCTCGGATTTCTGCTCCAACATATGGAGACAAGAATTTCCCCCTTCTGCTGGCACCAAACAGCTGACCAGGCATTTGAGGATAAAACTGGGTTTTCTTGATGTGTTGGACCGATGCCGGGGATGGAAAGGAGGCAGCCAGAGGGCAGGGTGTTCACACAATACTAGGAGATCAACACATTTTTCTCAATATTAAGCATTTCTGTTCGTTCAAGCCCTTCAGTCCTTGCCAGCAGGCTGCCGCTGTGACGTCTCAAAGGAGATACTGCCCAGCCCCTCTCTTTTCCAAAGCTCTTCTTCTCTTCCCTATCACAGAACAGTTTCCCGGATCTCTTCTGGTCCTTTCAGACCAGAGGTGTGATGGGAGAGACCAAGAAACATTTACATTTCAAATAAACAGAAAGCAATGTATCCCGGAGAATTTCAGAACCTTAGACACAGAGCTGATTTGATCTGATGTGGTTTTGTTTGTTGGTTAGGTTTTTGCTTGTTTCTTTTTCTTTTTTTTTTTTTTTTTCTTTTGAGGCAAGTTTCACTGTGAAGCCTCGGCTGTCCTGAAACTCACAGAGGCCTGTGTCTGCCTCTGCCTTCCTAGAGCTGAAAATAAAGCTGTCCTGCTGAGTGGTTTTACAGAACATCCTGGAGCTCTACCAACACATCCTGTGGACCAATCAGAGGAAGGATGTTATTGCTCTCACACCAATGACTTTCGTGGTTTTTCCAAAGAATTCTATGGATGAGCCAGACTCTGTTGGAGCCCCTATTAGTCTGAGCAAAACACTTCTTTGTTGGGTCTGCCAACTCCCTTGACCACATTCTTTAATCTTAAATGTAGCTCAACTTGGGCTGACCATGTAGAAACCCTGGTACAGGCAACTAGAGAAAAACTTTAAAGTCAGTTTTATGTGTTCCGGGTATGATCAGAGTCAAAGAGGAAAACCATTTCTCTTTGGATGTCACACTGATGGAGGTGGGCTGCCTTGGTTGATTGACAGGGATGAGCCTGAACACAGAGAAAGCTTCCTATGTCCCAGACACTATAAAGAAGATAATAACAGCACGGCACTCCTCTGGAGAGAGAGATTGGAACCATTTCCTCTAGATGGAAGAATGTGGAAAGATCATGCTCGGATTACCCATGGAGTATGGCAGATGATTCCCCTGAGCTCAGAGGAAACTGTGGTTTCCAGGCTTCGAGACGATCTGATCTGAGCTGATCTAAACCAATCAGGCCAGACCAAAACAAAACTAAACAAAAAAACAACAAAACAAAACAAAAACATTTGAGTCTAAATACAGAATTGATTCTTTCGGGAGAGGTCTGGTCCATTGTCATCCAGCTTGCTCAAGTTCAGGAGACGGAGATGGGGCTTCAATCAAGGACTGTCTTTGTCATTGTCCCCATGGGTTACTAAGTAAACTACAGGAGCCAAGTCCTGCAGAGGCACTAGAACTGGGACTTCGCCACCAAATGTGACAGGAGGTCACTAAGAGACTCTTTCTGTGGTGTTCCTTCTCTCCACAGCAAAGCCAGCAGATGAGCCCCAATTCAACCCAGGATTCTCTCTCTCTCTCTCTCTCTCTCTCTCTCTCTCTCTCTCTCTCTCTCTCTCTCTCTCTCTCTCTCTCTCTCCCTCTCTTTCTCTCTCCCTCTCCCTCTCCCTCTCCCTCTCCCTCTCCCTTTCTCTCTCCCTCTCCCTCTCCCTCTCCCTTTCTCTCTCCCTCTCCCTCTCCCTCTCCCTCTCTCTCTCCCTCTCTTTCTCTCTACCTCTCCCTCTCCCTCTCTCTCTCCCGAGAACTTTCCATTGGAGGCTAATTGTGCAAAATGCAGGAAACAGATGGATTCTTTGTCTTGGAAGGCGGCTGGGCCCGTCCATTGGGCCTGGCCCAACCCCGCTGTGGAGAGCTGTGTCCTATCTCTCTGAGTGGCTTTTACCCCAACTCCTAGAGTGTTTTTCTCTCTATCTTTCCTTACATTTGGTCAGAGTCTATGACCCGATGGATGACTCTTGCCCATTCTCTCCTCTGCCTTCGTTTGCAACTGGCTCCAGGGATCTTGAAGTGAAATTGCAGCACCTCTGCACTGATGTCTGTGCTCAGTGTGCGACCCAAAGGCCTGGCAGCTCCCCCAAGGGAAGCAGGTTGGTTTGGTTGGTTGGTTGGTTTGGTTTTGCTTTGCTTTTCAAAACAAGCGTTAGTAAATATGCCTTCTTTTTCTTAACTCCCCCCAAATTCAACACATAGGCAGGGAATAGGTAGGTTTCTCTGTCCGGCCAGCTTCTCCATCTACACGCTGCCACCGGCTGAGCCCAGTTGCTGCAAGGCTTAATCCACCTTAATCCTACTGCTGGCCCTGTTTTCTATACTAGCCAGAACGATCTTCTAGTGCTTGGTAAATTACCTCATTGTCTGCTTAAGTTTCTCAGACAGTGGTAGCTCCAGAGCTCCATGTTGGAGGTGGGGGCTGTCTGTGACCAGTGCTTGAGACAGAGGAAACAGTAATTAAGCAGGAAGGGAGCAGAAACTGATGAGGAACATACACATAATGGAGACCCCAAGTCACTTTGAATAAAGCCTGCTTTTGTGTCTTTAAAAGACAACATAGCTCTTTTTCTCTGCCTCTGGATAGCTATGCCTGCTCTTCAACGGCTCAGAAATGGCTACTGCAGACCCTTCTAGAAACTGAGCTCCAGGCTTAAAATCCTTCCTACACTCAAACACTGTCAGATTTCGAAGGCAGATAGCATTTTGTTCAGAGATCTGCCACGTACAACGTAGATTTAGTTGCAACTCTGGCTTCTACCCACCAGATGCCAGGAAGAGCGAACTTCCGCTTGTAAACAATGGATTGTTGGCAGTGGAAGGTGGCTCAGTGGTTAAGTACTTGCTGCTCTTGCAGAGAACCTGAAATTGCTTCTTAGCACCCACATCGGGACTTACAAACATCTGTAGCTCCAGCTTTCGGGGACCGGACACTTGCTTCTGACCTCTGGGGGCTCCTCTATACAAATGGTGAACAAATGCATTTGAGCACATACACACAAAAATAAATAAATGTTATAAAAGAAACTCCACCAAAAATGTCTCCAGAAATTGCCCAAGATGTCCTAGAGGCCCAAGGAATTCTGGTAAAGAGCCATCAGTCTAAAAGAACACTCAGCATTTTCTGGTGGCTTTCGTGGTCGGACAACTCTTAAGAATCACACGTAAAAAAGTTATCGTGGTATTGGAGTGCATTTATTTGCTATGAGGAATAGTAAAAAAGTACTAAAGTGCCTAAAGGCCCAATATGTAATCAATCTAACTTTGGTTTCAGAAACAGACAAAAGAATTTACAGGATGAAGCCTGGAGCTCACAAGGAAAGTGAATATGAAAAAGAGCAAGGAAAATTAAATATGACTAGATAAAATGATTTATGCACCACTGACAGAATTTAATTATAGGTAACTATGGTTATGTGAATAAAAAAAGTACCAAAGGCAAGCCATGCAATGATGGCTGAAATGATGCCCGCCATGGACAAGTGGACTGCCTTGTAAACCAGACTTGCTGGGAACTTGCGTCGTGCCGTGGACCTAACCAGTAAGCAAGGCTGGGTAAGCCGTTGAGAAGCTGCTCACCCGATGGTATCGCCGGCCCGTGGCACTGGACATGGGCACTTTATAAATCATCTTGACATCCATCCAAGCACTAGAAAACCCAAACTGAAGCGACCGATCTCAGGTCTTGGAAGGATGTGACAAGTGCTCAGATAAACGGAGCAGAGAGAAAAAAAAAAATGATAGGAACGAGGCAGAAGTGAGATGTCCCCTTGCCCTATGAAGCAAGCAATAAAATTGTATTGCAGGGGTGCAAATTTGCACACCGGGGAGGCATCAGAACAGTTAAGCAAATCAGCCTAGGCAACTTGGAATGGAAAAAACGATTACAGTGCGGAGCTCTCTCTAGAAGGAAAACAGGAAACACGCTGGAAAGCACAAAGCCTTGCTCAAGCAGACAATCCCACATGGAAGTGGAAACTTGAAAGGAGAGACAGCGCTACAAACACTCCGTAATCACACATCAGCTGCCTGATGCAGAGCAGGGCTCTGTGAATATGTCTTTGAAATTATCAGCGGCAGCAGCTGAATAGGACCGGCGCTGTGAAGGCTCCCACTCTGTAAAGAGAGAGGCTTTGACAAGAGAGCTGGGAGACCACGGACTTCATGATTTCAGCAGCAGGGGAAAAGCATTTTGAAGCTCTGAACCACAGCTTGAACATAAGAATCTCTAAGGAAGTTATGTTTAATTACAAAGAAATCAGCACTTTTTTTTTTCAAGTGCGGGGAAACCATCCCGCAAGCCTGTGAGGTTAAACTGCAAAGAAAAATGTTACTGGACGGAGCAGCTGAGGCAAACAATTTAAACACCTTTCTGGGAAGCGTTTGACACTGTTCTTCATAAAGCCCTTAATCGGCAAAAACATTTTTTTTTTCCTGGCATTTACAAGGCAAGCTATTTTAACTACAGTGAGGAAAAAGAATCCACACACCGGTCTTGAGATTGGCGTTGCTGTCAATATTCCGGGGCGGGACAGGAAGTACCCGAGGCTCCAGGATCCCTTGAAATGCCGCGCGCGGCTCCAATAAAAACCAGAACCGTGGAGAGGGCGGGGCAGGGAGCAGCAAAGTGATACAAAGACTCCGAGAAGACGTACTTTACATAATTAGCGCCTATCCTGCAAAATCAGCAACTGTGCTTCACTTGGTCAGCAAAAGAGGAATTTATGAGGGAATCTCATTGAGACTTTTAAGAAAAATTCTGAGGGGATTGCAAATGATAACGCAGGACGGTAGCTTGGCTTTTGAATGTAAGATGGGGGGGGGGCGCCCACATACTCTGTAAACTAAAATGAAACGGTACGAAGACGTCCGGTTTGTTGAGGGAGAGTTTGGAACTCCTGAGGTAGGAAGGGGGCGGGGGCTGGAGTAATGCTGGATGGAAAAGTAGGACAATCAGTCATGGCCAACTAGGTGCAAAGGAGAAACAACAGATCGTCCATTTTATAGCATCTTGGCCATGCATTCAAGGACGGTCACTCCCCAGACTGGCGACAGACACTGTTTATGGATAGGTAGCTGCATTCTTGGGTCCACATCAGAGGAGAAGTTGTGTAACCATGTTCTAGGATGCAGAAAGTGGCTTATTTCACTGATCGAGCACCTGGACACACCACTTAGGCTTTTTAATGCTCTCTTTGTTTTCTATTTCAAATCCAAACCCCACTCCCATGTTTAGTCAAGTTCCATCTGCAAAGTCCTTACTGTCCTCCATGTGGTGAGAAGGCTTCCAGCATATATTGCTTCTTACTTGACATTGTTTAATGGTCAGGAAGGGTCCTCAACTAGAATGTAAGCAATTTCAAAGCAGGGGCAATGTGTTGTATGTTTTCCTTGATTATTCGAATTTTGGTAAGGGACTCAAGAATGAGTTGGGTGTTAGTGAAGTGCACACAGGCGTCCTTTAATGGACTCCATCCACCTCATTTTCCTAGGTGCTGACTTTCAGAGCAAGTCGGGCCATAGGCTATGTTGTAATGACATTAATTATCTTTTATTATGTATCTAGAATTAATATAGCAAATATTATACTAAAAGCCAAAGAGATTAGAGAGAGGAGGTTCAACGGATAGTATCTTGAGGGGTGAAACGGGAAGAGATTGGGGCTAAAGAACTAGGCTCTGTTCTAATTAAGACTTGAAAACACTGAAAGTTTTCTTTAAAAGACAAAAGCTGGTAAAGGGCTAATGTATGGTAACATACATCACACACACACATGTCTTTGTGTATGAGTGTTTTGCCTGTGTACTAGTTATATGCCTGCTGTCTGCCAAAGTCAGAAGAGGTCATAAGATTCTGTGGAAACCTGAGTTTAGGGATGGTTGTGAGCTGCCATGTGGATGCTGGGTTCCAAACCCCAGTCCTCTGCAAGAGTAGCAAGTGTTCATAACCACCGAGTCACTTTTCCAATACCCCCAGATACATGTTCATAAATGTTGTTGTTGTTAAGTTCCAGAAGGGGCGGATACCTGGTGGTAGCATGGAGTTTCTGGAGAGCCTGAGGGAATGGAGGGGCAGGCACAGTAAAGAATGACGTAATGCGTACAAACACCTTATGCCAAGTGGAGAGGTGGAAGCTACTACTCAAGACTTTCACTTGCCCCCCTTCTATTATATGTTATAATATTTTATATTATATGTAAATATACATATTTGTGTGTGTGTGTGTGTACCAGCCAGGATCCAAGTTTACAAAATAAAACCCACAACAAACCAATCTAATGATTTCTTCCATGGGAATTTAGTATATAAAAAAAACATTAACTAGACAATAAAAATTTAGGAAAAAATGACAAAAGTGGAACTGAAATGTTAAGAATGGCTGCGGAATGCAGTGACTGCCTCAGGCAAGGGACACGGATTGGGATGGGTAGACTGTAGTTGCTTAGGAGACAGTCCACAGAGTTCCAGTGAGTTCTGGTCTCAGGGAAGTCTGGGCTCTGGCACCTCTGCTGTACCCCTGCCACCGTCTCCCATGGCTCCCCTCAATGGGGACAAATGCCTGTACTGCTCTCAGCCCAGGGACATAAATATGGTGTGTTGGCAAACCATGCAATTAACCTGTGCTGTAAACTCTGCCAGTGCTGGCGAGAACGGAGACCATTCAAGCCAGCAACACATCCAGTAATCTCAGCCACCAGGGAAACTGAGGCAGGAGAATCTCAAGTTTAAGGCCTGCCTGGACTACATAATGAGTTTGAAACTACCTTAGGCAACTTAGTGGGACTGTATCCCAAAATAAAAACCTAAGGACTATGGAGATAACTCAGTAAAACGCTTGCCTTGTAAACACCAAACACCAAAGCCTGAGTTCATTCCCCGGGACCTTTTTAAAAATTATTATTATTTTTTATTTATTTTTTATTTTTCAAAAGCTGGGTGTGGTGGCCTACTTGTATCTCAGCACTGGGGCAGGTCCTGGGGCTTGCTAGCCAGGTAGCCTAGACTACTTCACTGCTTCCAGGCCAGTGAGAGACTTTATGGACAGACACATGGACAGACAGACAGACAGGTGGTACCTGAGGACAGACACCATGTTGTTCCCTAGCCTTCATGTGTGAGCACTTGCACGTGTACCTTCCCCAAACTCTGCAAATTTAAAGTTTTAAAATGGGCTAGAGAAACAGCTTAGGTAAAGTACTTGCCCTGCATTATGAGGCCCTGGATCTGATCATCATCACCACAGACATAAATTAAGTAAGTTCTAAAACCCTACAAGAAGAGGGGGAACAATCTACACAGTCATAGCAGTCAGAAAGAGCATCAAAGAAGGTGAAGGGAAACCCACAGCTTCTGTGTATCCAGGACCTGGCTTAGTAAGCCCTTCTCGTGGTGAAGAGTCAGATATGTTCATTCCCTGTTACTTTACTAACTGGCCACCCACATAGAAAGCATAAAATCTCTTTTAAATAACCATAAGCAAGCACTCAGCATGTACCAGGAACCGAAGGCTTTTTGTGTGATTTAACTCTTTCAGAAATCTGTGAGGAACAAACCCACTAAGAAACTCACTAGGAAAAGTCACAGAATAGTAAAGGCTGGGTAGGAGTGAGCTCCGTCATCTAATGGTATCAACAAGCCTTGCTGCTCACGTTGTGGCACGGGGCTCATACACTGGGTACCATTCTACATTCTTAAAATACCGAAGAAAGTAAGGTGGGGACTGTCGCCCCTGTCTACGGGTAGGGAAAGAGGGACTAGTAAGACTAGACATGTTCAGCCCTCTGCTTCTTCCTCCCTGTCAAGAAGAGAAGTTAGACCAACTGGTGTTGCTGGGTAGTCTCTTCTGCGTGATGCTGAGATTCTAGGAGAGAGTGCAAATGTCCTGGCTCACACACTAGAAATAAGGACTCTTGTTATATGGCCCTGTGCCCTGACTGCACAAAATGAATAGAAAACAACATGACCTGATGTTCTATGAAATGCCAAGTCAGCATAGGCTTTTAGTCTTAGCATATTTTTTTCTTTTAAACATTAGACAGGGGCTGGAATGAAGGGGATCCATGGCTCTTTGTTCCCAGTTTCTGTCCTTTAGGAAAACTGCTGCTCCGTGTTTGTGACAGGCAGCTCTCTGGCCATATACACATCCTATTATAACCCTCTTATTACGTTTGGAAGAAGATAACATGCTTTTTTTATTCTTCTTTCTTTCATTGTTTTATTATATTTCCTATTTGACTGACATGTTTGGTCTAGAAGAAGCCTTTGAGATGAGCCAATATTGTCAGAGCAGAGGCTCAGTCCGTGCCTGAGGCCACCCACCTGCTGCGACAGGAGCAGCAGAACTGGCTGAGTGTTACCTACAGTGAAAGATTAGCATTGCTACAGCGAGTGCTGATTCTGTAAAAATTCTTTGTTTTATTCCCCCCAAATGAAAAGCCCGCTGTCAGTTCGTATTGGGTAACTTTTGACAGTCTGAGGACTGGGGCACTGACAGGCTGCAAGCCCCTCAGCCGTGTGAGCTGACATCATTGAAGCCTGACACTGAAGCAAGTCACAGGCCAGCCGTACAGCATGTGGACATCGTTTGAAGTTCACCGTCGTGGGCCACCTCTGGAACCCCAAACGCCGGGGGGGGGGGGCTGTGGTATGAGAAGAACTGGCCTGAACCACAGGGAATTGAGGAATTTTATATATGGAAGATGCTTCATTTTATTAGAAATGTCCCTATGAGTAAAAAGAACTATGCACCTGGACAAAGCATCACTCGCTGTTCTTCCCAAGCAGACGACTGTGTCGCCACTTTGTGGAGCTGCTATGGATGATGAAAAGGCTCATCATGTGTTCTGGGAAACAGGAGGCTTTCTCTGAAGATGAGATGTTTGCCTCCGAGCAGGCTTTCCACAGCTCATCTGAACAGCTGTAGTCTTGCAACAGCCTGGATGGGAATGACAGAGAAGAAGAGAGGAAGCCAAGCACCCCAGAAAGGCACAGGGTGGGGGGGCAGGTGTAGAGCCCTGAGGCTACCAGGAGCTGGGGAAGCTAGCTCCCTTTCGATCTTTCCTCCATTGGGGAAGCAGAAGACCCATTGGAAAGTCCTTATTCCCCTTGACAGCATAGTGACACTGTATTTAACCAGTAGGCACAGCCGACAGATAACTGTATCTAATGCCCAGGCACTGGAAGGCATTAGGGTTCCTGAGATCGGAGTTCAAGTGCCAGCACTCCACAGGCTGTGCCACTCTCTGCAAGTCCTCTGCCTCTCTGCCCAGGCTTCTGCATTGGACAAGGGGCCAGTGACAGTCATCTCTGGCTGCATGGACACTTTGTGTTGGTTTCGCTGTTCGTTTCCCAGGTGTGCTGTAACAAAGAACCACAAACTAGTGTCTCAAAACAGCTGGATCTTTTTTTGCCTTCATCTTTCCAGAGCCTACGATTCCAGAAACCAACATATGTTCATCTTTCCAGGGCCTAGGATTCCAAAAACCATGTTTTCTCTGCGTCTTCCCTTCCCTCTTCCAGCTTCTGATGGCCACAGGTCTCCTCGGATCACAACAGTGATGACCACTGACTGCCCCAGTTTTCATCTTCTCCCGGGCCCTCTCCTCTTCTCTAAAGGACCAGTCATTGGACTCAGGACTCACCCATATCCAGAGTGCTCTTCTGGATACATTAGTAAAGCCCTGAAACAGATCAGGGTCTCAGTTTCCTGGTGGATGCAGATTTGGTGCGCACTACTGATTGGTTGAAAGGATGCATGACAGGGACAGTTCAGATGCCCCATGAAGTACTCACTCACTGTCAGCCTTCAAGGAATAAGAGAACATCTTCCTGCTCTTTTGTCACTTTGCCACTGTAGATGCTGTTGGTGTCTTCTTAGGGAATGGGGGCACAGTAATGGTTCAAAAGAAAATGTCCCCAGTGATAATCACAGGTACCTGGATACTCAGTCCCCACTTGGGGAGGCATAGGAGGTGTGGTCTTGCTTCGGAAAGAATGTCACTGGGGGTGAGCTCTGAAAGTAAGAGCCTCCTGCAGTTTCTGGTTTCCCTCTCTTGGTGCTTATGGCTGCAGTTTGGTATTTGACCTCTCAGCTTCCTATTCCTCTGGCCATGCCTGCTGCCCTTTGCCATGACTCCACTTTGCCAAAAGGAACTCTTATCTCCCTGAAATCTTGAGCCAAAACGAATTTGTTCTCTTAAGTTGCCTTGGTTTTGATACTTTATCACAGTAGACAAAAGAAAAGAAAAAAAAAGTTTAATTAGGGTGGAAAGGCAAGACTAGAAAGCAATGGGGAGTAGAAACAGTTGGAAAATCCACCTGGGAAGACAGTTCAGAAATCAAGAATCAGAAAGTGAGGGCTGGAGAGATGGCTCAGTGGTTAAGAACACTGGCTGTTCTTCCAGGGGTCCTGAGTTCAAATCCCAGCAACCACATGGTGGCTCACAACCATCTGTAATGAGACCTAATGCCCTCTTCTGGTGTGTCTGAACACAGCTCCGGTGTACTTACATATAATAAATAAATAAATCTTAAAAAAATAATCAGAAAGTGTTAGGTAACATTCCTCCAGCGGACTTGTTTGGTCCCCGTAGTCTCCATGACAACACTCAGAAAAAACTATCTGGAAAATGGACCATGTACCTGGCCCCAGGCTGGGTCTACCCAATTAGTGTGGTTTCCCTTACTTGGGAGGAAGGAAACAAGAGATGGGGGAAAAGTGTTTTAGAATGCATCTTCCCCTCCTATTAAACATATTTCAGAATATTTCTTAAGGGAGGAGAAAGAGGAGACTCCAGAAGCGACACTGCCCGGGCACGCAGGGCTTCTTGCCGAAGAGGAAGTAACTGTCAGTGACTTTAGGGGATCCCTGAATCCTGGGAATAAATCAAGTGGAAAAAGATGTGAAGGCAGCTGGAAGAGCTGGGTGGCTCTTCTTTCCCCGGGTGGGAATGGCGAGCGCCCTCGGCGCTAAAACTCTTGTTGGTGATATGATCTGAATACTCCAAAATCTCTCCCTGAGGGTAAGCTCTGCTCTGCCAGGCATTGTGGCAGTTTCATACAGAGATGACACACACCATTGGAAAAGATGGATGAAGAAGAGTAAAGTCACAACTACTGAGTTAAAAAAAAAAAAAAAATCCTTTGACTTTCTTTTCTCCAGAGACTGTTCTGGTATCCTTGTCACTGGAGGCTCTTGGTACTGGTTTTAAATTATGAACTTGTTGACAGAGTATTGAACTATATAGACTCCCCCTCATTTAAAACAATAATGCATTAAAGTAAATACACTTAAAATAAAAGTATATAACGATTCAAAGCAAGCCAGTTATATCCAAAGGTAGGCATTAAAATGTCAAAAACAAAACCAACATATTTGTGATATGGTTCTGTGTGTAGTTCTTTATTAATGTGCTAAATTACAAGAGCCAGCAGCAGGTTCTGCAGTTCCTGCGGTTTCACAGCAGTGAAGAGTCTGAGCAGTGTCTCTAACTTCCGGGACGGGAGCTGCAAGTTATCTTGTGTTCACAGTTGAATCAAAACTCCCAGTTTCCTCACACGGTGTTTTCCCCCATTCGAGTTCTCAGTTCTCGGAATTCTATCCACGGAGATTTGTGCCCCGCCCCAATTTAAACGCTCTACCTTGTAAACTTCACTGGCACCCGATTATTGGTGGAGTTCTGCCCCGGGTAGAGATGTAACAACCATTACGTTAGCAAAGGCTGCCACCTGCTGACCAAAAGATTCAGGAGGTTCGCTTAATTGGCTGCGTTAGAAAACAATGGGGCAGGCAGGGTGTTAATTTACTGACTCACATCAAGAAAAGGGAGGCTATTTGTCAACCCAGCCCCACGGCACCCCTCGGCATCCAATCAGCGCAGATTTAAAAGCCCCCTTCGGCTTGGCTTAGCGGGCAAATGCTGTTGGTCATTAGCAAGATGGGGCAAGATGCACGGCAGGCTGTTTCTAAGGAGCCTGCTCCCCTTAATTCTGACCAGGAACAGTGAAAGTACAGATTGCTTAAAGGTTAGATTTCCCAGTGGGCTTGTCTGACCAAGGTGTTTAGGAGGATCTACTTTCAGTGCTAAGGGCATGGAGTCATATGGAGAGGAAGGAAAAGGAATTCAGAACTAGCCGTGTGCCAGAAACCAGCTAAGTACTTTGACATGTGCTGTTGTGTTTAATTCCCAAGAGAATCCTTCGTGTTACTGTTAGGATGAGAACTGAGAGCAGTAACTAAGGCTTAGAAGGGAAAGTGGGCACCGTTACCTGGAACGCACACATGGGTTGTTGAAACGCACGCATGGGTTGTTGGAATGCATGCATGGGTTGTTGAAATGCACGCATGGGTTGTTGGAATGCATGCATGGGTTGCAAGCCCGCTTGTTTCCCCGTCTCTGCTCGAGGATTCTCACAGCAGGGCCCATTCCTGCTCACACAGAGCTCTGCAGCCTGTGCTACAGTTGGATTCCTAGACTTTACCCATGGCACAAACCCAGACAAGTTTGTAAATCATCCCACGCCCCCATTTCCCTATCTGTAAAATGAAGATAATGATGACCCCTCTTTAAGGTGGAGATCGTGAGCGTTAGAGCACTATGGGGACTAGGTAAATGACAATTAAAACCAGGATAAGACAATTTTGCTCCGTAGTGTTGAGAAAAGCGTAATTTCTATGTTACATGAAGGACCACGTGAAGGGTAATTCAGCAAAGTAATTTTTCTTTTCTTTCTTCCTTTCTTCCTTAATGGCGTCCCAGAATCCAAAAATAGCTGACAAACATATCCAGCCAGAATGGCTTCTGACTTTTATCCCCGATGTAGGTGGTAACTGTGTCTTGTCACATTGGTGGACCCCGGGTTTCACTGAAGGGACTCTGGCCAGCTCTAGCATGAAGGGCATGGCTTTGGTAGCCCTCATCATCCTCCCCCATTCCCTCTGCCTTGCTAAAAGAAAAATTAAATTACATTCTTAAAGCTGGCCACCAAGGCCCGTTCCCTTGGCCACTTACCTCTCCTGATGACTACCAAGGTCTAGCTATCAAAGTATTGAACTTCAGCAATCAAAGACCCCATTTGGGTCACCTACTTAACACACCCAATTAAAATTAAACACATCCTCCTTACTTGGGGTTTTCCCCTTTATCTTCATAAACTTCCACTTGCCAGTGGACCATGTCTGTCTCTTCTCTATATAGAGGCAGTCTTTTGTACCCCTTATGCCTCCCTTGTCCCTCGTCCCCTTTACCTTCTTCTATCTCCTGTTTATGCCCTTTATCCCTGCCCTTTGTCCCTCCTTTGTGCTGACAACTTGATCTTGGAGTGTCCTGGGCATATAACGTTCTTTTCATCTCACCGTCAGACACGGTTGGTTAATTGATGTAAAGAGGAAGGGGTGAGGTTGAGGAAATATGGGCCTTTGTTGGGACTGACAACCTTTGACTTAAAAAAAAAAGTGTTTCTCACATTAACTGTCACAACAGCAGCTAAATGCTCAACTGAGCACTTAATATTTAGCACTATTTGGACACTTCGGTTGTCACTATAGAGGTGTCTAATGGTCAAAGGCTAGAACACTATTAAATATTCTACACTGCACTCCCAGAAGCCACCAGTAAAGAATTATGTATTGGGGGCTGGAGAGATGGCTCAGAGGTTAGTGACTGCTCTTCCAGAGGTCCTGGGTTCAATTCTCAGCGACCACATGGTGGTTCACAACCATCTATAATGGAACCTAGTGCCCTCTTCTGGCCTGCAGGCATACATGCAGGCAGAACGCTTTATAATAAATGAACAAATCTAAAAGAAAAAGAACTATGTATTCTTAAATGTCAGTAGTCTGGCATTTAGCTAACCCTGTCTTGAATGGAACCCAGTCAAGTAGAACATATACAGTGAGGTGCTAGAGCAACGCTAATGGGTGCAGGGCAGACATGGATAGGTAATGTGGACTGATATGTGGAACGTTCTGGGACATGCTATAGCTGAGAGAAGGGTTAGGATTACTTTCTCTTAGGTGGCCAGGAAGGTATTCTCAAAAGAGGTGCAATGACAAAGTGACTATCCTTGATGGCCTGGACAAAGGGCACAACAAGGGAACATAGCTCCAGCCTAGGAGCCCAATAGGGACCTAATTATGACGGAGGCCCAGACTGAGGGAGATGAGAAGTCAAAGACAATTCCAACAAGGCCTTCTGCAACAGCCTCCACCAGAAAGCACTTCTGCTTGACATAGTCCAAACGACAAAATCCGCTTCCAAGTACCTGAACTCAAATATGTAAACTTGGTAAAATTTAAATTTTTTAAAACTTTTTTGTTGTTTTCATTTTGGTTGGTTATTGTTCTGCTTTAAAAGGCAATAATCAAAAATCTCTATCTTAGCAATGAAGTGGTTGACAAGGTTAGTTGTTGGACTTGATTCCTTCTGCTTTGAGAGGAAATCACATTGTTCTTGTTGTCTGGAAGGGGGCTATCCTGATGTTGTAGGATGTCAAAAGTGGGGGCGGCACACAGCAGGGCCATTTTACCCTGTGAACGCTTCTTAGCATCATCACAGGCAGATGCGGTACTGCAGTGCACATGGGAAACTCAACAAGGGCAGGCCGGGGGTTGAAGTACCAGCAGGCCAGGTGGACTTCACACCAACACAGCCTTGCCCATGGCTGCTCTGCAGTAAAGACAGCCTGCCACACTGTCACACGTATCTAAAATAAAAGGAAAGGCAAACTTTGGCTCATAATTATGGAGGTTTCTAACCAATGTCAGCTGCTAATTCCTATTGGCTTTGTAGAAAGATGGGGCTCACAAAGAAAGTGAGAGTCCCAGTTTGCTAAGCAAGTAAATGACACAAGAGTGTACAAGACACCAAAGAACGAGGTCACCTTGTTTGGAGTTGGAATAAACTACAGTCAGGCTTCTCTGGCAAAGGGGTGCCCTTAGCAGATTAGGGAGCTACACTGGCTCACAGTTCAATTAGCCCAAACTACTAATGATGTCAGATGCCCAATCTTCTCTCTTGCTTCAGTTTCTTTTTCTCCTTTTGGGTGGTGGTGTATACAGTATTTTTTTAAAAACACTTCATTTCTCATAGCCAACAGATTTATCTGATCTATGGCTAGTCCCTAGCCAGGAAAATTATTATATTTCTGGGGGGTGGTTTCAAGAGAGCATCTAATGAAACAGTTTGTAATATGCCCTTTATCCTTTAGTTCCTCGCCTCTGTTCTACCCCCTGGACTATGGAGTTCTGTCTGCGATTTTGTACAATGAGGACAGGGATCCTATTCCTAAGAAAGGCAACAATGACTTGGGGAAGACAGGGTCCCTGGGGACTGTGTGGATTTTATACACCAGACCAGTGTATCTTCACTCTGGACATGCCCTTGTGCGGGAGACTGACATCTGTTACTTAAGTCACCATTTTGTGTGTGCTTGTGGTGGAGGTGATGTTTTGAGATCAGATCTTGCTGTATAGCCCTGACTGGCCTCCCCTTCCTTCTGTGGTCCAGTCTGACCTTGAGGTCATAAGCAATCCTCTTGCCTCAGCCTTCCAAATGCTGGGACTCCAGGAAACGAGCCTCCTATCCCAGTTGTGGTTGTCAGGTTTGAGAGCTTCAGTTTCATGCAGTCATAACTAACACCAATTATTTTTACAGTCTGCCCATATTGTGAGGTTAAGTGACCAATGGATGTAGTCAGAGTAACATTGTGTAATGTGTTATAGAACACTTTTGGCATCATATGGCACCCCTTAATTTAAAGGTGTTTTGTTTACCTGAGCAGATCTGAACAGACTCGACTGGGATTCGAGTTGTCTTTGGCATTTTCTTCAAAGCTTTGGAGTCCTGTAGTGCCCACAAGTTATCAGCTAGCATTACCTCACAGATCTGGAGACGCGTTCTCTTGTTGCTGAGCCTCCTGCTGCTTCTGGTGCGGCAACATGATGACTTGCTCTTCCTGGATCCTCATGACTGATGAGGCCATGCTCTAGTCAGTGAACTTTATCACTGGTCCAGTTCAACACATAAGTGCTCATGTGAGACATTTCGGAGTTGTGTGTTTTGTTTACTGTGATGCCATGTGGTAAGTGCCGATAGCCTGTTCTCCCAGTGGCAGAAACCTACTCCTGCTCCCGGGTCCCAGACATACACCCCAGACCCCATAATAAGCACTCACTTCTGTTTACCCATTGGTTTAGAGTTGTTATTGTCGTATGTGAACTGACAGACTTCAGTCTTCAGGGAGGAGGAGCGAGCAGACAGAATTGGCTGAAATGTCATCGTCCGTTTCAGCAAGCACAGAGATGTGGGGAAAGCCTCTTCTATTCTGCCTCATGTCAACTTTGTAACGTGAAGTTAACTTTCATCAAACCTCTTTTCCATGGAATGACTTATTACCTAGCTTTGCTGCAAAAGTATGTCAGTGAGTGGAGCAATCCTCCGTTCCTCGGTGACTCCAGAGCCTACCAAGCTTAGTGCCAAGGCTGACATTTGGATTCCACGTACAGCCAGCTCCACCATGTGGTTGGTTCGAATGAATGACACTATCACAGTGAATGGCTCTGATGGTCACCTAGGGAGATGGCCTTTACCAGTTAGATGGACAATGGTATGATAAAATCAGGCTTAGAGGACAGAGAATGACGGGAGAGGACGGTCACTTTAAATAAAGGCAACAGAAGCATTGCCAGGCAGCCCAGATTGTACTCTTTATGCGAGAATTCTCTTACAGACTTGAAGGACTGGAAGCATCAAGATGCGTATATCTTGGTTTTGAAATTTTTTCGCACTGAACAGAATCCAGGGCTCATTAGAGAAAATGCCTGTTTCACGGCTGTGAGAGAAGGAAAAGAACATCCCAGTATGTGTTTTTAAAGCCAGAAAACGCCATACAACTAAAAAACAAAGTCAGGTCAGAGCAACCTTTAATGCGTGTACAAACTAGGGCCTGGGGCCTCCCACTTGGAAAACTGGGGAATATGTAAGCATCATTGTGAATAATAACTATAATTAATATTACGCTACTCAAAACAACCAAAAGTCTATAGTGTTGATTAAGTATCAAGAGGCAGGCCCCTGCTTCTTTTTTTAAAAAGAGAGTAGGAAAGTGTATAGAATTAGTGAATAATTATTTTGCAAATGATAACTGAACACTGAAATTGTGTATTGATTTTTGGCTGCCGAGATAACAGTTTCCCAGTGTGATTCTTTACCACTACATAACCCTATCTTTTTGCAGTTCTGGTGGCCAGAAGTCGAAGCCAGGTTATCACTCTGCTTCCTTCAGGAACCTCCAGGAAACATGCTCCTCCAGCTTTGCATTGATGTTCATATCCCTTGACTCTCAAAGACCCATGTCTTTCTAACTTGTGCCTGAGTTATCACACCTCCTTCCGTGAGGACCCTCCCTCCTCTTTTGAAAACACCACTGGTCATACTAATAACCACAGATGTGAACCAGGATAACACAAGACCAGTGATGTAATCACACACCATGAAGAATGTGAACATGCCATTATTTTTTTTCAATAGGAGCATCACAGTCATGAGTACCAGGGATCAGATATGGATGTCTTGGGATAGGATGTGGGCATTATAGCCCTACCACAGCTTTGTGAATCGTTGTTTGTGAGTAGAGTATCTATAAGATATCGGACTATTATCTAAAGACTGATGGCTAATTGCAGAGAAAATTGGCTTTCCTAATTAAGGATTCCCATTATTACTACCCTAAACAATGGAATGATGAGAAACTGCATAGCTTATCTTGATCTAGTATAAAATGCATAAATATCTTATAAGACATTCTTCCTTCCCGTAGAGGCAGTGCAGGTGTGGCTGGTGTGTCACATATGCATCAGTAGGTGACAGAGAAGAGGCTATGTCTATGCTCCATATTCTGACCCATGAACATCTGAATGATTAGTAGCCCTGGAAAAATTCCAGTGTGAGATGACCACCAGATCACCACTGGAGCTTGTCTTAGATGACCGACAGATGGGTGCCTTGAAGGCATGGGGGTGGGGCAGACCATGCCTGAGATGACCCCTGCCTGGGGCCATCATGCACGAGCAGGGCACTGCTCTCCTGAGATGACCCCAGGCACTCAGAGACCCCGGGCTCCACTAAGAGGAACCAGTGAGTAACTGGAAGAGAGGGAAATAGGAGGATGGGGCACAACAAAGAGAGGCAGATCTGGGATCATGATAGTGAATGAACTGTCCCTGTTCCTCACTGGCTGTAATATATGGGAGAGCTGTCACAGCACCTGTCCAGGGCAGTAGGGTGGAGCTGCCCTGGTTGCTGGAGTTGTTACTGAGTTGGCCCCAAGGGTGTTTGAGCAGGAGGGCTGGAGGGCTGAGCAGCTCAGGTACCTCTCAGGCCCAGACCCAGAGCTTTGAATTGACCCCAACATCTACTCCATTGGCGAACTATTGGAAATGCATCAATCGGCCAGTCCTATCAAAGCTCCATGACACAGGACAACAGGATTTCCTAGAGGAGTCCCAGTGACAATCCAGTATCGATGGTGTAGCCAGAGACCTTGGACCAGCCAATGACTCACTGTAATGAACATTTGCAAGTAAAGCTGTTTGGGCAAGAGGGTGCACAGTGGGACACACTGTGACACACTGCAGCTTTCACAACAAGACTTTGTTTTCCCTGTTCAGGGGGAGGTTGTAATGGTGGAGTGGAGGATGGTGCGAGAGGAAGGAAAGAAGAATGGGATTGGGGTACACAATGCTAAATTCGCAAGCCCAGATTCCTCATAATTGTGAAGTCACAGGAAAAAAAATGAATATTCTAAATTTGTTAAAAGGGAGGGCAAGATGGACATTAAAAGTCATTTTAAAGATAGTGCAATTTTAAATGACTTTAAATATTAGATAATGTGGGATTATTAATTTTCTTGTGCTATACAGGATACCATCCTTTCTTGGAAAATACAGGCCTAAGTATTCAGAATTGAGGTATTTAACAAGATTCTATTGAAGTCAAGCAGTGATCAACTGTGAGAAAACCTATTGTTTTGGGAATTAAATCACAGTCTCCTCTAGTTAGCATAGACTGCCTTATTGGAACTGCTGGGGCATCCAGTAGAGAGCCCATAAATGTCATTTTTTTTAAATAACAAGGCTATCCTAGTTACTTTTCTGTTTCTGTGATAAAACATGACGACTAAGGCAACTTATAAAAGAAATCATTTAGTCTGGGGGCCATGGGTCCAGAGGATCACCGTCCGTGACGTCATGGCAGGGGACTTGGCAGCAGGCATGATGCTGGAGCAGTGAGTGCTCACATCCAACCCAGAACCGGGGTAGAGCGCTAATAGGGAAGGCCATTAGCTTTTGAAATCTTATGGCCTGTCCCCCAGTGACACACCTCCCCCAAGGACAGATCTAAGTTTCCCCAAACAGTTCTACCAACTGGGACCAAGCATTCAAACACATGAGCCTAATGGGAGCCATCCTCATTCAAGTAATCACAAAGACCAAATTCCGTAGGGTTAGGGCTACTCCAGACAGAACCTAAAAGCTTAACAAAAACTATAGAAGGATGAAATAGAATCTCAAATAACCCTGGTGATGCAAGGTTAAGCAAAGCCCGAAAACAGACAAACAAACAAAAACGTTGCCAAGTCACATAGGCTCAGACTCCTAACAGTTGAATAGAATGAATGATGCTATCTTAAACTTCTAAATTGTAGGTCTATTATGGGTGGTGGTTAGTGTTTCATGGGATCTGGACTCCTTGGAGACAAGTCTCTGAGGGATCATGTTGATAAGTCATTAAGGAGTTAATAACCATCCTAAAAGTGGGCAGAACCACTCCCTGGGTTGGGTCCCAGACTGAATAAAAGGGAAAAGTGAGCTGAGCACCATATTCATTGCTCTTGGCTTGCTTTTTATTGTTATTGTTATTTATTCTTTTTTAAACTATTTGTAAAGTGACCAACTGCTGAAAGTTCTCACAATAATACCCGTGGCTAAGATAAAGTATCCGGAAAAAACAGCTGAAGGGAGAAGAGTTTTATTTGGGTTTACACTCCATGGTATCTTCATCATGGTGGGGTAATTATGATGGCAGTAGCTTCAGGCTTCTAGTTACATTATACCCACAGTATGGAAGCAGAATACCCATCTCTCTATCTCTGTTCAATATAGGACCCCAGGCCAGGGACTAGTGTCTTCCCACCGTCCTTAATCTAATTAGAAACTTCCTCACAGGTATTCACAGAGTCTTGTCACCTGTGTGGTTCTAGGTCCCATCAAGTTCATTATCAATACTAACCATCACAAATGCTTCTTAATCCTGACCATTTTTTATGATGAAATTAGTTGAATACCTAATGACTCCCCAAGTTATAAAAAAAAATAATATTCTTGTGTTTGGAAGAAACTAATGGCTTTCAAAAACCACCTTTATCACATCCCCAAACTTCTTGTGGATACCTCAGCAAACAAAACTCCACTTCCTCCAGCCATCCACCCCAGTTCGGATTTCATAGCCACAGGCACATACTGAGTTGTAGACTATCTTTACTAAAGTTCTTCAGAAATACAGTTGCACAGTTGAGTAAGCAGTCCTTGTGCTTGTCTCTCTCCATCTGTTGTGTTCGGCAGGCCTGTCCAGTTTGAAGGCAGAGGGGGAAAACAAAACAACAAAAACCCCTGCCTAATCCATGTACAGGTTGTTACACAGAAGATAATTTGATTTCGCTTTCCTTGGGTAAAGGTTTGAGCATGGGACTGAGTGACCCTGCATTACTTTTTGTTGTAATTAAACACCACGGCCCAAAGAGACTTCTACAAGGGTTTATTCTGGCTTACAGTTTCAGAGGCAGTCCATAACGGTATGTGTTGGGGGAGGGCACGACAGAAGGCAGCCAGAGCAGGAAGCCAAGAGATCATTTTCAAACATGAAGGAGAGCAAGCAAGAAGTGAAATGATGTTAGAAACTCTCAAAGCTGGCCCAGGTACTGTACTTCCTCTAGGGTTCATACCTTTCCAAATGTCACTGACTGTGGATCGAGTGCTTAGTATGTGGACCTATATATACAGGAGGTTTGCCATTCAACTACCAGAGATCCTATCATAAGCCTGTATTTAATAAGCTGTCAAACTCTACTCCAAATGCCAGCACCATTTCTGCCTTCCTATGAGCCATATACAAGAATTCGTTATTCCAAGTCTTCAACAGTTGGCATCAGATTTGTTGGTTTGCACGAAGTCTGAATGCTCTAATAGGCTTTATGCATTGTCACCACAGTTTATAAAGAAAATGTAATTTAATCAATAGTACTTGGAGGCAGGTCTTTGAATGAGGTCATCTGGGTAGGACTGTGACTGCCTGGTGGCTCGTGAAAAATCAGACATATTCTCCAGGTGCTCCCACAGCTCCAAGAAGGCCATCATCAGATACATCCACTTGTACCTGCAGAACTAACGCCCCAAAATGGGGTGGATAGCCCAAAAAAGCCAAGGGACACACCCGGTGTAGTTATTGCAATCAGCATAAAGACTAAAAGCAGCAGTTGTCACAAGCTGTCCTGGTAAGTAAGTTTATGTCACCAAAATACAATTCCAGATGACTGGGGTACAGCTATATATATTAGTGTTATAATGTAATTTACTTCAAATTGTCTACCTGGTGTCTGCCACACTGTTTAGCATGTTGTTGTTTAGCTATAAGGATGACTTATGCATTCTGATTATGCCTTTGCAAGATACAGGTATTTCCTCACAACCTGCAAACCTTTGGTTCTTATTGCTGTCTTTCAAAGAGCAGTTTCACCTTGATTAAAACTTTCCTGGTGGGGCTGGAGAGATGGCTCAGTGGTTAGAGCACTGGCTGCTCTTCCAGAGGTCCTGAGTTCAATTCTCAGCAACTACATGATGGCTCACAACCATCTGTAATGGGATCTGATGCCCTCTTCTGGTGTGTCTGAAAACAGCTGCAGTGTACTCATATACATTAAATAAATAAATCTTAAAACAAAAACAAAAACTTTCCTGGTTATGCTTACTGCACACCCTTTACCCCTCCCAAAAAAATTCTGCCTAGCAAAAAATCTCTCCTGCTTCTTTCTAGCATCACTACTTTTAGCTTTAAAGTCTATTGTTCATCTTTAAAGCTCCTATCCTATATGAGCATCAACTGTTTCATTTGTTGAAGATTTTTTTCCTTATTGAATTACTGACTCTTTGGTTAAAAAAAAAAAAAGAAAGAAAGAAAGAAAAATCACTTGTCCATATATGGTTTAATTTTTTTTTAATAATTTTAGTTTTTTATTTATAAGTACAAGTGTTTTGCTTCCATATTTACTTGTTTACCATTTGTTTATAGTATATGTGGAGGATGTAACAAGCCATTTAATCCCAAAACACTGGAGTTACAAACCATTGTGAGGCACTATGCAGTACAGGAAAATTGAACCTACATCCTTTGAAAATGCAGACAATGTTCTTAACTGCTGAGCCACCTCTTGGTTTAATTTCTAAACCTCATTTTGTCCAAAGGTCTTTCGTGATTCTGAAACAAATTACTAACAAATCTGTTCATAGTTTCTCTCTGAAAGCTTTCTGTCACATTTATTTTTTTTTTTAAACAGGTAGTGCTCTATGCCAATGTTTAAAGACCTAGCATCTCCCACTTGAAATTTGAGAAAAGTATATATTCATCTTTTCTTGGTTTCTGTGTATGGATACACAGGTTGATGTCACGGTGCTACATGATTGGACAGTAGAGACTGGGGCAGGGACAAAGTTTTTTTAAGGCGGGAGGGAGACTCGAGATGGAGCCGAAGCCTAGACCCAGTTCTAGACCCAGTTGGTCTTAATTGGGAATAGGTGTTTTTTAAGAGTTTCTATGGGCCAAGTTGTTTTATCTAGGTAGGCGATTTACATCTTTGTCAAATGGTTGTAAGCTTATTGTGTGGATGTATTGTGGATTGAGAATTTAACATATAAATGTTTGATAAATTGATTGTTGAGTCATGATTTTTCCAGGCTGTGGAGAATGTGAGCCAAATTCCTGGCAGGGAGATTTTCGGACTGCGTGGTAGAGAAACAGCCAGGCAGAGCAAATCTGCAACAGGGATATGTATTCGTCAACCCACAGCTCCTGCATTCCAGATGTTCTTACAATACTGTCTAGCTTCCAGTTAATTTTATTGTGATACTCCATACGAGATCTTTTAAAAATGAACTATCTTCTATATAATAATGTCAGGCAAGTAGGAAATGTGGAACTAGTCTTCCCCAGGGAAGAGCACACCAACTGGTTTGTCTAATGGTCAGTCCTGAAAACATACATAAAACATTTACAGGCTACATGTAACAGCTATCAATGAAAAACAGGCCTGCATTTGAAAAAAAGTAAGGAGGGGTATGTGGGAGAGTTCAAAGGGAGAAGAGGCAGTAAGTAATGGTACAATTACATTGTAATCTCAAAAGTAAAAAGATCTCCCTTGTTGAATGTCCTAGCTCTAGTTTACAGTTTTCATCAATCAAACCTTTAGCCATTTTTTCCCTACTGTTTTTGTCTCCCTGACTCAACTTGTAGGAGTTCAAATCCAAGCATGTATGGAGACTAACCTCATGCAGTTCCATTCCCGACTCATGTGCTTTCCTATGCTCCAAGTTCTCCTTTTACAACCAGTGTCTTAACATACCAAGTACTTAACATACCAGGAACTTCACGTGTATACAGCACACTACAGTCACTCATCTGTCTCCCGATACCCTGTGCCCTCCCCAGTGTTCTCCTGAACTTTCCATTCCACATCACACATGCTCTATTATCCTTCTCCCAACATCCCCTCTACCCCTTGTTTAGAACCCATTCTACTCCCATGGCCTCCTCTAATGCACACAGATTGAAGTCTAGACTCTGCAATACAAACCATGCAATCGCTGTGTCTGGCTCATTTCACTTAACAGAATCATCTCCAGTTCATTCATTTTTTTCATGATTTCACTCTTCATTACGGCTGAATACATTTCCACTGTGTATATGCTCCACATTTTCTCCATGTATTCCAGTGCTTGCTGATGAATAGCTAGGCTGGCTCCATTTCTAGGTTGCTATGAACAGTAAACAAACATGGATGTTCTACAGAGGTCACGCTGCTATGGTTCTATCAGCCTTATCTGGATAGCAATCAAAGCATCCTAGGCTCAGCAGCTTGTAAAATGTCTTAGAGAAACTTGGACTATTAGAGATATATAGTAGTTTCAATAATTCATAGCTACAACACTAGTCTGTGAAACATGTACATATATGACATTTGAATGACACTCAGCAGGACACCAATGTGGTGCTGTAGTTTAGTGTTTCACATATATGCATATGTAGCATTAGAATATTAAACATGACACCAATGTGGTGCTGTGGTTCTGTGATTCACTTTGACCTCCTTTAAAGAACACTAGCAATCTGTGGAAAATGCTTTATTGTATTAGGTCAATATACTGAGTATTTGCAAATGATACAAAAGTAATCCACAGACTTAATTAAGTTAAAATCAAATCATCCAGAAACGTGTCTTCCTTAGTTTTTCACAGCAATTGTTAAAGAGTTCACGCCATGATTTTTTTTTCCCAAGAAAGGTTATTCTAGTAACTTTGAGTGTTCGATCCGTGCAATCGTCCAGTCAGGCTTTACTCCTTGTGTAAATTCCCTCTGAAATCTAGGAAAAACATAAATACCGTGATCTTCCACCAACTCTGATATTCTCAGATAACAACAGCTGGCAAGCATGAATTCAAAACAGTTTTAACAAGAAGCTAATTCAGTGGCTAATGCTAAGTCAAAATTAAATTGTTTACTCTTTTAATTTAATCAGCACAATACAACAAATATTAAAGAACAAATATTAAAGTACACTGTTAACTCCAGCACTTTTAATGGTCTGATCTATATTCAACACCAAATAGCCACTGAAAGAAATGTGGATCTTGTTATTAAATACTTACTTAAAGCTCATGAGTAATATGAGCAGAAATAACTGGACTCTGGCAATACAAACAGCTCTTTAAATATATAAAAAAGCATTCAGGAAAGTCCGTTTAACAAATCACATAGTTACCAACTTAATGAAAAATAATAGGATTTGGCTCAGTTCATATATATTAAATCACTCTTTAGAGTACAAGTTTTTAAAGATTTTATTTTTAAGTGTGCGTAAGTGTGCGTAAGTGTGTGTGTGTGTGTGTGTGTTTATTCGTGTGCTTATGCGTGTACTGTGTGCGTGCGTTGTGTGTGTGTGGGCTAATATGCATATGGGTGTTCAGAGACAAATTCTCCCGGAAGCTGGTTAGAGCTTGGGAGCTGAACTTGAATCTTCTGAACCATATCCTCAACGACCAGTCTCAATCAGAAATATTAAGAGACAAAATTTAGTACTGATGATATAAATATTAATTATAAACAGATATTGTAAAAGAAGGAATTAATATATTTCAATTGAGTAAGTATTTAGTATTTAGAGAAAATTTTGGATAATTATAATAGAAGGATAAAAACAAAACAACAACAAAACATTTCTCAGGCCAGGCATGGTGGCATACTACTTTAATCCCAGCACCCAGGAGACAGAGGCGGTGGACCTTTGTTAGTTGTAGATGAGCCTGGTTTACAAAGTAAGGTCTGGACTAGTCAGGAATACAGGGAGAGCCTGTCTCAAAACAAAATAACAGAAAATCCCAGCACACAAATAAGAGACCTTTAGACAAGTGAAAACAATTAACTCAGAAACTCTAACTCAGTTAAACAGAAGACCCTTTTTCCTTGGAGACATATTCAGCATTTATTTGGTTACTTTGAAGCAAATTTGTATAAGGCTGTCAAAATAACAATAGTGTTCTCTTAAAGAGTGTCTCTACTGACTTGCTTTATTTAGCTGCTCACCTTTCCAAAAGTTACAAAAACAATCTCTTTTTAAAAATCTTAAGAGCATGCACTGCCCCTTCAATTCTACATGACTGGAGTGTTTAGCATATGAAAGGTTATAGATAAATGTCTTGTGAATGAATAAGACTTTTGACAACTATGGTAGGTTGGAAATTCCAAAGATGGAGGCACCTTATGTTTCATCTTGTACACATCGCTGCAATGTGACCTTTATTGCTGTTTAGTGCTATTGATTGTTCTTCAAAGTAGAGACTAAGGTATCTCTAGATGCCCTTTAAATTGTATAAATCCTGTGAGTATTCTGACAGCAAACGGTAGCACTTTGTTAAAATAACATTGCTTTAGTTCTCTTTACACGCCCATCAGTTTCTAAGTTCTTGGCATCCAGAACCAGGATGTGTCACAAGTTAAACTAAGGCTACGAGCCAAGCTGCAAAAGTTATAGAGACATAGATGCCACATATGACAGATGAAGCCACTGTGGGGATGAATCCTCCTGTTCCTGAGACCCTCACTGATGCCAGGAGACAGAGGAAGGCACGGAGCTAAAACTTCCATAACTCACAAAGCAGTGAACAACAGGCAAAAGCAACAGCTGTTTAAAGCTGCTGACTGTGGGTTTTTTCTTTTTCTTTTTGTTTTATTCTGGCTGGCCTAGAACTCACTGTGTAGACCAGACTAGCTTTGGAATCACAGAGGTCTGACAGTTTTTCCCTCCTGAGGGTTAGGATGAGAAGTCTGAGTCATCACTGCACCTAGCAGAAGTACTACCACTTTAAATTTTAACAATCCTATTTCTTACTCAGTGTCTCTTTATGACTTTTTTCTTCATAAATAGCTTGTCAGATTTCAATTCTGTTCTTCCTAAAGCCCTCTGTAGCTTCTGTGGCTGAGGTCTATATGCAGGTGAGGACAAGCACAAGGTAAGGCAAGGTCTGTGATTGGCAGTCAAAGAGATTTCAGGAGACCAATCACTGGGCAAGGAGTAGGTGGGACTTCCAGGTTGGAGAATGAGGAGGATGAACTGGACCCGTGTGGCTTTAATTAGCCACAGGTAGCCAAGGATATCTTACAAGAATGGATGATTACAGGACAATCTGTCCTATCTAGGTGGGCAGCTAATATCAATATTGGTTGGCTCCAAGTTTATTGTGAATGTTTTGTGGAGTGTTTTTACTGATTTAAAATCTGATTGATAAATTATAAGCCTCAGGAGTTTTGATTTTACCGGGTTACTGGGCATGTGAGCAGGGTCCACAGCGGAGAGACTGCGGGGAGCAGAGACTAGCCAAAAGGGCTGCCGCTGTCACCCACTGCCAGGGACAGAGTAGCAGGGGTAGCCTGGCATGCTGCCTGGAACTTCCGCCACATGTTTAGTATTTTCTGCTACAAGCTTCCCCTCTTTGACACCACCTTCTATTTGCTGGATAAAGGAAACAAAATACACAGCCACACTTACTCATAACTTGCACTGAGCAGATGCTTAGTTTCCACACTCTGATCCCCCAGCTTCACCTGGAATACATTGGCTCCACTTAAAGACTCACTGGGGATGTTGGCACTAGTCAGATACCAAAAGCACATCAGGATGTTAACGAACTTCCTTCCTTAGAGAGAGAAATCACAGACACACACACACAAAATCAGAACAATCTATCAGCCATACGTCCAAAATGAAATTAGAAACAGGCAGTAAGTTGCTGCATTCTGCACACTGCAGTGCAACTTACAACATATCAAGTAACGTTTTCTTCACTGAAAACTCTCTTAGGCCTTCTGCCCACTTTGCAACTCAGTAGCCCATCTACTACTGTGCTGAACATATTCTTTACTTAGTGTTCCTCACAGTTATTCTGGGCTTATACCATTTCCTAAAATTAAAACAACCTTAAGGCAAATAACTGGTGTACTGGCTGGTTTTGTGTCAACTTGACGCCAGTTGGAGTTATCACAGAGAAAAGAGCCTCAGTTGAGGAAATGCCTCCATGAGATCCAGCTGTAAGGCATTTTCTCAACTAGTGATCAAGGGGAGCGGGGCCCAGCCCATGGTGCCATCCCCGGGCTGGTAGTCCTGGATTCTATAAGAAAGCAGGCTGAGCAAGCCAGGGGAAAAAAGCCAGTAAGTAACATCCCTTCATGGCCTCTGCATCAGCTCCTGCTTCCTGACCTGCTTGAGTTCCAGTCCTGACTTCCTCTGGTGATGAACAGCGATATGGAAGTGTAAGTTGAATAAAAACCCTTTCCTCCCCAACTTGCTTCTTGGTCATGATATTTGTGCAGGAATAGAAACCCTGATTAAGACACCCGGTGAAAAGAGAAGCCACAGCCACATTTTTGCCCCGACTTTAACTGTCCCAAAGGAAGGCCTTTGTTCTTCTCCCCTAACTTACTCTGCTGTACCTTAAATCTCATAATGCATGTGTAACTCAGTTAATAACCATGGTGCTAAGATGAAATTTGAAATGTTAGCAAAAAAGAAATTATCATCCAAGGCACCTTTCCAAATATTTCAAATTAACTTGTATGTGAAATTATCTATTACAGGCCCTCTACTGTCACTGCCTTAAGGATATAAGCAGAAGCTATTTCTCCTATGTGCCTGCCTTGTAATGTGCACAAAAATCTATAGATGGCATAACTTTCAGGTGTGCTACTGCAAGATTTATGTACTGTAAAAGGAAAAGAACAACCACCAAAGTTCCTTCCAACTTTACCATTACTACCTAATTCCACCTGGAGTTTTAGAATCTGTATTCTATGTGTCTTTCTCTGACACCTGCTTGGCTCTCTCTTATATTTTGTTCCTTCCATTTAACATACAGCAAAAAATATAAAAAGCTCATGTCTCTGACACTTTAGGAAATCTGAAACATTAATATTTTTATTTAAGACATAGGAGGAGTCTGTCCTAAACAACCCATTTTCATCAACATATGCAAGAATCTTTTTCTTCTTTTTTCGAGATAAGGTCTCTCTATGTAATCCTAGATGGTCCTGAACTCAAAGATCCTCCTGCTTCTGTTGGGATTAAAGGCCTGACCCTGGACTTCCCTGCTGTATAGCGAATAGTAACCAGGTAGAGATCTAGCTAGAATCTACTACTAGGCATCAACTCTTTCAGTTAGGTCTTTAATCAGCAAATAAAACATGGTAATTTTTCTTCCTTTTCATACTCATATTTTTTATTTATTATGTGTACTGAGTTGGTTTTGCAAATTAGCTAAGTGATGCAGGCTTTGAAAGGCTACAGACCTTTGCAGTCCTCTGTCCTGTGGTACTAACAGCTTTGGTTTATTTGAACAAGTACTGGTCATGTAAAGTTGCCTCAGCCACCGTTACCTTTCTCATCATAGTAAATGGAGATGTCTCCTGTTGATGTGTAGACAATATCATCTATCTCTGCAGCAAGTGCATTCTTATGGTTATCAGACAATGAAGTAACCTTTTCTTTTAAGACCTGTAGCACCTGAGTTGGGAAAAGAAGCAGTTTACTTGTTCAGTTTTTAAAGTATTTTAAAAAGTGATGTATATTATGGAATTTTTCAAGACTTACTTTTAAATAAGTCTTTTTTTATCTACTCATTCTCGGAAATAAAACTGAAAGACACCTAGTTATCCTACTAGGTAACTCCTAATAGAAAATTACACATAAGAACAACTAGAAAGCACAACATTTGCATATCTATGCCATTAAGTGGCAAGAGTCACTGCAACTTTTATGACCCAAAGTGCCATTGAGGACAGACACTCTTTGCTGGCACATGCACTGTTTGAAGCAGAAGTGAAACCATGCACGTGTCATTCTATTGCAATCATAGACTTTTTAAATTAAAAGAACACTTTACCTCTTTGGCTACAAGTTCTTCCAATAGATCAAATTTACACTGTGACAGCAACTTGGATACATAAGCAAAAGCCTTGAAAAAAAACAGGAGCGTAAAGATGACAGTTATTTCAAAATATCACACAAAATAGCATACAACATTCATAGTTAAATGGTAGTGTAGCAAAACTGCTTTATGGTAAATGTGGCATCAAAAACCATTACAATAATGTCGGACATGACTGCTTTTAAGTTGATTGACTTTTCTCAGATGCAAATGAGCTGACTACAAATTATGACTCCATTCTAGGTCTTGGGAAATGACAGTATGTGGCATATACACTAGATACCTCAACAAAAAATTTCCTTGTATTTTATTTTTAAATGATGAGACAAACAACTATGATATACCTCTTAATCATTTACAGACAGCAATTAGAAAGTAAGACACTTTAGAGTTTAGACTGTACTTGAAGTCTGGAGGGCTGGATTACAGACAGAACCTCTCTAGGATATATACTAGGTTTAGAAGAGGACTGAACTATCATCTAAGACAGGGAATCTAGACCTGAGGTATGAGGTCTTATTTGAAAGAGGGAAGAGAACGCACACTTCTCCACATTCAGCAATGAGAGAAAAGCACTCAGATGCCACCTTTATTTCAGGAGCTTTAAGCTGGCCGAGAGAAGACAAGTGAGCCAACAAGAAGAATGCAGAGAACCATCTACTCTAATCCTGAAGGCCCACAGATGGCTCCCTAAAGTAGCTGAAACCTGGATACTGGCTGGAGAAAACAGAGCACTTGAGGCAGAGAACTCTGCAAACTCTTACTAGTTGAACTGTCTCTCTGCCATGCTCATGTTGAAGCCTAAACTATAAGATCTTGGGATGTGATGCCATTTGGAGACAATACCTTTAAATTAGTGATTTTAAAAAATGAGGTGGTTAGTGTATCATCGGTACTTCTATGACAGGAGAAAATGTGTAGAGATGCCAGACAGAAACAAATGCAGTGGCCTTAGGAGAAAGCAAAGCTTTTCATATCTAGATACTTGAATACTTCAGTTTAAGCTGTTCAGTCTGAGGCGCCCTCTATAATAGCCCTAGCAAACAACTACATTTCAATACAGATGACTTTTGAGAACATGAACATATCCAAATGGATTCAAGGTCTCCCTGAACACTACAGACACTCAGGGTCTTATATTTTTGGTAAATTCTCACATGCTGCATGAGTGATCATCTGAACAATAGGAACTATAACCATTATGCGGGAACCTCATCTATAGTTTATGTGGTCAAGATCATACCTGGGCAAATTGCCCTAAAATGTCATAATGAATCATGATTTGGCGACCCTGGTAAGATCCTCTCAAATTAGAGCTAGTTATGAGGGTCCTTGTAGGTGCTGGAAATCAAACTTAGGGTCTCTGAAAGATGGTGTTTCATCACTGAGCCATCTCTTCAGCACCAAGACTCCTGCTGGATGGTGTGGTTATTAGCACACGAAGTTTAACCTTTTTAGAACTTGGGTTCGTTGTGTCTCAACAAGGACTGGAAAGAAGCCCTTCCAATCTGATGCTATGATCCCCATTCCTGAACTAGTGTAGTCATGTATATGATGAAGACCCTCGTGGGCACTGCAGAGGAAGTAGTAGGATCACACCAATTTACCTCTGACACAGAGAACACAGACTAGCAAATCCACCCTTTCATCGTGATACTGAGGTAGGCATTATCACTCCAGCTTGCTCATGTTTATTTTTGTGCAAACACATATAATAGCCAAGAGTGATGCAAGGAAACAGGAGTTGATACTGACCCTGATTTCATGGAGTTGAAAACTCACAACTACACGAGTTGGGTACGAATGGCTAGGAACTGGGGAAAATCTGAATAAGTCAGGAGTAAAATGATAGATACCAGCATATAGTCAATACTGTTAAATTATTATACTGATAGTCTATGGCAGTATGAACTGGGGGGAAAACTATGACTTCCATCTTTGTATTAATCAACAGTCCTGAAAAGCCAGGGACTGACAAACTAAGAAAACTTAAGGGAAAATTGAAATAGCCTTTCATCCTAGAAAGAAACTCATGTACACCCAAACTCTGTAAATGATCTCGGGATTCAAAGTGAGCATTGGAAGTCAACATCACCTGCCTTTCAGAAAGGTCACGATGGGCAAAGTCAGAGCTAGGAATCACCAGTGTGCTAGACGTGGACACTTAGCAGACCAGCAGCCTCAACAAACTGTTATCATTGGTGGAATATATGGGGAGAGAATGAGGAAGGCAATACAGCTCTGGCAAACAGTTGGTAGGAAGTTCTTTCTGCCTTTGTACCTGAAATGGTATCTTATTACTTTGGCAATGCTATCTTTTCCTTACCATAACTTCATCCGTTCAATTTATTTAACAAATACTTATGAAATGCCAACTCAGTGTGCCAGGCACTGTCTTCTCTAATTTTCTAATTCTGGAAAAATCATACCCAGAAAAAGGATTAACTAGTGGCAGGAACAAAACAGGCTTTGAACTTAAGCCTTCACCCTAGTTTCTTAAACGAACCCCTCCTCCTTGACGACCATGCAAACACACTTAGAAGCATATTAAAGTCAAGAAGTAACTGAAAGATTCAGTGTCTGGGTCACTACCATCGTTGGATAACATTAGTCACAATGAAGAAACTTCATGGCTAATCACTGGAGCACGTACGCGCTGAATGCACGAGGCGGAGAGATCAGTTAGGGAAGCGAACAAACCTGCTTCGCCCCTTCAGAGAACTCAGCGATACTGAATTCTTTGTCGAAATAGGCCCAGATAAGGAAGGCATAGATTCGAGTCCGGACCCAGTTGATGGGATTGGAAAATCCCAGAATGATCATTCTCGTTCTCTGGCGTTGCTGGGGCTGCTCCTCGGTGCTGTAGCTGCGGCTGAGACTGGCGGATAAAGAAGCGAAGGCTGGAGGATGCTCTGCCCGGCCGAGAAGGGGCCTTCGGGGGCCCCAGGAACCCAACGCCGGGCTTGCCCAGGCCCAAGAGCAGCGAGGGATCGGAGCCGCGCTTGAGCCCAGGCGACGGCGGCACAGGCAGCAAAATTCAGTCACCGTCATCCTTGCCTCGGTGGTACCGAGAATCCTGAGTCGGGTAGCCCGGCCGAGCAGCGGCCGGGGAAGCAGGGGCAGAGGTAGGAGACGGGCGGCCAGCGCCATGTTTGTGACCTTTCACCTCTGCATGCCTGTGCAATACCGAAAGCAGGCCGGAGGGAAACCAGCTCTCCGCTGTTGGGAGAAGTGGATCCAAGGCCACCTAGCTGCTGCCACCTCTGGTGAGTCCTCCCATCTCGGCTGTGAAGCACTCCGCCCAGGCCGAGGTCCTCAGTCTGGCTCCCAGACTCGCGCTTCGAATCAGCCGCCTTCTGGGACCAGTCACCTTCGCGGACCTTTTCATCCGGGGTTCGTGTTTACGGGGGGGAAATCTCGAGAGGACGAACTCGTCCAAATTCCCAAGCCTGGGAAAACTAGCCTGAGCCACCATGGTCGACCAGCGTCTTCCGGTACCCCGGCTTCGGGGCGTCTCGCGGGAGCAGTTCATGGAGCATCTTTACCCGCAGGTGAGGAGGCTGGCCGCGGGAAGACAGGGGAGACACCCTGGAACCTTCTGGCGGCCCATCTGTTCTCCTGCAACCCAGAGATTTTCGGGGGGAAGAGACGGCGGCTTGCTGCCAGGGAGAGAGCGAAAGGGACCTGTCCGGCTCGGGAATTAAAGGCCCTGGAGAAAACGGCCCCACATTTCTGGGTAGCAGGATGACTCGAGAAAGCTGGGTGACATGAAGCATTTTACCAAAGCTTATTGAGAGGTCAGACCAGGCGGGAGTCTTATTAAGACACGTGTGGCCTTTCTGGCTTCGCTTGCTTTTCTGTGGAATTTCCTAAAGTTAATTTAGGACCCCTCGCCCTTCTCTTGGTCCTAACAGCCCCTGACTTTTTCGAGATACTAGATTTTTGAAGCTCAGTATTTCAGTCTAAAGGAGGATTGCAACAGGGAAACCAATAGGAACCTTCCCGTACGTTTCCTCTGGTACAGGTCATTCTTTGATTTAAACCTGGATCATAATTAAGGCCTAACGAGCCCTTTAGCTTTTTAAAAGAGAAATGTAGCAGAAAGTAGATTTAAAAAGAGAAAACCAGTTTGCCCCCAGGACTTTTCAAGAAAGTCTAAGCTTCAGAATAATAAAGTAAGGTTTCTGGAGAATATTTGAAGGGGCAAACACCTCTAAGCATGTTAGTGGTAGGAGGGTGGCATCTGTAGATATAGCTACACTGAGCTGCATGAGCAGCCTTAAGTGTTATTCCTGACGACCTTAGAATTTCTAATCGAGTCAGTATAAAATGGAATTTAAGTTTATTAAGAGGTTTTAAGTTTATGCTTCAATAGAGAAATGCTTTGGGCTGATATTGTAGTTTGATCAGGTAAAATCATGGTCCACTAACATTGCAAAAGGAGGTTAAGACCTGTCTTTTTTCAGGGTGGTCGTGGCACATTCTTTTAATGCCAACATTCTGGAGGCAGAGGCAGGCAGATCTGAGTTCCAGGCCAACTTGGTCTGTAGAATAAGCCCCAGGACAGCCAGGGCTACAGGAGAAATCTTGTCTCAAAAACAAACAACAAAAAAAATAAAACAGAAACTTAAAATATGAAAAGACGAGTATTTAATGCTAGTGGAGCTTTAGGTCTTGTTCATGAGAATCCTGGAAAATAACTGGCTTACAGGAACGAGAATAAGCCATACCCGGTCATACATGCTTTGGCCTTAGACGTGATTTACTGCTATTAAAGTATTCTTATTTATAAAAAGAAATATCTCCATGTAGGCAGCCTCCCAATAAATTTTTAAATTGTGCTAGAATTATTATTATTATTATTATTATTATTATTATTATTATTATTATTATTATTTGAGACAGTTTCTCTGTGTAGCTCTACTTGTCCTGGTACTCAATCTGTAGATCAAGCTGGTCTCAAACTCACAGAGATCCACCTCCTCTGCCTCCTGAGTGCTGAGATTAAAGGCATATGCCAACACTTCTGACTAGTTGTGCTGAATTCTCACCTCTCAACTGGTGAGAGACTTCAGACGGCAGGGTGAGGACTTTTCTATCCCATGTCCTTGGTTTTCCATTTTTCTGTCTCACCTTAGTTGTAGCAAGTCTATTGAAAATAGAACAAAACAAATCAATAGAAAACAGCAGTGTTTCATTATTAGTCACATCACTCACTCCTATACTGAGGCACTAATAAATCTCATATGTGGCCCAAGGTTCAGCAGTTGGATAATTCACCCTTGGTGAGGGTGTATTGAAATAGCAGCCAACCGGTTTATACCAAGTGATTTAACTCTTGGTACAGCTCACAAACTACACGTTTACTTTACAACAGAATGGTTCTTAGTTCATTGACCGTTTACATGAAATAGTGAATTTTGCTCATTTTCACTCCCATTACTCACTCTCATTCCTGCCCTCTCCTGTGACAGCCCTTGTTAACAAACCTCTCTCCTCCGTGCGTGCACGTGTGCATGTGTGCACGTGTGCATGTGTGCACGTGTGTGTGTGTGTGTGTGTGTTGTGTCCCCAGCTGGGTTTATAGAAATTTCATATTTAAGATTTTTCATATTTGCAGATATTTCTCTAAATATATGACAGTAACTACAGGAGTCTGTTATACTAGTGGTCATCAAAGTAAACTATACGTGGGAATTAATTAGATAAAATCTTTTTCATTCTTTGATATAGAAGCTATAAAAATAATGTGGGAACTGAGCAATAAATTTCAAAGTATATGTTTTAAACTTGTAAAAAGAAAAAATTTTTTTTGGTTTTTAAGAAGAAAAAAGCAAACGTGTGTTTGAGCACTTTGAATAAAAGAAATATAGGAATAGTACTTAAGAAATTATTTGGCTGTCTCCAAAGGATGAGTGAGCATAAGCTGAAAGAATGTGATGGGATATCTGGCTTTGGGGAAAATCAGATTAATGCTTTACAATCTAAAGTAATATAAGAAAAGCAAAGAGGGGTTGGGAAGAGGCAGTTGGATTTCTGTGATTTTTGTGGCCAACTTGGTCTACATAGTTCTCCACTAGTCAGGGCTTCATAGTGAGACTGTCTCAAACAGAATTCTACAGAAGTGAGAAATGATTTAAAACAACCCTAAAGTTTAAAAAAAAAACCAACAACAAAACAAAAACAAACAAACCTATTGGAGTTGTGGAGAGTGGAAAAGCAACCTTAGCTACTTTTAAAACAATACTGTAATTATGTATCCTCAGTCTAAAGGTGAAAAGGACTGAAAACTATTCTAGTTAGAAGACTTGTGTTTTATACCCCAGTGATCTAGCAGTTCTGAGAGTGTTTTCTGGAAATTCTAGAATTTAAATATTTAATGGTGGGAAACATTTTTTTTATTGTTGAACAAAGAATTGCAAAGCTACAAACAATAAAGGCTAGATTTAACCTTGGCATATGTATTATTCGTAATGCATTCCATCTGTGTATATGTATATAGAGTACATACTTGGTTAGAGATAAATCGAATATCTACATTTTGCATATTCCCTTACATGTCTTTTGCTTTGAGTATTGAGAAGGCAGAAGTTATAATATAGCACCAAAACAGCTCCTGTAGCATAGATGAATATAATAAAAATAAATTATACACATACATTAAAATGTCTAAAGGGAAGTTCCCAGGGAAAGGAAACCAGTTTTCTTAAAGAATGGATTGCAAGGCTGGATAGGGAAAGTAAAAAGATAACTGGGTCATCTTATTTTGCTCTAAAGTAAGGAAATGTTTAATTTTAAAAGTCAAAAAAATCTCAGCCTTCTGATGAAATCTGCAATAATTTGAGCATTAAAATTATATCAGAAAGGCTGAAGGCAGAGAGATTGAGTAGATGTTAGGATAGAACATCATGTGCCACCGGATATGCCCTGGGAGTTCTACACCATTCCTTCTGTGGAACATTCCTTACTCAAATTGCATAACCCAAAATCTAATCATGAAGAAACTCGATAAATCCAAATCCAAGTGCACTCAACAAAAGAATTGGCCTGTGTGCTCAAATATATTAAGGTCATGGAAGACAAAGAAAGCTGATGAGCCATTCCAGATGGAAGAGCTGTACTCACTGAATCTGATGTGGCATCTCAGCCTAAATTCTGGGTCAGGAAAAGAACTCTAAAGGAAATTATTGGGATCATTAGTGAAATTCAGCTGCACATGGTAGGCTACATAATATGTCAGTGTGAAATACAACTTTGATAATTGCCCTGTAAGAGAATAATTTTGTTTTCAGAAGATATCCTTATGTTTTGGCGATGAGAGGACATGACGGTAACAACTTTGAAATGGTCCAGAAAACTGAGGTTTAATAACGTCTGTACACTGAGTCTGTGAGCAAGTGCTTACACAGATGGAGTGCACATTGGAAAGCTGATGAGTCAGGTCGAGAGGCCATGGTAATACTCAGGTTCTTGCATTTCTTAGAAAGTTAAAATGATACCAAGATTAAAAGTTACAAAAATAAGATAAATTTTAACTATTTTTTGCCATAAATAATGTGAAAATACTTTAGTATTTGAATTTATCTGTTGATGAGGTTGTTTTGTTCTCCTGTTCTTAAGTCTGATGTAGGTTATCTACATACTTTAGTAATAGCACAAACTAGTAGATGCTTAAGTTGGACATCTTAGGCCGAGATGAAAGCACACTTCACAGTTGCTGCGTTTTTCACCTTCATTACAGAGAAAGCCTCTTGTGTTGGAAGGACTGGACTTAGGATCTTGTACAAGCAAATGGACAGTGGATTACCTGAGTCAAGTTGGAGGGACGAAAGAAGTGAAGATCCACGTTGCTGCGGTTGCACAGATGGACTTCATTAGTAAGAACTTTGTCTATAGGTATTTTCTTCTGAGGTTACTCTGCGGACACAAATAACCTCTCAAATCTTTAAAAATAGTTTTACATCGTTACATAAAGGCCATACTGCATTTCATCTTTAGTCTAGTTTATGTAACCATGGAACAGCTTACTCCTTTCTAACGAGTGGCTTAAACGACAAGAATTCTGAGTTTGCATAATTGTACAGAGGCATTTTCCACAGGTTTATTTATTTATTTATTCATTTATTTAAGTATAGGGTGTACCCTGTGTTCTGTGGAGTCATGCAGCAGAGAATTTCTATTCTTGAAGTTAGGTTGCCTCTGAAGCTGTGTGCTGTGTTCGCTCAGTCTTTACTGACCCATTTCTGCTGCCATCACCCTACACAGGAAGCTTCCTTGAAGCCTGTTATTGCTTTCTGCCTCTCAGAAAGCAGAGGGCAGCCTGTATTTAGTGTGCACCTTCTTTGGTTTAGTAACATTTAAAACCCATGCTGAGTCTTCTCCTGATGAAGTGACCGTATAAAGATGCCAGTAACATCTTTCATATGCTTGTTTGATACTCTGTCGTCTATGACGGGTAAGTGAGGTGCCGAATGTCTAAGCTTGAGAGCCTTAAGGCCACCTTGTAGGTTTCATGTGCCATTTATTCCCAGGCATAAAAATATTAGGTTAAAAACCAGTTTTCACATTCAGAGCATGGGCAGTTCCCAGTAAATCAAATCTGTTGAAAAGACCCTGTTATTCACAGAGGATGTTAGGTTAGAGATAGTTAACTGGTTTCTGCCTGGCTGTTCACCTCTCACCAGTACTTTCCGAGCCTGTGTGGCGGCTGCCACAGCACTTTGCAGTTTCTGAGTGAGTCGTCACCATTGCAGCTCTGGGACACGTCACAGGCCACAGGTGAATTTCATTGCCATAAGTGTTTCCAAGGGGAAGGACTTAGTTCTTTTAATTGAGTCAGAACAGTGGGAGAAAGCGATGTGATGAGTATCCTTGAGCCTGCGGTCGATCTTACTGATCTCCATGGTCTAGTGCTGCAACAGTGGGCGTAGGACTTCATCCTGAATGGGTTTGATGTTTTCTTATGTTTTAAACTTCTCAAAACTTGCTTTTCAAACACATACATAAGAGTTTCTATTCCACCTTCCTCAAAGTCTTTCACTATACTAAAAACATGAACAATTATTTTTGTGCAAGGAAAAAAGTAGATGTGTTGTTTTTTCCCATTTAAAATATAAGATGGTAAATACATGTATTGCTTATGATGACTTTATAGATGAGAAAAATGAATGTTTAAAAGAAGTAATTTGGGGCTCAGAGGATAAAGTGCATGTTGCAGCTTTAATGACCCAAGTTTGATGTCCTGGACACATGGTAGAAGAACTACCTCCTCCACGTTGTCCTGTGACTTCTACACACACATACACGCCATGGTGTGAATGCACCTTCCACATTCTTTTCCTTACGTACAAATAAATATATGTAATAATTTTTTAATTTAATTTTTTAATTTAAATTTAAATGATTTGTCTAAGATCAGTTAGTTTAAAATGATAAAACCCAGGGTATATATTCAAATTTGTATGTCATAGAGACCATGGGAACCCTTGTTTGATAATGTCACTTACTGATATGTGTGCTGGTCCTAAGGGGGGGAAAAACATTGTAATAGGTCTTCTGCTTAGAGCATTATGGAACACGGAGAGCCTAAGGCTGGGGAACTTCTCAGCAGCTGTAGGGATAAGCTGAGAACAGACAAAGGTTCTACTTCTCTGGATTCTGGGTAACTTGTCAGTCTAGCTTTTGTAGAAAAGCTACAAGCATTCCTTTGTTCTCCCTAGTAAGGGAGTGCTTACTATGGGTAAGCAATTACCCTAGTTAACAGGTAGCTATGGGCCAGATTAACCTCCCCTGACCTTAAAAGAGGCTTTGGAGAGCAGTAAGTGTGTGTGTATATAGTGAGGCTTTCAGTAGGAAGCATTGAATCGGAGAGCGCCAAGGAAGTTTGCTTTGTAGTAGAGATGGCCCTGCATTGGCCTCAGGAAATACCAGAGCCCTTTCTTTCTATCTACACCACTCCCAGTAGTAGCTTCAATGTGGATTAATATTCACACTTCTAGGACCCACACTCCACAATGGGACAGAAAAGTCACTTAGGTTTTCAGAAGAACAAGAGGCTGGAAGTAGCATATTAGCAGAACACCATCAGTGAATCCTGTAGATCCAAGTCAGCTTTGGCCAAGCAGTGATGACTTAGTGCTAATAGAACAAGACTGTGGATGTGGCACTGAAACCTGCCCCAGGTTCCCCAAAGCCAGTGGCTTGAAATAGGCCACATTAGCTCATAGGCTTCCTTTAGGAGCATTTTCATATACTGTATGCAAGAAAACCACATTCTTGTAAACAGCATTGTCTGGTATCATAGCTGACATCAAACCGTCATCTTTTTCTAGTATATTTCTAGGAAGACAGCAATACTAGGAAAAGGTAAGCTAGCCCAAGTTGTCATCTCAGAGATGATATAGTTTATAGCTGTCTTAGGGTTTCTATTACTGTAAAGAGATACTATGACCAGGACAAGTTCTATAAAGAACATTTAATTGGGGCTGGCTTATACATCCAGCTCATTATCATCAAGGCAGGGGTGGCGCTGGAGGAGATAAAGGTTCTACATCTTGTTCAGAAGGCAAACAGAAAACTGGCTCCCGTGTAGCTAGGAGGAGGGTCTCTAAGCCTACTCCACAGTGACAGTTCCTCCAACAAGGCCTCATCTCCTAATAGTGCCACTCCCTGGGCCAGGCGGATACAAGCACTACAATAGCTCTTCCTTCTCCTGTTCCCACTGCATAAACTTGGTAATGAGACTGAGAGTTCCAGCTGGGGTTTGGAGGACAAACTTTTGAGGACTTCTTGGTCTTGCTATTGATATAGTAGTGCTATCTTCATGATTGGGAGATGGTTTTGCAGTTTTTAAAAAGTTAATTAATTAATTGGTAATAGGGTTGGAAGCCAGAATCTGGTGCTAGCTAGGAAGCCCTCTGCTGCAAAACTACATCTAGGAAGTGCTTTTAGTTCTGGAAGGTGCTAGGACGACTGGAACTAAAAGAACTCTCTAATGTGAAGAGTAAGGTGTACTGGGAACAGGCATTGTTTCTTAGATGTCTAACTCTTTTCTCTAGAAGCCCTAGCATGGCAGGTGGAGCGGCAGAGTGAGGGCAGCGTCTTTGCCGTCTGTGCTGAGCTGGTGCCAAGAGGCAGGAGTGAGGACTGCGAGCGTCTTCCCTAGTAATCCAGTTCCTCCTGGGAGACTAGTAGCTTGTCCCATTTTCAAGATTTGTTTGCCCATGACACTTGAAGACAGGGGCCAGTCAGAGCCCCAAAGTCTGGGTATTTTGATTTTAAACTTAGGTTCTACACGGTTGAGTTGCTTGCATGTATATACGCTGTAGTAAGTGCACTGAATGTGTGTCTGGTGCCCAAGGAGGCCAGAGAAGGGCATCAGATCCTCTGAAATGGGAGTTACTGATGGTTGTGAGCCAGGCATGTGGGAGTTGGGAACTAACTGAAAGAGTGCTCTTTAACACGGAGCCCTCTCTCCAGCCCTCGGTGGTGTAGTTTCAAAGTAACCTGACGCTGTAGAAGCATCTCTCAGCAACTTGAACAGAAAGACAGAAGACCTTTGCAGGTCCATCTGTGCTGTATATTTAAAATCTAAAAATTTAGGTAACAGGTCAAATTTATATACTGCTAAATGAGTTTGAATATTCAGTATTCCATCCATGTGGATTATATAAAAATCATGTTTTTCAAAGCATGTAACTCTCAACTATACCAAGCCTGAATGGATAGTGAATGAATTACTAGTTGGTGTGCTATTTTTACATCTAACGAGTCTATTATGTTTATTTCAGAACTTTACCTTTTAACAAGTTGGTCCAGAGAGCAGCCGAAGAAACACATAAAGAATTCTTCATTTCAGAGGTATTATTTTTTTTCCAGAAATCATCAAAGCTATATAGAAATGGGTTTTACAAGTGTGTGCATGTGTGTGGAAGCCAGAGGTTGGCAGGTGTCGTCCTCATCACTCTCTACCTTATTTTTTATAGGAAAGGCCTTTTGGAACCTGGCAGGCTAGCCAATGGGTAGGTTCCAGGGAGTCTCCTGCCTTTGTCCCCAGGAATTCTAAGTCCATGCTGCCACATCCAGCTGTGCTATGTTGTGCTGGGTGTGGAATGCAGCCTTGTGTTTACACACAAGGACTTTATCCATCCAGGCGTCCCTCAGTGGACTTCTATGTAAAGGACCAGTAGTTGTTTTCCACAAGATCAGAAATGATGGTGTCTCAGAGCTCAGATCCCTGATAGCCATTCTTTATGGATATTCCCTGAATATCCTGGAACTCACTCTGTAGACCAGGCTAGCCTCAAGCTTAGAGGTATTCTACATGAAGAGTAAAACTATTTACTTCATAAAATTTTGTAAGGACTAAGTGGATAAAATAGTCTATACTTAGCAGATTCTGTACCTGACACAGAAACTACCCATCAACTATTAATCAACCCTACTTCCTCTGAAAAAATTCAAATGTTAATAGAAAACTTTTATTCATATCTTACATTAAAATTTCCAGTTTATTGTTACCAGTAGTTTCTTTTATTTGTGTAACATTTGTTTAAGACTAAAGCAGGATTTTACATTATAGAGTAGTTCTGAGTAATTATATGTTTAAATATATTAATTAGGACATTAATTATTGCACACATAAGAACAGTTCTGACTTACGTTAGAGTTGGAGTGATGCCATGGTTGGTAAAGTATTTGTACAGTGAGTATGAGGATGTAAGTTTGATTCCCAGCACGTATGTAAAATCCTGGGCATTCTGGCATATACTCATAATTTAGTGCTGGAGACTAAATCACTGACCCACCAGCATAGCACAGCATGGTGAGCTGTCTCAGAAAACAAGGTAAACAGCCATCTTGAGAAGAAACACAGAGGGTGGACTTCCAGCCTGACCGTGATTAGAATGTCTGTTAAAACCAGCCTTCACTAGTTGTTCCTCAGTACTGGAGCCACTCTCTGCACGTGAAATTCGTGGCTTTTAAGGATTTGTTTTCCCATCAAGGTTAATGAATGGCATAGGTTTAAATAGCCATGAAATGTATCATAAAAGAATCAGAGACAAACAAAAAGGTTACGGTAAAAATTACGGAGTGCACATAAACAGATTGACGTGGGTTCTCGTTGAGTCATAAGGAAAGTCGACACTGCGATGGACTCAGAACATCAGGGAGTCGTGCCTGTGGGAGGAAGGGAGAGGAAGCTGAGAGCACTTGGGGTGTGGGAAGCCATCAGACACAACGTACACAGTTGGCATTCCACCATGCCCTGTGAAACCCTGAGCAAGGACTCCATCGAGACCTCTTATCATCTTCTTTGATTACTGCTTGGGTCTACCCTGTATGAATGGTGTGATGTTGGGTCAGATTCTGAGTTGAACATGAAGAAATTGGCAGCTGACAGCCCCAAGCTAAATGTATTCTTTTCAAATAAGCAAGAGCCCTTGCTGGAGAAATAAGCAGTCTGCTTTTGCTAAATGACAATTCAAATTTCGAGGAACATTCTTTGAAGCTTATTTAAAGGATGATTTTATTGTGGCACTAAAAATATGAAAACAGTCAAATTGTTAATTTATGATTGTAGATTTATAAAATTTAGTGAGCTATACCTTGAAGTTTATGTTACAGCAGTCTGTATTGGTCTCTGGCAGACAGAATTTCTCCACTGGATTATACCTGTACTTGAACTGCTTGATCTCAGTTCTCTGTTCGCCTAGGAAATGTACACAGCAGGGGTTTTGTTGTTGATGGTGCTAGTAATAGAATCCAGGGTGCAGTGGATGCTGGGGACAGAGTCAGACTCTAGCCCCCCAGTGACTGTTTTATAATCAGTTCTCTTATTGAGCTACTCAGGTAGTCAGCAGAGGAGTGACAACCTTTGAAACTACTTGGGTAATTTTGTTCTTATAAAGTGAAGCATTTCTGAGTCATGCATGGGCTGACTCTTAGGTCTTGCTGTGAGAATGCAGGTTATTGGGGATAGACATAGTCTGACACAGTGCAGTCAGTCTCCTGTTTTTAACCTGCTGAAGGCCTCATTCTACATTGTATCCAGGTAATTGTTGTACTCACTTAGCAAATGTTAAACCCTGTGAGCTCATGTGTGCCTTGCTCCGAGTGCTTATTTACTGTTTTGTTGATCCAGTTTTGAGCAACACATAAAGACATTTCTTTATGAGGCCATTAGGGAGCATCAGTAGAAAAAGTAAGGTAATTGAACTTTTTATATGATTTAACTAAATCATATTTTAAGATTTACTCCCTTCTTATATTTCTTCTTATTTTTTTAAATAAATGCTGATGGTATTTTTCTTTGGGGTGTTTAAGGACGAGAAATACTACTTACGGTCACTTGGAGAAGACCCAAGGAAGGTAAGAAGTATGGATTTGAAGCAGTCACTCAAGACGCCAGTGAGCATTTTCACATTGTCACTGTTTACACATAGCCCATTGCGTTGTTGTCTGATCTGTGCCCCTGAATAAGAAATCTTTAAAAGTTGATTACTTAGTAACTCAGACTCGAGAATCTTCGAGTCATCCTATTACACACAGTAACAATCCTTCCTGCTAAGTATCTTACAGTTAGTGACACTCTTACCTAACAGTGCTGCACATTTAGTAAATGAGCCTTTATGTGTATTCAGAGCCAGATTATTAAGAAAAACATCCATGAGTCTTGCTGAAAGTAGGAAGAACTTCAATGGGAAGGTTGGGTGTTGCTGCTGGGCTTTTCCCATCGTCGGGCTTTAAAGCAAGAATGAACACTGCCTCTTCCTTCGTCCCTAGACTCGACGTGTGGGTGCCTCACAGAGATCATATGCCTGTGCTGTGTTTATTACGTATGAACGTCTTTGCAGATACTTAAGTACTTTTCTGTGTCTGTCGATTCAGGATGTTGCAGACATCAGACAGCAGTTTCCATCTTTAGGAGAAGATATTACGTTTCCAATGTTCTTCAGAGAGGAGCAGTTCTTTTCCAGTGTTTTTCGAATCAGTTCACCTGGATTGCAGCTCTGGACTCACTATGATGTACGTTACAAAATAAGAAATGTAAAGGTTCAGAAGTCTATTGCTCTTCCGGGTCTCATGTTCATGGTTTGAGCTTTAGCGGCTGGTTTGTAGATCTGTGCAGTGTCTTTGGCTGAAAAGTGGAGCTGTGAGAATAAGGGGCAGTAGTGATGTGGAGTCAGCTGAGAGCAAAACAGCTTCTTTAATTTACATTTCAAATTTATTCCTTTTTCCGGATTCCCCTCTGGAATACTCCTCTCCCATCCCACCTCCCCCTGCCTCTATGAGAGTGTTCACCCACCCACCTACTCACTCCCACCTCCCTGCCCTGACATTCCCCTACACTGGGGTATTGAGCCTTCACAGAGCCGAGGGCCTCTCCTCTCCTTGATGTCTGATAAGGCCATCCTCTGCTACATATGCAGCTGGAGCCATGGGTCTCTCCTGGTGTACTCTTTGGTAGGTGGTTTAGTCTCTGGGAGCTCTCATGGTTCTTGTTGGTTGATAATGTTGTTGAAAACCCCTTCGGATCCTTTAGTCCTTTTTCTAACTCCTCCATTGGGGACCCCACTCTCAGTCCAAAGGTTACATCATCGAAAACATAAGTCATAGATAAAAGGGAGCTATGGTTTTGGCCTGTGAAAAGAGATCACAGGGGCGAGTAGGGGAAATGTAAAAAAGCAAAGCAGCAGGATAGAAGGTGTCTTATGAAGCAATTGACTGGCTCTTCAAGTCAGATTCTTAGGGGAAAGGGAGAGCTTATGGGAAAGGATTTGCAAGAATAAGAGTTTGCGTATCTGGAGATCTTAGGATATATCCTTTGAGAATATCGGATGTTTGCTGATTTGTATATGAGCAGGATGTGCAGTCTTTAAAATATACATGTAAACGTAATAAGCAAATTTTAAATGGTGTTCTGTACAGTTTGGTGTTGGCAGCCAGAGAAACAAGAAGCTAATGCAGTAAGCAGTATTTTCCAGAGGGTTTTGGTGTTTTGAAGTGGGACTCTTGTTTTGAACTGCTGACTAAACTTGACCCTAGACCTTTCTTTCTCTGCCTCCCAACTGGAATGAATCTAGGTGTGTGACAACAGGCCAAGCTGTGACACCATGTATATGGATCTTGTTGTACATCCTAAAACTTCCAGGGATTTCAACATAGTAACTATAATTAGATGAGACAGACATGAAAGCTTAGCATATTTTTAAAGTTGTATTGGAATGATTGGTGAGAAAATGATGTGCTTCATACATTTTTAGCTTTGTAGATTATGCTTTAAGTTTTAAGTATTTCCTTTGACATTTAATTACAATAGAATATAATGCTTTTCTTAAAAAGAAGTCAGAGGAACAGAGGTTATAATTACAGAGCTAATGTTTGCTAGTGAAGGGTCGGTGCTGAAAGATGATTATGTCAGTAGTGATGATCTCTGAATGACTGCTCACTCGGTGTGTGTCTTCATTTTTTACCATTTGCACAGCCTGCACCAGAGCAGGCACCGTTTATCCCCCAGGGAAAGCACACTATGAAGTGTGCCTGCTTGTGGAGTCCTTTGCAGATAGTCTCCTAGTCACAGTTCTCACGATCATGCTGTGGTGATGTCTGTACAGTGTTTAACAGTAGCTGTGTTAGTGATTTCTGTTTGGCCTAAGGTGTTCTTCAACAGCTTAGTAAGATAAAAACATTAACCAAAGGCAACCTCAAGTATCCTTACACTGTATTTCCATTTCATAGTTTCCTAATTCGCTGGTCCTTCCCATGTTTCTTAACATGGGAAGGGATGACTTCAATAAAGATACTTGTATATGGAATAGAAATGTTTTGTTTGGTTTGAATTATGACTGTAAGAGTTTTGTGTAAGTCAGATCTCACAAAAGGAATAGGGTTTAAGTAACTACGTGACTCAGGTCTGATCCCAGCTGCTTACAAACTGAGGCCTGAGTGTCAGAAGGTCAGTGTGGGCGACCTGTGAGATCCTGTGCAATACCCCCTTTCCCCCCCCCCCCAAAAAAAAAGAAAGATAGGGTTTGAAGTTAACTATTTAGAATGTCATTGAATTGGTTTTTGGATGCTGCTTATACATCTCCTTAATGATCTTTAGGTAATGGATAACTTTTTAATACAAGTGACAGGAAAGAAGCGAATTACACTGTTCAGTCCTCGGGATGCACAGTATTTATATTTATCAGGTATGATTTAATTTATGTTCATAGAGTTTATTCAGTTATTTTTAAATAATATAGGAAGAACATACTGTGGGACACTTCTTCCTAAATGTACTATATTTCCACGGTGTGTGGTGATTGGTGGGCAGTATAAAGGAGTTTTTAAGGCCAGGTCAGTGGCCCACTCCCTAAATGCCAGCACCGAGGAGCCTGGGCTACAGAGTGAATTCCAGGATAGCCTCAGCTACAGAGAGTCCCTACGTCAGAACAAAACAAAATAGAGGATCAGAAGTTTAAGGCCAGTTCTTGCTGAGCTGCATATATTTCAAGGTCAGCCTGGGATATGTGAGGTGTCTCAAAAACAAAAAAGCCAAACAAATACACACACACACACACACACACACAGTTTTCAGATTATCTTATAGCATTGCACAGATTAAGTTCAAGTTTATATTTGTGATTGCTTTCTATATGTGGACTTGGTTGAACCTATGCGATCTCTGTTGTGGACTTTCAGGTTCTAAATCAGAGGTGCTGGATATCGACAGCCCAGACCTGGATAAATACCCACTCTTTCCTAAGGCAAGGAGGTATGAATGTTCCCTTGAAGCTGGTGATGTCCTGTTCATTCCTGGTAAGGTTTCTAAACCACATTAATATGTTTTTATTACTATTATTTGTGTCTAGATATGCAGGCACATTGTATCACAGAACAGTAAACTCACACACGGTATGCCCTCTTAGTGATAGCCCTGTAGCCTTAGTGAGGGGATGTAGCAGTCACACCTGTTAGTCACACAGACATGATGTAGCATTCACATCTGTCAGTCACACAGACATGATGTTTTCACAAATGCATTCTGCTATAAAGTAATCCATAACTTGTTAAAATAGTATTGTGAGTTACTTTACTAAAGACACGAATATCATCATATCTGAAAAGATTGTATCTGGTTTTGTAAAATTTATTTTATTCCTAAAGTATATAGACCATTTCTAAAAGATTATGGGTTTTATTAAATATTATAATAACAGCATCTGAAATTTTTTTCTGTAGTTTCTGTGTTCAATAAGTACACATTAGTTTAAATGCACATAAAATTTCCATGTTGTTAGTAACTATGATAATATGGTTAATATTTGTAATTAATACTTAAGTGAATACTTGAAGATTATAAAGACCAAAAGTAGTGGGGTTTATTGGCCAATTTTCCTTGTGTAATTCTATATGCTGTAATTAATACATTTGTAGTCCTAAACTATTGATATCCTTATTCAGTGGTAGAATTAACTTTTGAAACATCCATAAACAGTAAAAATCAGGTGACATCCTCAGTTAGGTTGTGAATTCTTTGAGCATAGAGCCATGTTCTCAGTAAGTGTTATAACCCCAGAGAGCAGCGCTGTGTACAGCTGACTCTCAGCCGAGGGGCACTGACTGTGCTCTGCAGCAGCGCTGCCCATATCTAACAGCTGTTGCCATTTTGTAAGTTAAAGGTTTGGTTTTCATATTTTTAGAACGTGATTAGAGCTATGTAGTTTTCTCTTATTCTGTATTTGGTTTTTGTAGGTTAAATATTTGTATTTGTTTTAATATAAAACCAAGATTCCCATCTTTAGATTTAATTATCAGAATGTTAGCTTGCTCTGTTCTATTAACATGTGAAAGATTCTGAAAGACCTTAGAATTAAGATCAGAACTGTTTAAGATTACATTTATAAATAAAGTATTATTTTTCCATGAGCACTCCTAGAACGTATGTCTGTACAATTTACCCTCCTTTCCCAAGACTCCAACGTTTCCTGGCATGATCAACATTCCATCTGTTACCCTGAGGTGTTCTTTACTCTTCCAGCACTTCATTTTGAAAATGTTAGTTGAAAACAGTAAACTTTCTAGTGAAAATGAAAAAGTAGCTCAATAATGTGATCAAGTTTCTTCTTTATCACCACTGCCAGCCAAGGAGTTGCTATAGTTTTTCATAATTATGGTAAAGGATGAAAAAAATAGAAGATGGATCTAAGTCCCTTAGAAATGTAAAAGCTGAAGCAACAGTGCATGCTGCCCAAGTTAGGAACCAGATTGCCACTGGAGAGGAAGTGTTTGAGGTCGAGTACTGTATCGAGTCACAAAGGACCAGGCATAGTCTTAATAATTAAAGTGTTCTGTGAACAAAATGCTCCATGTTCTGATGTGGCTGTGTTAATCAGGAAGTGCAAACATGTAACACAAAAACCCGTCCCGAATCAGAGACTCTCAAAGCAAATACAACTTTACTATGTCATTTAAATTTGATAGGAACTGAGCAGGGCTGTGCTGCTGACACTGAGCTAGCTGCAGATGAGTGACTGGATCGCAGGAGCATGCGGGCGCAGGAGCTGGCTTTATGCAACTTGTGATAGTTCACTGACATTTGTTGTTTTTTTTAACTTTCTGCAGCTTTATGGTTCCATAATGTAGTTTCTGAAGAGTTTGGAGTGGGGGTGAACATCTTCTGGAAGCACCTTCCATCAGAATGCTATGACACAACAGATACCTATGGCAACAAAGATCCTGTAGCAGCATCCAGAGCTGTGCAGATCTTGGACAGAGCTTTGAAAACACTGGCTGAATTACCAGAGGAATACAGGGACTTCTATGCACGCCAAATGGTCTTACGTATTCAAGACAAAGCCTACAGCAAGAACATGAACTAAATGTAAAATTAAAAAAAAAAAAAGCTCAAGTATTTGAAAACTATAACTAAAGATGCGTTTTAAGATAGGAAAGATAAGTCTGAGACTTACAGAAGGAGATGCATATCTGATTTCTACTTGGTATAGACTGAAAATGCTTTAGCTGGACCATTCTTTAGCTCTAAGATATAAATAAAAATTGAATCACACTACATAAAGTCTACTGATGGAGTGGCCTTCTCTGTTTTTTTCCAGTGATTTTTGTGATACCAAAACCTTGTTCACCCCACCCCCACCCTACTGTCTTTGAACTACAGGATTGGCATCATCCTAGGTCTAGCTACCCTCGTGGTCATGGGATGATTGCCAGTAGCAGCTGGGGCCTTGTGTGTCTTCATTTGTATGCAGCGGAGGAGTCTGGCTGGAATCCACAGGCACTGTCTTACATGAAGCAGCTTTCCAGAATTCCCATAGCCCTAATGCTCTGAAATGTCTTCCCCCATCTATCAATGAGTCTGTTGTTATCACATGCTATGAAATTACACACAGGAGTGGGCTGCTCTTCCTTGAGGTACAGGAAGTGTATTAAGAGAACAGAATGGTTAAGTTTAGATATTTAAGAAAACTTACAGGGTGCTTGAATTATCAGGACCAAGAATAAGTAGGTTTGATAGTGCGATAGATCATGAGTTCTGGGATTTATCCCATGTGTATGTGTTCCCTGTACCCAATTTACTCAGTGCCATTGAAGAAAAACTGACCTTACTGAACATGTGTCCATCAAAAGTAAGGTCATCAATTTAATACATTTTATTCACGCTTGAAGGTAGTAGTAAATCATTCGCGCATACCTTGTGTAGGCTTGAACTAATTCAAAAGAAATGATAATAGACAAGAAAGGAAAAGTATATTAGAAAGTTGACTTTTCCTAGGCATCTTTGGAAGACAAATTGTAATTATTGAGATAACCAAAGGTTAATGATTTTTCTCTCAGAAAAAAGTTGCAAGTCCTTAGTTCATACAGTAGCTAGTTAGCTTTGGATAAATCCAGTCACTTAGAGGGCTGGGAGCACAGTGGTAGAACACTTACCTAGCATGGGTAACTGGGTTCAGACCCCAGTACCAAAACCGAGGGTCATGCAGAAAAGCTATAACCTGAACCAAATCTAGAAAATATAAGTGGTACAACACTACAAAAGCACGAATGGTGGTGTGGTTTGTACTCCTCACACTTAACTCCTCTCGTAGTGGACTGCAGTACTGCAGCTAATTCTTAACCTTAGTTTAAGGCCAGATGAATAGAATATACATTGACGTAACTTACTGGACCCAATTTCTTACTGAATGAACTTTAGGAATGATCTAATCACCCTGGGTTACACAGATGGTTCTGGTTAAGCAAGAACAGTATTCAGTTCTGCTTCAGAAACTGAGGTTACAGTGGTAGTGACTATTAGTAATTATACCCTAATCTTTCAGCTGATTCAGGGCTTAACAAAGTTCTCCCAGCAAAACAGTGTGCTGCTTACTATATAGACATAGATGCAAATTAGTCAATGGGAAGACCATGGCAAGATATGATACAAAATATGAAGTCAAGGTGTCAGGCAGTTAGGAGTTGGCATAGGATTTGTCCAATTACATAAAACTCTGCTGCCATTTCTACAATGCTCTGTGTAATGCTTACATAGAAAGCTCTGCTAGGTACACAATCAACCCAGTGACAGCAACTGCCAGATGAGGCTGAGTAGTCACAGGAGACATCTGTAGCTTTGTACATTCTGTGTCCCAAAACATTAGCTTTCTGTGATACTTCTCTAAGCATATGAATACATTATTTATTCATAGTTTCAAAATGTATGAAATACCAAGGGACAGTCAACAAAGCTAAAATTTTCATTCTCTTTTAGCAGCTATATGAACATTTGCATAAGGCATATCTCATGCCTGTGAAAAGTTAAATCTATGGAGTTATGGGGGTAGGAGAGGCAGTTCAAGGTGAAAGCCAGGTTATGACAGAATTTGGGACTGTGCCAATGCGACTCCTTCCTCTGGTGTTGGGAAACAGATGGGTCAGGCAAAGCAAAGGCTGGCACTCTGGGTTGTTAACCTTGCTTGACAATGGGTGTCTTAAACGTAGCAGGAGGCACTAAAATGACTTCTGAGCAAGTTTCCATCACTCAGGTGATGACTCAGAATGGGTAGGCCCGCAGTTTGAGTGTGTGAATTGCAGAGGAGACAGACCACTCCTTCATTTGTGCTTCACTGAACGCCCCTGAATAGGTGACAATACTGACATTCCTTCCGAAGTGCCGGGCTGTTCTATTTCCCCACTAACATACTGGGACCTGATGTTAAATCCTTGTGGCTTAGATTCACCTTCTACTATGTGGGTACTTGGACACTGCATGAGTGAAATGAGAATATCACACTATATTCCTAAGGTCTTTTTTAGGAATAAAGGAGTATAGACAGCTAAGATGACCAACAAAGAAAAGGGAGGTTTTGAAGAATTTCCTCTAGGAACCCAACAGAAGAAACGGGAATAGTGCAGTTGGTTATGGAATGATTAACAGGAGGTAGACCAAGTGAACAGGAGAGTCGTTCACTGGAAAAAAGTAAAAAGACACCCAAAATGGCAAGGTGGAGCCTTTCCTTTCAAATGATGGGTCAACAGATAGACACATTCAAATAACATTGCTGTGGACTGTTATTTTAATATAACTATACATTCATGCTGTAGTGGTAACAATGTTCACATTTTAGAACCACTTCTCTCAGTGACTCTTTACAAAGGCACTCAAGTAGGATGCATGTTCACCATAAAAATTAACATATACAATTTTAAACAGATAAAGAAAAGGACCGGTTTGAAGCATTGAACAGAAATCCCCGTGTAAGGGTCAGCTCAATCATTTCCACCCCTAAGCATCTGTACTTAACACTGTCTCCAGAGGCTGATGACTGTTCTTGGGTCCATCTGACTAACACCCACTTTAACATGTAACAACTGAACATTCATACGAATGGAGAAGTGACTAACTCAATGAGTTCTTAAAGAAAAACCTACCTTTCTGCTTCAGCTAATCCTGTAAAACTAAGGCCTCTCCCCTCTGTATGGCCATTTAGTAGTTCAGCAGTTTCCATTAAATGACACATTTGATTATTAAACAAATTGAAGATAGCCATTCAATCAGTGTTCAATGTTAAGGAAATACATGGTAAGTTAGAAAACAGGTTAGTTGTTTCTACAGTGGGAAGTGTTGATCTCAAAAGAATGGATATTCAAAGTAGAACAATATAAAATTACTTTACTTATGAAAATGTACAGATACTCAACTGCAGTTGATGGAATCACATTCACTTTGTGAACACACATGGAAAGACCATGTGTAAAGGAATCCTTTATCGTGAGTGAATATTTGGAATATACTTATAGATTAAGATGTAATTTTGGAAGAAACCAAAGACTTAACACTTTCCATATTGTTTGATAAACAGACTAGTTCTCTGGGCCTGGGAGGTGCCACTTTTTACTACAGTTTCTTGCCAATCCCAAAACAGCAGGTTTTAATTTCCTGTTATTTCATGACCTACACAGCATTACTGACAAAAAAAGTGTCTGACCACTTTCTCAAACTACACAGCTATGTTCCAATATTATTTGAAATTTGTTAGATCTAGTTTTCTCAAAATGAATTTTTCTAGTAAAGAAAGATGTGTCCAAATTATGTAGCAGTGTTAAGCAAATTCAGTTTCTGGGCCAACATTTAAATTATTTGTGTCTTCAAACCTTCCTTTGTAACCTTTCTTATCTCATCAATTTAATTTTACATTTGGCCAAAGAAAGCTATTTTCTCTTGGCAGACAAAACTATGCTTCTGAAGAAATGCTGATTTAGGTCTGTGAAATCTGTCTTGTTTTGAGAGCACACTAACAAATAATTAAAAACCGACAATTAAGTTACAGTGCTCATCGTAATATGTTTCAAAGACCAAGTGTACAATTTCACGATCTTTGCTATGGGAATAAATATATTTTGACTTTAAAAAGAAACAGACACTGAGTGAAACACTGAGAATAAGTCCAGGGTTCGGAAACCCCAGGAGTCCGGATGCAGAGTGTAGCTGTCCCCAGAGAGTGTTGGACAGCGAAAGTGAAATGTCTCTAGTCAGCAGCTGCACGTCCTCACTACCAAAGTAACACTGAAACAGGTCTCAGAAAAGTCAGCTATTTCCAACACCAGTTTTGTTACCTTTTTGAAAAACTAACATGGTTGCCTTCATGTTAATGGTCATAGAATTAACACAACTACCCATTTAGATTTCAAACTAATTCTAATCTGATCAGAATTTAAAACAGCCCACATTTATAAGCAAAAAAAAAAAAAAAAAAAAAAAAAGTCCTACTGTATTTGACACTCATATTTTTGGAATGTGTATCTTTTTAGCTCACAAACTGATAATGCATCATTAATCTTGCATCTCATTATCTGCATTTATAACACTCAAAATATTTATTCTCTCATTAAGCAAGCATATTAATGGTCTCAGAATACTTCATGAACTCTGAAATGATTCTCTATGGAAGGAGTTTCCTTTGCAAAATGAATTTGGCTGGTCACTTGCATACCCAAATCCCCAAGGATCTGAACAAATTTCTTGTGCTCCTTTCCAATCCAGGATCTCATTGGATCATGCACTTGGTAAGGTGTTACATGAGTATGAACAGTAATCCCTGTTTGAGCAAATTCTTTCAAGACTTCTGGGTATGTGATCCACGTATTGCTTCCTCCAGAATGCCCACCATCCAGCCAGTACATTGTTCTTATGCTTTTGATGAATGCATCTATGTTCTTGTCTTTCTTGGCTTCCTTCAACTCAAACAGCAACTGATTCAAAACAACACAGCCTTTACTGAATCCAATCAAAGTAAACGACGCACCATCCAATGACAGTGGAGCAAAACTCGTGGGTGGCTCATCAACACGCTCACAGGTCCTCTCGTTTTCCTCCTGGCCACCATTACTAGTAGCAGAATTAGACTCACAGTTAGATGCTTTACAATCCTTATTCCAAACACTCCTGTTCTTGGACAGCAAACCGTTTTGAGTTAGGTTGAAAGCATTTACTAATAACATATACAAGTGCTTAAAAGCTCCGAAGTCCGGAGTGTGTTCTGGTGCACCAAACATGTTGCTTTTCACAAAATTGTCATAGCAGCTGAATTTGTGCAAATGCATTCGGGAACACTTTATTACCCAAATATAACTATTGGGAAATCGGTGGGCTAAAATGGTAGCAATATTTTCTAGACTCCAATTCTCCCACTGATAATTCTCAGGATGACGAGTCATAATCTCATGGTAATTCTGAAAGAAAAGATAAAGTACGCATTAAGCATGTGTTTACCTATAAAAATAGCTTCTCATTATTACTGAGGAAGTTTTGATGACCTACAGTTAATCTACTAGAAATAAAACCTAAAACCCTGTTGTCACTTTTTGGTTATAAGAATTTGAATGAAGACTTTACTCTTAGCCTAAACTTCTTTAGGGTAATAAATATACTAAGAATTTCTGAGTAAAACTATTTAGAATAAATTTTAGTTTTACAAATTATTCATAATTTTTATTTAATATATATGTAACAAAGTTTCCTAACTTAACTGAAAATATAAATCTGCTTCGTTACAAACCTTTCGATCAAGACATAATTTAAAACTATTTCCTTCTCAGTGCGCTCTTGTCTCGTCCTCCATATCTGTTATAAATCTGTCACAAGCATGTATATTCTGTTGGCAACTGTTATGTCTGACTTCAGTTTACTTGTTGCAATAGCATCATAGAAAATCTTAGTATGTATCTAACTAGGTTTGAAATAGCTATGACTTAAAGTCAGTAACAGCCTACAAAATTGTCTTCTATGGTTTTAAATTTGTTCAATTTCACAGGCATAGAGAGGCTCAAATTTAAATGACTCAAATTTAGATAGCTCAAATTTAGTACTAAAAATTAGGATGACTTTAAACCTTTGATCCTTTACTTATTGCTGTTTAGGGTTTTGTTCTTGTCTGTCCATACCCTTTGCCTTTTTGTACATAGATTTTATTTGTTTAGATGCATTCAATATAAAATAATGATGTATTTTGTTTTGGTTGTTCTACTTCTATACTTTTCTTTCATATTTTTATTAATGGCGATGACAGGGTCTATGGCCCAGGCTGTAGGTTGCCTATCTCAGCTCCCTTTCACTTTATAACCTTTTGTAGTTTGAGTATTGGGTGGTATGTACATTTTCCTATTGAAAAAACTAGACTACTACAAAAATTAAATCTACAAAGATATAAAGATAAGCCTTAAGTTCACTAATATTAGAAATAATTAAGACTAGCAGTTCAGCGTTTTCTAACACATAAACATATGTAATTATATATATGAAAATATTCTTTCTTTTTCTACTAAGCAACCACAGCAAGGTATAACTTTCCCTTAAAAACAGGCTAAAAGCTATGACTATCAGTACAAAGTTGTGTAAGCATCTGCAGACATCAGTGACATCTACTGGTGCTAACAGTAGAGCCGACATTAGAACACACAGGGCGAACCGTTTTCCACACCACTGTCAGCTAACCATATGGTTAGTTTAAAAAAAAAAATCCAGGTAGGATAAGATTATGTAATGCTCTTGATTTCATTTGCATATTTGATATTAGGTTAAACATTTTCCTGTGTGCTGGCAATTTTACTTTTGACTTTTGTTAACTATGTTTGTGTCCTTTGATGACTTTCTCACTATGATGTTTAACCCCTTAACAGCTCTGTTTCATTAACAGTCTGTCATATATGTCTATTAGCAGCTTGCTATGTATATTTTCAATATATTCCAGGAAGATCTTATGTTGACTCTTTATGGATTTTGCCATTACCTTTTAAACATCCAGGTTTATCATACAAAAACTGTCCTAAAATTCTATCAGGGAAGGGCATTGATTTCTTTTTGTTACTGTTTTGAAACACTTTCTATGTGTGCCAGTGTATGTGAAGAGTAGAGGACACCTGCAAGACTTGTTCCAACCTTCTACCATGTGGGTCTTGTGAACTGAACTCAGGTTGGCCAGTGTGGCAGCAAGCACTGTTACCCACTAAGCCATGTTGCTGGCTTTGAAAAAAAAATGTGTTTCTTTGACGCAAAGCCTCATGTAGCCAAGGCTAGCCTTGAACTCATTATAGAGCTGAGAAGAACACTGTACTGGCTGGTTTTGTGTCAGCTTGACACAAGCTGGAGTTATCACAGAGAAAAGAGCCTCATTTGAGGAAATGCCTCCATGAGATCCAGCTGTAAGGCATTTTCTCAACTACTGATCAAGGGGGAGGACCCAGCCTATTGTGGGTGGAGCCATCCCTGGGCTGGTAGACCTGGGTTCAATAAGAAAGCAAGTCGAGCAAGCCAGGGGAAGCAAACCAGTAAGTGACATCCCTCCTTGGTCTCTGCATCAGCTCCTGCTTCCTGACCTGCTTGAGTTCCAGTCCTGACTTCCTTTGGTGATGAATAATGATATGGAAGTGTAAGCTGAATAAACCCTTTCTCCCCAACTTGCTTCTTGGTCATGATGTTTGTGCAGGAATAGAAACCCTGACTAAGACAAACACTGAACTGCTTTTAAACCTACCTCCTACTTTATTTATGTTTGCAATCTAAGTGTGGAAGCACATGCCTTAGCACTTAGGAGGCTGAGCCAAGAGGATCCAGAATTCAAGAGCAGCTGAGCTATACCTAATGAACCACCTAGAATTAATAAATAAATAAACAAGCAAGCTTATAACTGAGAACCCCAAAGTCCTGAAGCTACACGGTTACTTACATTAATTATTTAATGGATGCAAGCGAGGCAGATTTTATGACTCAGTTTAAGATGTACCTCATAGAAGGTGTTACAAATCTAAACGCCACTCCCTCCACCAACCCCAGGTTATATGATCTAAAGGAAAGAAAATTTGACTACTGAGGAACTGAGCCTCAAAATAAAGATTGGGTTTGTTAGAGTTACATCAAAGCTCAGACTCAAGAACCATGGATAAAGACTTCCATGCCCTGAAGTGAGGACCAGACCAGATGCCCCCAGGCTACTAACTATGTCTATCCTACTGCAAGGGATTTTCTCTGGAGTTTTCATCTTCCTTGGGATATGATGTACTTACTATTCATGTAGGAGGTAAGGAGTGGAGGCTATGTCTCTATTCATGTCTAGCGAGGCAGGCAACAAGAGAATCAGAGACCAAGGAATGCTTAGCCCAGTTAGATGCTCATGGACGGAGAAATTTAGGGGTCCATCCCACATTGCACTGAAGTAGAGTCCAGAGAATCTTTTCAGAAAACTTCATGTTTGCAAGGGTTGAGAAACATTTACAATGAGGATGTGAACAGACTGTGGAGAATGAGAAGTATACCGGTAAGAGCTACACTTCTCTCAAGAATGAACCAAGGGAAGGAACATCGTTACAGCATAAAGTACACTGCCCTACTAAGCAGTGAGCAAGCATCCAGCTGAAGAGACTGCTAAGAAAGTTGAGGAGACCCAGAGAACTAGACACACCCTCCTCATCTACCCTTTAGAAAAGCAACCTGTGATGGCACCTAGTGCTCCTAGTGCTTGAGAGGACTCTGGCTCTTAATGCTGGGATCAGGGAGCCATCGATGGTTTGAAAGACGGTGCAATAATGAGACCTTGGCTGTCAACCACTGTTCCATCACCTTAGATACAGAGAGGTGGAGACACTGCATGCTGCTGGATTAGAGAGGAGGTCTGAGAGATCTACAGGTGACTTCAGATTTCTAAGCCGAATGACTAGTTACTTCCATTAACTTGGATGAGGAAGGCTGCCTCAAAATGTTTTTGGTTTTAGAAGGCTACTAAATAGCCAAAGGAAGTAAGGGCGTGCAATTAGTGAGTTCATAAACATTGCTAATGTCTAGACTAAGTAAACGGCAAGGCTGGTCAGCGCATAGGCAATGTGTAAAGCCACAGGATGGAAAGAGTTCACAGAAAGAGTAGAGAAAAATCCCAAGAATGGAGCTCAAGGGTTGCTGAAGCTGAGAAAGGGCTGGAACTGAATGTAAGCTTGACCCAGGCCCTTTCACCTAGTGAGCTCATGTTATTATCTGAGGTGTACTTCAATGGAGAGATTTAACATCTGCACAGACTTCATAGCCAACAAGTGCAGAATGGACTTCTTTTCCCAGAGACCTCATGCTCTATAAAACTCCACACTTGGCACAAATTACCATGCTGTCATTGTCCCAAAGGCTGATGGATTAGATGGTGGGAAATGAAAGATGATCCTAAAACTATATCTAGAACACTTTAGGCCCCACTTAAGACAGGTGGATGTTCTATCTGGCACACTTTTACAACAGAAAATACTCAGCCACCACCACCACCACCACCGCTGGGAGGATTGAAGTAGCTGGTCACGAGTGGAGGGAAGCAACACACTTGTTTCTCAGTCTGGGGAAAAAGGCACCGAAATGAATACTTTCTTGAATCTAAATTTCAATTTTTTCCAGTTTCTATTAGCAATCAACTAGACCAGTCAACTGATTTGAGAGCAAGAGAAAATAGCACCACTCTGATTTTTAGGTGTACCATTTTAAAGCACCAATTTCAAAACACTAACAGTTTTCTAGTATGAGGAAACCATCTAGCTATATTCTAGCGTGTATATCTACCCTAGCACTAACAGATCTCTGGGATGACTGATTTTCAGTAGAAATGCCGTCTATACCTAGCACTGTCCAACTGGATAGGCACAAGTCACCTTGGCAATATAACCAGGGAGACAGAGAACACTGTCTTTTCCTATTAACTTATTCAGACGTATTCTCACGTGGCTAATGTATCGATTGCACAAAGCAGTCTTACATTAAAACCCAGCTTCCAGAACACCTTCAGCTGAGACGTATGTCTGCAGCTATAAAACCAGTAACACGAAGCACACATATGTGTTGAATTCAAATGGGCCTCAGTATTACTAGCATTCTGGTCGATTACATTCCCTCCACGGCCTTGTATTAGGGTCACCGGAAAGGTCACAGTTAAGCAACGGATGTATTTATTTAGTTAGTCAGCGTTTTCTAAACAGTGTCCTGTGCCTAGCACACACGAGTCCTCTGAGATGAGGCTAGAGATGTGTGTGCATGTCCCCATCCCCTATCATGTCTCTCCTTCCATCCAATGGCACCTGGACTGACAGCCGCTCTCGGGAGACCGTGGCCCGGAACAGGGGCGCCCCCCACACCCCCGTCAAGTGAGAACCCGCGTGGGCGTGTCGGGAGGCTTGGTCCGCTTTACCTGCACGTCCCCGGGGAAGTAGAGGACATGGTGCCGCTGCTCCCCGGAGTCTCCCTCCCCTGCCGCCAGCAGGAGCAGTTCGTTGCTGCGCTGCGGGTCGGAGCCCGGCACGGTGGCGCGCTGCAGACGGTGGCTGTCCTCCGGGGCGCCCCGCGCGCCGCCGCCCGGGTTCATGGCTCGGGCCTGCTGGCGGGACGCGGAGTCTCCGGAAGCGAGCAGCGGCCGCAGGAGCAGCAGCACCAGCGCCGGGGACCGCAGCAGCCTAGACCCCGTCATGGGCTCGAGCCGCCAGGGCCGCGCACCGGCCGGCGGGGGCGGGACCTCAGCCGCCCAACCGCCCCGATCGCCCTAACGTCAGCGCGCCGCGTGCGTCAGGAGGGAGGGGGAGAAGAGGGCGTGGCCGAAAAAGGACGTTTGTGGTTGGTGGACTCAGCCCCGGCCGGGAAGTTCGAACGGAAGTCCGAGAGCTGGAGTTGAGGGCAGGCAGCTGTTTGCGCACATGCGCAGTAGCAGCTGCTCAGGGTCGGACTTTCATCCGGTTCGGTATAAAAGCTTTGGTAGGTTCTTCCTCAGGGTGAGGCGTATTTAGTCAAAGACTAAGCAGAATGATTCTGGAAGTCTTGTACTTGCTCTGAATGACAGGAATCCCCTACGTCCTAAAGTTACCTAATTAGGGAATTTGTGGTTCCACACCAAGCCTAGTGCATTTCTAATTGGTAGAGGGAGCTGGGCATGTGGCTTGGGGTGGGGGTGGAGGATGGAGGAATGGTCTGCTTGTTACTGTAGGGGTGTTTACAGCTTAAATAATGCCCTTTTGGGACCTTTGAAACCACGTTAAAAAGTATAGGAAAGTCATGAGAATAGCAACTTATTGCTTAAAATCATGAAGAAATAGGACTGGGCCAAACATATGCTAAGGATGGGGAAAGTGGGTCTTATTTTAACATTATGTGTGCATACACTGGACGGGCACATGCGGTTGTGTGCTGCTGTTTAGAACTTCAGTGACTGGAGAGAAATTATAATGTAAGTCCAAAGCTTGATTAAGATTTATCTTGAGGCGTCTTTAGCTCCTTTAATCAATAGCTTTTCTTAGCCAACCTGTGTACTTGAATAGCCAGCCTCCTAGTGAGTTTCAGATGAAATCTTGGAATTGTATTAACTTATCTTACACCAGTTGAGAAGCTTAGAATGTTATCAGATCACATTTGAGGCCTATAACAGAGATCTTCGGTCTATTTCATTGCTGTAAAACTTCAGCTAACTTATATTTGGCTCACCTTTAAGGTGAGAGCAGTTTCTTACATCAGTAAGACACCCCGTCATTCTCCATCCTTTAATTATTTTCTGTTGATTTATTGTTTAACAGCTGAACCTGAAGCTCATAGATTAGGTTAGACTGGGCTAGCCAAGAATCCCCAGTGGTTTGCCTATTTCTGCCTTCCTAGCTCCTGGATTACAGATGTGGGCTAATGGGGATCCAGTTCAGGTCCCCAGACTTTGGGGAAAGAGGCAGGCACCTTACCAACTAAGTCATACCCCAAGCCTTGCTCTAGTTTTAAAATTCTTGTATTTGTATTGGCACACGTTACCAATCAATCTACTTTGATATGAACTGCTAGATTCTATCCGACAGATACATGTAGCTGAGGTGTTTTGATTGAAAATGCCCCCCCCCGCCCCCACAGACTCATAGTTGAATACTTAGTTCCCAGTTGGTGGAACCGTTTGAGGAGGGTTATGATATGTGGAGCTCTTGGAGGAAGTGTTTCTCTGCTGGTGGCTTTGGGGTTTTGAAAGCCCACAGCATTCTAAGTTTGCCCTCTATGCCTCCATCCTTGTAGATATAAGCTATCGGCTACTACTGTGGCGTCATGTCTGCTGTTGCTACACTCTCCACCACAATGGCCATGGACTCTAACCCTCTAGCTATGAGACCCCAACTAAATACTTTCTTTTATAAGTTGCCTTGGTTATGGTGTTTGATCATAGCAATAGAAGAGTAACTAGAAACCAGGGCAGGGGGAATGATTTAGTTCCTACCACAAAGTTTTAAGACTGTTAAGTCTACAAGTCCAAATATGGACATATATTGCTAATGTAGCTTTTGATTCTCATGGTTTTTTTTTTTTTTTTTTTCAGGCTGACTGATTAATGAAATAATCATATGCTGAAGGGAACAGGAGGTACTTGTGTTTAGAAAGAAAAATAATTGTAGCAAATGCTAAGTATTTCGAAGTAGTCTTAGTACCTCTAAGATAATGGAGGCCTTTTGGAAACAGGGAAGAGCTGAAGAGCAAAGAAATGAGCTGAAGTAAGGAGAACAGCCCACGCCCCAAGTCAGGAGGCATTTTCTCAGCTCTCTCTCAGCTTGTCATTTGAGGTATGGATGTTATTTATATGTCATAGACCCTGTAGCTACTTCTTATATGTTTCCTTGTCACCATAATATTTTCTTTCATCTTCATCTTCTCCCACAAAATTGACCTTGCTAATTCTGATTTTCCTACAGTCTTCCCTACAAATGGATCCTGCTTTCTTGCCTTTCATTCTCTCTCAGAACCAGACTTCAGTCTCGATAAGGGGCCTTATAAGAACAAAGTTACTCTATCCAGTTGACTCAATTTTCCTCTTTGCTAGTTCTTTGTGATCATCAGTGGGCATTTTATTGTTGTTAGTGTGCAATCCTCTAAAAACCACACCTGGCCTTTTCTTCTCAGAAGGTCCTGATGAGTCCTCAGAGTGCCATACTCCTCAATATAACAGAAGAAAGGTTAAATGTTAAGAAGGACTCCAAGAAAGACTAATTTCATTGTAAAGGACAACAGTAAGAGAATGAAGCCATTTTTCATAAGCAGTAGTAAAACAGGACACATCTCATGCAACAGGAAGTGAAAGACTGTAAACTGAAGGGATTTGTCACAACTGAAGAAGTAGCTCTAAGATGAAGGTAAAGCTCTGTCAGCATCTCCAGTCTTTATCTGGATAAATCAGACATACAGATGTTTATCACTTGCTAACCTATAGATGTTGATATGTCATTAAACTGATTTGTATCCAATGTGTGCACAAGTCAGATTTGGTCCATAGGCTATTTAAAGTTTTGGGTTGAAGATTACAAATGGATGTGTAAGACCATGAGATGAAGAGAAAGAGATACATCTTTAAATGTGGATTCCTTTAAGAGACAGAGAAGGAAAAACTATGGGATCTAACTGAATCCCAGTTGATGTTCTACCAAGTGCTTAATATTTTTATTTTTATTTTTATTACTGTGTTTTGAATGATGGTGGTGGTAAAACTAGACCTTGAGAAAAACAGGCAATAAATGATATATGCCACTCTAACATATAAACTTGCCCCAAACATTCTAGTTCATGTAGGAATTTGAAAGCTTATTTTGGCAAGTTTCACTAGCTAAAATGACATATTTTACACTTTGCTTTCCTGTTGAACACACACTTTCTTAAAATATAAATCATGTATGTAATGGTAGTTTGACTAAGCACTCAGTGCGCTTGATGAGTCTCTCTCTCTCTCTCTCTCTCTCTCTCTCTCTCTCTCTCTCACGCACACACATACACACACACACACACACACACACATTAGTTAATTTTAAATAAGTTTTGTTTAGTTCAAAGGCTGAGCAGTTCTAATCCTCCCTGCTGCTTGCAAATACTTCAAAGCATTAGAACCAATCTCCATGTGTATCCTTTATATAGATTAGCACTCAGTGAAATATCCTGCATAATAGTTAACTAATATTTAACTTATAATAATAAATAATGGTTAAATAATAATTAAGGAATATGGCTAAGATAATATTTGCCTACATTATCTTTACTTGCTGTTAAAGAACAAGAAAACTATAATGTATTGAAACTTAAGTTGTCAACAAAATACTATCATGAGGAGAATTCCAATGATGTGTAAAGGGAGTTCTGGGTCATAATCAAGTGGGATTGATAGCTGGGTTATGATGGTACACACCTGTAATCCCAATGCCCAGGAGGCTGAGGAAGGAGGACTGTGACGAATTTACGGCCAGCCAAGCTGAATAGTAAGACCCATCTCAAGAGGACATCAAGAAAGAAATTGCTTCCTGGATTCCAGAAATATATTCTAGGAATCTAGGATGGTTTTACATCTAAAAATCAACATTCTATGCCATATGAATATCATAAAACTAAAAATACCATAGACATTTTAATAGACACACAAAAATATTGGCAAAATCTAGCATACTTTCAAGATGAAAACCATTCCTCAAACTAGTAATAGAAGAGAATTTCCTAAACCTAATAAAAGTTATTTTAAAAAACTTACAACTAATATAATACTTCATAGTTGAAACACTGAGTGTTTTAACCCTAAGATCAGAACAAGATAAAATGCGTGCTCTTGCAACCTCTAATCAGTATCATACTAGAAGTTCTAACCAAAGCAATTAGAAAAGGAAAAGGGCATCCAGATTGGAGAGGAAGTCAAAATCCATGCAGATGGCTTGATATTGTATATGGAAAATTCAGGAGCCTACTGAAAGGAATAAATGAGTTGAGCAATGTTAAAAAATCAATATGTAACAATTGAGTGTTTTTCAGCTCATTGGTAATGGAAAATCCAAAAATAAAGTAATAAAAATTTTATTTACTGCAGTAAAAATACATTTATGAGTGCATTTTGATGATGAAAGAAATATAGAACATGCATACTAAAAGCTACAAAGCTATTTAAAAATTAAAGAAACCATAAATAAATAGAAAGAAATTTCAATGTCAATGAATCAGATGTTATATCGTTCAAGCTGGTACATTTTTTTTTCAAAATTGATCTGTTAATTTAGAGTATTCCCCATTAAAATATCACGAGACTTGTTTTGCTGGTCCTGAGATGCACATCAAAAAGGCTAGGGATTCAAAATACAAATTCATCTTCATAAAAATAATAAAAGTTAGAAGACTCACAATTTTCCATTCCAAAACTGCAACCCTATGTTGATCAAAGCAGTCTCTACAGTCATAATGGTGGAAATACATAACAGGGAGATGGAATTCCAAGTCTAGAAGCCAACCTTACATCAATGGTCAGTTGATTTTCAACATAGGTGGCAAGATAATTCAGTTGGAAAGAAGCTTTTAATGACTGGTATTAGGACACTGAATGGACACATGCAAAATACAGAAGTTCTTTCCATTCTATACTACATTCAAAGTGATGGATAAAAATAGACTTAAATGTATTAGCTAAATGAAAAATGAAAAATCTTGAGAAAAAATAGGAATAATCTTCATCAGTGACAATTATATGCATTAATAAGCCAGTGTTTTTAAGGAATAATAAATGAAAGCATCAAAAGAAAAAGAAAAACTTAAATTTAACTAAGTACAACAGCTTAGTATTTTGTATACTATTAAGTCAAAAAATGAAAAAAGCAATCCCCAAACTACAAGGAAATAAAATACGGGGAAATTGTAAACCTGATAAGAAATATATTAAAAAATGCATTAGAAATTTCTGGTACTTAATAATGAAGACAAAGCAGGTCAAAATGCACAAAAGATCTACAGAGACATTTCACACAAGACGTACAATGGGTGAGAATCATGTTAGCAGGTGCTCCACAGTAGTCATTAGGGAATTGCAATTCAAAACCATTACAAGCTTCACTTCACATTTACTAGTCGGCATATAGTTAAAAGATCCAATCAGACAAGATCACCTAACATCACAGATAACAAGATGGCAAGAGGGAAGCACAAGAACCTAAAAAAGGGAAACCAAGACAATCTGGCAGCATCAGAACCAAGTTCTCCACCTCAGCAAGTAGTTGTTAATAAAGATATCCTAACACACCAGAAAAATGAAATTTTGACTTAAACTTATACTTTGTGATGAAGATAGATGTCCTTAGGAAGCAAGTGAATAACTCCCTTAAATAATTACAGGAGAAAACATGTAAAAAAGTAGAACCACTTAAAGAGGAAACACAAAAATCACTTAAAGAACTACAGGAAAACACAACCAAACAGATGGAGGAATTGAAAATGGAAATAGAAACAATAAAGAAATTCCAAAAGGAGACAACCCTAGAGATAAAAAACCTAGGAAAGAGATCAGGAGTCATAGATGCAAGCATCCCCAACAGAATGCATGAGATGGAAGAGAGAAAATCAGAGGCAGAAGATACCATAGTAAACATTGGCACATCAGTCAGAAAATGCAAAAATCAAAAAGCTCCTAACCCAAAAACATCCAGGAAATCCAGGATACAATGGGAAGACCAAACCTAAGGATAGTAGGTATAGAAAAGAGAAAAGACTTCCTATTAAAAAGGCTTACTAAATATCTTCAACAAAATCAGAAAAAAAAAAAAAAAAAAAACAAAACAAAAAACTTCCCGAACATAGAGAGATACAAGAAGCCTACAGAACTCCAAATAGATTGGACCAAAAAAGGAAATCTTCTCAACACATAATAGTCAAAATACCAAATGTTCAAAACAAAGAAAGTATGCTAAAAGCAGTAAGAGAAAAAGGAACAAATAACATATAAAGGCAGACCAAACAGAATTACACCAGACTTCCTCAAGGAGACTATAAAAGCTAGAGGATCCTGGAAAGACATCATACAGACCCTAAGAGAACACAAATGCCAGCCCATGTTACTATATCCAGCAAAACTCAATTACCATAGATGGAGAAACCAAGATATTCCAGGACAAAACCAAATTTACATAATATCTCTCCACAAATCCAGCCCTACAAAGGATAATAGATGGAAAACTCCAACACAAGGAGGGAAACTACACCCTAGGAAAAGTGAGAAAATAATCTTCTTGCAATAAACACAAAGAAGAAAACCACACAAACAATTCTACCTCTAACCAAAACAAAAAAACAAACAAAAAGCAGGAAACAAGACTCACTATTCCTTAATATCTCTTTAACATGAATGGACTCAATTTCCAAATAAAAAGACATAGACTATCAGACTGGATACATAAACAGGATCCAGCATTTTGCTGCATACAGGAGACTCAGCAACAAAGACAGGCACTACCTCAGAATAAAAGTCTGGGAAAAAAATTTCCAAGCAAATGGTTTCAAGAAACAAGCTGGAGTAAATATTCAATCAAAAGTTATCAAAAAAGATAAGGAAGGACATTTCAAACTCCTCAAAGGGGGGGGGGGGGAATCTATCAAGATGAACTCTTGATCCTGAAAATCTGCATTCCAAATACAGGGGCACCTGGGTTTGTAAAAGAAACTCTACAAAATATCAAAGCATATACTGCATGACATATAATAATAGTGGGAGATGTCAACACCCCATTCTCACCAATGGACAGTCAGATCATAGAAGCAGAAAGTGAACATAGACACAGGGGAACTAGCAGAAGTTATGAACCAAATGGACATCACAGATATCTATAGAAAATTTCATCCTAACACAAAATATTCCTTCATCCCAGTACCTCCTGGTACCTTCTCCAAAATTGATTATAAACTCAGTCACAAAACAGTCTTTAACAGATAAAAGAAGATTGAAATACTCCCATGCATCCTATCAGATCACCATGGACTAAGCTGGTCTTCAATAACAAAAACAACAAGAAGCCCACATAAACATGGAAGCTGAACAATGTTCTACTCAGTGATAACTTGCTAAAAAAAAAGAACTAAAGAAAATAAATTTTTTTTTTTTTTTTAGAATTTAGTGAAAATGAAGGCACAACATACCCAAACTTATAGGATAAAATGAAGGTAGTACTAGGAGGAAAGCTCATAGCTCTGCATGCCTCCAAAAACAAACTGGAGAGAGAATACACTGGCAACTTGACAGCACAGCAGAAAGCTCTAGAACAAAAGAAGCAGATACACCCAAGAGGAATAGATGGCAGGAAATAATCAAACTCAGATCTGAAATCAACCAAGTAGAAACAAAAAGAACTATACAAAGGATCAACAAAACCAGGAGCTGGTTCTTTGAGAAAACAAGATTGATAGACCCTTAGCCAGACTAGCTAGAAAGCACAGAAACCATATAAAAATTCAGAAATGAAAGAGGAAAAGTAACAACACAAACTGAGGAAATTTGTGAAATCATCACATCCTACTACAAAAGCCTAGACTCAACAAAACTGGAAAATCGAGAGGAAATGGACAATTTTCTAGACAGATACCAGGTACCAAAATTAAACCAGAATTAGATAAACCATCTAAACAGTCCCATAACCCCTAAGGAAATAGAAACATGCATCAAGAGCCTCCCAGCCAAAAAGAGTCCAGGACCAAATAAGTTCAGTACTGAAATCTATCAGACCTTCATAGAAGACCTAATATGAATACTCTACAAAGTATTTCACAAAATAAAAACAGAACACTATTCAACTCATTCTTCAAAGCCACAAATATGAACACTATCCAATTCCTTCTTCAAAGCCACAATTACGCTCATACCTAAACCACACAAATACCCACAAAGAAAGAGAACTTCAGACCAATTTCCCTCATGATCATCAATTTGAAAATACTCAATAAAATTCTTGCACTTTGAATACAAGAACACATCAAAGAGATCATTCACCATGATCAAGTAGGCTTCATCCCAGGGATGCAGGGATGGTTCAATAAACAAAAGCCATCAACACAACCCACTATGTAAACAAACTCAAAGAAAAAAACCCACATGATTATCACATTAGATGCTGAGAAAGCATTTGACAAAATTAAACACCCCTTTATGTTAAAAGCCTTGGGAAGATCAGGAATTCAATGACTATACCTAAACATAATAAAAGCACTATATAGCAAACCAGAAGCCAACATCAAATTAAATGGTGAGAAACCCAAACAATCCCACTAAAACCAGGGACTAGACAAGGCTGCCCACTTTCCCCTTACCTATTCAATGTAGTACTGGCAGTCCTAGCCAGAACAATTAGACAGCAAAAGGAAGGATGCAAATTGAAAAGGAAGAAGTCAAAATGTCACTATTTGCATAGTATACTTAAGTGACCCCAAAAGTTCTACCAGAGAACTCCTACAGCTGATAAACAACTTTATCAACGTGGCTGGATATAAAATTAAAGCAAACAAATCAGTAACCTTCCTCTACTCTAAGGATAAACAGGCTGAGTATGAAATTAGGGAAATGACACCCTTCACAATAGTCATAAACAACATAAAATACCTTCGTGTGACCTTAACCAAGCAAGTGAAATATCTGTATGACAAGAACTTCAAGTCTCTGAAGAAGAAAATTGAAGATCTCAGAAGATGGAAAGATCTCCCATGCTCATGGTAAAAATGGCCGTCTTGCTAAAAGCAATGTACAGATTCAATGCAATCCCCATCAAAATTCCGACTCAATTCTTCATAGAGTTAGAAAGAGCAATTTGTAAATTCATTTGGAATAACAACAACAACAAAAAAAATAACTTGTACAAAGCTCATCCACGTGGATCAAAGACCTCCACATAAAACCAAGTACACTGAAACTAATAGAGGAGAAAATGGGGAGGAGCTTAGAACACATAGGTACAGGGGAAAATTTCCTGAACAGAACACCAGTGGCTTATGCTCTAAAACCTAGAATTGACACAGGGGACCTCATGAAATTGCAAAGTTTCTGTAAGTCAAAGGACACTGTCAAAAGAACAAAAGGGCCACCAACAGATTGGGAAAGGATTGTTACCAATCTGATAGAGGGCTAATAGCTAATATTTACAAAGAACTTAAGAAGTTAGACACCAGAGAATCAAATAATCCTATTAAAAATAGGGTACAGAGCTAAACAAAGAATTCTCAATTGAGAATTACCTAATAGCTGAGAAGCACTTAACGAAATGTTCAGCATCCCTAGTCATCAAGGAAATGCAAATCAAAATAACTTAGATTCCATCTCACACCAGTCAGAAGATCAAAAATTCAGGTAACAGCTGATGCTGGTGAGGATGTGGAGAAAGAGGAACTACTTCATTGTTGGTGGGATTGCAAGCTGGTACAACCACTCTGGAAATCAGTCTAGCAGTTCCTCAAAAAATTGGATATAGTTCTACCTGAAAGTCCAGCCATTCCACTCCTGGATGTCCTTCAAGAGAGGAATGGATACAGAAAATGTGGTAATTTACACAATGGAGTACTTCTCAGCTATTAGAAACAATGACTTTATTAAATCCCTAGTCAAGTGGATAGATCTAGAAGCTATCATCCTGAGTGTGGTAACCCAGTCACAAAAGAACACACATGGTATGCACTCACTGATAAATGGATACTAGCCCTCAAAAATTCTAAATACCCAACAAACAATTCACAGACCTTATAAAGCTCAAAAAGAAGAAATGCCAGAAGATGGATTCTTCAGTCCTTCTTAGAAAGGAGAACAAAACATTCACAGGATAGAATACAGGGACAAATGAAGGAGCAGGGATTGAAAAAAAGATCATTTGGAGACTGCCTAACCTGTGGATCTATCCCATATACAGCCACCAACCTCAAGCACTGTTGCTGATTCCAAGAAGTGCTTACTGGCAGGAGCCAGATATTGATGCCTCCTTAGAGGCTCTACCAGAGCCATATAGATACAGTTGAGGATGCTTGCAACTAACCATTAGACTGAACATGGGGACCCCAATGAAAGAGAGAAAGGACTGAAGGAGATGAAAGGGTTTGCAACCCCATGGGAAGAAGAACATTATCAACCAACCAAACTCTCCAGAACTCCCATAGGCTAAAACACCAGCTATTGAGCACACATGGAGAAACCAATGGCTTCAGTTGCATATGTAGCAGAGAATGGCAGTGTCTAGCATCAATGGAGAAGAGGCTTTTGGTCCAGTGAAGGTGCATTTTTGCAGTGAAGAGGAATGTCAAAGTGCAGAGATGGAGAGGGTGGTTGTGAGTGGGAGCATCTTCATGAAAGCAATTGGAGTGGGAAGGAGAGTCTGGGGATATAGGATAACATTTGAAATTTAAATACAGAGAATACCAATAAAAATTAAAAGAATGTATAACAGGTGTTTACAATGATAAGGGAAATTTGTGAAGTTCATGCAAAGCTGGGAGTCTCGGATATGGCTGATAAGAAGGATGGAACTACTTTTGATGCCATTTGATAGGTTTTCAAAATATTAAAGAGATTTTCCATTTATAGTAATGACAGGATACCTGATTCCAAAAAAAAAAAAAAAAAAAAAGAAGAAGAAGAAGAAGAAGAAGAAGAAGACGGGTTTAATCTGGCTCCCGGACTTAAGAGAGATACAGTTTTTCTAGGTGAATTATGCGTGGCAGCCAGAGATTGATGCAGCTGATTACATTGTGTCCACAGTCAAGAACAAAATGTATAGAAGAGGGGCCAGGATATAATAAAGTCTCAGGGCAATCTTGGAATGGCCCAGATCTTTTACCAATATTCCACCTCTGAAGGCTCCACAAGCTTTCAAAACATCACCAACAGTTTGGATCCCAGTGTTCATAATGGGAGCCAATGCAGACATTTCACACTCAAACCAGAGCATTCTATTCTATCAATGGTCCCCAGTGCTGTACAGCCATCTGATAATATAAAATGCATTCGTTATGACTTCAAAATTCTTCAAGGTCTAATACCCTCAACCTTGTTCAAAAGCCCAAAGTCTCCTTTGAGATTCAGGCAATTGCTATGAGCCCTATTTTAAAAGTGACATACTCCAGTGTACATTGGCACAACATAGCACTCATCACAAAAGGGAGCAGTAGAGGCATATCAAAAAAATACCAGATCAAGGCAAGACTGACATGAAACAGGGCAAATACTACACTCTGACATCTGGGGCTTGTGACAGAATCATCTGGGCCCTGGGGGCTCTGTGAAGTCCTGCAGCCAACCACAGCATAAGTTAAGGTCTCCTAGTCTACCTCCATACCTTTCCAGCAGCTTTCCTCAACAGACATTCATGTTTCTGGCATTGCAGATATCCTGGGGTATATATTGCTGTAGCTTAAGCCTCATTTTTTGGGCCTTATACAGGATCTTCTTGCAGGGAATCCACCCCTGCCACACATCACGTGCTTTCTTTGCCTTTCTGGAACCTTTGTGCAGGCCTCTCTCACCCTCTCACTCTTAGATTTTTCATGTCTGCAAAAACATAGTCAACAATGCCTGTGGGAGGGAAAATGGGTTCAGTTTCTTTATCAAAGGTCAGTCACTAGGGTAGGGGCTTATATTTCTGTTTTATTCCCCTGACCTAGTCAGTTGTCTTTTATCATTTATGCTGATTTGATCTGGATTTTATTCTTTGCAGCTAAAATAAATCTCTCATTTATTTGAGCACTGAAAATCTCATTATATAAATTTAACAAATGAGGAAGTATAGACTTAGCAAGGTTAAATGACATGATCAAGATTATTACCTCAGTAATAACTAGCGGGGCCAGTATCTGGACCCCAGTCTGCCTTATGTCTTACCGGGGCTGGCACTACTATTGGAATAGGCTCCTAATCACTGCCTTTCATCAGACTGGGGTCCTTCTAAATGAAACATCTCCTTTGTCAGTGTTTCCATCTGGCTTGTGAGAGGACATTTCAACAACTACCATTATACCCCCTTCACCTTAAAAACAATTCAATCAAGATTTATTTATCCTTATCCTCTGATTCTTTGCTTGTAGGAAGCCAGTAGCCTCTTTGTCTGCTTCTCTCTGCCTTCTTCTCCGCAGCCTGTCTCTTTATCAGGGCCTCCCAGTGCCTCTGAGCCCAAACTTTTTGTATTAATTCTGAACTACAGGAAAAAAAATCCCCATGTTGCCTGGGCAAAATCTATATATTGTCTTCTAGCCTAAAAATTGTTACCTCAAATTTAAAAAAATCTCTGGTTTGGTATTTGCTGCCTGGAGACAGCCTTTTTTGTTTGCTACTCACAGTCTCCTCTTCCAGGATAAATCCCTGCCAGGGTGACTGTGTTTCTTTGTTCCAGTTTCCCACACTGAAACCCTGTGACTGCATCTACCGAGAAACCAAGTTTTCTTCTTCCTAGACTTATATCAGTCTGTGAGTGTGTGTGATCCATCTGAGAATTCCTAAGTTAATAGTGAGTGGGGAGAGGAGAGTTCACCATGCTTCGGAGAGGGAAAAGCCAAGCAACCATGTAAGATCTCAGGAAGAATGGTGGTGGCCTGTGGCTGCTCTTACAGGCGGGCACTTGGGATATTTAGCATTGACTAGGTGTAACTGAGCAACTGAAGTTTAGGCCAGGTGGAGAGGTTCGGAGCTGAGAATATCGATAGGGGCATGCTTTTTCAGGTGGGGATAAGTGCCGTCCAGCAACTGTGTCAAAAGGCAAGTTGAAAATGAACAATTGTGTGTGTGTGTTTGATCCATGGATTCAAGGGAAGCTGGGTGAGGGCTGGTAGTTCGGCCCAATCTCAGAGCTTAGGCAGGGTAGCAAAGTTACATGCAACAAAGATCAACAATGATGTTCTGTTCTTGCTGTTGTGTTTTATAAAATGGTAGGATGTGGCAGAAGGGGTGCCTTAGCCAGTCAATGCTGAGGCATCCCCCTGAGGTACCAGCTTTATGACAGGCCTAATATAAAAGAAAGTTTATTTGTGACCTGGGAAGGGGGTCTGGAGAAGGGAGTAGAGGCAAAAAAAGGAAGGGAACAGAGAAAGACAGAAAGGAAGAGGCTGCCAGGGACAGGACACATACAGAGGGGGAGGGGAGGGGGAGGTAGAGGCTGAACAGCCCTTATGTAAATGGTTCCTGGTTTGTACCTGGCCATTGCTAGGTAGCTGTTGGTCAGAGCCTAGCAGAAATGCCAACACTTGCCATAAGGAGAAATGCTGAGAATTAAGTTTGAATCATTAGGTGCCCTCCTGGGCAGGTCGGCAGTCCCAGCATTCAGAAGGTAGTGGCAGTATGATTGGGTTCAAGTCCAGCCTGGCCTACATAGTGAGCTTAAGGCTGTTCTTGAAAACACAAATCTCGTGTCCTAGAAAAAAGGTGAAATATTTCCAACAGGTCTCTCAATACTGGATTTATGAACTCAATATGCAATTTGACAATGGCATAAAGCATATCATTAAGATTTCAAGTTCTCCATACCTGAGAATGCACGAGACTGCCACTTCCTGTCCCTGTGTAAATCACTAGGACCATCTCCCTTCTTTCTTACCAACAGCTATCTTGGAAAGGGAACCTCTACTGCCTAAGGAACTACCCAGGAGCTTCTTCCTCTGTATCAGAGACTTTAATGCTGCTAGCAGGTGAGAGAAACCATCTCACTCCCATGCAAAAATACAAAAAGATGTGTTTCCAAATAGAACTTGGAGTTTTCTTGAAAATCATGTTAAAATATATGCATCTTAGGCGTATTATGTCTTAATTTTTTTTTCTGTTCTGTTCTGAGGCTGTTTATGGCACTTCAATGACAAGTTCTAAGTGATAACAACAACTCCATCACCTTCTCCCCTCTTCCTCCTCCCCTCCTTTCCCTGTTCCCCCTCCTCCCCCTGTTCCCCCTCCTCTCCCTGTTCCCCCTGTTCCCCCTCTTTCCCCTGTTCCCCCTCCTCCCCCTGTTCCCCCTCCTCTCCCTGTTCCCCCTGTTCCCCTTCTTCCCCCTGTTCCCCCTCCTCCCCCTGTTCCCCCTTCTTCCCTTGTTATCCCTCCTCTCCCTGTTCCTCCTCTTCTCCCTCCTCCCCTTCCTCCCCCTCCTGCCCCTCCTTTCCCTCCTTCTCCTTCTCCTTCTCCTCCAGTGGTGGTGGTAGTGACAGTGACAGTGACACCAGGACTGGAATTAGAGACAAGTCTTTGTTTTTCTAGGCAAGTTACCCACATCCTCAGACTACAGACTTGCAGAACAATGTGAGGACTTTTTACCTCCATTGGTGCCCGAGAAAGGGGGACAGTGAAGACGACTGTTTCACTGCTCACATTGTTTAGTATTAATGCTCCACCACAAGATTCCAAAGAGCAGATCTATTTAGTTTACTCTATAACTGCTTTTACATTTTCTTGCAGATTAAATACACTTCCTGTTTCATCTCCCAAAGCTGATGTATCCACACCACCCTCCAGTGCACTGTTAGGCATCCTTCTGCCTGCATGAATTACAGATGGAAAAACAGAAATTAGAGTTACCTGCAAAACTAACAAGATTATGAATGGAAATGACCTGAATATGAATCTCCATTCTCCATTTTACCAGCAAAATGGCCAGGAACTAGTAAATAATATTTCTGAACCTCAGTTTCCCCATAATTTAAGTCATTACAGTATCTGGTTTGTGGCTAACAAAGCCCATGATTTAAAGTGGTAATGTTTAACATGTACTCTTAAGCAAAAGTAATTCTTTCCTGTCATGAACGTCTTAACATTTTCCAGGATCCAATGTTTTAAAAATGTGGTTTTATTTGTTTAGGGAATTCTAAACATATGTAGCATGATGGATAATTGTCAACTTGATAGAATCTAGTATGGTGGTGATGGGAGGAGGCTTCTGGGGGAATTGTGTTGACTTTGTTGAGGTGGGAAGCCCTTCTTACTGTGGGTGGTGCCTCTCCTGGCTTGCCTTCTGGATTGTGTTAGCGGAGAAAGTGAGCTGAGCCAGGCAAACTTGACTCCTTTCGTGGCTGGAGCAGTTGCTTCAATCAAGCATCTACTGACTTGCCTTCCCACCATAGTGGACTGCACTTTGAGCTGAGAGCAAAACTAAATGCTTTAGTCTGTGAGGTGCTTTTATCAGGGTGTTTTATCACAGTAACAAGAAAACAAAGAGACACAGTACACGTTACTTCCTCAAGGAGAACCCTAAAACTGTTTCTAGATCTTTGGTATTGGCTTCACCTGCAGGTGGTGATTTGAATGTTATTAGCTTGAAGGAGGAAGACTGCTAAAAATCCAGTTTGTGTTGAAGCCATCTCCTATGGTACTTTCTAATGCAGCAGTGGCCGGCTGGACAAAGGGAGTAGCCTCAACCATATTTAGTACTGGCAGATCAGTAATGAAAGCTACTGTCTTAGGGTTTCATTGCTATGGATAGGTACCATGACTAAGGCAACTCTTATGAAGGCAAATGTTTAACTGGAGCTGGCTTACAGTTTCAGAGGGTCAGACCATTATTATTATGGTGATAAGCAGGGCAGTGTTGAGTTCTATATCTTGATCTGAAGGCAGCCAGGAGGAGGCTCTGATTGACACACCTCCTAACAGTGCCACACCTTAAGGCCAGACATTCAAACACATGAATCTATAGGGCTGTACCTGTTCAACTGCCACAGACACTCTCACTGGCCTAGGGAGGTCTAGGGGGAGCTGTAAGCATTAAAGTGACCGAGCTTGTTGCCTTGCTGTTCTCTAGCTTTCTGGTAATTTTCTGGGTTCCCCCATCTTTCAATAAACTTCTTTTCTGTGCACCCAGTCAAAATGGATTCTGTTATGTGTAACAGACTAAGAAGTTATCATTACAAACCCTAGTGAAAATTATATGTAACATTAAGATGTTTTCCCATGTTTCTTTTTCTCCAGTAGTATCAGAAGTGGGAGATTTGAACCTTAATGTTCCCCATGAATCCAGTGTCTAAAAATAAAAACATAAAAATCAATTCCTGGATATTGATTCTTCACAAAAGTCCCCAGTGAGTTTATCAATTCAAGCCAAAGCCAGAATAAAAATAAATTGGGCATTATATAGCATATTAAATCTCTGGAGCTCAGCTCAGCCCCCTTATCCTCGCAGAGGCAGTGCCGGCCTGGGTGTGGCAGCTCTCAATCTCAGCCATGGGGAAGTAAGATTGCCACTGTGAAATGAAGCCCAGCACCACGTTTCCATCCACTGTCTTCTCCTTCATGGGTCTCCCCAGAGCCAGAAAAACACAGGCAAAGCCTTACAGTGGGTCCAGGTGTCGGCTGTCCAGTTTTCTAACTATCAGAAAACGAAGGACTGACTCCATAGGTACGTTCCAGGCAGGCGTTGACTCCCAGATAAAAAGGATAGCTGGAGAGACAGCCACAGCATTAAATCTACTTCATGTCTAACCAAGAAAACAACAGACTCAATAAGAGATTACCCACAGGGGACCCAGAAAATCCACAGCTATTAAGGGTTTGACAAATACTATGCTATGTTGCAGAGCAAGTGGTTAGTATTTGCAGGTGGGAAAACTGAGTGCTTTGTGTCATAATTTCTAACCCAGTGTTGCCAGTTCTTTGACAATTCTCGGTGTAATAAATTTATTTTATAAGATTCTCTAAGATGTATATAGAATAGGATTGTTTTTGAACAATGATAAATTTTAACATAGTCTTTTCATTGGAGAAATTAAAAATATAAATAAGGAAAACTTTATATTTACCAAATCCTAACCTTAAAAAAATTATTTTATTTATTTATTTATTTATTTATTTATTTGTGGGTTTTGGAGACAGAACTTCGCTGTATAATATGTGGCTGTCTGGAACTAGCTCTGTAGACCAAGCTGGCCTTGAACTCACAGAGATCTGCCTGCCTCTGCCTCCCATGCGCTGGAATTAAAGGTGTGTGCCACCACTGCCTAACCCAAATCCTAATTTTTATATCAACAGTTTTTTTTAATGCGGCCCACTATTGGGCTTTATAGTATCTGTGAGCCTCAGAAACTAGGCTAAATATGGTTAGCATATTCTCAAGGGTCTACCACTAAACATGCAAGTCATTTGGACTTGACATTTATGGTTGAAAGATTAACATTTATGATTGCTTTCAAGTCACAGCTGGAGTGGGTATCCTTTGCCCAATGGGCTAAATCAGCCTAAAAAAGTAAAATTTCCAGAGTTTGTGTTGGCATTTGTACAGTCTTGCTAAGTTACAAAATGTAGAAGGTTTATTTTGTCTTAAAGTTTCCCTTTTGTTTAGGTTTTAGTGTGTGTCTCTGTGACAGGTGGCAGGTGGCAGAGAAGAAGGGAGATGCTTTTTCATCTCAGGTTGGTGGAGAGGTAGCAAAACTCATGAAGTATCCACAAGAAGCAGCAAAGATGGGGCTGTGGTGTTGCCGATGAAAACTGAAATCCAGATTTACTTGACAGCAAAGAGGGAACAGAGAGGAAAGGCTAAGAAACTGTAGAATGAAGCAAGAGACCCGGCAGTAAGAACTTCGTGAGTACATGAAAGGGGGTCAGGGGACCCTCTTCCTTTCAGAGTAGAAGAAAGCAACTAGCAAGACAGGAAGAAAATGGGGAGATGCCTTTGTAGCGAAAACTGTATAGGTGTATATTGTTTGATGGATTATACCATCCAGTAACAGAATTTTCTGATATGAAGCATTATGGACAGATGCATCATGGGTAAGAACTTACTGTTGGCCCAATGGGATGCTTATGAGACCAGGTTGCTAGAGGTGTTAGGGAAACAGTTTAAAGTAGCTGCCTGCTGGGGCTTCCATACAAAGAAGATTGGTTGTTATTCTGCAAACAGGGAAGGGACAATGTAGAATAGGGAGCGTAGGGAGCGGGCACAAGGCCATGCGAGGTGGGGTGGGAAAGCTTGGCTTGGGTAGAAAATGCCAGGCTGGTGTGAGGTAGAATCTCAGGATTCTTTTGATTTGCATTTCTCTGATGACTAGGGATGTTGAACATTGCTTTAGGTGCTTGTCAGCCATTTGGTATTCCTCAGTTGAAAATTCTTTGTTTAGCTCTGTATCCCATTTTTAGTAGGATTATTGGAGTCTCTGGAGTCTAACTTTTGAGTTCTTTGTATATATACTGGATATTAGTCCTCTATCAGATGTAGGATTGGTAAAGAACCTTTCCCAATCTGTTGGTTGCCCTTTTGTCCTCTTGACAGTGTCCTTAGCCTTACAGAAACTTTGCAATTTCATGATGTCCCCTGTGTCAATTCTAGGTCTTATAGCATAAGCCATTGGTGTTCTGTTCAGGAATTTTCCCCCTGTGCCCATGTGTTCTAAGCTCTTCCCCATGTTCTCTTTTATTAGTTTCAGTGAACCTGGTTTGATGTGAAGGTCTTTATCCACTTGCACTTGAGCTTTGTACAAAGAGATAAGAAAGGATCAATTTGCATTCTTCTGCATGTTGACTGCCAGTTGAACCAGCACCATTTGTTGAAGAGTCTTTTTTCATGGAATGTTTTTAGATCCTTTGTCAATGATCAAGTGACCATAGGTGTGTGGGTTCATTTCTAGGTCTTTAAAACTGTTCCACTGATCTATCTGCCTATCTTTGTACCAATACCAGGCAGATTTTATCAGGATTGATCTGTAATCCAGTTTGAGGTCGGGAATGGTGATTCCTCTGGAAGTTCTTTTATTGTTGAGAATAGTTTTTATTATCCTGGGTTTTTTGTTATTCCAAATGAATTTGCAAATTGCTCTTTCCCACTCTATGAAGAATTGGGTTCGAATTTTGATGGGGGTTGCATTGAATCTGTAGATGGCTTTTGGCAAGATGGCCATTTTTACCATGAGCATGAGGGAATCTTTCCATCTTCTGAGATTTTCTTCAATTTCCTTCTTCAGAGACTTGAAGTTCTTGTCAAACAGATCTTTCACTTGCTTTGTTAGGGTCACACCAAGGTCTTTCATGTTGTTTGTGACTATTGTGAAGGGTGTCATTTCCCTAATTTCATTCTCAACCTGTTTATCCATTGAGTGGAGGAAGAATACTTATTTCCTTGTGTAAATTTTATATCCAGCCACTTTGCTGCATTTATTTATCAGCTGTAGGTGTTCTCTGAATTTTTAAGGTCACTTAAGTATACTGTCATACCATCTACAAATAGCGATATTTTGACTTCCTTTCCAATTTGGATCAGTTTGACTTCCTTTTGCTGTCTAATTGATTTAGTGAGAAGTTTCAGTAGTATATTGCATAAGTAGGGGGAGAGTGGACAGCCTTGTCTAGTCCCTGTTTTTAGTGAGATTGCTTTGAGTTTCTCACCGTTTAGCTTGATGTTGGCTTCTGGTTTGCTGTATATTTCTTTTACTGTGTTTAGATATGGGCATTGAATTTCTTATCTTTTCAAGACTTTTAACATAAAGGGGTATTGAATTTTGTCAAATGCTATCTCAGCATCTAATGAGATGATCATGTGTTTTCTTTTTCCTTTCAGTTTGTTTTTACAGTGGATTATGTTGATGCATTTCTATATATTGAACCATCCCTGTATCTCTGGGATGAAGCCTACTTGATCATGGTGAATGATCGTTTTGATGCATTCTTGGATTCGGTTTACAAGAATTTTATTGAGTATTTTTGCATCAATGTTCATGAGGGAAATTGGTCTGAAGTTTTTTTTTATTGTTGTTGTTTTGTGTTTTGTTTTGTTTTGTTTTTAGTAGAGTCTTTGTGCAGTTTAGGTGTGTACGTAATTGTGGCTTTGAAGAAGGAGTTGGGTAGTGTTCCTTCCATTTCTATTTTGTGAAATAGTTTGCATAGTACTGGTATTAGTTCTTCTATGAAGGTCTGATAGATTCCAGTACTGAACCCACCTGGGCCTGGGCTAATTTTGATTGGAAGGCTTTTGATGAATAATTCTATTTCTTTAGGGGTTATAGGACTATTTAGATGGTCTCTCTGATCCTGATTTAACTTTGGTATCTGGTATCTGTCTAGAAATTTGTCCATTTTCTCTAGATTTTCCAGTTTTATTGAGTATAGGCTTTTGTAGTAGGATCTGATGATTTCTTAAATTTCCTCAGTTTCTATTGTTATGTCTCTCCTTTTATTCCTGATTTTTGTTAATTTGGATACTCTCTGTGTGCCCTCTAGTTAGTCTGGCTAAGGGTTTATCAATCTTTGTGGTTTTATCAAAGAACCAGCTCTTGGTTTTGTTGATTCTTTGGATTCTTTTTGTCTCTATTTGTCTGATACCTGCTCTGAGTTTGATTATTTCCTGACATCTACTCCTCTTGGGTGTATCTGCTTCTTTTTTGTTCTAGGGCTTTCAGGTGTGCTGTCAAGCTGCTAGTTTATGCTCTCTCCAGTTTCTTTTTGGAGGAACTCAGATCTATGAGTTTTCCTCTTAGTACTACTTTTATTGCATCTCATAAGTTTGGGTATGTTGTGCCTTCATTTTTATTAAATTCTAAGCAGCTCTTAATTTCTTTTTTTCTTCCTTGGCCATGTTATTGAGTAGAGGATTGTTTACCTTCCATGTGTATGTGGGCTTCTTAATGTTTTTGTTTCTATTGAAGACCAGCTTTAGTCCATGGTGATCTGATAGGATGTATGTAATTATTCCAGTCTTCTTGTATCTGTTGAGGTCTGTTTTGTGACTGAGTATATGGTCAATTTTAAAGAAGGTAACCTGAGGTGCTGAGATGAAGATAAATTATTTTGTGTTAGGATGAAATGTTCTATAGATGTCTGTTAAATCCATTTCGTTCATAACTTCTGTTAGTTTCACTGTGTCTTTGTTTTGTTTCTGCTTCCATAATCTGTCCATTGATGAGAGTGGGGTGTTGAAGTCTCCCACTATTATTGTGTGTGGTGCACTATATGCTTTGTCTTTTATGAAAGTGGATGCCCCTGTATTTGGAGCAAAGACGTTCAGGATTGAGAGTTCATCTTGATATATTTTTCATTTGATGAGTAAAAAGTGTCCTTCACTATCTTTTTTGATAACTTTTGGGTGAATTTATCTTATTTGATATTAGAATGGCTACTCCAGCTTGTTTCTTGGGACCATTTGTTTGGAAATTTTTTTCCCCAGCCTTTTACTCTGAGGTTGTGCCTGTCTTTGTCTTTGAGATGAATTTCCTGTATGCAGTAAAATGCTGGATCCTGTTTGCATGTCCAGTTTTATAATCTATGTCTTTTCATTGGGGAATTGAGTCCATTGATGTTAAGAGATATTAAGGAATAGTGATTGTTGTTTCCTGTTATTTTTGTTGTTAGAGGTAGAATTTGGTTTGTGTGGTTTTCTTCTTTTGGGTTTGTTGCAAGAAGATTATTTTCTTGTTTTTCCTAGGGTGCAGTTTCCCTCCTTGTGTTGGAGTTTTCCATTTATTATCCTTTGTAGGGCTGAATTTGTGGAGACATATTGTGGAAATTTGGTTTTATCCTGGAATATCTTGGTTTCTCCATCTGTGGTAATTGAAAGTTTTGCTGGATATAGTAACCTGGGCTGCCATTTGTGTTCCTTTGGGGTCTGTATTATATCTGTCCAGGATCTTCTGGCTTTCATAGTCTCTGCTGAGAAGTCTGGTGTAAGTCTGATTGGTCTGCCTCTATGTGTTACTTGTCCTTTTTACCTTACTGCTTTCAGTATTCTTTCTTAATTTTGAAAGTGTGGAGTTTTGACTCTTATGCTTCAGGAGAAATTTCTTTTCTGGTCCAGTATATTTAGAGTTCTGTAGGCTTTTTGTATGGTCATGGTCATCTCGCTTTTTATGTTAGGGAATTTTTTTCTATGATTTTGTTGAACATATTTCGTGAGCCTTTTAATTGGGAGTCTTTGCTCTTTTCTATACCTACTATTTTAGGTTTGGTCTTTTCATTGTGTCCTGGATTTCCTGGTTGTTTTGGGTTAGGAGATTTTTGATTTTTGTGTTTTCTCTTAGTGATGTGTTAATGTTTTCTATGGTATCTTCTGCTCCTGATATTCTGTCTTCCATCTCTTGCATTCTGTTGGTGATGCTTGCATCTATGACTCCTAATCTCTCCTAGGTTTTCTATCTCTAGATTTGTCTTCTTTTGTGATTTCTTTATTGTTTCTATTTCTGTTTTCAATTCCTTCACCTGTTTTATTTTCCTGTAGCTCTTTAAGTGATTCTTGTGTTTCCTTTTTAAGGGCTTCTACTTGTTTAAGTGTGTTCTCCTGATTCTCCTATAATTCTTTAAGGTAGTTATTCATGCACTTCTCAAAGACCTCCACCATCATCATGAAGTATGATTTTAAGTCTAAATTTTTGTGAGTGTGTGTGTGTGTGTGTGTGTGTGTGTGTGTGTGTGTGTGTGTGTGTGTTGGGATATCCACTATTTGCTGTAGTGGGAGAATTGGGTTCTGAGGTTTCCAGGTTGTCTTGGTTTCCATTTCTTAGGTTCTTGCCATCTTGTTATTTATGTTGCTAGGTGGTCTTGTCTCTTTCTAGAGTGTCTCCTGTGGATTTGTGGGCCTGTGGGTTCAGGAGGGTGATTGCTCCTGGGTGTTCAGCTCTCTGTGGGTAGGCTGTGAGTTTTGATGGCAATGGGCCTGCTCTGTCTTTGAGCCAGAACTGTCTATTCCCTGGCTTCACCGTGCTACCTGTCCCCTGATAGTAAGTGGAGACAAAGTGTGGACTCAACTGTGGGCTCAGGAGGGAAAACACTCTTTTGGCTCCTCTGAGTGCTCAGCAATCTAAGGGTCGGCAGCAAGTCTTGAATGACATTTCTTAAAGACCTTATTAAACTTAGATATGTTTTTCCCCTCTCTATAGACTATTCATAGAAACTTTCATAATGCTGAGTTTTTCTATATTTTGTTCTATTTATTCAGCAATTACTCTTAGAATTCTATCTTTATTATCACAAAAGCTTACTTATTTTCATAGGCACATGATGTTTCATTATGTAATTATCTCCCAAAATATATCTACTACTTTATTTCCAAACCTTGTTTTCTGTCATAACAATACAGCTATAATTTTTACAAATAGTAGCTGTGCTCCTAGGGCAGGTAAGTACAACTAAGAAGTGTCACATCTTCTCACAGTCACAAACCACAGTATGGGGAAATACTGTTTTATTTAATGTCTTAAACTATAATACATGTAGTTTTCCTTTTTGAGTCATTTATTTCATACCTTCTTTATATCAGTTGATGACATTGTCTGATCCTGAGAACCGAATTTCTTGGGCAGTAATGCCCCACCTTATTTTTCATGGAAACATGATCATTGTGCCATTTTTTCCTCTCTTCCCATACAGTGTGGAGATGGGCTCCATCCTGTTTCCTGTTCTGAGTCTGTCTGCAGTTAGAGCCCATGCTTTCTGTCCTGCACTGATATTCTCTCCCACCCCAGCTAAGCGTTTTCTAGCCTCTATGTATTTCTTGAATCTCTTTAACTTAATTCTCACTGATTGATCGACTGTACTCACTTTCAAGGGTGCCGTTGTCCGTCCACAAGTATTACCCATGTTGTTAGGTACAACCCCATACCTTCTGCCTTCATTTAGACCTCACAGCTTACGGCCTTATGACAGGCAAGAAGCCACTCACTTGCTGTTTGGGGCTCTTTGAAGATTCTGTTATTGAACCTGAGGCAGGTGCACTCCAGCTAAGCGCCAAGCTCCTCCCACTTCCTGTCTGCTTGCTCTCGCAAGTCTCTTCCAGAGCACCGTGCTCTCTGGGCTCCTGCTTTCTGACTCACCCTTCTTAAACCTTTTTTGCTAGTTAAGGTTCTCTGTTCACCTTCCAACACTGGATTATGGTTCACCTCTAAGCTCACTCACCCTTACACGTTTCCCAAAGTAGCCCCTGTCCTTACCATTGCTTTGATTACTGTTTATGGACTAGCAGTTCTCAAGTTATGGTTTGAGCTGAGACATATATTTCACTATTTAGAGGAATTCTACAAGAATTTACTGTTTTGTTGACTTTGAATTCTTTCCCTGAAGGTTCAGCTTAATCTAATATAATCCACAAAAGCTGACAATATGGCTTTTTTTTTTTTTTTTTTTTTTTTTTTTTTTTTTTTTTTTAGTTTAGGTTTTGAGCTTTTTGTTTGTTTTGTTGAGATAAAGCCACGTGCCATGAGACTCTTTGTTTGCCCCAGTCCTTCTCAGCTACTCTACCCTGCCCCCAAATTCTAACTGCCAGTAACTCTCACTGTGATGTGTAGTTTGAAATGTATTACTGAAATGTCCATGGCCTGTAGGCTTTTCTGACTTTCAATATCATTCTCCCGACCCCCACTCCAACCACACCGCTCTTCAGTGTTTTCAGTGTATCCCAACTCTCACAGCGGCAGGGGTTCATCTTTCTCTGCCTAATTCACCCTTTCTTCTGCTCTTTCTTTGGCTAGTCCCTTACTTCTTTTAGGGTCGTGAGGTGCACCTTTCTAAAGAATTATGGTTTGGCTTTTCTGCTTAACAAGTGAATAGTATGCAACCCAAGGAGAGAACAGAGTGTCGGCTTTTCTTATGAAGTCAGATTGCCTTCCTCCAGTTATTCTTAGCCTGGTTCCTTATGGAGTTTAACTTCAATGCACGTATTGATCTAGAGCTAAAAAGAGACAGCATGGGCTAATGAGGAAGCATGAACTTGAGCACAAGGAACTCTGGGAACAGGTGGACAGGAAATGGAGAACGTCTGTGAAGAAGCTGGGGCAGTGACTGAGAGAGAACGGGGCTTGATACTGGTAGCAGTTTAGAAGTTTGTAGTGTTGGTGATGGTCTGCAGGATAGCAGACTTGTCACCAAAGGATAATTAAAAAATGATAAAATATCACTAAGGCTGCAGTTGAGAGCAATGGGAATCTTTGCCCACAGGCTCACATCTGCAAACAGTAACACTTTGTAAAAAGTCAATTCAAGGCCCATTTGGAGGTAGCACTTTCTTACTCCTAGACGAGACATCCAAATCTCCTCCCCAGCTGTACAAAAGCCACTGTATTGTGCATTCCCTGAAGACACCCACATTTAAGGTACCACGTCATATGCCTACTCTTGAGGCAGCCTTTGCTCCCACCCTTCCCTGGTAACTGCTAGTTGCTTGGAGTGTGGAAATCTTGTACTAGTTGACAGCTGTTGGCCCACAGTTCTGCCTTCTGCCTACCCTCTGATTTTGTTTTGACAACCTTAGCAGGGACATTCTGGGGCCTGCTAAGCTCAGGGCTTTCCTAGGTAGTGATGCAATGCTGTAACTGTGAATCTGGGACTGGAGAGCCACTCACAAAGTGAAAAGGCAATCATTGTTTCCGGCCAGTTTGAAGACTGGGCTAGGAGATCAAAGTGAATTAGCTCAAAAAGCTTGCTGGGGATTAACTTCAACATGGGTGGGAGTGTTGTACTTATTTTACTGAGTCAGGCAACTCAGTTTTGAAAGTATTTATATTAAAAGTTTGGAAAATGTGAAATCTGCTATCAATGTCTGATTTCCTGGGGAACTAAACTGTAGAAAGCCAGTGTAAGCTCACCGCAAAGCGAAGCCCACTGTGGGGAATAAAAGATGGCCACACATCTTTCGAAATTCTCTTATTGAGAGGAGAGGTCTACATCCTCAATCCTGGAGGTTAAACTGGACTTTACTTTAGATGAAAGAATGTTCTGAAATTTTGTAGAAATTTCTAGCCTCTAGTCTGGACTCAAAAATAGCTCCCTTTGGGGTCACTCAAGGAGTCTGAGTGTCTTTAGGAGAGAGGTGAGGGTTTTGTCCAGGCGCAGCCCTCTAAACTGACAGGTGAGGACCCAGGGAAGAGGCTCAGCTGTTACAGACCAGCCTAGACTAGGACCAGGTGCCAGCTGAATACCACACTGCCTTAGTTACAGCCAGGGGGGTGACATTCACCCAGTCCATCTCTGATTGTTATTCTGACTTAGAGATCACTCATAATTAAATATCTGTTTTAAGATACTGGCTTTGGGGAAACTTGTTATGCAGTATTAAATTTAAAAAGTACAGTGGTGGTTCATGCCTTTAATCCCAACATTCTGGATGCAGAGGCAGGTGGATCTCTGAGTTTGAGGCCAGCTTCATCTCCAGAGTAAGTTCCAGGACAGCCTGGGCTACTGTCTCAAAAAACAAAGACAACAACAAAAAACCAAGAAAAACCACAGAAATGTTCAGATCTTAACTTGACATACCATTTAACTCAGTAAATCAAATGCTAAAACTTCTGATAATAAATATATTTATTTTAAAACACTTCTTTCTATTTCGTTAACATTAATAGTCAGGAGAGATCTCTCACACATTTGTTTGATGTTTCAACTTGGTCTGTTCCCGAAGATCATCTGAGTGGCATCTGAGTGAACAGGAAGCCTTAACTCATCCCTTTAACCAAGTCCTCCTGTGGGCATTTGCTGCCTCAAAAGAAAATTTTCCAACTATCAATTGCCCCCGAGGTTCTGGGTTTTGTGTCCTCCCTTCAGAAATTCTGCTTTGCTCTTGAGCTTTAGCAGATTCCTCCCCTCCCCCCCCCCCATAGATTCTAAGGGGGATAATTAGGTGAGATACAAATTCAGAAACCCTCTGAATTTCCTCTCCTGTATCTGACATTCAGTTCTCCTATTTCATGATCTGTGTAACCTTTGCTACTTCTCCCTCCAGCTCTTTCCCTGGCTTGACTAGCATATTTGGCTCATCTTGCCTGTGTGGTCTTGAAGTTTACTAAATAAATTACCACAGTTCCATGTACATCCTACAATGCAGTACAATTTATGAACAGCATTCTGGAAATAGAATATACTCTAAAAGCCTATTCCACCCAAGGTTTGAACCTATACTGATCTGTTCATTCTTCCTGCAACTCTTTATATTTCCTTATTTGGCTAAGTAATCCAATGGAACAACGAGGGAAGACTATTTACATATATACACATGTAATCTCATATATAGAAGTATGGGGTTACAGAATAATTGTCTTTTATTAAAGACTTTCATGTTTGAAGCACATTTACAGAGCATCTTCTATAAATCTCTATTTCAATTCATAGAGCATTCAAAGTCAAGTAGTAAGTGTTATGTTCTGAATATGCCTTGGAAGATAGAAAGGAAATTTTTCTTTAAGTATTTCAAAAATAAAAACTGTAAGTGTTAAACACACACAACGTATTGCAGTGACAACCTTGTTGCATTTTCTGTAGTGTATCCTCCAAGGTCATCATCAGGTTTTAACCATGTTTATCATCTCTTGAACTCTGTAAAGTGTTGATTATTGCAAAGTTTATAGATCTGTAAAGGTGGCTTTTTCTCCATTGCTCACCACAACCTCCATTTATTATCCAATTTTAATTAATTATTCCTTAATCCTTATGAATGTGTTTGACTTAAAAAATAATCATGATTCCTACCACTTTACACACATGGTTTTATTTAATATGGATTCCTATTTGTATATGTTTGACAGACATAATTTTTATATTTTGCTGAACATGATCTTTTACAGTTTTGGCAATACAATCCAGAGCTGTGATGGGTTTTCACCCACTAGAGCTGGACAAACGTGGTTGCCAAGGAAGTGTATAGCACTTAAAGCCATGACACACGTTTTCTTGGTCCTCAGGACTGGATCCTAATGGAAGAGAGAGCTCTGTTGTCACTTGTGCTTGCTCTGGGTTCGCTTTGGTTTTGGTTTATGTGTGGCTAATTTAATTATTCCCCGGTGGAAATGTGGGGTTTATAGTCAGTGTGGGGGATCTCTGTAAATGTCTGTGGAGGGAGAGGTGATAAAGTACCATCTATTGATCTTTCCTGTAGTCTACGTTTAGCTCAAACTGATTGTTTCCACTCACAGAGCGAGAATAGCACTTTGGTATAGACTGCTGAGTGTTGTTGCTAGTGCTCTACCTGCCGTATGTACATTTTAAAAGCTGAAGCTGTAAGTTGTATTTGTGTCTGTATGTCTATCTTCAAGGTCAGGAAGACTTGTGACCTTTAGTGTGAAGTTGTAATCTTTATATATCTGAACTATATAAATTAAAATAAATTATACTATCTCTGTAAGAAGAGTTATTCTGCCATACCTATCAGTACATTTTTATCTTGACTGGATATTTCTAAAATTCCAGAAGACCATAAAGTTTAGCTAATATTTAAATATGCTAAGTTTCTCTTGGATACACACATGAGGTATTCGTTGTTTCTGACATCCTCGTCAATGAAGCATTTGAACATTAACATTATTAAAATGTGGCACAGAACAGGAAGTGTTGAGGGAACATCTATCCCAGGGCTTGTACTCCGGAGGCTGACATATGAGTATCAGTTCTAACATAGCCATAATTACTAGCATCCCAGACAGGCTGGAGTGCAGATAACATCTCAAGTATGTCTGTGAAAAGAAGAAAACCCAACCCACTAGCAACATTCCCCCACCTTCTCACAGCCAGCTTTCCCTGAAAGGTATACCACACACTGTACGTCTTAGATGAATCAAACTCCGAAACATCAGTTATTGGGCCTTCACTCTCCTTCCCCATATGGCGCCGGAAACACAGTGGAAGAGGCAGTGGAAAGATTCTGGTCCAGAGTTAGAAATGCTTCAAAGTGATGGTGTCTTCTGGACACAGCCGCGATGTCACACACGGATTCACAATTGCCACGGTGTCCTTCACAATACGCACACAAGATTGAACCAGTCAAATCCCAGCATAGACAGGAAGAGGGGCTTGCACACTTACTCCTAGTTGGGGAGCCCTGCAGCTGCTGGCTGCTGAAATGCAGATCTGGCTTTAGTTTTAGAATAGTGGTTCCTGTTAAGATGTGAGGCTCCTGTGGGTGGTCCCATAACTGGGCATGTAAGGACCACATTGATTAGACTCAGTGGTCCATGAAAGGACCACTATAAATGTGGGGGTGGGATGGGGTGGGAGGAGGTGTGGGGGAAATATGAAACTGATATGATTTACAAAAACGTTTTATTTATCTATGAAATTACCAAATGAGGAATAAGAGAGAATTACAAGAAAAAAGATTATACTTTTTTTTCTACTAGCTTTTATATGTTGTATAGAGTTAATAAAGTGGGACCTTGCCATCTTAAAAATATTGTCCTTGGGTAAGGTGTTACACGCCAGTAATTTTAGTACCTCAGAATTAGGGGCAGAAGAATGGGGAATTCATGGCTATCCTCAGCTACATAATGAATTTAAGGCTAGCCTTGGGTACATGAGGCTCTCTCTGAGAAAATTTTAAAAAGGGAGGGAGGAAAGGAGGTGGGAGAGAGGAAGAAGGAGAAAGGAAGGGAGGGAGGGAAGGAAGAAGAGGGTGAAGAAGAGCTGTGTGGAGTATGCTTGTATAGCAGCCCCGCCTCCCCGCCTCCCTGTTCCCTGTGACTTTGGTTGAAAATTATAACTACTATATGGGAACGAGACTGTAAGAGCAATAGCTTTGGAGAAATACTGCTGTTTAGGACTAGCCTTGACCTAAAGACCTCGGGTTTTGGTCTCTTTGTTTCCTTGTAACCTTAGTTATGTATTTTATGTTCTCTTTTTGTTTGGTTTGGTTTTCAGAAAATAAAAGTCATCCCTAGAGCCAGAGTCCAGGCTCCTGTCTACCCCCCTTTCAAATGTTTTGTTGTCACTGTAAAAAGCAAGTGGACAAGTGTTATCTATTAGGTGTTGGTGACTGGATTTCTGTCTTGAATGGTAAAGTCTTCCGGTTGTTAAGTTTTACATTCTCACAATAAAATACAAACTGTAAAGGCATCTAAATATAGCTTGCTATGTATTTTCCTACCTGAAACTACCTCTGAGACACTCTAGAATGTTTCTAGAAAAATAAAAACAAACAGATATATTTTTTCACCTTCTAAGAGGAGGGGCTAGAAATATCTCTGTTCGTTTTGCATGTATCTATCAGTATGTGAACAGTTTTCAAAACATGAGATGGTCGGCCAATGTTCACAATTAATATAAACACTTCATAAGTCTCTTTATTATAGGTTCTTAGAGTCCATGTCATGTTTCTGTCAACTACAGTCTTCCTATTGCTTTTGCTGGGAATTACATAGTTTACACTGTTGTCAGCCATAGCCTCTCATGTGTCCCTGAAAGTTCTTATAGTCAGCTGCAGGCTTCATCTTCAACAAGGACCATCTTACATCCCATGGAAGAGTGCTATGTCAGATGTTTTTGGATACAGGCTTCTTGTGGCTTAAACAACCTGTACTGGCTGGTTTTGTGTCAACTTGACACAAGCTGGAGTTATCACAGAGAAAGGAGCCTCAGTTGAGGAAATGCCTCCATGAGATCCAGCTGTAAGGCATTTTCTCAACTAGCGATCAATAGGGGAGGCCCAGCCCATTGTGGGTGGTGCCATTCCTGGCCTGGTAGACCTGGGTTCTATAAGAAAGGAAGCTGAGCAAGCCAGGGGGAAGCAAGCCAGTAAGTAATATCCCTCCATGGCCTCTGCATCAGCTCCTGCTTCCTGACCTGTTGAGTTCCAGTCCTGCTGTGCTGAGTCAGAATTTCCAAAGCTCTTGTTAGGACATTGATGGGATTGTGAATGACCGACCTGAGATGCACTGGAATAATACTGGATGGGTGGTTACAGCTTCTGTCTGGAATGGTGCTGATGGTTGGATGTTGCCTTGTCTAGATATATAAAGAAAGACCTCTCTCTTCTCAGAAGGTGTGTATAACCCATACAAATCTGTAGACTACACTCTTGTAAATTAAAATAAGAACTTTTATAACTGGTGTTTCCCCTGCCTGGCCCTTTAAAAATTCTTATTGGATGTTTTTTGTTTTCATTATAATATCAGAGAGGAGGAAACACTTTCCTTCCCTTAGTGTGTGTGCATTGACTCTGGCCCGGCAAGTTGAACTGACTAAAGACAGATTAACAAGAGAAAAACATGCTGGAGAGATGGATGGCTCGTGGGGCAGCTGGTGTGGTGTTCACAGAGATGGAAGAAAGGACTGACACCCACAATGGTTCTGTGATCTCCACCCCTACTCTGTGGCACATGTGCCCACATTCACACACATGCATCTACACACTGTATACCCAACACCACAACCCCCCATACACATACACACTTATACATGCAAAGGCCCATATAGCAATCCAACAATCTCATTACACCTATACACAATCAAGCCAAACGTAATGAGACCAATCTAATCCAGTTTTGTGGCTGAGGATGTTTCTGCTACAAAGGTGAAGTCTGTAAAGAAAATGTGCCTCAGTGACAGACTTCACCCTGTATCCCATATCCTTCAGAGTTTCAGATCTTAGGTCTCTTCGTAGGCTTTGAGATACTTTACAACTCTGTTAATTGTTGGTAACTGCTAGATATGTAAATTTTACCTCGCCTTGCATTAACTTACTCGTCTCCCAGCAAAGCTATTTGTTAGATTTGTAATTTGTCTCAACATTTCTCTACTCTAAAATGTCTGCTGTCTGGCTTCTCTGAATCAGTAAGACCGTCTGCGCGAGTCCTTTATATGAGAAGTAAAATCAAATCTTTGACATGTGTTCATTTTTATACCACCATGAAAGTTACAACTTTATCTTTTCCCAAAATTATCATTTTGTAGTAGGAAATGTAAGATCAAGAACAATGACAAAAGAATTAAAAATTATGAACATGTTAACTGTGATCACACACCGGTCATAAAAACTATAGAGTTTCTGGTGAGATCCTCCCCTCCTCTCCCTGACTATGAATACAAAGTTGTACCTAGAGCAATCACACAGCTCTTGGGTTGGAGGTAAATCTCTGCATGTACAATAAATACCTGTGTTTACTGTAATGTTCACATTTTTAAAGAGAACAAGCCTACCAGGTTTTAAATATTTATTACATTAGTCTTCTTTGCTTTCCACATTCAACCCTTCTGGAAATCCAGAGGCACCCACCATTGGCCCCTGCAATCCACTGGGCAGGATTCCAGTCTGCAGAGTCCACTCAGAGCACTTTAGAGAGAACCCCTTTCTAATCCTACACAAAGCCGGAGACCAAACCAGTCCTGCTGGGATTTGATCCTTTAACTCTGTGATTTCCCACCTGAGATTTGGACCACTTGATAGCACTTGAGGGGCTTCCGGAAGGCTTCCCCGACTGCATTTCCAACCAGACAACATAAAACAGGAGCCAGCCATTAGATCATTTCATTTTACTCTCTGTGGTCTGTTTCCATTTATGGAGCTTGATAAATTGATTTTTTTAAGGCTACATTCATACTGCAAAATGTGCTATAGAGTAGGCTTGGTGAGGTTAAACATGAGCCAAATTCGGATAGTTTCATTGTGTATGTAGAAATAGCCCACCCTTTTCCTGATTCTGCTCTTTGTTTCTAAGATGTATACTCCATTTCAACAATAAGGCACACTCTACCTGAACTAGGACTAAAATCCAAGGACAAATATTACAAATGCCAAGGAAAGAAAGGAGGGAACGAGAGAAGAATAAAAGGGGGGGCATCCAGGGGAGGGGGAGATCACATTTCCTAAATTCAAGTTAGAGTTATTTGCAGGGATAATTCCTGTGATAGATTGACTTACACAAGTGTTAGAATTTGAATCGCCTACATGGATGCCTAGAAACACAGCCGTAGGATAAAGAAAACTCACATGGCCATTGGTCTGACTACCCTTGCGGGGAACACTCAAAAACACAAGCAAAGGCAAAGCAGGCAAGAGGCTGGATCAGGGACATGGACAGCAACAGTCAGTAGAAAGATGCGGCAAGGCTCCTGTGGGGAGGCTCCTTCCTCAGACACACAGGAGGAGGAAGTTACCAGGCCTGTGCGCTGACTGCTCATGCTCAGACTGCAGTGAGTTGGTACAGGGGCGGAGAGAGCATTGCTTAGCCCTACAGGCAAATGCTTATAAACACACCACGGCTTTTGTCTCCGGCTTGTTTCTAAGAAGTCAGGAACTCACCTGTCCCTCCTTTTCTATTTTTGTTTTCCGTTAGGTTGATAGGCATGTTGGAGGATTTTAGAACAGCTTTATAATTATCAAGAACAGACCTCAGATTCTTACTTAAAAATAAAGTTAATGGCATGCTGAAAGTCATGGAGAAATTTGAAAGTGGTGTTTAAAATAGAAATGTAGACCACTGACTTGAAACCCCATGCTCCGACCACTAGACCGCACGCCCGCCCAGGGATCCTTACAATTTCAGCTGAGTTCTTCTTTGTAATTAGATGCAGTGATTAGAATGTCTTTTGCATTACTCTGCATTTTTCTTTTAAGTTAGGGTTGTGTAAGCCACATAGGGCACTGTCCTTTACAAAACTAAACAAGAGATTTTCAGTTCTGCAATACAATCTCCTGATATTTGTTTATAGGTTTCACACATCAAAAAACAATGAAATCTGTAATTTTTTAAATTACAATCTTCTCATTCTCTAAGTTATGCGCCTATGAGAATTTGCAAATCTTTTGAAGAGAATGTAATTTTTATGCTTTACAAAATGTAGGCTTTCATATTTGGGTACAATTACAAATCAAGGCCATCTCCCCATAATAATCAGTTTCTCAGAGTTGTGGGTTTTCCTCATTTGAAAACAAGTTAATGGGAATTTTAAAACACAATTCATCTAGCTATTAAATCTTTGAATCCTTAAAATTAGAAACCATTTATATTCTCAACTGCCAACAAGCAATGACAGAAAATATTTTGTATTATAGGACATTGTAATTTGAGTTTTTGATTGGGAAAAATAAACAGCTCAAACCGTTTAATTTAAAGTACAAAAGAAACATCCTATTTCTTAAAAACAACATTTTGTTTTACATTTTTTCCATTAATGGTATATAGTGTTTGCCTTAAATATTGAGTTTATTTCAACCAAGTATCAAGAAGAGTCAATTTTGAAGCATCTAAAACTTAAATTGCTGCAGATGGCTTTCAAAGGAATTTGAATTAGTACTCAGTGCTGTAAAACAATGATTATCTTTTATAGTTCTAAACATCAGTTTTTAATCTGAAGACTGATTTATAGGGAAGTTAATCTCATACAATCATTTATTTTAAGATAATATATAAAAATATAGTACCCAATAGTTACTTTAGTTTTACGTAGAGATGTGTATGTTATTAGTGTTATCAAGTTTAGAAACCACATCCCCAGTCCTGGCAGTGTGGATGGCTGTTTCTGTTTTCTATTAATACTTCCTTCAGGGATAAAATTGTGGTCATGTGTGTTCTGTTCTCTCAGACCACCTGGAGTAATCTGTGCTAGGGAGATTATTGCTTGGGGAAGTGGAAGATATGAAACTTGTTAGCTACCATGTACATGTAGACTTTTAGGACTTTACTATTGTTTTATGTCATTTGGGCTCAGTGCTATAAACTTTTGGTGAAGATACAGAGTTCTCTAGAGGGGGTGGGTGGGGAAACTTGGAACGAAGAACAAAAATCTCCATATGAAGAGCTAATGAAGAGGCTAGTTTTCCACTTTGGCCAGCAAGCAGGGGTTGGGGGTTTAGGGGTAGGGCCGGGGTGAGGGATGAAGGGGTTGGAAAGGCTTCTTAACTTACCACTAGACGGCCATTAATAGAACATGAAGCATGCACATTTGACCCTTAGCTCGCTTGACACTTTGTAAGCCAAGTCCTCAAGTTAGCATACTCATGAATAAACTGTGGGTAACAGAGGTTAGTGAATTAGGGTTAGGGGTAAAGCCTGTAAGTATAGTTGAGAGAATGGAGCCAGGCCTGCGACCAGGATAAATGGCTGTCCGTTGGTGACTATTTGGGTAGTCTAAACTTTTCCAAAACAGTCCTAAGTCATGCGAAGATCAGAGATGTTTATTTCATATGGCTCCTCTGGAATTGACGGGTGGAACGTAGCAACCAAGCTTCCCTTTGAGGGCATCCTTTGAAGGGTAGAGGGAATCGGAGGGGAAAGACATAGATGTGTGCAGCTAGATTAAAACTGGCCACACACAGCAGTCACGCCTGAAGATCGGCACACAGGGCCCATTATACAACTACTTTTTGTTTTGCACTTGAGATTTTATTTTTCATAATAGAAAGTCAACAAATACTGTCCCAGGCAAGAGCTCAGTACCTTGAACTAATGTATATATATATATATATATATATATATATATATATATATATATAATCCCGCCTAGGAAACCTTCTTGTAAATGGTACTTTATTGTTTTCTTTAAATGAGAAAAATTTTCATATGGCAAAAATATTACTTTTAACATCATTTTGCAATGACTTCTGATGGAACGTGTCTGACCACCACTGGTAGCAGGCTGTTATTTGTTTGCTTGGTTTGTTTTGCTTTTTTTTTTTTTTTTTTTTTTTTTTGATGATGGGGGCTAGGGATCTGTGAAAACCCTTTATATACAGCAGACTTTCCCTCACACAAGGCTCAAGGAAGTCAAAGAAAGTAATGGGAAGAGTACCAGGTACTAAGGTACAGAACCTGCAGGATTGCCCGTTTATAAGGTCTATGTGGCTGGTTGATGGCTCGAGTCCCATTGATCATAGATTCTGAGGGTCTCCTTCAGGACTTTTTATTTCTCCTGAAGTCTACTTCCTCACTTTGGGACACACCTCTTCTTTTGCTCTTCAAATGATTTTTTCCCCTTCAGATCCTCTTCAGCTCAATGTGCAGTGACTTCATACATAAACATCAGCCTAACATATTAAGTAACTAATGTGGATGGACTGGGCCACGGTAAGTAAAGGGAGGCATTCAAATAATGAGAGGAAGGAGCAATTTCTCTACCCAATCCCATATGCCCTCATTCAGAGAATAGCTTCAGACTGATTTATGAACATTTCCCGTGAAAGCCTTTTCATAAAAAGACAATTTTACATGCAGGGAAAATGGCAGGAATTATCTCTCTTCAAGTACATTTTCGCCCAATGGGCTGTGCGGCAATCGACCCCAATACCTTACTTTGCAGTCACTGACACCATTACCCACCTGCATTCCTCGCCAGGAGAACCAAGGATTTCGATTTATAATCCTGTTAGTCTGAAGTTTTTGAAAACCACTGTTTTTATTGAATTAAAGTACAAAAAATGTCACCAGTACCAAGATGAAAAATAACTTTAAAAGATAAGGTCAAAATTCAATTAGCTCCTTACTTAAAATTATACTTTAACCCTAGAATTCATGCAGATGCTCTCCACCAACCTGAATCCTGTCTATGTCCAGAAAGAGGGGGTTCGGACTCAGTGCTGTAGGAATGAAATCTAATTTTGACCTCAAGTCAAGTAGATGCCAACGTGAATTTTTGGTTTTCTTTTGCTGCATAAGCTGTAATTGCAAATACAGTTTTCTTCTAAAACAACGATTCCACCCTGAAATTTTCAAACAAAAATAGTTTGCAGAAACATTGGCAAAGGCTTCTTCAAAAGGAAGCAAGGATTAAAGGGACAGGGACAGACTGGGGATTTCATAAAGCATTATATATTTTCAATATTTTTTTTACAGAAAATGCTTTTGAAAAGTATTTCTTTAGTAAACTTTAAAAGGATATTAGTAACTTAAATAGCTTTAATTTTTAAAGACGACCCCTGGTCATAAAGGAGGGGCAGAATTGCCTCGTCGGATCCTGAAACCATGTAAGGTTCACCCCCACAGTGTTGAAGATAAAGGAGTCGAGTTGCAGAAAGGTGGCACCATTTGTTCCATGGTGCATGCTTGGTGAAAGGCTGAGATAAAGATGTCCTCCCATGTCTGGTCTGAAGTTCCTTCCATATACTACGTTGGGCCACCCAGGGACATCTCTAGGTAGCTCAAAGACCCACAGCTAGGACTGTCTCCTTACAGGGACTGTGAGACCCGAACAGAACTAGGTAATAATGTAGCCTTTCTCAGTGACTAGATCTTCACTCTGGAGCTGTTTTCAGTGACACAGATGGAGGAAAGATGGCGGCCTCAGAACACAAATTACTTCGTGGTCAGCGTGATGGGGTGTTGATCCTTTGGGAAGTACCATGTCAGTCTGTATCCCTACTTAGGAATTTAGCAGTTCAAAGGGCTTTGTGCTCTCTTCACATTAGGTAGCTTTACCCTCTTCCCTAGGCTCTTCCAGTGTTTCTAGCACACAAAGAGGAAATTTTAGTTCCCAGTTTTATCTGTATATTCATGGTTGTTCAAGTATCAAAAGTACATCACAATGACCTTCTCTAATGGGACACCCTTGTGGAGCAGTGCCTCACACAGTGCCACAGGGTTATGATGGTGGAGAATATTTGGCTTTCCTAAGGCCAAAGGAACACACGCCAAATGCCAAGTCTTGGCTGAACACCAAACTCCAGGTCAAATTTCTCGGTGTCCCTAATTCAGAGTTCAGAAGAACATTTGTAGGAGCAAAACTTGTGTTTTTAAAAACATAGCTTCTCTATTTTTAATTTTCTGGGGGTGGGGAAAGGGGTGTCCTTTTAATCAGATATTAGCAAATTTCTGTAAGGTCCACAAGATGGCGCTATGAAGCGGCCTTTGGAAGAGGATTTTAAAAGCTGCTAGGAATACATTTGGACAGGGTCACAGAAGTAACAACTGCCTACAGATTAACCATGCTTTTAAACGTGAACCAGGTGAGTTTTTCTAAACAGGCAGATCTTCACCCCCATGCTACTTTTAAATAAATATCTGACTCATTATACTTTGCTTGGTTTTAGTTTGGGCCTCATGTTTTAAGACTATTTTGTGAGAAAACTAAGAGTTGAATTTGAATGTTGACAAGGTTAAATCGTGAAGGAAAACGGTGCTGGGCAGGTGAGAAGTGAGAGGCAGGTGACATCAGAAAGGAACGATCCCATGCCAGTGTATTAGTAAAGGCAAGGTTCAAGTCCCAGAACCTGCAGGGTGACCCACATCTGACGGTAACTTCAGTTCCAGGAGCTCCAACGCTCCCCGCTGACCTCCCCACGTTTCTGGAACAGGTACATGTTATACAGACGTGCGTGCAGGCAAACACTCACCTGTGTAACAATCCTTAAAAAACAAAGGCAAGGCTAGGGGTTTCACACATTCATTCACTGATTGATTGGCTCATTTCTTCATCCACATACTCATTTGTGCTTGCAGCTAGTCTATTAATTCATTTATTTGACTATACAACCAGTTTTCAGCGTCACTGTGACTCGACACATAAGATAGAAATTACCCCATTTTTACTCAGCCTGACAGGAGGAATGGTCAGTTGTGAAAAGATGGGGTAACAGGGTGTGACTTATCCTCATTCCTGAGTGTAAGACATAGGGAAAAATCATGGTGAAGAGTGTGGAGTTTAGGAAGACTTTCTGCTGGGGATTGCATATGGGGTAGGGGAGAGGCCACAGACTGAAACTTTGAGCAGAAAACAGAAGAGGTGCACAGTCATCGAAGGCATTTGGTGAGTGTGTGCTGCTAAGACAGGAAATCAGTGACGAGAGTTGGGAAAACCATGGGGTACTCCTAGTTTTCTGTCATCTTGACATGAGACTGAGTCATCTTAGAGTAGTTTCTCCACCTGTGGTTTCAACCCCTTGGGTGAGGTGTGTTAAAGACTCTCTCACAGGGGTCACATATCCTGCATATCAGATATTCACATTATGATTCATAACAGTAGCAGAAATTACAATTATGGAGTAGGGACAAAATAATCTAATTGTTGGGGGATCAGCACAGCATGAGGGGCTGTATTAAAGGGTCGCAGCATTAGGAAGGTTGAAAACAGTTGTCTTAAAGGAAAGAACCTCAAGTGAGAAAATGCCTCCACAAGTCTATAGGGAAATCTGTGGAGCATTTTTCTTAATTAGTGATTGATGGGGAAGGGTCCAGTGCATTGTGGGTGGTGCCATTGCTGGGCTGGTGGTCCTGGGTTCTATAAGTAAGCAGGCTGAGCAAGCTATGGGGAGCAAGTCAGTAAGCAGCATCCTTCCATGGCCTTTGCATCAGTTCGTGCCTCTGGGTTCTTGCCTTGTTTGAGTTCCTGTCCTGAGTTCCTTTGATGATGAACAGTGAAATGCAGGTGTAACCCAGATGAAGGCTTTCCTCCCCAAGTTGCCTGTGGTCATGCTGTTTATCAATCAATAGTGGCCCTAATAGGACACGTGGAAATGCTGGAACAATAGAGCTGCTAGGGCAAGGATCTCGGACTTCATCGCCTAGGCATTTTAAATTTAAAATAAAAAATAAGTTGAGACACATGACAATTTACTTCTTTATCTCTGGCTTCTCACACTGAAAATGTCGGAGGAATTCATGTCTAATGTTTCTTTCCATTTTAAATTGCTTTGTATTAAGTTAATCTATCAAGAAGACATAATATATTAGATTTCTACTATAATTAGTAGTAAAAAAAATCAGGTCTATAAAGGGATACCTTTTGTAATTGAGGCAGGATGTCACTATATCTCCCTGGCTGGGACAATTAGACCAGACTGCTTTTGGATTTGTAGTAAGTAATCCTCCTGCCTCTGCCTCACTAGTGCTGGAATTTATACCATCACATCTGTCAGAAATAGTTTTTAATTTAGCAAAATTATATTGTTGTGATATTTACTTTCATTATAGTGTCAGGGGCTGGGGAGATGGCTCCACAGGTAACCCACTTGCCCCAGGATCGTGATGACTAGAGTTCACACCCTCAGAATCCATATAAAAATATAAAAGCCAGGTGGCCATAGTGGCAATCCCTGAAATGGGACAAAAAGACAGGGAATCCGCAGAGCAAACTGGCTAGCCAGATTAGCCAGGATGGGAACGTGGGCCCAGCAGGAGTCCCAGCCTAAGTGTGAGGTGTAGAGCAACTGTGGAGGACTCCCAGCATCAGCCTCAGGCCTCTATATGCACATGTGCAAGGGTACCCTTCCCACGTGGGCCAACAAGAGTGCAAGCACAAGCATGTCACCATACATGTCTTCATGCAGAAATAAGTAATATCGCACATGCTTATTCAAGTGACAGTGCTTGTTCTAAGCCAGGGTAAGTTACTCTGTGCAATGCAGTCTTCCCATCGGTTTATTGCTGAATGTGTAAATAATTAACTGAGGTTGTCCCCCATATAAATTCAATTTTTAAACATTTTACTATTTGCTTAATGCGTATGAGTGTTTGGCCTGCTTGTGTGTTTGTGTACCATGTGTGTGGCTGGTGTCCTCAGAGAGCAGAAAAAGCCATCAGATCCCTTGGAACTGGAGTCACAGCAGCTGTGAGCTGCTGTGTGGGTGCTAGGCTTTGAACCTGCGTCCTTTTGGAAAGCAGCCAGTGCTCTTAACCACTGAGCCATCTCCCCAGCCCTCTGGAAAACATCTTAAAGTATCTTTTACTCAACCTTTATTTCTTATACTTTATCAGTGCTATAGACAATCTAAGCTAAACAATTCAACACATGTTCCCTAATTCCAATTATTACCTCACAAGTATCCTTATTTGAGAAATAAGTCGTATCTTATTTCTCAAATAAATAAATAAATAAAACCTGATGAGTAATTGTAAATTTTAATAAAATCAGTAGCAATCAGATGTTTAATATATTTGTTTCTGACTTACAAAATTTATTATCATTGGTTATTTTTAGTAAGTATTTTTAATATTTGTTTAATTTAAGCTAGATTTTTAAATGTGGACAGTTGAAACTACTGCTGGGGACAATTTTGTGACATTCAGAATTTATGATCATAGATCGTACGGTGTAACTTGTGATTAAAAACATGGGTTGAGCACAGAAAACAAAAACTGGTCATATCTAAAACCAATACAGAAACCCCCCAAATCACCCACAAGTTACACTGGCCTCTTTTTGCCCAAAATAGAGGAATAAAAATACCAGTGTTAGCAGTGACAAAGGCCCTGGGCAGGGCAGGGCTGTCGCAGTCTTCCCAGTAGTTAATGACACAGTAACTACAGCGGTTTCCTCCTCGCTGCAGTCTGAGCTGCAGTCTCAGCTCTGTTTGATTGCACACGCCTGATGCCTGACTCCCCCTCCCCCTTCCCAAACTTCACCCTTCTGGGTTCTCAGCCACTTTGTGTATTAAGACCTTTGATGGATCCTTCTAGACTTAAAGATCTAATTGTATTTATTTTCCTTTCTATCAACTATTAAAATCCTTCCAATGACTTATAGTTACATTCCGGGTGCTTGCATTCTGAGATCACACCCTGGCTCTCCTTCCTAACTACAGACTAATCTTCAGAAGTAAGACTGATGTTGTTATGAAAGGGGTTTCAAGGCTGAGAAGGTAGTTGGATTGATTACTGATTTTAAAAAACACTTCGGAGCTCAGGGACGTGCATCGGACAAGCAGAAATTGGGACAGTGCTAATCTGCAAGGGACTTTGTGTCCCCTTAGAACCCGATTCTCTTCAGTGCATCCTTCTGGTGAGACATTATCTCAAAGAGATTTGAGGAAATGCCAAATGAACTCAAGAGATCCCCTTAGCCCTGGATGCTTAGGGATTTTCTTTTATAATTTATTTATTTTTATTTTATGTTCCTTGTTGTTTTCCTTGCATGTGTCTGGGTAAGTGTGTCAGATCCTCTGGAACTAGAGTTTCAGACGGTCGTGGGCCACCATGTGGGTGCTGGGATCTGAACCCAGTCCTTTAGAAAAGCAGCAAGTACTCTAAACCCCTAAGCCATTCCTCCAGCCCCCAAATCTCAGGTCTGTATTTTTGTTTGTTTTTATGTTTTGAGACAGGGTTTCTCTTGTAGTCCTGGCTGAACTGGTACTTCCTCTGTAGACCAGACCGACCTTGAACTCACAGAGATCTGCCTGCTTCTGTCTCTTAAATGCTTGGATTAAAGGAAGGCTTCAATCAAATGTCTCCCACAAGCTGGTTCGCATGTCCTAGGTCTGTAAGTCAGCACTTAAGGGGAGGAAGGGGCTGAGAACGGAGGATCTTGACTTCAAGGCCAACTTGGGCTACCTAATCTCAAAGAGCTAGTCTCAAAACAAATGAGAAGAAACAAAGGTCTCCACGAGTTAGACTTTCAGGGCCGTAAGGGCCGTGCAATGACCCTGGCAAGAAAGCATTATAAAAAGCAGCAGGAAAAACTCATCTGTTCCACTTCTTCCTAAAAACTTGCATGAGATGAAAAAGCACGTGGAGAAAATGTAAATCCCTTCAGCCACTGAGATGTACAGTAAAGGACAAGCCAGCAGGAATACCATTAAGCTTTCTGTCTGAATGTCTTACAGCCAGAGCTCGGAAATCTGCCCAAGAGCAACTGAGCCAATGCTCTCCAGAAAGCATTTCTTTCCGAACACAGGACGTCTCTGGCCACTTTCTGGGATCCGGAGATCGGGAGGTAGAAAACACTAGATGCTCATGTCTGTTCCTGTTCTCATTCAGACAGGCCTTTACCTTCTTGCAGGCAACAGACTTTCCATTCATTTGCATACATTCTGGGGCAGTAAGTGATCTTTGAATAAAAATTAAATGACAGCGGAGCCTGCAGTCACAGAGATGACTGGCTACCACTGGGCAGCTTCCAATCCCAGCAGCCTTCAGCACGCACTGCTGGGACTTTTAAGTTCTCACTGATAGGACCTTGCAAGGGAGCAACCATGCCTATTGATTAGCGGTCAGTGCGTCTGCGCACTTTATGTAGTTTTCTAAATAGAGCGATGCATTCTGGGATTGGACCAGCCTTTGGAAACAGTCTAGTTCTTTAAGTTACATTATCTGAAACTCCGAGTGTTTTCATCAGCACCCGAACTGACAGCAGTGAAAAAGCCGCGGAGAGGGACAGAAGATGCTTTCTACTTCATCCCCAGGTGTTGTGGTCCAGGAGTTCCGCATCCCATGGAACACTGGGAAGCAAAAAAGGGCAAGAAATGGCTGAAGGCGGATCATAGTCTAGGGCTTTCAGTGAGTTTCATGGGATACGGTGTCTCTTGGTTAATCAAATGCCTAAGTGATCCCAGTTTTAGCCAAGAACTACACTGCTGTTCTGCTGTGCCAGACCTCGTGACAAGAGGGCAGCTGACCAAAAATTCCTACTATGTTAAACAAAACAAACCAACTAAACCAAACTACATGTCCAGAATATGTGGGTGAAAGAGGTCGTTCCTGCGGGACATTTCCCAGAGGCCCTCTCTCATTCTGTTATCAGGACTGAAACGGTTTAAAACCACTTAACGAGTCAAGACGCTGATGTCACACATCAGTGTTTTTAAAAAGTATTTCATCTTATCCTGCGTGAGCGTGAATGCCCAGGAAGCCTAGAACGGGCAGCGGATCCCTTGGAACTCGAGTCTCAGGCAGTTGCGAGCCTCCTGTTGGTGCTGGGAACTGAACTAGTTCTCTTCAGGGGCAGCCGGCATTCTTAGTTAAGACACTGGCATGAGACATGGAGGCTGTACACATATCTACAGGCAAACATGCACACTCACAAAACAAAAGTAAACCCTATAATGAAATGAGATCAAATGTATTTGCTATTTAGTTAGTGACTAATAGGACACACTCCATAGCATTACCCAAGGCAAATAGTTCAAAACTCACTTGAGAAACACTTTTGCACAACATCCTGGCACAATAAGTAAGAGAAAGAAACAAAACTTCTCATTCCATGAAGAGGAAAGAAGTCAGGAGGAGGTATGAGCTGAACGAACGAACGAAGGAACAAGGAAATGAACATTTCCAGGACAGAGGTGACATTAGGACCCGAATTTTCCCCTTGCAGAGGAAAATTATCCATATGGTTTTCTCCAATCCCACCGATGACAGTCAACTAGGAAATAGATGTGTGAGGGTGACAGGTATGATCATTGTCTGGATTAAGGCTAGCCCGTGAGAAGACGCATGAGGGCTTGTCCTGACTAAACCAACTGATGCTGGACGACCCGTCTTAACCAGTTGGGATCCCTGCCTCAGCAGGAGATCCTGGACCACATAAGCTATGTAAGAAGGCTCCGCACTGGGCAGGCTTGTGTCACTCCACCGCTCGTTCCCTAACTGGATGTCCTGTGGCTACCTCCCCCCAGCTGCTGTGACTTTCCTCCGGTGAAGAGTCAAATAAGTCCCACTTGCTCTCCACAGGCCTGAGTCGGGGTATTTTACCACAGGAACGGGAAGGAAAGAGACTAAGGCACACAATCGGTTAAACTGTTCTGTAAAATATTTCAAAATTCGGAAGCATAACGGGGAACTCAGTAACACTCTACCTTAGACTGGGGCAGCTCCATGAGCCACAGTTGAGGATGTCTCCCCTTTACTGCCAACCCCCCCCCCCCCCAGCTCACATGGGACAGGAAAGACTCTGACAGGATCTAAGCTCTGCCCATTTGTAAAAGTGGCAAAAGCAGAGTGACATGCCCTCCACCTAGTCATCTAACGGAAGCAGTGGGAGGAAAGGGCGTGACGAAAACTGGGCATCTCCCTCGTCCTCCTAAGTCAAAGCACCAATGGCCAGAAGGTAGACTCAGCAATAGAAACAAAGACTCAAGAAGTATGACATCCTTCCAAAGAATGCTACAACAGGCAGAGAGAGAGAGAGAGAGAGAGAGAGAGACAGAGAGACAGAGAGACAGAGAGAGAGAGAGAGACTTGAGGAGCATACACCTCCTGTAAATAGGGAAATGGGCAAGATCACCCGTGGAGAGCCTCACAACATCCTCACACCAATGCTGGATGCTCTTCTGCACTGGACAACATACCAGTGCTCTCGGTCTCACCGCTGACCTTCTCAAGGTCAGCAAGCAATGTACATTTTAACAACTACGACAAAAAAGATGAGGGAACCAAAGGATAAAGTTCTGGTTTAGAAGCAACCCCCAAAGAGCTGATAAATGCTGAGGTTAGATAAGTATTGATCCTTAAACGTTGTAGTGGATATGTATCTATTCATGCATTTATGTGCAGATTCACCACACACAGAGACAGACAGACACAGACACACACAGACAGACAGACACACAGAGAGACAGACAGACAAACAGACACACACAGAGACAGACAGACACACACACAGAGAGAGACAGACAGACAGACACACACACAGAGACACACACACACACCTAAGTATACATCTAATTCCATAAGATCCCAAGAACACTTTGGGGATTTAAACTGATAAGCCAACCTCAAAGGGACTGATTCTTGCAACTAAAACACAGACACCTCTGGGGTGAAATGTGGCAACAGTTTGACAGGCATAGCAGTAGGCTAGAAAGGATTCATCCAATTAAAATTATGGGATGAATTTTGGCTGGCAGAACGTAATTACCAGCATTGGAATGGGTCCAGGATCCTGAGGTTAACACCCTCCTCTTGCCAACAAGCCTCCCACCTGCCAACACTCGGAGATGGAGAAGGCTGGATCTGACACAATCGCACATAATACTGTTGTGACATCTCAGCACAATGATGATGATGTGCGAAGCTTCGTGAACCTGGGTTTTTTTTTTTTTAACCACTCATTATGTTACTTATTTTTATGCCACATTAGGCTAGGAACCAAATGTCCACATAAATGTTAATTTCCTCCAAACCGTGTTTGAAAATTATAATTAGAAAACTAAAAATAGACTTAAAAATTAATTTATTCCGTCAAAGCCGTTATTTGGTGGTGATTTCACTTCAGAAATGAGACTAGATAAAAAAAAATGGTGACATTAAACCCTTGTTACGTTAAGAAGAAAGAAAACAACAACAACCCAAAACAGGTCCTGATTTTGAGTGTGTGTGTGTGTGTGTGTGTGTGTGTGTGTGTGTTTTGTTTTGTTTTGTTTGGAAATGTGTTTTCAAGGTTGCCTGGCCTGGGGGGATGGAGAAAGAAATGCCTAAGCATCTTCTACAATTCTGGAAAACAGATTAAATGGGGTGTACGTGCACAAGGGTTGGGAGTTCAGCTCTGCTGGAAGGAGGGCCCTGCATAGCTAGGTGGTCCCAGAGGACCTGATGCTTGTCACGGGAGAGTCACCTTCCGACTTGGTAGCTGGAGTCACTGAGAGTTCCTTGGGTGACTTCACAGCCTGAGAGGCCTGTGGCCCTACCCCACTCCTCAGAGCTATGGCCAGCCACCTCCTTCAGGGACAGGTTTTTATTTATCACCGGAAGTCAGTCATCCAAGACTGTATGGGTTGGCCACATGGGATCTTTCCGTTCCAAATCACCAAGAAGAAGAGGTGCCTTGCTTTAGGCTGCCTTCTAAGAGCAAGGGCTGCATCAGCGTTTGCTGGGAAGGTAGGTTTCTCTAACACCACCTTTGTGTGATTCTGCTTGTCCATGGGGAACCAGAACATGGGCAAAGTGGAGGAGACTAATCCTTTCTTTTGCAGTTAGGGGTTGCCATAAACACCATTTGTTCAAAAGCATAATTACGCTGGGAAGGTGCTGATGACACAGTTAAGCTGCATAAACACGCCGAAAACAAATGAAAAGGCCACGCTCACACCCCTTGTGTAAGGTGATTTTTTTCCCTCTGTACACAGAAAAGAGAAGACTGGGCCGATTTATGCCATCATTACTAATGTCCAGGAAAACCATGGGGTTGTATTTTTCTGAAGTGTCAATGATGGACAATGGACGACCTGCCTGTAAGCTGGATAATGGCTGGGAAGTAGACACACGGCAGCCAGGATACACTTGCAGAACAAGAGCATCTGCCCTGAGCATTGGGGGACATTTTTGTCTGACGTCTGAGTCATGGCAGTATCATCCACTGACAGAACTTTCCCAGACACAACAACCCGCTTTAGACATTTGAGGAATGGATTCGCTAGGGCTTCGCTCCTTTCCCAGCTGTGATATTTGGAAAAGGTACACACTGCGGTGGCCTGATCCTGAGTTATTTTCTTGTTATTCTGAGGTACTTTTGGTTCTTTCCGATTATAATGTCCTTTCAGGCATGGGAAATGGGTTGCCGAATGTCTGGTGTTTTAAAAGAAATTAATGCAGCTGTCTGAGTGTGATTAATCCATTTGTGACGAAAGAGTAAGCCATACTTTTGGCATGATTAGGTAACATATATGAGAAAATTATGCCTCTCAGTTCAGGGAAGAGAGTCATGTTAAGATTAATTTTAAGCTGGTTTCGAAACGTTGGCGACCAAAGGACAAGAAAGAGCTTAACAGATCAAACAGCTACTTTAGGACCCGCCTGGGTCAAGGTATAGTTATCTATTACCTACTTACTTATCTGTCCGTCACAGGCCCTTTAAAAAAAGAAAATTAAGAAAAAGATCAACACATTATAGCCTCCCTCATCACACTTTTCTGCGCTTCTCCGAGAACTTAGTTTAACAACACGATCCTGTCTACTTGTTAAAGAGAAGCCTCGGAAGTCGCCCCAAGCCACGCAGAGGAGAGCCTTGTATTCCAGAACTCTCCAGAGGAAGAGCTTCCGCAGGAGAGTTTCATTCACTTCACAGCCAGGCGGAGTCATTTGCCAAGTCTTTCCCAGTGCTGTTATCACGGCCCTTTGTCCAGTGCGCATGGCGGTGCACACCCAGAACACTGCTCCAGCCAGTCAAGTGCTCCCGCCATGGATGCCTGCTGCCCAGGATGCTAGGATTTGCATGACCTGCAGAGACTGCAGCAAAGACTTGTTTTATTTTATTTTATTATTTTATTTTATTCTTTTGTTCATTCTCTCGCCTCTAGCCTGCTTACTCAACGCTTCAGAAGCCGGAAGAGGAGAGGCTGTGGAGAGTAGAGCAAAGCAGTTCTTGGGAAAAGTAGCCTAGCAACCGGAAGTGGCCTGGCTACCGCTCTGCCCTCCGGATCCACACTTCCTGAAGTGCTTCCTGGTCTCAGCCGTCATAGCTCCCTCCTCAGCAGGCCTTGCGGGTACTGAGATAGACCGCTTGCTCTGGCGTGCACCCGTGGGCTTTTCAAATGCCTGTGTTGGTTTCACCGTGCAGCTTTGCAACACTGGTGCCTGCGTGAGTCACTGAGACGCAGATTGTTCAGGGTACCGTTAGACTTCTGAGAAGGATCCGTTTACCCAAAAATGTACTGTTTCCTTCACGGGCCACCTATTTCATCATTAGTAGAATGAGCATCATACGCAATACATCATAGTTTCTATTCAGCGAGTTAAAGGAAAAATAAGCTTTTCAAATATGGCCAGCATAGCCCATGCTATCATTTCAATATTGTTATTGCCTCTGCAATTCCTGTGCAAGAACTATTGGGGCAGTTTATTATAATGATGTGCACAGGGGAGACTGAGACTCAAGCCTCCTTCCTCCTGTGCCCGGCACTACCAAGAGATGCTACTGCGTGTTTGTCCCCCCCTCCCCCACACAACATCCCTTTGGTGACGCATAATTTAAATACCATTTGCTCTTATACTCAAACACACATAAAACATAGGGCATCCGCAGATGTAAGAATCACTTAAATAGAAACACCTTGTGGCTTTGTGTTCCTAGGTGAACATTAGGGTGTCAGCCATCTTATTTTATAATACCGAACAGGGTATCTTAGTTTCTGATTGTCATTTTTTTTTTTTTTTTTTTTTTTACAGCTTTCACTCCAACCTACCTCTAACTAGAAGCCCATTTTGGTTGCTGTTTTCCAACTTGGAAATATTTGTGAAATTCCCAGTAATTCCTGACTTATGAAAAGAAACACAGCCAGCCTGGTCTACAGAGTGGGTTCCAGGACAGAGAATCCAAAAGAAAAGAAAGAAAAACAAAACACCTTTTGGAGTCACTGTGCAGCTGGCTCTCACTTGTCCTTTGTGGGAAGAGCCAGCCGGCTTGGGTGCTTCAGTATCAAACATCAGAGATCGCTGTGGCTGGGCTTCCTGCCTGTGAGTGAACCTGAAGAGATGTCTGTGGAAGACACACACTGATGGATTCCTGGGTCTCAACTCACAGTTTGGTTTTTTTTTTTTTTTTGTTTTGTTTTTTTTTTTTTTATCAGCTTATTAGTGGCAGCCGCTCAAAAGGAAGTGTAGCTGTTATCCCCCATGACAAACACCAAACCATTTCCTTCTGCCGAGATTCTAGGATGGCGTCTCCTACCAGCATTTATTCTGTTTCCTACAAGTGAGCTTAAGAAATTTCAGGACAGCAAGTTTTATTCTTTCAGCATTTGGGTCTACTGAATCACATGAAACTGAATAAAAGCTTCTTCAGAAGATTTAGGGAAAAAATCATGACCATATCTCCCTCCATTTCTTTCTCTCTTTTTCTCTCTCTCTCCTTCCCTCACTCCCTCCCTCCCTCCCTCCCTCTTCCCCTCTCTTTCTCTCTCCCTTTTTTTCCAGGAGCTAGAATATGTTGAGAAACAGCATAAAAGAGGAAATCGCTTTTGCTCCGGTCTCATCTTTTGTAGTCTGAAAAGAGGGTTGGCTGCACAAGTTCAGACTGTGAGCCTGCTCTACCAACAGCAGAAAGGGACACATGTTTAAGTGGGTGGAATAAGATGATATAAATTTTACTTTTTTTTCTAACCAGGCAAAACAGGCACCCTTAAATGGCCTAATAGGCCTTCAGTACAGGAGGCCAAGTTGTAAATATTAGACCTAATGAGTGTAGGGCTCGTTTGACTGTGAGCAAGTGACACATTTTTATCTCCTCACACTGGCCATATTGTAGTGTAGGGCTGCTGCAAGCTCTACAGTTTCTGGCTCCAACTTCTTTTTCCTCCAGCTCTGAAAAGATCGGTTGTTAAGTTGCCAGGGGACAGAGGTATAATAGCATCACCAAAGGCTTAATTACCACCTAAACCCTTTAGCCCTTTGCTTTGAATTTGCTTTTGTTGTATTATGGGGGACCTTTAAGAAGGCTGGACCGGGCTTGTAAACTTCAAAAATAACTCTGGGTTTCTGTAGGACGGCCACAACAGGGTATAGCATTCTTCTCCCAGTTCCACAGTGAAGGGAGTCATCCACACTGAGGCTGGAAGCCATTAACATCTAACTGTTGGTGGCCCTCCAAGGAAGATGGTGTAGTCAGAGCAATTTCAGACGGACAGGTGTGTGCATACCCAAACCTCTTGAGCTATGCACTAATTGCCTTTCTCTAGACTTTTTTAAAAATAAGAGTGGGGGTGGGAGGGCTCAGAGCTTGCTCAGGGGAGTCTGCTTTCTATTTTTTTTAGAAGGAAATATTGGCAAGAACAAGTAGCTGAGGTTGCTGAGACACACAATGTAAACAACACAACTGTTTAGCTGTTGCTTTGGATTGTTTGAGAGGCAAGATTATACTATGTGGGCTGGTTGGCCTTGAACTCCTGATCCTCCTGCCTTAGCCTCCAAATTATGAGACTATGGTCATATATCATACTCACCTTAGAGTTATACAAGTGGACCATTGAATAAAACACTTCACTTAGACTAAGCAAGTTAAGAGAACTTCAGCGAGTTCAGAGGTAAGTCCTTAAGGTGTCTTATTAACATCCAGTGCTTCCGTCTGAGCCTTCTGGTCATTTGTACTTACACGTGCTGTAAGGAGTGGGCATTCCTGCATACTAATAGCAAGCTTTCTGTCACTTTCAAAGGTCACAATCTAGAAACTTTCAATAAAATCAAATGTAACTATGTGGGAAGAAATTAAGTATTAAGGCTTCACCACAGAGGGAAGATCCTTGCATTTTTGTGACAGTCTCTCCTTTTTTAAAATTAAAAAAAAAATGTTTTTTTTTTACTAATTCTTTGAGTAATCTACACATACAGACAACATATTTTGATTGTATTACTCCCTTACCTTCTCTAAACTTCCAGGTCTCCTCTTTACCTCCCACCGAGTTCCAACTCAGAGTTTTCTTCTTGAACATTAAGCCTACCAAGCCCCTTGTGCTATTGATACCCTCACAGACCGTCCCCTGGAGCATGGTCGCCCTACAAGAGTCTACACCCCGAAAGAGAACTGACTCTTCGTCCCAAAGAAGTCCTCAACTATCCATAGCTCCTCAGGTGGGGGAAGAATCTCATGAACACCACCCCTTCCACTCCGGACTATTGTATGGCTTGATCTGTGTAGGTCTTCTACAGGCCACCGCAGCTGCTGTGAGTTCATGAGCGCAGTGGTCTTGTCATCTTTAATCCAACCCTTTCTGACCTTTGGTTATTATGACATTTCCATCCCCTCTTCTTCCATGGCCACTGAGCCCTGAAGGCATGTTTTGCCTATGGCTAAATACTTCACAGACTCGTACTCACTGTCCTGTTGACTACTGTCTACCATGTAAAAACCTTCTCTGACAAGGTCTGAGAGCTGAAGTAATTTGCAGGTATAGAGATACATATTCAGATATTTAATGAGGTATTTGATATTATCTCTGCTTAGCAAGATAAAAAAAGTAGTTGGTTCCCTTCTGGGGCCTATGAACTCCCCAACCATTGCTTTTTTGGTTAGATTTACAGTACCATTGGAGAGGTTTTCCCTGTGAAGCGGGCCTTGAATCTAATTAGAAAGTGGTTGGTTACCCCTATACCATTTATACCCAATTGTACCTATAGGTATATCTTGGTAGACTATTCATAATTGTAGGTCATGGGGTTTATAAGTCTTTGGATAATTTTTCACCTTCAGCACCCTGAATAGCACCTTCCAGCACTATGAAAGCTAGCTAGCTAGTGGAAAAAAATTTTTTTTCTGGTTGATTCAAGATTGATTTCTTCATACCCTGTAACTAAAATGCATGATGTTCTCAGCAATAAGTGCTTATGGATATGGAGGGAAACCAAGAGCAATGACAAGAGCCTGAATTGCTCTAGGTTCCCTGGAGTCTCCGTGACAGTGGCCTGTAAAGAGATAATCTATACCAGACACTGAGGTTAACATGTCAGTCGCACACATAAACCTACTGTGGATACCAGCACAAGATCAACCCAGTTAAAAATTATAGCTCAGAGCTGTGACTCAGAGCCCAAGGCTCTAATCCTAATGAGAGCCACAGGTAGCTATGCCTTCTGGGTCAGGGAGAACCGTTTTTCCTTGGAGGTTGACAACTGCCCATGTTCCACTAGATGACCTCATAGCCATGCATCTATTGGCAGCAGTAATTGGGCCACAGATTGCAATTACACGCAGCTCCGTGGTCTATAGGGGACATTGTGAGGTTTGATAGGCTATCTTGATTTTGAGGAACCTCGCCTGTGAAAAATAAAGCTTATCTTAAAAATTTTGATAAAGAACTAAAAATATCTTCAAGTTAACTTGCTTCCAGTTTGGCAGATTATCTTCTTTGAGTAGGAATGTCTGTATGGAGATTGAAGTCACCAAGAAGGACAAGTAACAGGTGTGGGCTAGAGATGAGAGCTCAGCTTTGGTTTAAGTTGCTAAAATAATTCTACTATTCTGTCAGTGGAGAAACGCCACAAAACGCTTAGGTGACCGGAACCGGCACTCATACCTAAAATTTCAGTGAATATAAATCTAAAACAAGTATCTAAGTTTTAAAAAAATAATCAATTTAAAAATATTGTAGTATAATTACTCATAAATCAGTTTGCAAATAATTAGTATTATATCAGATGACTAGGAGAATACTAAAAAAAATTTTTTTTGAAGTAACCAATGGTAAAAAAATAAAACCTAACTAAACTGTTTAAGACCAATAAATACTGCCCAACTCCTCCACTTCAGGCGGAAAAAGATCTGAATAACTGAAGACTTGCCTTACTGTGGACTGAGAGGATATGTTGAATATATTCTTCCTAAATTATTTTGGATAAAAAAATTAGTTTTCTGTTCAGATTATAAGAGAAAACAAAATGAACATTTACAGTTGCACATTTCTGGGCAGCTCTTCTCTGGCTGCCTTAGTAGGGGTTTTCTTGGCCACTATACAGATTTAAAAGGGAAATCACCCTTGCCAGAGAGCAGAACCTAACGCCCACTTACACTCTCTCTGGCTTGGAGTGGATGAGGATGAAGCTGTGGCCAGAAGTGAGAGAAGTTCCAGGCTCAGAGTTTTTACAAATGCAAACGGCCTGTGACCATCTAACCACGGGTGGGCAGGTCTGCTCCCTGGGCAAGCCAAGCTTCAAGCCGTACTAACAATAGGTGTGGACTTCACATCCATTGGCACCAGTGATTTCAGGAATCACCCTTCCAATTTGTGCCCATGGCAATGAAAAAGTTTTCACTAATAATCTTGATCCAGTTGACAGAGAATAAACAACAGTAGGTTTGTGCGAGCCTATGGATTCTTCCAGGCAGAATGGTACTTGTCTTTCCCATCTATGTCTCATTTTCCACAGGAGCTGAAGTGATGAGGGTGAAGACCACTCAGAGGTTAACCCTTGTTGCCCTGAATTTCTTTTCTTTTCTTTTCTCCTTATGGTCAAGTCTAAGACTTTTTATGGAGGTGATCTGTCACATGCATGGGCTCAACCTCAGGAGTAAGTTTTATTTGGAAAATTTAAGTTTTATCACTTGAGGTGTTTTTGAATGAGGCAAATTGGGAGAAAAGGAACCTTTGTCTGGACTGTCTAGTTACTTTGTGGGTAATTATAGAACAGAGGATCATAATTTTGGGGGGAAAGTTCTTCTTCGGATAATTGCATTCTTCCCTATATGATCTCTAAAGTCTTTCTATGTTGCCCCATAAAATAGTGAATTGTCTAACATTTGAGTGTAGATTTGGACTTCAGCTGAGCTACACTAAGCACCAGAGCTAGGAAAGGAAATTTAATGTGGTCTGCCAAGGGGTCATTCCCTAAGGAAATCTAGATCCCAAATTTGCTTTACTATGATCCAAAAAAGACTTACCTTCAGCATAAAGGGTTTCCAAAACTCTCCAAACTATAATATTGTCCAGAATCGGACAGTTGTCCAGACTAAATAATGATGTCAATTGCCTTTAAAACAGTTCTGGATAATTGCATTAACTCGGAGACTACCTAGTACATGGGGCTCTTTCTGACATCAAGAGTCATCCACCCCAGATGTTCCTCCTGTGTAGAAGACAGTTGAGGCAGAGGGTCTGAGTGCAGCTCTTCTCCTGTCCCTTGCTCTTTTGCTCCACTGGCAGCTACTGTACCTCATGATTTAAACATGGACATTTCTAATTAAATGAGAGCTCAGCTGCATTCCTGAACTAATTTATAACATTTGATTTGAAACGTAATAGCTTCAATCTTCATCTGATTAAAAACAGTCATATAGTGTACATGGTTACTATTTTGATGCTCCAACATACAGTTTTTATTTTTACATTCCCCCTTTCTACACAGCTGTTCAGCTAATATCATCCAAAAAATGTTAAAGACTTTTTTTGGTAACAGCATGTTCAGGCATCCTTATGAGGCAGACGTTTTCACATTCTAGGACCCCAGTGTTTTCAGAACAGTAAAGGGTTTTGCATAGAGTCATCCCTTCTAGGAAAACTAACTTTCAGATAATTTATTTAACTTTCCTTGGGATGAAGAGCAATGAGGGATTTTTTTGGAAACATCAAAATAGTTGATTTTGATATGTGTAAACCATGAGTGCATTACATGCAGAAATTCCTAACGCTAAGCTGACTTATTATCTTAAGAAAGGGGTCCTGAAAGTAGGTCTGCAATTTTTGTCTATGATGCTTAGAGATGCTGCCTACATGATTTGTTACGTTCTTGTGCATGTGCCTTTGTGCATGCATATGATTTTAGTTGGGAATCTTCTAGAATAAAGGGGAAAGCAATGCAGATGTGAGGGCAGCCTAAACACAAGGATTTCCAAGGACTTCAGTGTGATTGATCAGAACTTAGTGATGGGCTAGCATATTTTCATTTAAAGCTTGCAGATTTGTTTCGGTCTTGTTTATTAAGCTGTCTCTCTTTTCTTCTTCTTCCTCTTCTTCTTCCTCCTCCTCCTCTTCTTCTCCCTCTCCCTCTTGCTCCCTCCCTCCCCCCACAATTGCTTGTGTATCACATTTTTCTTTTCCTTTCAGTCATTTCTTCTCCTTCCTTCTCTCCTGCATTTCCTTTGTATTAAAATGATGTCATTTGCTAAAAGGCAAGAAAGTGTTCTGTAGAGTTTATTTCAAAATTCACTAAGTATGGCCTTATCCCATGACCTCTACCCTACTAATATCCCAGTTTCCTTCTCTCAAAGATGGGTTCTCTCAGTTCTTAAGAGTTTTATTACTGAAGGCTCAACTCCAGCTCTGTAAACACCACACTTACTGTGGCAGTGTAAATGAGAATGTCCCCCACAGGCTTCTGCATTTGAACAATTAGTTATAAGTTGGTGTCCTTTTGGGGAGGTTCAGCCTTGCTGAAGGAAGCAGATCCCTGGAGGTGGGTTTGTGTGTTTATAGTCTTGCTCTGTTTCATGCTCCAGCTCTCTACTCCATGTTTGTGGTTGAGGGTGCAATCTCTCGGTTTCCTGCTCCTTTTGCTGTGTCTACCTCATGTTGCTATGCATTGCTGCCATCCTGGACACTTATAATCCTGGAACCAGAGGCCAGAATAAACTTCTCTCCTAGGTTACTTGTGGTCATTGTATTTTACTGTGTTAAGAGAAAAGTATCCAGTACAGTTATTGTTACTTGTTGGCTTTTTGGTTTTAGGCATTATTTATGAGTTTTTCACTACAGAAGATGAAAATATAGCTTTTTAACCTACCCTTTGCTGCCACATGAATTCCTGATTTGAGCTTCACCTTGCCCTTTCCTCCCCAAATTATGGTGCTACTTCTGACATTTAGGCTGTATGAGTCAGGTTGTTTAATTTCGGATCTGCTACCTAGACTCAGCGAAAGCACCTATTTCTCGTTCATCTACATTCTAGCTTCTGGTTCCTTTGCCCCCTTCTCTAGGTCTATTAGAGTAGAGGCACCTTAAACCAGTTTCCTTTAGCAGCTTTTCCTTGGTGTTTCTAGTAGAAGTGAAAGTAAACACATGAACTCACACTACCATCTTTCCCTCAAATCTTCTCTAATTCTTGGTGATTCTTAATTATCTTGGATCATTCCATGACTCCATCTAATTTTGAGTGAGAGTTAAATTTATAGGCATACTCTCCTATAATCCATCCTTCCACTCAGTATTTCTATAGTCTAGCCTGAATCTCTGGGCTTCTGTAAACTACATACAGTTTCTCCATGTGATCATGAGGACCACTGTGCTGCCTATATGTTTCCAACAGTTCGTCTGTTCACAGTCTGCATACACAGGAGTGGATGTTGCTGTTGTATATGACTCTGTCGTCTGCAAACACAAAATGGAGATAGAAGGGAGGGGTTGTAGGGTAGAAGACACTTAGGAAATTAATAATTTATCAATAAAATCTGGATTACCACCTTGCCAGGCTCAGCAAAATTCAACTTTTTACCAGTGTGGAGTATGGCTGTGTATCTGTAAGTGTTGTGGACACTAGCCTTTGTTTCATGCCATTGATTAAATAAAATAATACTTAAATCATGTCAGGTTATGACTGAGACAGAAAACAGGAAGTGAAGGAAGTTACTGTGAAGTCCTGTGTGGCTGTGGAAGGAACAATGTGACATAGTCCCCTCCCATGGAGCAGAGCCATCAGTGCATGGGCCTCCATGAGTGTTGATGGCTGCTAGGTGTAAGGCTTGTCTGCATAATAATGTATGTATTTTTACCTCATGTTCATCTTTTGGGAAATCTCTCCCTGTCAAGGCTAATGATTCCATCATAATTAGAAGCTGTTCCTCAGCAAAAATGGTAAATGTTGTGACCTTTAGGACAGCCCTTAAGGCTTTGGGAAAGAACTCTGAAAACATGAATTCAAGAATGTAAAAATTTCTCAACTATGCAAAATATATGGATGCAATATGAATTGTGTGAGTATCTTAATGGACCTAAAAGAACAAAGGCAGTTGCATTAATAATCTGGCTTGTCAGAAAGATACAAAGGCCGGCAGATTTCTGAGTTCAAGGTCCGCCTGGGATAGAGCACATTTAGATTTAGGCGTGGTGAGAAAGGTAATGTCAGTACAAGATCCCATCCAGATATATTTATTGCTTGTGCTTACAATGACAGGTAGATCTCTGAGTTCATTTGCTATGTAAAAAACAATGTACTTGCTGGGTTTTTTTTTTTTTCTCTAAGAATCAAGGGGCAAAGGTCATAAATGCTGATTTGTGGGATAATCAAAGGAACCTGTGGTAATGATTGAATTGGTATATAAATGAAAGACTGGTTTTGATCTGCAAGAGCTGAGCTATCTAGATGTCTGTATAGAGAGCCATCTTGAGCAGAAGACAGAGCTGTCAACGTATACCCATGATTGGCTTCAAGTCATTCTTTCACCTCTCTCAAACACTTCTTCTTCCTCTGGAATCCCATCCAAGCTGAGGCTGAACCTTGGCAAGTTACATGCATGAAACACTGTTACTCATTTGTGTGTGTGTGTGTGTGTGTGTGTGTGTGTGTGTGTGTGTGTGTGTGTGTTTTCTTGAAATCTATAAAACATGAATCAGTTGTATTAGAAAAATCAGCCCCATGGTAATTAAGGGCTATCTGGGTCATGTGTGATGACAAATTCCCAGGGCATCAACATTTGTGTAGATAGTCTTGAGAACCACAGATCACCTCACTATAAACTGTCAAAGCATTGTCATATCTGGCAAATCATGAGCAACTTTGCACTTTAAGAATTTTCTACTCTAATTTTCCAGTTGCTATGGAGATTGTCTTAAAAAAAAAAAAACATTGGATTTGGTTGAAATTAGTCAATTGAGGTGCTGGGTTCTCATATAGTTCTTGCCACCATTGGCATTGTCTTTACTGCCACAGTGTAAAAATGATAATTGATTTGATAGGCATAGGCCAACACGTTCAGAGCACAGCCTTTACCTTGAGAAGGGCATGGCACTGCCACCACAGCAAACACTGGAGAAAATGAGTAACTGTGAAAATACTAAAGCTCAAAGACTGGTTTCTAATGGCTTACTATAGTTTTAAATATGAAAGGTTGTTCACAGGTGTGTATCACCATAGACATAATTCAGGTAGGAGGTTACACTTCCTATTGTAATCCATAGACACTAAATGAGAGACATGGAGTGAAGAAACCTAGTCTTCTTTAATCACCAATTATAGACAAACTCAACTACACCTGAAATAACTGGTCTCTCATCTTTCATTTGGGTTCTGCTAAAAACTAATGTTTCAGCAAATTATCACCCCAGTGGACAACCTTTGGCCAGTTGGGGTGACTAGAGCTGGGAGAGAAATGCTCTCCCCATTTGTCTCCAAGGTGGACAGTTCTGAGGTTCACTACACTAGGATCATGTCATAGTTCTCTGCAACTGGAGCTAATCTAAGAACACAGCTTTGGACTGGGTTTTCACATTTCTCTGTTTCGTTCCTGATGCTTACCAAACAGATTTTATTTAAACAACGATGAGAACAAATGTCCAAGAATAACCAACTAACTGGAATGAACAGGTAGAAATCACAGCATCTTTTTACCTTCTTGTACATTTCCTCGAAATTCTGTCCTACTATAGAAATAACATATGAGACTTGCAATTAAGATTTGGGATGCTCCACTGCAATGACAATCATGTCTTCTGGTTGTAATGTCTCCTGTATTATTGGGCCTTAAGCCATAGGTCCCTGTGACATACATTAAACATTCCTTTATTACCAAAAAGAACTGTGAGGAGGGGAGTGCTTTAGTGGCTGTATATTTCTGGTCTTCAGTAGACATCTGCAAACTCAGAGATTGATATCTTCTGAGGTTACTAACAGTTTTGAAGAATGTGGGTCTAATCAGGGATTTCTGGTGGTGAATGGATAACACACTAAATTTTAAAGCACAAATCCCCTGACATTGGAGGTGCTTTTAATAAATTCCCTTTCCTTTTGTTCTGTCCTTCCTAGGATTTATAGGGGCTTCCAGTGTGGTGTAATGTTAGCAATGCTCGTGACTCACAAGGTTAATCCTGTAAACCCAAGCTTTTCTGCACCCACCAATGACCACACGAACTTGACCCCCTGGTAGACACGAGATGTACTTCTGGAAAAACTCAGAATACAGCAATGATTATAATACGTGGGCCTAATAGTATATTACAACAATTATAACATCATTAAACTAGTAATTATTATTATGTGATCATTAGAGTTATGTGCATTGCATAGCTCATCTCCAATTTTAACTAATCAGGAATATGTAGTGAGATATCTCAGGATGCTGATGTGCTTGCTGTGTCTCCATACTCCGGGTAACTATCTGAGTTATTTCCTAATTCGATGTGCCTGCAGGTTATCATATGAGAAGGAGGAAGTGACAGGTACTGTTCATGTTTGAATCTCTGACAGCAGATGCCTTTAGATTCATAGCAACTGAATTAGAAAAAGAACAGAGAAAGGCGGCCTCTCCTTCCTGCTTCCAAGAAAATAAGATTGATGCTGGTTTTGAAAAGAGAGCAATACGTTTGGATCTGTTGGGGGGGGGCAGCAGAAACAAAGTAGAAATACTAACTTTACTACAGATGAGACTAACACTGATGGCTTGGCTTACCCAACCATATATTAGACAGACAGACTCAGACACACATGCACACAGACATACAGACAGACAAACACACAATACACATATACACACAGAGAGAAACAAAGGGAGAGGAGGGAGAGGAAGAGAGGGGGAGGGAGAGAGGGAGGGAGGAAGAGAGGGGAAGGAAGGGAGGGAGAGAGAGAGGGAGGTAGGGAGGGAGAGAGAGAAGAGTTTTCTGCTGCACAGCATTTGGCAAGGATGGTAGGCTGGACAGCTATCTCTAAGAAAGAGAAGGGAGCAAGCTTATGCCAGCCCAATTTCTCTCCCAAACTCTGCACTAGGCAATGAAGGTGGGAAAGGAGGGAGGCTACTGTACCAAGTAAATATGGATGTGGTAACAATGTGCTTTGATCAGGTGACTTAAGCAGCAGAAATATACTCTCAGACCTGGAGGCTGGAAGTCGGAGATGAGAGGGCTTCTTATCTTGCCTCCCATATCCCATTTCATGATCGCATGGCACTCTTCCGGCTCAAATTCTATTCCTCCGTTTTTAAGAACATTGTTGATACTGGATTCAGTGTTCCTCTGTTCCTGTATGACCTAAAGAGGGTGGGGCTATGAGGAAAGCTCAGACTGTAGTATTGGGGTGTAACGGTAAAGAAGCAGAACCTTTAAAACTGCTGAAGGGTCTGCATGGCCAGTGAACTGGAACGGCTTGGGAGCAGAGCACACCGGCAGCTCATGAAAACCATTTGTTTGGCATTTGAGGGAGCACAGACAAGATGGAGAGATAAACGGCTTTTGGTGGCTGGTAGGGTGTGGGCCTAATTAAAGGCCCTTAAGTATTTACTGCTGTGTTGATGCATTGGTTACTTTTGCTGTTGCTGTGGTAAAATGCCAAAGGCAACTTAAGGGAGAGTTTATTCGGTTTCCAAATCCAGAGGGATGAGAGTCCATCATGGTGGGGGAAATGGTACCTAAACTTCACCATACAGCACCACCAGTTGGTAGACCAAGGGTTCAAATACTATAGTATATTGGAGATGCTGGGCCAAGGTGCTGTGAAATCCAAGAAAGAAAGGTAGGATTGGGGTGGCAGAGGGCAAGGACTGGAGCTTAACTAACTGGATTGTGGTCCCTTGTAGCGGCAAGGCCAATAGGACTCCCACAACTTGGGTCAGAAAGGAGGGAGATATTTGATTTCGGCTAATATGAGTCAGGCATAATCCTGCCAACAAGGGCTGATTGTAAACTTCCATATATTTTTCTAATACTTGTGTTTGGTTATCGTTTGCTGGAAAGCTGAGTAGGAAAACAAGTGACGATGGTTATTTTGGGGCCATTGTGGTAGATCTGACTTAGGATTAATGCAATAATATCAGATGATCTACAGAAGTGCCTGGCCAATGATTCTTGGCAGGCCTCAAGAGGTTGCCATGTTTCATATGAACTATTTTGTGTGTGTGTGTGGGGGGGTATCTTCAGCTTTTCCATTTGCCCCCACAAATAACATGAGGTTCTTATCTGGGTGAGGAGTATTTGAAATTGGCAGGCTTAGCCCCACCACATTACCCGGCATTTTATTTGCATGTGCTGTGTGAGTTTGTGACCAGCACGAACTAACTATTAGCATCATGTTGAGTGAGTAGTGAGTTAGGGAAGTCAGATAGTGAAGAGGCCAAAATAAGAATTCGAGGACTGCAAACCATGAGTTCAAATCTCTTCTTCTTCAGCAGATCATTTCAAGAAGTGTGTTTAGTGTCTTTCTGGGCTTCTCAGTGTTTTCTTTTAGGAAACAGAAGAATTGATTCATCTTACAAAGATGACCGTGAGAAATAGGAATGACAGAGTGGTGTGCTGTCCTTTTGATGTTTGCCATTCTTTGTATAGGGTCTTTGTGTCCTGTGAGGGGGCTGCTGAGCAGCTGGGGTTCAGGATACCCCTTTCCACTGTAACAGCAGCAGATTCCTCTTCGGTGGTTTATGCATCGAGCTTCAAGATAAGGTGCCATTGGGATCTCGTGAAAAGTTGTTAGCAAGTCTCTTGAACAGATCTGAAGTGTTTTCAGTCTCCAAAGTTCAAATTCTGTAGCAGACAACTTCTTTTCATTTGTGCAGTGATATTTAGAATGTGCCTTAGAGAGATGCCTCGAGGATTAATGGGTTGTGTGAACATGTGAAGATTATGAGATGCCTGATTTGTCTTCGAATCATAAGTTCTAGTATCATCAGGGAGGAGTGGGAGAACATTATCCTCTGGGGCTACCAACCATGTACACAAGATGAACACAGAGCCACAGGGGAAACTAAGTCATGCAGGAAAGTATCATTCTTCAGACAAACAACACTATGTCTGTACAAAGGTGTAAATAATTAGCATGTGCCTTACAAATTAGTAATAAGATCATTGGAATATCAGATACTTTATTTTACATATTGCATTCAAAGCATAGCGTGTAATGTAAGTTTGTATTGTGCAATGTATTTATAAATGCATTTATGTGTGTATGTATGTGTGTGTATGCATGTGTATATATATGTATGTGTGTATATGTAGGTATGTGTGTATATGCATTTATGTATGTGTGTGTATGTACATATGTGTGTATGTATGTAATATCTAGTTTCCCCCTGACATTATGATATGCCATGTACTTTGATGGGTACCCATATTTAAGTCTCCATAGGGTATACTAATATTAGGAATTGGGAGATATGCCATTCTTCTGTTTATAATTAAGGCAGAAGATAAATTTTTTTTCTTTTCATTCTATACTAGAAACAAGACGTTACTGGTGATTTCCTGCTAAGGTAACAGCAAGACAAAGAATGCCACAAACATTCATTAGGACTTGCCTTGGGGCTTCTCTCTCTCTCTCTCTCTCTCTCTCCCTCTCTCTCTCTCCCCCCTCTCTCTCCCTCTCTCTCTCTCCCTCTCTCTCTCTCTTAATTTCTTTCAAAATTGAACTACTATCACTTCAAGGTTAAATTTCATCTTCAACCAATATTATTCTTGGTCATCAAACTCACCAGTCAGCTTCCGTGTGTTGTACCAGGTTCGTGTCCAGAATTCCCCATGCTTGTGCTTCTGTACCTCTGCTCAGTGTCCACGCACCATCCCCTCAGAGGCTTGTCCCAAGACCCTTGCATTCAGTGGTCTGCGTATGCGTCATCCCCCTACGCATGACATTTGCATCTCACCATGCCCTCGGTTACACTTGGAATCATCTTTAGTTTACTTTTAATACCTAAGAGCCTATGCATGATTGTTGAAACCATTTTGTGTGGGAAAAACAAGGGGTCTGCACGTGCTTAGTATGGGCGCCATTTTTAAAAAGTCTTTTTAATCCTGGCAGTGTGAGAGCAGAACTCATGGATATGGAGAGCACACTGTGTGGTGTAAACCTAGCACATTGGCCGGCTGTGTTCACACTGTACGTACCCATGCCAAAAGTTTTTACCTAGAAAAACATCACAGAACTAGATCTGTCCACAGTGTCGCGTGTCCACACAATCCACCCTGTTCACCTGTTGAACAGCTATCAGACTGCGTGTTCTCTATTTGTGAACACTCGGATTGGTGCCCATTTCTACTAATACCTACTGCACAGTGATGACACTTTAATTGGCTTTTGTGTACAAAGCAAGGGTTTTTTAAAAAAAAAAAAAACATAGAAATAAAATTGCTTGGTCTAAAGACTTAAAAACACTCATCGTAGCAGATGTTTTTCTTAAGAACCAGGTGACTATTGAGCCCTGAATTTGACACCAATGACAATTGCTGTTTTATCATTTGCATGTCAATTATAAATGGAGAACCCAAAGATACAAAGGAAGTCCCCTTTCCTCGGGAGGACACTGAGAAATAGATTCCATCCCCTTCGCACCACTGTCTGTAAGCTTTCTTGTTCGTTTGAAATGAACCATGGCGGCGCATACAGTGGCCTCCAGTGACAGGTTGGAGCGTTGTTCCCTAACCTCACATTATTCTCTGCGACCTCAGGAAAGCACAAGGCACCTGAATGTGTCAGGTGCACTTCACCTCATTACTCAGCCCAGTGTTTCTGCCCTTTCATCCTAAAATCAGCCTCTTAGAGGAGCATCCAGCTCCAGTCAGCATGTTTAATGTACTTCTCAATGATGTTCTAGTGCAGTCAATTTTTGTATCTCATGCATGTGTACATATGGTAAGCATTTCTCCAAGTCCTAGCCATGTGGGGGAGGAATATTGCGGTTGCTTTGTTAATGCAGTGTTTGTGTTGGAGCGGGTATGGCCCCGCGCTTTAACTCTCAGCGCTGGGCGTAATGAGATGGCTTTGATGGTGGTGTAAGAGACTAGGGATGGTCACAGCTTCACACTTCAAAGCTGAGCATATGGGGTGAATACTGGTTAAGCTTTGTACTCTTTGGGGATGGTTGGGAGACAATTCTTAACAGCTCTGTTTAATGAAGACATTGGAAAAGGAATATTCTATCTTTAAAACAATTTTGAATTGCAAAGAGAAATTTCCACGCCCCCCCCCTCATTCCACAGACTAAACTAAGAATAATTTTTCCTAGTCTGCACTTAATTAGAGGCGGCGTGGCTCAGCACCACTGCTGTGCTGAATTTTCAAATGCCGCTCTTCCAAATGTAATAGAACGAGATTAGCCAGCCAGCTCTATATTAGGTATATGTATGGATTGAGGTAAAAACTCTTACGGCTACCTGTTTTACCACCTGAGAGATGTTTTATCATTTCTGATTGAAAAAAAAAATTCCCCCTTCTCATTAAAAAAATTACACAAATTAAAAAAAAAATCAATGATCAAACATCCCCTTTGCTATATTAAGAGAGCTATGCTAAAAGCAGAGGGTAAACATGAGATTTTAAGACCAACACCAGTTTAATTTTTAGAATTTTGTGCTTTTTAAAAATCTCTCTCTTCTTGGTTTGAGTCTGAGGTGCTCGGTGGGTTGGAAGATTTTTTTTTTTTTTTTTTTTTTTTTTTTGATGAGTATGGGCTTATGAAAATGTCTGATGCTTTTTTTTTCTTTTTTGAGTTTTCACTAGCTTTCTGGCTGAAGAATCACAATGGTAAAGCATGCATTCATGCTAGGGGTGGGGCAGAAGAAGTTAACTTCCTACAGGAAAGAGTGACAGATGAGGGTTTTTTTTCTAAGCTGTGCAATTTGGCTGCAATTAAAAGTGTAACAAAAACTAAGCTTATAAATTATGCTCCTTGAGCTCCTGAAATGTAACTGTGCCTAGCAGTTGAATTTCTATTCCATTCATATTAGTACTCCTAAACTGCTACGAAGAGAGACAGAAGCAGACGGGAAGACAGTAGCACTACATCCTTTCGTGACATGAAGCATGTGCCAATGTAAGGCAGGTACATTTAATTAATCAGGTTCTTTAAAATATCTTTCAGAGTGCCTTTATTATCGCATATGCTCAAAAAAGTCCTGCGTCTCAGCCAAAGTTATATGTGACTTAGACTTATAGCCAAAGTTATATAGATTTAGAAAAGGTCTTTGTGTGGCAATACCAGGCCTAGAGTTCTCAGTGCACCAGGAAACCCTCTCTGTATTGGCTTTTCTGTACGAAGGAATGTCAAGGAATGAATTAATGTCTCCATAGTTAAGACTAGAAAGTGCTAAATATACACACATAGAAGTTGTCAGAAGTCATTGTTCATCAAGAAAATTAGCCATGATGAAGGTTCAAGACGCACACTTGCCAATAGTATTATCAGTCAGCCTTTTTAGAACGGAGGAAATGGAAATATCGGAACCTCTGATAAGAACAGTGGGAGAGCCTCGTCAAAGATATGAGAACTCTGAGGAGAGCAGTTGGATGGCCTTGTCAACAATATGAGAACTAAAGTCACTGGTCCTTCAACAGGAAGTGATTTGTTTCAGGATGACACTGTGTTGTCCTGAATAGCACCAAACTATTTCTGAGCAAGAATATTTCAACATGAGCCTTATTGTTTAACAAAATCAATGGGCTTGCTATCCTACAGGTTCATATCACATGGGCCTCAGCAGGGGGAACCACTGTTGCAAGCACACCAAATTTCAGGGGGACCGCTGTTGCAAGTACACCAAATGGGAGTGCAATGGTGAAGCTTTGGTCCTGTGGCTTCCTACTAAAGAAACTGAACTCTTCTTGGTTGTGCTGACCTCAATTCTGATTTCATTAGCACGGTGGTGCCCTATTTCCATCTGCAAGCTCCACTTGCAACTGTGGTCCAAACTTTCCAAAGGTACCCTTGCTTCATACTGAATTGCATCAGGATTTGGAAAGATGTGTCAGAGAAATCCAGGACTTTATGGTGGGAGGGAAGAAGATTATGACCAAAATACATTGTCTATATGTATAAAGCACTCAATGAACCAGGGAAAGTATACACAAAATGTTAGTGCATTAGAGGAAGATTTTCTCTTTTTATATATTATAGAAAAGTTGGAACTCAGAGATGGTAATAAGGTTTTTCAAGATTCCAAATGTTTATCAAGGAGCAGAAATACTATTTGTTTCTATATTGGATGCATATGTTATTTGCACTGAGTTAAACAAACCCCTACCCTTGAACTCACAACTTCAGACAGCTGAGTTGCTACTGCAAACATCGGATGTGTTTTCCTTTAGAAATCAGGGGCCAAGGACATTTCTGAGCAGGTCTTCTGAGCTGTATAAAATCCAGTGTTCCAGAGTATAGCTTCAGATAAAAATGCTGACCAGGAAAGGCAAAGGTATATTAGATAATTTAGTGGACGATCTTGACATTGTGTTTTGTGCTTAGGGCCACTGTGGGACCCACAGGGTTAGTCTTGCTAAGCGCTGGTGGGAAGGGAAAGCCATTTTGAGTGGTCAGATGTCTTAACTCTGTGACTCTCTGAAGTGTTCTTCCTTTCCTCTCACAGCATCGCTCCTGCCGCCACCTCAGATCTTAGGGTGCAATTTAGTTTAATTGCTAAAGCATCATTTTGTCATTCCTTAACCTCATCTGACTGTGTCCCTGGCATCTCTTCCCAATGCCGTTCTTAGGAGCTGTGACTCGTTAGGATCTTAAAATAGGGTTAAATAAGCAGAAATCACTTAAGCTAAAATAAGATTTGAAGGTTTTCTTAGCTCCATAGAGCCTGCAGCATCACTGGCTTCCGATGCTGGAGCGCAGACTGGCTCAGAGAGTGAGTCTTTCCCAAGACTCATCTCATCGGTGCAGTCTTTTCTTAGAACGTTTCACTCCTTCCCCAACATGACAGCCTTCAGTAAAACAAGTGGGCAGAATGAAACGCTAAAATCGAAGATGAGAAGGTTTCTTGTCCTTCGTGTGGTCGAGTATCCTGTCTCACCGCCACCTTGCAGCAGAAGAGCTGATGTTCTTGTTACTTTTTTTCATATTCAAATGAATTATTAATGTTTAAAATGATTGCAGACTGGGAGACATGCTTGCAAAACATGTAAAGACCTAGGACACAGAGCCAGAATAAAGAATGATAGGGCCGGGGTCCCACATGGGGTCAACGTGAGGATCGAGAACTGTTATTTCTGCTCCGGGCCCCGATCTATCCAGGCCACGGCATGATGTTTGCAGTCTGCAATGCCTGCAAGGTGTTTCAATTCTGCAAGTCCAAGTGTCATAAAAACTTCAAGAAGAGGAGGGCACACAAGATCAGGCGGACTAAAGCCTTCCATAAAGTAGCAGCCAAAGAGCTCACGGTGGACAACTCATTTGAATTTGAAAAAATGTTGAAAGGAGCCTGTGACATACCAGCGAGAGCTGTGGAATTAAACTATGCAATGAAGAGAGTTGAAGAGACCGAACAGAAGCGCCAGGCTAAAGGTATAATGAACAGGTTGAAGAAAAGCAAAGAGCTACAGAAGGTTCAGGACATCAAAGAGTCAAGCAGAACGTCCATCTTATCCGGGCTCCTCTTGCAGGCGAAGGAAAGCAACTGGAGGAAGAAATGGTCCAGCAGTTACCGGAGGATGCGGACATGGAGGAAGCTTCCTAATGGTGCACCGGCCCTGTGCGCACTGGAGTCAAGCGGAGACTTTCAGGCCTGAAGTTACTGATTGGTTCCATAAGGTCCCTCAGACAAGGGTGATTCAACGTACTTCCTCCTTAAATGTTGCAGCCTGTAAAAGCATCCCCTTGTCTCAGCTCAGTGTTCTGCTTCACTGTGATGTGCTCATGCAAACAGGAAAGTTTGTGTGTAGGTAAAGACGTCAACTGTGGGCATAACATGGTGGAGCCAACCGTCTTCCAGTGTCAAATTTGAAATGATGTAATAGTTTCTTTGCATTGGAATAGTCTGTTTATTAGGGTTATTGAAATGGAAGTCACACATGGGAAAAAAAAAAAAAAGAATGATAAGGCCATGTGTGGTCCTAGCACTCAAGAGGCAGAGATAGGCAGCTTTCTATGTGTTTGAGGCCAGCCTGGTCTACACAGTGAGTTCTAGACCAGCCAGAGCTACACAGTGAGACTGGTCTCAAGAAACAATAACAAAATAACAATCTCTAAGGTGCCTCCAAATAATGAAGGCCCACACTTCTGCTACGCCTGACCTGTACCAACATCCTTAAAGAACCCATGTCTTACATACTAACAGAAAGGTTCCTGCTATAGATTGGCTTCTTTGATGCAGAAGATGCCGTAAGTAAAAATAATTCAATAATCTGATTTGAGAAGATAAAGCCAGGTACCAAAGATCTAGGGTTAAAAATCTCCAGATGGGAAACTGGGAAAGGGGATAACATTTGAAATGTAATTAAATAAAATATCCAATAAAAAAAAACTGTATTTAACCCCCTCCTCCCCAGAAGAGAAATCTTTGAGAGTGCATCCTCTCTCACCGAGGCCAGGCAAGGCAGTCCAGCTAGAAGGACACATGCCACAGACAGGCAACAGTTTCTGGGACAACACCTGCTCCAGTTGATTGAGTCCCTCCAGAAGACCAAGATGCACATCTGCTACGTGTGTCCGGGATGCAGGTCCAGCCTGTGTGCTCTTTGGTTGGCGGTTCACGCTCTAGCTTCACAGAGACTTGACTTACTATGTTTGGGGGGATTATCCAAGGGGCCCCCACCCACTCAGAGGAGAAGGGAAGGAGAGATGGGAGGATTGTGGGGTGCGGGACAGTGAGTAGGATATAAAATAAATAAGTATAATGACAATACAATAAAAAATCTCAGAAAGCATGCAGGATAGTCTGTCATTGGATTGTACTTATGACTGTGCCTTAATTATGCTTGGGGAGGTTTTCTGTTTTGTTTTGGTTTCTATGGTGATGAAAAATGCCGTCTTCTTGTGCTGCCCAGGGCGGAGACCATCATAGCCCTGCGTGGTTACCAAACACGAGAAACGGAGCTAGTGAGATGGAAAAGTTTCAGTTTTAATTTTAAATTTGATTTTAAGTTTGTCATTAGCACGTGAGCACATATATAACAATGTGTTTAATTTTGCATTTTCATGTTTTGACCATGTTCCACCCCTCCCCCCATTACCTGCTCTTGGTATTTTAAAAGTTAAAATTAAGTATCACATGGATTGAGAATTTTTGTATGGGACAGTGAAGATATGGCCCTTACTCTTAATTTTTACATAACATCTACAAATTGGGCTGCTCTAAAAATTGCTTGAAATTTAAACCATACACTTTAGTAATTGTAAATGATGCATTTATCCTTTATTTGTTTACTCATTTGAGTGTGATGTATGATGTGTGTTCGTGTGTGTGTGTGTGTGTGTGTGTGTGTGTGTGTGTGTATGTGTGCATGTTTTTGGGGAGAGGCATATGTATGCTCAGGCATGCACGTGGAGGTCGGAGGCCAAACGTTGGGTGTCACTTCTTGTCTTACCTGCCTTGCCTGAAGACTCTTTTCCAGTGCCAATAGTAAGCTGAGCTAACTGGCCCCAAGCTTTGCTTGGTTCGCCTGCCTCAGCTTCTCTAAGCCATGCTTCCTGCTTCCCGCTCTCTGTGCATTCTGAGGATTTGAACTTAGGCTGCCAGATTTACCTGCCTGGCAAGTGCTTTTACCTACCAAATGATCTCCCTTGATCAAGGCAAACTTTTAAGACTAACTTAAAGAAACTGACTTGCTAACTGACTATGCTCAAACTTTGATTTTGTAACTGTGATGGTGTTGTGGGGGAGGGGGAGATGGCTGGACAACAAGGGGAGACTGAGGCATGGAAGGGCACACTCGGAAGGCTTCTGTTTAGTCAGCTCTACCATCTCTACCACAGTTCCACACTCTCTTTCAGCCAGCCTGATTGAGCTCTGAATCCCTTAAAATCTCCGGCTGCTTCGGGCTTTGCTGAGCATCTGGCCCTACACAGAGCTGGCAACTGGCTGCAGTGTGTTTCTCCTTGAAAGCTGACCTGCAGGAGAAGTCAGTCCTGTCCAGACACCAAAGCATCTGGCCTGGTTCACTGGGCAAGATTTCAGCACTCTTGATCCTGACCTGAGAGTTAACCCAATGAAAACGAGCAATGTGACAGATTTGTGTGCATTTCAGTCTACTCTGTTTCTTTGCCATTTTCCTGGTGTTGTGCATCAAATCCAGGGCCTCACATAGGTAAGCAAGTGCTCTACACACTGAGTTATATCCCTTGCCCTTTTTTGTCTTTTAAACTTGATGATATTGTACCAAAGTCTCTTTCTTTGATCAGGCTCTCATAATAGCTGGAGAGTCTGGGGCTAGTGTTTCCTCCTTCCTTGGTGAAGTTTCCTTCCTAGCTCTTGGCGAGACCCAGGTGAGCTAGACAAGAAGTCTTCAAACTTTAATCATGTTCAGTGTGTGTGTGTGTGTGTGCATGTGTCTGTGTGTACGTGCATGTGTGCACATGCTCATGTTTCTGTGTGTGCATGTTTATGTGCTCGAGAGTGTGTTGAGGGTGGTGGATAATACAGAAAAGATGTAGCAACCCCCATAACATAATTGCAGCATGACTACTTGGAGCCAGAATGGCTGAAGTAAGTAGCACTGGTGGATCATACAGATGGTCCCCCTCTTGGCCAGGAAGAGCCTGTGTCCCTGATGGAGATACACAAGATGGAATGGGTGGGGACTTTGGCAGAGGTTCATTCTAATTGTTAGGATGATGGTTTGGTGCTTGGATGTCCAGGGTAGCCAAGTTGGAGCATACAATTAGTATCAGAGCCAGAGGAAGCAAAACATTGCTAAGAAATTGGCTCTAGAACAGAAAACACAAGTGCCAGGAAAAGTCCTCACCCTATCTCATCTACCCTCTGTGTTTGCCTCAGGGACACAAGAAGGCCCACCCCTCTTATTTATATTCTATAGAAAGTCTCTTGTCTCAGTCTCACATTCATTTCCCTCCCATGCATAAGTGACAACCATAATTTATTCACCTCTACTAAGCACATCATTCACTAAATATCTAATGCAATTAGAAACTGGTCACATTTTCTCCCTCCTGCCATAAAAATACAGTGATTTGCTTAAAAATATGATCTATGAACAAGCTTAGGTAATTTTTTTCTGAATATAATGCTAGAGGTAACTTGCATTTGCTAAAACTAAAAGAGTAGAGAGAGGTCTGTGCCGTGGGATAGCTGAAGCTGGCACTCTCAGCTGTCTATATGTTAGGCTATGGAGGAGAAGGATGTATAGGCTATGGAGAAGGATGTATAGGCTATGGAGGAGAAGGATGTATAGGCTATGGAGAAGGATGTATAGGCTATGGAGGAGAAGGATGTATAGGCTATAGGAGAAGGATGTATAGGCTATAGGAGAAGGATGTATAGGCTATGGAGAAGGATGTATAGGCTATGGAGGAGAAGGATGTATAGGCTATGGAGAAGGATGTACAGGCTATGGAGGAGAAGGATGTATAGGCTATGGAGAAGGATGTATAGGCTATGGAGGAGAAGGATTTATAGGCTATGGAGAAGGATGTATAGGCTATAGGAGAAGGATGTAGTGAGCAGACGCCAGAGCACTCAAAGTTTGGTGGAGGATTGGATTTTGGTCTTCAGCTTACTGTCCTGCTGATTTTATCAGCAGTTAACTATATTTAGTAGTCAACTTTGGATATGGCCCTCAAAATATGGCAACATTGTAACCATTTTCTGAGACACATCCATTATGCTACTAAAGGCTCCATTTTCCTTCCTTAGGATGTGTAGATTTCTGAAGATGTTATTATAGGTACTTTGTATTTAGTATCTTCTTATAGAGAAAAGGGATTGCTCTGTACAAGATTGGCATATTTCCTCATGCCTTTTTTTCCCCAAGAAAGAAAGAAGTTTAAGTTTTATGATTAAATTTTCAGAAAGAGATTTTCTGGTTACTAATTTGTGCCTTTTTCAAGATCGTAAAGATCATGCTGGAAATGCAGATGATTCTGTGTCTGCTGGGCAAGATGGCCTTCAGAGGGACAAGACACAACAGGAGGCAGATGGGTGTGAGGGTATCGAAGCTGGCCTTTTTAAGAGGGTGAGCAGTCCTCTGAGTCGCTTAAGGTGCAGTATTGTTGAGCTCGCAAAAGAAATAGACTAATGTTGAGAAGGAAGTTTAACCTGATATAAATGACACATTTGAGCTAAAGATCAAATAATAACACCAGTGATCTTTTTCATCTGTGAAGAGTAAACTTCTGTGCAATGGTTTAAACTAAGCTGACCATTGCTTCTAGTCTCAGCTATGATTACCTGGGTCTGGAATAATCTGTGCCTTTGATCTTCTTCTCTCTAGTTTCATACTGTCAGATATGCTGTGTAGACCATAGGAAGACCTGATTTTTTTTCCTGTTTCTATTCTACATGCAGTTCAGTGGTTTCTATTCAGAATTTTATCAAAAATTAAAAAATCCAGGATAAAACTTTTAAGATGCTAAAATTGGCACAAAATGTCTCCAGATGATAACTTGAAGATAATATTTAATACTAGTAAGGATGTGGTTAAATATTGGTACTATCAGGGATGCTATTAACATGCATAAGTTCTTGGAGGTGAGTGTGTAATATATAACAAGAGCTCCAAAAAATATACACAAATGCCTCTTTAGAGCCAGGAATAAATACCAAGATACAATAGAAGCACCAGAATTGATTTGTTTTCTTTTACTTCTGTTTGTTATTAAGAGATAATTACAACATTTCTCCCTCCCTTTTCTCCACCCAGTTCCCTTTCTTACCCCTGTCCACTATCCTTCAAATTCATGCTTTTTTTTTCATTGTTACTGTGTGTGTGGGGGGGGGGTATGTGTGTTTGTATTATGCATATATTCTCAAATGCAACCTGCTCAGTCTGAATAATGTTGTATGGTTCTGTGTAAGAGTTTTTTCCAAGACCAAAACATTCTGTATTTCAGGTAATCTCCTGAAACAGAAAAAGTAAACAACTTCAAAATAGCTTCAGGAAATTCCTGAAACTGACCAGAATCAGAGACTGAACAACTCAAGCTGGGAAGAGTCACTCAGACAAGCCATATTGCAAATACTCTGAGATCAGGCCAGTTGCCTGGAATAGGGAGGAGCCAGCTGAGCTGTCTGGAAGAGGTTTAGACCAGAGTCTCTTGAATGGGACACTCTCCAACCTGTTGAGTTGCCCGCAGGCTGTGCAGTGATCCCCAGGTTTCCAGCTTTGTGAACTGTCACCCGTGCTGAGGTGAGCTTTGGTGATGCAGCTGTCTTTGAGTCCTTTCTGCTTCTGTAAGGAAACTCTTACCTATATTCCCAAAGTAATCCCAATAAAACTTGGTTCCCCAAGCTGGACTTTGGTCTGTCCTGGGCTCCCTGTGTTGGATGAGAAGACATGTGTGTAACATCTCTCCAGAAGTTTCATCACATAACATTTGTATGTATGTTTTCAAGGTTGGCTACTTGGCACTGAACAACCAATGGGTGTGCTCCTCCCTGGACAGGACCACCTCTCTAGCTCCCAGCCCCCCTTGGCTGACAGACAGTCACTTGTAAGCTTATCTATTAAAGTATCATTTGCAACACAGATGGCATATAAGCAAATGTTGGAAACAATATAAACACTCACTTTATAGAAATGAATCACAAAACTATAGCAGATATCCATGTATGAAGTTTTGGAAGAAGTTTTGAGCATAATCTAATATAGAGTCAATTTGAAGATAATTCATTAGTTAGCTAATTAATGTAACAAGTATTTACTAAATAGCCTGCTAGGCATTATTCTTAGTAAGCAAAATAGAATTTATATTTTTTTCAGTGACTATAGTTGAGAAAGGAGGAAGGAGACACACACCATATAGCAAATTTAATCAATCCATTAATTCACTGATATATCATTATTATTTAATTAATTAGTAAGATAGAAAATAATTAAGTGTTGTGCCACAAAGAAAAAGGAGCAACACAAGGTCATTAAGAGTTCTGGCTTTCTCAGGTATCATGGTGCACGGGTGTAGCACCCAGGAAGCAGTTGAGTAGGAGACCAGTGTAGTTTTACACAGTGAGACCTGAACTGGAGGTGAACACACACACACACACCCACACACACCCACACACACACAGATTTCATAAACACTTGTGTGATATTTTAAGCATATCTGTTAAAGTATATGAATAGAGTCTGGATTGATGCATCATTGTTTAAAGAGTGGAAAGTTCTTTGAGCTGTAGTTTCAAATGGTGCCTTAGGAACCCTGGATGTAGGTAACTGGTGTGCCTTGTAATCGGGGTTATTTAGTTACTGACTTGACTTCCCGAGAAATGCTCTTGCTCACTTTTTTCCCACTGTAAACAAGTCATTAGGCTTGTTTCCGGGCACAGACTCATCCAACACACACAGCAGCTAATATTTTCCCTGGCCTTTAAAAACAAATTTTGAGTTTAGCACTGAGTCTTGCTTTGGGGTGCCAACTTGTAATATTCTATAATGCTTGCGAGTGAGTCTACTTGGGGTAAGTCAATCTGCAGCCACATATGTGCCCCATAACTGACCCAAGGGGACCTATTTGGAAGGTTTGGAAGGGCACTATTGTACTCATAGGCAGGTCACCCTATTATGGTTCCTTTGATCTGGGCTTTGTTTCATGATATTAATGTGTGCCCACTTCTGCAGCAAGCCGTTCTGAATTCCTGTTGTGAAAGACTTAGTCTGAAAATTAGGGTTCATGGTTCCTACCAAAGACGGACAATGTCAAAACCATCCTGCAGAAGGAGGTTGGATCCACACACTGCTTTAGGAAGGTAGAATGTTCCAGATCCACAGGGAGTCCTTCCGACACTTCCCAGTGTCCCTCCTTCAGCTTTTCTCTCTGTGGACTCAGCTATGTGGATGAAAGTTCAGTTCCCCCCGCCCCATCTTGCTATGGAAGAACCCAGCTTTGCAATTATGTGTATTTTATGGCTTTAGTCATCAGATGTCCGGATTCAGCTGTGGTTTCCTTTTGATACATGTCCTAAAACCTTAAAGCACCATATGTAATGATAGCTAATTGCCTTTAGTGTAATAACCATTTGTATTTTTAAACCCACGTCCCAGCCGGGCGCTTCACTCTGCTTATTAATCTGATGTAGATGTAGAGACCACATTTAGGCAAGGGCTTTCCTTGTTTTAACCTTGGTCGTGGTTTTATACCAACAACCTTCGAGGTTTCTGGCATTTGTAAGCTTTTTGGTAATTAAAAAAAAAAAAAAAAAAAAAAAAAAAAAAAAAAAAAAAAAAAAAAAAAAAAAACATCATTTAATGAGGGAATCACACTGGTTCAAGGGATTCCATTCATTCAAACTGTAGCATAATCCATGAATCTGAAGTTTTCTTTTTAGACATAAAATTTTCACATATCACTAGACACCAGGGTGGGCTTCCCCACCTGCATCTTTATTTGATGACACAATACACGGACAAAGGCCTTAGCACAGTAAGTAGTACTTCTGGAGACATTCCAAGCATCTTCTGAGCCCTGGAAATGAAATTCCCGTAAGTGGAGTGAAATCCATAGACTTTCTTACCACTGACTGAAGCCGGTATTGTCTGAAGTCATTTCTGACATTTTTTACTTATTTTTTATTTTTAAATGAGGAAAACTACATGTCTCCTCCTCCTTCTCCTCCCCTTCCTACTTCTCCTCCTTCTTCTCCCCCTCCTTCTCCTCCTCTTCCTCACTCCTCCTCCCTCTCCTCCTCCTCTCCTTCCTCCTTTTCTCCCTCCTTCTCCCTCTCCTCCTCCGCCCCTTCCTCCTTCTCCCTGTCCTTCTCCCTCTCCTCCTTCTCCCTCTCCTCCTCCTCTTCACTTCTCCTCCTCACTCCTCCTCCTTCTCCTCCTCCTCCCCTTCCTCTTCCTCTCTCTCCTTCTTCCTCTCCTCTTCCTCCTTCTCCCTCTCCTCCTCCTCTTCCTCCTTTTCTCCCTCCTTCTCCCTCTTCTCCTCCTCCTCCCCTTTCTCTTCCTCTCTCTCCTTCTTCCTCTCCTCTTCTTCCTTCTCCCTCTCCTTCTCCCTCTCCTCCTCTTCCTCCTCTTCCCTCCTCCTTCCCCTCCTCCTCTTCCTCCTTCTCCTCCTCACTCCTCCTTCTCCCTCTCCTCCTCCTCCTCCTTCTCCTCCTCACTCCTCCTTCTCCCTCTCCTCTTCCCCCTTTTCCTCCTCCTCACTCCTCCTTCTCCCTCTCCTCCTCCTCCTTCTCCTCCTCACTCCTCCTCCTCCTCCTCTTCTTGTCTTATTTAGTCTATTGTTTTGTCTGAAAGCAGTTTTATATGTGTGTTATGTAGACATGGTCCCACCACAAGCATCTCTACACCAGACATTAATAGCACATCTCACAGTCATTGCTGTCAGGGCTCAAACACAAATATTGCATTTGTGTTTGCAAAAGCTACACATCAGATGTTAATGAAGTGCTTTTGGGTTTTTATCTTTGTTTCCCCTGCTTAAACAATCTGGCATAAAGGGTTTAGATCTCCGTCAGTTCGCCATAAGGCCTCTGCGGTACCCGGAGCAGCCGCTGTACGATCTATGGTAAATACAGGGTTTCTGCAGAAGAAAAAATAACAGAATTGTCAGGGAAACATCAGGCCTGTTACATTTCCTGTGAAATAATAACAACTGCATCTCAGTTTCTTTTTCTTTTTGATAAATCAAGTATTTAACTAGGAGTAAATACCAATATTTAGAATGATTTTTTTTTTCATTAAAGAACACATGGGAAGTGAAATCATACCAGATCTGTTTTTCCCCCTTGTTTTTCGCTCACTTCAGGGCGCTGTGACAGTTGTGCTGGAATAAAATTGGAACTTCAGCCTTGAAGTGAGGGCTCCGCGCTCCCGTGAGAGCCGCAGAGTGCTGATCTGCAGAAGGCAGGGGCAGGGTGAAACCGAAAACTGAGAATCAAACTTTCACATCAGGTTTCTAACTTTAGAGCAAGAAAGGGGAATTACTTTAATTATCTGACATCTAACCAGAAATACAGTTTGCTGTGGAATATCACTCTCATTTTAAATACCTTATTTGTAGGTTTAAATTAACATTAAAACCAAATTCAGCATGCAGATGAGGCCAATGGGACTGATCTGCACCACTGGGTCATATTTGCTGTGACATTTGGGGTGACATTGGGGAAGTTGGAAAAGTATAGATTTAGACAGAAAGTGAAATATTCTTTACTCTCTTTTTTAACCCATTCACCCGGGGGGAAATAGGTCATTGTCTCTTAACCCTTCCTACAAAATCCCAGCACTGATTCAGTCAGTGACGGATCTGGTTGATTGGGGGTCTCTTTGCATTCTGGGCTTGAATAGCTACAGCAATAAAACAAAGAGAAATCATTGTGCATAAGATCCAATGGGAGACCTACAACTTTGCAGATCGAAGGAAACAACAGGTAGGGTGGAGAAAGCCTGCACTGGAGATTGATATCTCTAATGTATAAAGCACTAAAAAAAATAAATAAATAAATAAAAATCACCTCCCGGTAAGTCATCCTATCAACAAAGGGGCACATAAACTAAAAGAGAACTCTCAAAGTAAGAACTATAAGAAGTACAGAACAACAGAGTTATGGGGGGAAAAAAAGCAACATTTTTAGCCATCAGGGAAAAGCAGAGTAAAATGTAAGATTGTCTAAATCAACACACAACAGACAACAACAACTGCAGCTGAGTGTGGAGGTGACGGGGACATTTAACCTCTGGTGATGAGAATGGAAAATGCAAGTAATTACTGAGGCTGTCCAAAAACTAACAGCAAACCACTACATGCTCTACCATACCTATGTATGTATATGTATGTATGTATGTATGCACACCTGCATATGTACATATGCACATACAAGAACTACAAAACAACAAAGTTTTGAAAAAATGATTTTGTATACATATGCATGTATACATATATGTCTATATATAATATACACATATGCATGTGTATATATCAATGCACACATATGTATGTGTTCATGCATGCATGCATGTATACAAAGCTAGGCCAGAGAGCCACAGAGTTACTCTACTTCCATGTTTATTGCAGCACTTCCACAGTTGTCTAGACAGTAACCATTTCATGGATAAATACATGACTATATAAAATGTTTACATTCACAATAGCGTTTTATTCATCCATAAAGAAGAATAAATTGATTTCATTTTGTAAGAAAAGAGAGGTGATTGTGTTGGTGAAATAAGCCAAGCTCAGAAAGACAAACATCTTGTGTTCTAAGGTTTTCATCTGTGGAATGTACAGTTTAAAAATGTGACTGTGTGTGCATATGTGTGTGTGTGTGACATGAAGGCAAAAAGAGGACTATTTGTGAGGAGGACAAAGACTAGAAGAAGGAAATGGTTTGAAAACTTAAAGTATTACCACTAAAAATCAGAAGAAGATACAAAGAGCCTGGTTGTTGTTGTCTGTCAGAAAAATAATAACATTATTTGCTCAGCAACGAATGTTTTGAGGTGATATATACTTACTTACCCATGGTGTTTCTCATTATCATAAATTCACAAAGGTCTGTTCTGTTGGGGACATGAAATACATTATGTATAAAATGGGTAGGCTGCCTGTAGTTGTTGAATAACCTTCAATTTTATAAATAAAATTAAAAACGGGCTTGTTTTGCTTTTTCTAGACTTTTTGTCTCCAATCTCTGTATTCAACTCCCTTAAAAATATGAGTCATAATTCTTTTGGTGTATATTAAAATATGGAGTACTTTATTTTATATATGGTATATATAAAATATGGAGACCAGGAATTGTTGTGGAAGAGCAGGATGACGGTTAAGAACCAGAAGTGGTGGATGACTGTAAGGAACCCTTTTCCTAGACAGAGCTGGGCAGCTGTATATGTAAATGAACCCATAGCGGTTGAGACTATGTGCATAAGACCTGTGCAATCTCAAGCCAGGCAAAGCTCCAGGACGGAGAACATGGAGAGGCCTGAAGCTAAGGAGCTTTCGGCAATTTGTAGATACTAGGAAAGGGCAAGGGGGGTCTTGTTTCAGGGTGTGATACTTTGTGGATAGACCACCTTCCAGTGAAGGCCACATGTTCAATAGTATATGTTTAGCATAAATTGGACTTGATGTGGTTTTTATTTTTTAAATAAAAAAAATACAGAAGAGAAGAGGGAGAAGGAGGAGGAAGAGAACAAGAAAGAGGAGGAGGAGGAGAAAAAGAAAACGGTTGAGTAGTTGGGTAGGTTGATAAGTTGGGGATAGAGTCTGAAGGAGTAGGGTTAGGATGAGAAAATGATCAAAACATATTTACAAAAATTCTCAAAGAACAAATAAAAATTTGAGCTAACATGACTAAAATTTGAAGAGAAATATTAAAAGAAAAAGTCTGAATTTCAAATGACAATGGCCTTAGCAAGTCTTAAGACAACTTATTCATTCCAGACAACTTGATAAAACAGATTTGTGTAGGTTTTAGTGGTTTTGGTTTTTTTTTTTTTTTTTGTTTTGTTGTGTTTTGTTTTTTTTGTTTTTGTTTTTGTTTTTTTGTAGGGAGACAGCATGGTAATATTGTGTAGGACTTAAAGTGTCTACCCTTTGGGTAATTTAAATGATAATTGTGGAAGTTTTAAACATGTTTGAACAAAAAGAATATTAATGAGAGCAATTTTACTTGAATTAAATTAAAATATATAGCCTCTTTATGAAGTAAATAAAATTCCTTAATGATTTTGGCAATGTTGGCTAATCTTTAATATTTATATTGCTTTAATATAAGATATTTTCTAGGTACAAAGCAAAGAGAACTAAATTTTCCACTAATTTTATTTAATAAAAAAGATTATGAATTCCAAAAAATATAAAATATACATTTATTTTAAAGAGTTCAAAATCAAATTTGGTCACACTTAACCTATTTTTTGGATTCAATGACCTAGTCTTCTGCTAAAGTTACATTTAACTCAAATTTGATTGTTTATGCCACTCCAGGGGTAAGGTTTTGTGGGTATCTTCTATTTTCTTTCAATATAATTACAACAAAGACAGAAAATAGATGGACTTATGAATGGTTTCAAACATAAGGACTTCTAGTTGGAGAGCGAAGATGCTGCTCTGGTAGACCAGGTGTCTTAGTCTCTGAGAGCTGAGAAGCAGTTGTAACAACTAGGACCTAGTGACCTGCTTCAGGGGAATCCCCACAGCCTGGTAGGAAGAACTTTGGACAATCAACTGTCACACTGGGATTTGGTTTGCTGCTCATACCTTCTGTGTAGATATAGTTCCATTTCTTACAAGATAGGGAAAACATGCCCACCACAACTGTGGGCCTGTGTTTTAAGAAAATGGTTTAATAGTACACTGTAACAATGCTATGTATTATCTTTACTAATATACTCTGGGGCTCTGTTTCATTTTTACAAGCCAATAGGAAATAGATGAGGGGTACCAACAAATGGTGCTATTGATTCATCTGGGCTTGTGGGAGAGACCTATCGGTTGACCAGTTGTTTAAGTTGGTTAGGCCAACCCTAGGTTCTCAGCACTGATTGACTTTGAGTAAGAGCTACTTAAACCAGCATCTAACTGGATGTGTCTTGGTGCTGGAAGATGCAACCCCCTCCAGAGATGGGTGGTAATGATGACATTGCAGCAATTAATGACAAGTGATAAAATAGGCAAGTTTATGTTGAGGATTTTAAAACAGTTTTTAAAAGCCCAAAATTATGTATTTCACAAAATTTCAAAAAGCTGACAAATATCTGATTAGTATTTGCTAAACTCGTACTTTTTAAATAAAATTTGGCAAATTTCTAATATGTGTTTATAAGTATACAAACATAGAAGACTGGCTTCCTCACGTTTTTTCCCAATCACTTATGCTACATGGGTAGCTTAGTTAATAGCTTGAAATATAGTTAATCAAGCTCAGTTTTTGTTCCAGCTATCAACTTGAAAATTGTAAGTCATTATTTATTGTCAGTGATGCTAAACCTGCAGTGCTGTGAATCCCTCAGCATATGCTAATTAGCCTTTCATCCCATTCTCTTTCTCCCTTCTTCTGTGCTCCTGCAATCTGAGCCAGCCTTGCCCTGTGAAGGGTTACCCATGGACAGTCCCATCAGCTCTGTCCTAGCTTGTGTGAGGGAGGATTATCCCATTGGATTAACAAAATACAAGAACTTCACTAACATTTTCCCTTGATTTGCAGAAACCGACCCTCAGGTGGACCTATGAAGAATCAGGCTAAGTCTGTGCAAACATTTTGCCAGTATTATTTTTTCTTTCCCTAATGTGTACATTGTAAGGCTCATAGCTCATTTCACCCCCAGGTCCTACCAGATGACTTTGCCTAATACATGCACCAGCTGTGGAACAAGCACAAATCCATGTGGACAGATAGAATTCACCTTTGACAAACTCTCCCAGCATTTTCACTCCACTCAACTTTAAACCTCAGTCTGTAATCTTCTTTCTTTCTGGAATATTTAAGCTTACTGGAAACACAAGAAAGCAATATTGAGAAATCTGAAAATATTTGAAAGATTAGTTTTTAACCTTAATATATAAACTCCAAGGCTTATTGCTTATTTTCTTTTAAGTTTTATTTTCTTGAACGTTATAGTATGTATGTGTTCTTATTTGTAAATCTTTCAGGTTTTAAGATTACAGTTACATCATTAGCCCTTTTTCATTTCCTCCCTCCAAACCTCTCCTGTGTAGCTGGCCTTTAGTTTCTTAACAGAGGGGAAGGCAAGCAACAAGCAAGCTGGGCTACGAGGGGAAGACTATTTGTGGGTTTGTGGTAGGGACTTGTCATTTGTTTCCAACCTAAATTTGAGCTTGACTCATGATAAATTAAAATGACTTGAACAAAAGGCAGGAGGGGGTTAAGTAAAATATAACTGTGAAATCAAGCAAAGTGGGGTGGGGGTCGTAATATTTTCATTCCTTAACATAATGAAAAGCCTTGCTCTGCAGTTGGCTTGCACTATCTTGGAAGTGGCGTCCGCGGTCAACAAAGGACCAATCTATGAGAGATCTGCAAGGGATTTATCCTTCCCTCCGGCTGAGCCAAGGCAGGCTTGATACACAGTTTTATTTCATATAAATATTCTCAAGTTACTGTTTACTTTGAGGGAATATGAGGATCCCACTGACAGGGTACGTGCTCCATAGCCTTGCTTTGAAAGGCATTTATTTGAGTCTGGTGTTTGTACTTGCTCAGAAACTTCAGAGAGCAGCCTAAAAACTTGTTTGATAAGCATCCAGACCATATTTGTAGAGAATGTTGTCCTTGGGGCAAGATATGCTTATTGTTTTATACCAGCCTGCACATGGCTTCCAAGGAGCCCGTTTTTCATAGGTGACTTCAATCTCATACTTCTCAGGGGTGTAAGAAGCCATCTTGGAGAGCAAGGGTTTGGGTGTAGATCAGCCCACCCTTGGGTGACACTCTCAGCTCCTTTGTTGCTGATCAAGGTATTTTGAGAAAAATTTGCTTGTTGTAAACTATGATGTGGGAAACAGACGTAAACATGGCACAGAACTCTTTCTCTATGTCAGCATGCACGTTACCTGTTGTCTCAGTTTCTGCACTCGGTGTATGTGACCCCCAGACTCTGTAAAGCACCATTTGTAGTTTCCGGTTGGATGGTGGAATTCGAAGTACAAGTCAGGAAGTCTGGGGAGAGAGGGGCTCTTAGTCATGTAGTTCCATCTCTGCAAGGGTCACCTCGCCACCTCAACCGTGTTTACCTCGGTAATGGGCTTTTTGTTGTTTTGCTCTTTGATGCTCCCAGAACTGGTTTCATGATGACCCTCTGAAGCCCCTGCTGAGCACCGTCACTTGCCCCATGTCAGTAAGGCACTTCTTGAAGCATCTTGGCCAGCAGTCCTCAACCTGTGCGTCTCGACCTCTTTGAGAGAAGCGAACAACCTTTTTGTAAAGGGTTGCCTAAGACCATCAGCAAATATGGATTTACACAGTATGATTTATAATAGCAAAATTACAGTCAGCACAACATGAGGAACTGCATTAAAGGGTTGCAGCATTAGGAGACTGAGAACCACTGTTCTAGGCTTTGAGAAACCAGGCTCCTCTCTTGACTTCAAAGCACCTGCCTCTGCAGTCCCAGAGGTGGTGTTCTTGCTTTTGGTTCATTGGTTTTCATAGTTTTCCAATATTTACCAACTTTGAAGGCCCTCTCTTTTGAAACACTATGCCTTCCATTTCCTTGGCTGGGTCCACACCGTATTCTTTACAAACCCATCCATAGATCGTCAGGCAGAGGTGGTGGAGTTTTCCTATACAATCATAGGATCAGTGTGGATGCTAATTAATTTTCTTCTCATTTGTACTTTACAGATTATAGATTCTCTTGACATTTGTAGTTTTTTTTTTTTTTTTTTTTTTTCTATTTTGAGAGTTGTTGTGGAATAAGGATGGATAATGTAGCAAAAGCCATGGAGTGCCAGCAGATCTTTCTTCTTTCTCGTCTTTTACTTTTTGCACAGCAGTTTGTGGCTCAAAATGCAAACTGCCACCTTTTAAACAGTGAATGTTCTTTTAGTCCCATAATATGTAGTTGTCTTTCTTTCTTAGCTACCTTCCTCTGCTGGGTAGCTGAGGTTTCTTAGCTGTGGTCGGTCCCTATCATTTCACTACAGAGACACATCTGCAGCCAGTTAGTTTTCTGACCTCATAAGCACCAAAATGTCCTTGAAGGCTAACTGCTTTAGAAAAAGTGAGGCTGGTGTAGTCCAGCAATGACACATTATTACATAAAACTATCATTTCTAGTAAACACAAAAGGTTTCTGGTAAATGACGAATACTGTTCTCACTTTATGTGTAGATTCATGTTCATTTTCCTTGATAATGTCTGCCCCGATATTTTGCAAGGATGGAAAGAAGGTAAATATGCAGATTAAAGATACAAGAAGCCTTGTGTGCATGTTCTGGCATCACTATTAATCTGACTTGTGGAATGCCAACCAGGACTCCGGCGATATTGTGTCATATGGTTTTTCTCAAGGTGTCCCCTGATGTAGGTGATCCTAAGTCACTTCTCCAAGTTCCCCGATTCTGCTGAATCAGCAGTAACTCCCCCCTATCATGGTTCCTGTTCTGCAAGGTTGTAACTCAGTCTTAACCCTAGGCAATGCTCTAGGACCTAAGTTAGGACTCCGGGTCCCTTTTCCTGCATCTGCTGTCCTGTCATGCAGTTAAAATCTACATGTATGTTCAGTGGGTTGGCTTGCTTCTTCTTTGGCAGTTTTATAGGAGAACCCTCTCCCCTCCCCACTCCTAGATCCTGAGAATTTCTTCAGAAGTCCCCTCCAGATCTGTCCTTCTTCAAGCTGTTACACCCTGAGGCATTGCCCAAGTAGTCTGTCCTGTACCTGGGAGATCTTTTGGCTTCCTGTTTTGTGACCTTGGGTGGCCCATGCATTCTGTACAGGACAAAGCACAGCCCTGTCTCCTCACGTAGGGACACAAAGGAGAATCCCACAGCACCGGGTGTCATCCAGCTGAACTCCACCCCACCCAGGTGTTTTATAAACTTAATTGGGAAAATTCTGGAATCAGTTCCCCATTCTGAAAAACCAAGCCAGCCCCAGGCCTCAGAAGTTCTTCAGCAGTGTCTAAGCCACCACCAGGTGGGGCCAAAACTGCAGTTAAAATCAGAATTGATCTGAATCTGCAGCCCAGACCCCTGGCTGGCTCACCCTGCAGATACTTAGTCATTTAGTTGGGTTTGAATTCACCTCCCCACATTCCACGCAATTACAGATTTGGGCTCTGACATGCTGAATCGTGGCAGGGGTTTGCTGACCTACCCTTGTTTGTTTTGCTGGCTAGACTGTAAGGTCCCTGAGGATAAAACGTCATTCCCAAGTGTTTATTGAACATGTACTGTATTTCAGCGGGAGCAGAGTAACCATTTAGGATGCGGACATGCAAGCCACAGGTGCCTTTACCTACACAAAAGCCCCGTAGGCTGCTGTGTTCACAGGTTGCAGCAACGTGTACATACAACTGTGTGGCTTTGTAAAACCTGCAAAAGAAAGCTGTTTTGTGTGTTTTTGGTTGAAACCACCCACTGTGTCTTCCTACCTTTTTTTTTTTTTTTTTTTTTTTTTTTTTTTTTTTTTTTTTTTTTTTTTACTTTTTTTCTTGCCAATGATACAGCAACAGCCAAGGCCAGCTCCTTGGGTGTGTAACCAGTACACCACCTGTGTGTACTGACCTGTACCTGGCTCAGTACTTCGGTGCTCCTGTCATGAGACCTGGCCCTGAAGGCCTTAAAGGAAGACCACATAGTTTCACATCGAACTTGGGCTCTACTGGTGGTGTACATGGATCTTGGGATGTCACTGAACATTTTGGGAGCTGTATAAGGGGAAGCTGTGCTGACTAATTAGGACCTAGTAGGATATGCAGCTCAGAGTCACTTCCATGTGTAGTTAAGTTCTTACCATCTCTTTTGGTTAAAAAACAAGACGGAACCTAGGACTTCTCTATGGCTTCCCCAGAGGTGTGACGGTCAAAGCAGAATAGAAGCTCTTCGCAAATGCACGGGGAGAAGGAACGAGACCAAAGACAGATGACATGAGGACTTGTTTATAAACATTTATGATCTTGTGGAGAAGAATTTACCAGAAGTTCTGAGTTTTGGCAAACTGGTCTCTGGGAAAACCAGGAAGGATAGGTAATGAGGGTGGGAATCTGTGCTTTAGTTTTGCACCCCAAACGTTAACAGCTAGGTGCCAGCACTCAAGAGGAAGAGCCAGGCAGATATCCATGAGTTCAAGACCAGCCAGGGTCCCATAGTGACCTCAGAGAAAGAAACAAGAACAACAACAACAAAAGAACAGGTGTCCCCCAGCTGTCCAGAGGGAAAGATGAACTCGATCTTCATTCTCTTAAAATGACAATGACAACGTAGGAAAGGGTAGCCCTGGGAATTATGATCAAAGTGTGTCACTGAGAAAAAACATGTGTAGCAAGGAACATAAGGGATCGGTTCGGATCTGTTCTGTCATTTCGAAAAGTAATTCTCAGATTTTAAGTGTGATTTCTTGGGCCAGTGAGGTAGCTTATGTGAGTTAGTTACTGGCTGCCAATCCTCAATACCTGGGACACACATCTCATTCAGGTATCTATATATCACACACACAATAAATTCCAGCAAAGTGTCATTTCTCACGAGTCACTCCTAAGTTCATTCACAAACATAGTTTGGGGCAGTTTGCCTTAAAGTTGATGCTCAGAGTTGTACAAGGTTCAGGGTTAACAGAGCTGAGTCTGGGGTGTGTGCACAGTGGGTGCATGACACACACATCCCCTGAGTCCTGGCAGCATCCTTCCAAAGAGGGTGTGGCTACTGCCAAAGCAGCTGAGGTCAGGGAAGGTCAGGGGTTCCCTTGATAAGCCACCTGTAAGTCACATGACCAGTGTCTGGCTCACTCTGGACTGCTCTCTGGTCCCTGTAGCACTGATGATGAAGCCATTCCCCGTGAAAAGTTCCCTATGAGCCAACAGGCGAGATGATAGGTTCCACCATGCCTGGCCTCTCTTTCCTTGTCTGTATCGCTTTCATTGAACTCCTGAAGCATACACCATGCTTGCCCATGTCTATTCCATTTACAGCATCAGGATTCCAGGAGCACAGTGTTCAGTGAGTCAGCGTCCATAGGCTAGGAACTCTCAGAGGCACCGCTGAGCAGCTTCTTACCCCAAACACTGCTTTTGTCTGGGCAGAGGGTAAGTCTGGGGACTGTGGAGAGTGGGGCTCATAATCAGCAACTGGGAATATTAGGGCCATGCTCTTGACACACAGGCCGATGCCCTGGATCTCACACCTTCTCCAGGATTTCCTGGTAACTATGGCAACGATCAGATGCCCCTGGGGAGGAATATTCATGCCATCAGTATACTGGTTTCCTGGTTTTGTATTTTCACAAACTAAATAGTCTTAAATGGGTGCACACCTGTGTTCGATTTCCCCTGGAATGTTCAGCCGAATCCTCTTTTACTCCGAATTGCAGATGAGGTTTTCTGGATGACACCATCTGGGAAACATCACTTTGATTAAAGTAAATATTCAGCACAGTTAACACCGGGAGCCTATTTGAGTTTCCCTAAGTAGCCTCATCTTAACAGAAGCAGAGAGGAACTGGCTCTTGGGGTTGGAGAACTTGAGAGTGATACACTCCACGGTTCAGTGTCTGCAAATGGCAGCGTGTGGCCTACTCAGCTCGAAAACATTCTCTCTGTTTTCCTTTTCTTTCCATTGGCCCTTTTGGTTCTGGTTTATTTTGACACTAAGAAGAAAATATATAAAAATAAAACAAAATGAAAAAAAAAACCCCTCGGCTTTATGATTGCCAAGTTTTTCTTTCAAACTTAGAAACCAGTTGTTGAAACTGTGATAAATGGTACCCTTTGTTTCATTTTCAACGTGAAACACATGAGGGTACTGCTGTTGGCGCTGAGCCTCATTCTGAAGCAGGCGAGAACACAGGACCAGAAGGAGACCTAGTGATCTAGCTTGCTTTGTCATGATTTCATCTTAGCTGTTGCAAGTGTCTCTTGTAAGACCTCCACAGCCCTGCCCTTTGTAAGATTCCCCCCATAGGCCCTGCCCTTGTAAGAACCCCCATAGGTTCGCCCCTTGCAAGACCCACCCCAGATTGACCCATCGTAAGATGCTCCCCCACTTAGGCTTGCCCCCTCTACCTTTCACTCATCCCCTGGGTTTTCAGCACTTGCTACCGAGGATACCATCTATTTGTAAGAAGACGCTCTTGTATGACATGGGGCTTTCAGTATTTAAGTTGTGGTTTATTTTTTTGCTCCCACAGCTCCTGTCTGTCTGTGGGATCATGTTTGGTTGGAGGAGACAGTCAGTTGCTAATGTGTAAGCAAACCCTGAGATTGTCAACATCATCTCTCCTTTATTGTTTTTCTGTCACCAAGTGGTTTGGGGCAACCAGAGGACAGAGAGACTAAGTTTCTTGTTCTGTAAGTCACCCTCAAAGAAGACCCACCCATCCATCTCTCCTGCCCACCCACGCACTGCAGTTATGAGGAAGGGGTGGGTGAGAAGTGTCACATTTGACTTTAACAGAAGGGAGGGAAATGTCTTCTCGCCCCAACTCAACTAGGTGCTCTAGAAAAGAGAGAGTGTTTTATTCTCCGTGCCTAGACCAATGTTGGCCTGGAAAAAAAAAAGTCTCCATTGAATAAATTAAATTCCAAGCATTGGGTCGGCACTGGATGACTCTTCTTGAGGCCTGGATAATTTAATCTTTATCAAGTGACTTGAACTTTGTGGCATGAAGCTGGGTTATGTTTCTGACGCACATTTCAAGGAAAGAACTGTTCGGAACTCCCACGGAACAGCAAGTCTGGCTCCTCATGTCTGGGGAAAGCAGTGGAGATATCAGAATTCCTCATGAAGACAGACGTGAAATGCCTTAGGTTTTGAGCACCTCGTTTCCTATGGCGACATCTGTGGGGGCAAAGAGTTAGCTTGAGCCCCTCCTGCCTCTCTCTTCCTGTTTTCATAACTCCCAAACCCAGGCTGCCATTTAAACGCCCCAATCCGCTTGTAAACTCTTCGAGCAAAAATTATGCCAGGTTCTGTGGCTACCAGATTGGAGCTGTTTCTCTCCCCGCTTCATTCAGTTAATTGAGCTAAGCTGGAAGCCTCGGTAATTTATTCTATGGAGCTTTTTGTGCAAACGATTCCAGGATGAGGGAGAGACTTCCTTGGATCTCTCAAACACTTGAGGTGCAGCACTGTGTTTTGGTAACCACCGGCGAGTCAGTGTCCTCCAATGTGATCAGTCGAAGACGGGCCCCCACCGCCAGCTTTTCATTAACCGAGTTCGGAGCCGGCTCTCTTTCCTGCCTTTTACATGTTTGCAGTTATCTCGTTCTTCCCTTGATTCTGGGTTTTCACACCATATGGCCACATCTTTAAGTCATTTTTCAGCTGCTCTATTAAATAGTGAAATGAGATGCAGAACAGATTTCTTTGATTTTAAAATAGCGTTTTGGGTGTGTGACTTTTTTTTTTTTTTTTTTTTTTTTTTTTTTTTTTTTGGTAAATATAAAAAGAATTAAGGCACTCCAAAGTATGAAATTTCAGGTATCCCCACCCAGACAGTGTAATATGCTGCTTTCTACTTACTTAGAATAAATGTATGTTTATCTCCTAGAATTTCACCTGCACTACAGATCGATTCATTCTTTCTGAATATAGAAATTCATCTTTACTTAAATAAGGTTCAGCCTCCACTCTTGCTAATGAGCATGGATTGAAAATGCAGTAGAAAGCCTCTCTTCATAAGCACTGAATAGCACACTGTTCATTAGGAACAATTGCAGAGCTTGTGGGCACACATGCCACCTCTCAATGATACCCCACTGCTATAATCACAGTTGCAGCTCTACCCTGGGTAGTGCTAAATGTGGGGGTAATTCACGGTTACTCTCCTTTCCACACGGCCGTGGTGGCTGCTTCCTCCATATGGAACCTGCCAAGAAGATAGTTTTCGGATTCACTGTGGAGTTCGGTGGTGGCTGAGGACGTGGAAGCTTGCAGCCTTCCTGCAGCTGACTCTCTAAGAGGGTTGGGCATTTAAAGGGCCTCTTGTTTATAGAACCTAGGAGGACATTTTGGTAAAGGCCTATTGGTGTTTAACAGAGAGAGAGAGACAAAGGCAGAGGACAGGAAGTACTTAACAAAAGAAACTGCTATACCAGCACATTTTGTAATATGAGTGAATTTGACATTGATCCAGACTTTGGCTGCAGGGACTGTGTCAATCACAATTAATCAGCTTATGAGTATATGGTCTGAAATCTTCAATTATCCATTAAAACCTGGACATTGACTTGAAGAAATGACTGACTTGGAGTTAAAACCAACTGCACTCAACAAGCAGGTCGATAGTCTCCTAATTGCAATCCAATGCAGCTGATTTTAAGTGGAACACAATTTGTGAGTATTGTAAATACAGTTGATATATTTTGATTTCTTTTATGATTTCTACTTGCTAGAGAAATATCTTCGAGTTTGCAATGCATCCATTGAACAGGCATATTTTAGCGATTATTAATTTTAAAATTTATTATATAACAATCAGAGGGCAATAATGATTCGAAGCAAGATTTCTAAATAATTCAGATAAAATTCTGCTTTTTCATGAATTATCCAGGCATTACTAAATACTACAACAAACTTTTGTAGATTTTAAATGACAGTAATTAAACAAAAAAAATGTTTTAAATTCTATTTAAAAGTTCAAAATGATAATGACATCTGTATTTTCTCTTTCATTCTCTTAAGAACACAGGCTTCTGGAAGGCATAAATGATCTCCATTCTCTTGTGTGAAAATAGACTTCAGTGCCAAAATTAAGAGTACTGTGTATTTCCCCCACAGTAAAAGTCATCCCTTCTTAGCATTTATTATGCACCTAAGAGGTACTTGCCCCTGAAATCTCAAAATTAAGATATCAGACACTTACCCAAACAAGTAAAAGAAACAGGAAGTGGGACATTGATGGCCCCAGACTCTCTTTCGTCATTGTCAAGTCTGAGGGTCAGCACAGAGAGTCACAAAGTATTTGGAAGAGGAGTAAATCTTCTAATATTTTGAAATCGCTGCTGGGTCAGAAACAATTTATGCTTTTAAGAAAAAATGTATTCAAGCAATACTCATTGAAGATGCCCTTGTGCCAGGGGGTGGTATGGGACGGCTCAGGACAAAGCCCCCGCCCTCCAGGCATTTGCTCTCTGTTGGTAGGAGGCAGGCAATCAGCAAAAGAACAAGCAACACATTCAGGTGAGGCTAAGCACCGTGAGAAATAGGAAGCAGGATACGGAAGACATTTCTTTCAAATAAACAGAACTTCTTGACACAACACTGCCCAGGCAGGGAAATTGGTAATACCAGCAGACTATGTTGTACTGGAAGATGTCAAAGCATCCAAAGGGTGGGAACATTCCTCAAGGAATAGGCAAGCGATGACGTAGAGGAAGGATGACCCCAGACCTCTTACTTTCCAGAGAGTAAAAAAACTGTACTGGAAAATCTCATGAGCCATAGCTACCATATTTAGTTATGTTGTGTGAGCAACTGGGCTAGATACTGTACCATAATGAAGACTGGAGGGCATCCTTCCCTTTTCTCTGAGGAATGCTGGTGATGAACTGCCCGCTTTGTTCCTTGGGCCTCCCTCACTCTTACCCTTTTCTGTGGAGTGTTGGTACGACATTTTGATCAAACCTTGCAGAGGATCCAGAATGTAACAGTAAGCTGTCAGACCACAGGGTCCCTTGCTGCTTCTCTGAGAGTTCACATCTGAGGGGACAGTGGCATAGGATTCTTGGACTGTTCCCCAAATGTAGCAAACATTGATGTTCTTAAATGAATAAGAAACACTTGAATGTCTGCTAGAAAATTCAGAATGACAAGTGACTGGCCATCCCTGGTTGGACCCACTAAGGGCTTCTCTCCACACAGAAGGCTTAAGTCTGAGCTCCTGTGGTGTCTAATCTATGGCTGCTTTCTCCCTTCAAATCAGAAACATTTGTTTCAACCATAATAGTTGTTGAATCTTAAGTTTGTGTGCTTGCTTGTGTGAAAATAGGGCCCTACTGTCAAGACATAAAAAGATCACCTACTTCCTCTAAGGAGCACTAGAAATGTAAAAACTTGCTAAAATATGTTTTTTTCAAATTCTTTTTTAATATTTGTACTCAAGTATATGATATTGAAATGAATACCCATCATAATTCATTCGTGATTACTAAATTTCAGGATATTACATTTTTATCGCTGAAATTTAGGGTATCTCTGAGCATGTCTGCCACTTCAGAATCACCGGGAATCTGACTTGCTTGTGCATCAAGACATAGGAAAGCCGTCTTCTGCTGAGGTAATTAGAGAGTCATGGCTTGCTCCTAGTCCCTGTTCCTATAAAGGTTTGGTTCTTCACTTTGAAAAACAATAGTTAACCATGTGAAGTACTCATAGGCTGAGTAGCTGTTAAAATAATAGTCCTGGAAAAAAGTACAGCTTAACAGAGCAGGAAGGAATCTTCTCTCAACAGAGTCACAGCACAGCTGTTGTTAGACCTCGGCCTAAGTGCTTTCAAGTTCTCAATGTCAATGTCACGTGCTTGAGGGGAGGGGCAGATACCAATCAGTGAGTGTGTGCACACTGACTGCAGATCTGGTCTGCCTTCTTGAAAAAACACGAAAACAGCTGCATTAAAAATTGGTTTGGATGTTTTACTTGTCTTCGAGATCCAATCCTACAGAGCTTTGGTAGTGTTCAATCTAATGAATTTTGAAGAATGAATAAGGTCTTGTGGCAGAGTCATGGGACAGAGATACAAATGGCTGTGTCTGTAAGTTCATCACTCTGCCCCCCTCCTATGGCCCTCAGTTTGTATTCCATATGCTTGATCATAACTGTTCTCATCAATGATGAGTCTTCATAGATAATCTAACTTTCTCGCATTTGCTTTCCAAACCAGGCCTCCTGCCCTGTGCATTTTGAGGTGCTCTGACAGACATCGTTGGAGGATTTCTCCTTGGGGGCTCTGGGGATTATGCCTTGGAGGATTTCTCCTTCACTCAGCTCTATCCTGGTGTATCCTTCCTACGTTTAAACATTTTGTTATGTTTCAAGTAGAGCTTTTGATTCAGACATACTTGTGGGTGATTTGAGATGGCAGTTGAATATAAATGAATGCAGCAATTAGCCTTCCAAATCCTGGCTGGTGAGGAGCACATGGGTCCTTGCAGGTTCCCTCCAGGCCAGTGCTGACTACTGTGTGATCTCAGAAGCACTGGCCCAACAATGCTTTCGGGTGTCTGTTCTCTACTTTGTCCATCAAATACCAGTCAGAAGCTACCGATATTTTAACATGTTTGATGGTAAAATGGAAGTCTAAAGGAAACAAAAAGATGCATGCCCCCAATTAGCCTGCATCAATGATCAAACTAAATAATTGTTTTCTATACTAAACCATTTCAGAACTGAAAGAAATGTTCCAATGGGTTCTCTGGGCTCTCACTCTGGAGTTATCAGAGAGCGATACAAATCCACAGAGGAGAGAGATGTCTTTTCTTTTTTCTTGTTTCAAGTTTATTTGTAAAAACAGCACAGGACACTGGTCATCTGTAAATAGTGTGCAGGTGGGTGTGTCACAGCAGTCCGTCTGTCTGCACACTGGCAGGCTCCTTCTCTATGGAGCCTTCACAGGGGCCTGGGCACCTTTGGGAGCCTGAGCTGGAGCCACAGCCTGGGCCTCAGCTGGAGCTGTGGCTTCTGCTTTGGTCTGAACCTTGGGCTTTGGTTGGTAGAGCCTACGACCCTTGGCCATGTAGCTTCGAATCCTCTTTCCAAGCTTGGGGTGAGCGATGAAAGCCAGACGGCTGAGTTTGCGGCTGGGGCCCTTTGGCATCTTGGGCTTGATGACCTCAGGCTTCACAAGGGCCTTGATGGCCTCTGCGCGTGCGCTCACTGCCTTTGCATTGCTGGCCTGCATCTTCTTCAGGCCTTTCTTGTTGTGCTTCTTGGCAAAATGCATGCTCCACAGGAACTTGGGATCAACCCCCTTAAGAGATTCGTATCTTTGTGACTGGGGTTTCTTAATGTCATTCCTGTGCCATTTGCGGGACTCGTTGTGGGTGGTGTGGTTCTTGGACTTGGCCATGTCTGCACGGTAGCCCGCGGCTACCGCAGCGACTGGGACCGGAAGAGAAACGAGATAGAGGTCTTATGATGGGAATATGTGGACTGAGAGAAGAAAGAGAAGAAATCACCAGAAGAAAGTCAGCTAGGTTTCTGGAAATACCGTCAGTTATGCAGGAGACACAGATCAGCGTGGCTGGTGAGACTTTGAAAGACTATGGTAGTGGGTAAGGAAAACAAAGCTAAGAAGGAATCAGAGTGCCCAGGCCTGGCTGGGGCCTCCAGCGCTCACGGCTAAACTGGGGATCAATGTACAAACCTCCATATTTTATTTAGTACCTGGGGTAATTGAAAGAAGTAGAAGCAAAAATCAGTCCTCTGCTGGAAAGAGTCTGGAAGCTTCTCCAAGTGAGGACAAGATAATTTGAGAATGAGGAAGGGGCTTTAAAAGAGAACATACGACACAAGCTATGAGGAGCAAGCCAGTAAGCAGCATTCCTCCATTGCCTCTGCTTCAGCTCCTATTTCCAGGTTCCTTCCCTGTTTAAGTTCTTGACTTACCTTCTTTTGTTGACTGTGATATGAAAGTGAAATAAATTCTTCCTTCCTCAAAAGAGAGAGAGAGAGAGAGAGAGAGAGAGAGAGAGAGAGAGAGAGAGAGAGAGAGAGAGAGAGAGAGAGAACATACAACTTCCTTGAGTAGAAATAAGGCTGCCATGAGAAATAATCCTAAGTGTAGGGATGTTCCGAGGCCTGTGCAGTTTGCTTTGAGACTTCATACTTCAAATGTTTCTGAAATTTAATGAATAAACAATGAAGAAATATGATTTGTTCCCAAATTCAATTTTTCTTTCTAACAAAAATTCAATTTTATTTGCACTCAAGCAATGTACAGAAGTCGCTCACCGCAGTAGCTGAATTAGGGAAAAGCTGGAGGAAGCTGAGGAGGAGGGTGACCCTGTAGGAGGACCAGCAGTCTCAACTAACCTGGACTCTCAAGATCTCTCAGACACTGGGCCACCAACCAGGCAGCACACACCAGCTGATATGAGGCCCCAACACACATACACAGCAGAGTGCTGGGTCTGGGTTCAGTCAGAGAAGATGCACCTAATCCTTAAGAGACTAGAGGACCCAGGGAGCTAGAGGTCTGGTGGAGTGGGGACATCCTCATGGAGACAAGGGGGTGCAGGGAGGAGATATGCGATGTAGAACAGTTGGAGGGTGAACCCTGTGAAGGGAATAAAATCTGGAGTGTGAAAAAATAAACAACAACAATAACAAAAAAAAAACAACAGAAAATTCAGATTATTATCTTGCAACAGAAATGAATAGAGAAAAAAGACAAACTTCAGAATGGACATTTAAAAAGGTGACAGCATATAAAAACAGTATATACTATACCATTCAAACACACACACACACACACACACACTTCTAGAAGGCAGCACATTACATTAGCTCATAGGTACCCATCATGTTAGACTGCAGCATCACAAGTCTAATTTTATACCTTTAATCCTTTGGAAGCCACTGTACCAAAGTAAACAAAGATAGACGGCCCGGACTGCATAATATTATATGGATTTCGCGTAAATTCACATTATGTACAACGACACTATTAAACATGTTAACACAGCACATAAAGTGACCATTTCTCTTTAAACTTTACTGTTTAGCATATTTGCTGTGATTGTCCACGTGGGACCTGTGCAAATTGCTCTGCAGAAATACTTTGCAGGTCTCCATAGCAACCGCTACTGCTTTATGGTGGTGCCCTTCCCTTGGGTTGGAATTCAGCTGATGTTTTTTCAATCACAAGCCAATGACTGACGTTAACATTTTCCTACTGTATACACATGCTGGTGAGTAACTTTATATAAATGTTCAATTTGATGACATTCCACATTTCTGAGTAAAATCTCAGGTTTTGGTATCACTGTCTCCTTTTCCTCCGTGTTTTATTTCTGTTTTCCTTCTCTTCTTGTCACATCCCAGGGACTGGGGTAACAAATGGTGTCTGCCCTTTGTTTCCCCATCTCCTGCAGTACAGACAGACAGACAAAACAGAGCATGGCTTTTATGTGCTAAGATAATCCTTACACGTTATTTCATATCCATTCATTCGTTTCTACTTATACTGTTTAATGGCTACTTAATATTTCACATTGTGAACCCTTTGCAGTGTGTTTAACAACTTTGCTTCTGTTTTCTTCCCTCCCTGTATTTCTTCAACAAACACTATCCATATGTGTAGGATGATGTCATACAACAAGGCGGGTCCAGCCTACCATTGGATGAGAAGGAAAGGTAGGCGGGGAAAAGTCTATGAAGGAGAAAGGAGGAGAAAGCGGGAGATTCAGGAGGAGGCAACACGGAAGCAGACGTGGATGTTTTTCTCGGTGCATCTTTATATGGATAAGGTTGTTATGAATATTTTATAGGGATGGAATTGTACAGGATCATTTGACTTATCCAGGTGGGCAAATTATATCATACCAATTGGTGTGTTCTTTGATATGGAGACTTAATTGAATTCAAAGAAGTTGGGATGTGTGTGATCAAGGCTTGGCTCCAACACGCCAAGGGAAAGTGAATGAAACAAAACTCTGGGGCGGTCGTGGACCACCCGGGACAGAAGCAGCTGGGTCGGGCGGAATGGACCATACCTGGGTCAGAAGAAGCCAGGGTCTGAGTACTTAGAGGCTGCGTGGAACCGCTAAGGTAAAGATACCCCACAGTACCACGTGGCCCTACGGGTGCCAGCACTAGAGGGTGTGGTGCTAGCGCAGGTTAAAAGGTTACCACACTTTATTTTACTGCAATACACGTGTCTTCTCACACTGCCGGCGTTTTTTTACTTCTGTAGGACGGAGACCAAGTTGTTGAGTACAAAGACTGTTTTCTATGTTTTAATTTTTTTTTTTTTTTTGCGGAAGTTGCAGTATTGCACCCCAAAAGAATCGGAACCTAAAACTTTTACTCTCAGCAGCATCTACAGGTATCTCTTACCCATGTTCCTGCCGCAGGGAGAATGTTTATAATTCTCTGGGTTTTGCCAGCCTGGTAGGTGCTGAGCAAAACTGCATTTGGTTTGCATTTTCTCTACTGTAAGCAGATTTTCCGGCTGGTTAGATAATGTGAGTGTTAGAAATGTGTGTCTACAGAGCACATGAAACTCAACAAGAAGGAAGACCAAAGTGTGGATGCTTCAGTCCTTCTCAGGAGGACACATGGAGGCAAAGTTTGCGGCAGAGCCTGAAACAAAGGCCATCCAGAGACTGCCCTGCCTGAGGATCCCATATCCAGCCACCAAACCCAGACAATCTTGCTGATGCCAAGAAGTGCTTGCTGACAGGAGCCTGATATAGCTGTCTCCTGAGAGGCTCTGCCAGAGCCTGACAAATGCAGAGGTGGATGCTCACAGCCAACCATTGAACTGAGAACAGGGTCCTCAGTGGAGGAGTTAGAGGAAGGATTGAAAGAACTGAAGGGGTTTGCAACCCCATAGGAAGGACAATAGGAACCAACCAGAGCTTCCAGGGACTAAACCACTATCCAAAGAGTAAAAATGGAGGGACCCATTGCTCCAGCTGCACATGTAGCAGAGGACGGCCTTGTTGGGCATCAATGGGAGGAGAAGCCTTGGTCCTGCCAAGGCTTGATGCTGCAGTGTAGGGGAATGTCAGGGCGGGGAGGCGGATGGGTGGGTCATTCTTATAGAAGCAGGGGGAGGAGGCAGGGGATTTATGGAGGGGAAACCAGGAAAGGGGATAACATTTGAAATGTAGATCAGATATATCCGATAAAGAGTCACCACACACGAAAAATAAATGCGTGTCTACTTAAACTTGTCTGTTGGTCCATGTTTAAACTTGTCTGTTGGTCCATGTTTAAACTTGTCTGTTGGTCCATGTTTAAACTTGTCTGTTGGTCTATGTTTAAACTTGTCTGTTGGTTCCTGTTTAAACTTGTCTGTTGGTCCACCCTTACTCCAATGCCTTCTGTTAACAGCGTGTGAGACTTCTTTACCTCGACTAAACCTTTCTTGTATCATCTCTACGACAGTTAGTTTTCTGTCTGTTGCTTTCCAAATTTCTGCAGCACCTTCTTCTTATGTAATCTTTGAAGATTATCTAATAGAATAAAAAATCATCAAAACGTCTTCCCAGCCCAGAAAAACAAAATTAAAAACGGGTCCTCACTGGAACTCTAGGCGCCTTGACGTAAGTGACATTTCTATGAAGGTCAACAGTGGTGCCTAGCACTGAGGTGTTCACGCCCTTCTCCGCTCTCCATTTATGTCAGCAGACACAGTGCTGTTCGTCTCATCTACGTGGTATCATTAGCCTCCGTTCACATGGCTGCCGTGTCTTCCTTGGACAGTTCAAGTGTTTGCTGGTTGCTACAATAAGTACAATGGTAAATTTATTTTCCAAGACGTTAATAGTAGAATCCTCATTTTTTCATCCTATGTCTGAGGTCAGTATACATCTCCCCCATTGTGAATCTTCATTTTCTTTTGCATTTCTAACTATCCCAACAAAGGAGATACACTAATATTGTATTCACCTTATGAACTTTTAGAACCTCGGTAACTCTCTAAGTTTGTTATTATCTTAAACACATATATGGATGAGACGGGGTTTTGCTATGCAGCCCAGTTGCCCTGAAGCTCACTCTGTAACCTGGTATGGATTTGAACCCATGATCCTCCTCCCTCTGTCTTCAGTGAGCTGGGATTTTATGTACCAGCCATCATGTGGGCAAAGCATAAATGTGGGGTGCTCAGTTTTTATATTACCAACAGACAGCTCAATGTCTGCCTTTCTAGTGTTTATATTTGATGTTTTTCTTAAAAGTTGGGTGCATCGATGAACAGTGAATACAGTGGGCATAAGCTTCCCGCAAGTTACTATTTTTAAATAAATTGTTCTTGATATCTTGGTATTTTGCTGTTTAAACAAATATGCGCACCTGACCTTTCTTTGTAAAAGAAGCAGACTGTGCTGTGTTTTACTTTCTCACAGTGCAGCCGCCTGCAGCATTTTTACATTAGCAGTGAGGACTAAATTATAACAAGCCAGATATTTATATTTGAACTCAAATCTATTAATAAAAGCAAGAGTGCGGATAGATTTCTAATTATTAAGCCATCGTCCAAAAACTACTCTCAGGCATAAATGATTTGACATTTGGTTCATCTTGATTCTATTTGTGTTTATCTTTAAATTAGTTCATGTGTCTCCCCCTTTTTTGGTTTTGTTTGTTGGTTTTTGTGAGATGATCTATGAGTTTGTCTGTCTGTTTGTTTTTATGACTTCTGAAAGTTTAGCTAAGGGCAGTGTTTGTTGCATGGAATACTTTCTAGAACTTTCCCTCCTGTAGGTACCGAGTAAGCTTACAATGGTAGCTGTTTAATGACTGGGTAAAATGGCATTCTGTGCGCATCCTGACATGTGAATCTCTACTCTGATGAGCTGCATCTTCAAGGTCACCCCTCATCAGCTCAACATCGGTGACTCACATCTGGCTGGGGGCAGGGGTGGGTTGTCTCCTTCCTCTGTCCTTAACATGTCACCTGTGGAGTCCCCAGAATGTTTCCTCCTATGCTTGAGGTTCTTATACACACCCTGCTTTGTGAACCTTCGTTTACCTTTAGTCTGTTTTTTTTTTTTTTTTGAATGTTTTTAAGTTTTAAAAAAGGTACATTAAATTCTTTTCAAAGAAGCTTGTAATAAACCCTTTATAATAAAGTCTACGTGCTTTGGCAGCTCATTTACTAATTTTTGTCTCTTACCCTGAAGTCTGGTTTCCTGGATTCTTCAGGATTATTATTTATTCTTCATTTTTTGAAAATATTAAGAAGAAGGGTTTTAAGGTTTTATCTTTTTTTATAACAATAATTTAAGGCCATCAACTTTCTTCTCTAAGCAACTTGTACTTCATAGTTTTATCATCTAAGCAGCTCCTCGTTTGTCTTTGGATTTATTTAAAGCTCATTTGTGAGGGTGCTTTTCAACTCCCAAGTTGTTGAGATAAATTTAGTCTCTGTTTATGATTTGCTTTGAATTTTATTTTACTGTGATATAACATTGTTCTGTTTATTTATTCTCTCTCTGAATCTGGAGTTAGCCAGTTTGACCAGATTTGCTGACTAGTGAGTTCCGGGGGTCCTCCTCTGTGCCTTCCTCGCACTGTCATGGTTCTCTGTTTTTTACTGGACGCTGGGGCTCCGATCTCAGTCTTCGTGCTTGTGTGGCAAGAACTTGGCTGACTGAGTCACCCCATCCCTGTTTTGTAAGTTTCACATATGTGTATGTGGTTGACTAAGCAATGCCCCCAAAATGCATCCACTTCCTAATTTCTGCAATCTGTGAATAGCTTAGCTTGTGTAACAGAAGGGGACTATGTTTGAAGATGGAATTAAAGTTGCCAATCAGCTGACCCCAAGACACTGAGATTAACCTTGGTTATCTGCATGGCCAGTGTGAGAAGACAGATTCTTAAATGCAGATGAGGAGGCTCCTAAGGGGTCAGAGAGATCGGTATGAAATTTAACCTTCTGCTCTGTCTGTGAAGATGGAAAAGGAGCAAGAAAAACAAGCCAAAGAACAAAGCTAGCTCTTAGACTCCGAGTAGGGAAGGAAACCACCTAGGAAGAACCTAACCTTGCCAGCACCTTGATTTAGCCTCATGAGATCGACTTTGGACTTCTGGAAATCTGAACGGTAAGGTATATAATAACCATTTGTGCTGCTCTAAGGTATGGTTTGTGGAAACTGTCATGGCAGTCATAGACAAGTAATGCCACTTGTGAAGAAAGGTCATATTTCAAGACTGACGAGGCTGGCAAGCACTTAAAGACACCTCTCGATTCAAAGACATTGAGGTATCAAAGACAAGGGCTGATCAGATGACTCTGAATGTTACTGCTTGCTCTATAGGCTTGAGAACTTGGGTTAAGATCCTAGCTCATACCTACAAAGCTGAGTGTCTGCACATAATCATAAACCCATTGCTGGGGTAGGGGAAGCAGACAGGAGGATTGCTCTGATTTATGACCTTGTCTCAAGGGAGTGAAAGGAAGAGTGACAGTATGCAAATTCAGCATCTTCCTCTGGTCTCTGTGCATATTTTGCATAGGCACACCCATTGGCACCAAACATACATGTACCCATACCACAGCCACACACAGTATACATAAACAGTGTGAAACATACATACCTTAAATTTCATTTAAATATGACTAATGTTCATCACATAGTCACGGTAAGAAGAGAGCGTCTTAGAGATGGTAACTGGACTAAGACAGTCCTGTGTTACTCGGGATCCAGTTAGGCATTGTGTTAAAGCTGAAGCAACTGTGTCATTCTCAAATTGGGACAAAATACCAAGGGATGAAAGATTCCATCATATTAAAAGATTTCTAGAGTTAGGCAAAGATATAAACACATATTTTTAATATAAAAATGTAACTCAAGAAACTCGGCAATCAAGAACTGAGCTAAATGACATCCCAGTTTAAGGTTCTGGAGTTCCCATTATGCGCTATCAAAAGGGCTGGATGCAACCTATTGTCCCAGACAAATTTTTACAGAGTCACTACAACCTCATTGCTAACCAGTGGCATTGGTCGATTTCCTTGTTTGTCCTACTGCTGTGACAAAAGCCTGACTGACCCCAACAAAAGGAAGAAAGGGTTAATTTTCTCTTACAAGTTCTAATCTGTCATGGAGGAACCCGGGCAGGAGCTTGAAACAGAAACCATGGAATAGAGCTGCACTGTCTTGTTCCCTCTGACTTGCTCAGCTCTCGTTTTTGTTTACCCTAGACCCAACTGCCTAGGAATGGCATTGCCTATGTTGGACTGAGAACTCCTACATCAATCACATCAAGAAAACACTTGACAGACATGTCCACAGACCAATCTGATAGAGGCAATTCCTCAACTGAGGGTCCCTTTGCCCAGGTGTGTCAAGGTGGCAGATCTTCACAGACATACACATGGTGCTACCTGACTAATCCCTAGGCATTTCTTTACACAATCAAGTGACAACCAAATGTAACACAATAAACATACTTCAGTTTAAAAAGACATAAACCGTGGACCATTCTACATCACATTTGCTCACTGTGCCAAGATGTGTGACTTTATCCTAAGTGTGTAACTGGTGTAACAGTTGTATTAAGGAGGCTGGCCACTCCAGAGAGTGAAGAAACATCACCTACAGATGATTCAGAACTCAGCAAATGAGTAGATCCTTAGGACTCCAGCCCATCTTCCTGAGAACAATGCCTATTGCACCATGAGCTTCCAATCTGCAAGAAGGAAACACAGACCAAGAAGCCTGTTGGAGTCTTGTCAGCCGAATTATGCCACACTTGCACATTGCAGGTAACTATTGGGTAAGAAAAAAAATATGTACACAATGGTAAATATCCTGGTTGATTGGTCAAGTGCCTAGAAGGAGAAACAGGAAGAAAACAAATAGCCAAGTATACAGAAAAGTATGTGATTTGCGAAAAGTCACCCTCTGACACCAATCACCCTAGTGCTGATTCAATCAATAGGCCCACAATGCTTACAGTGTCTGAGCTGGGGCTACATACAGGTGCAGTAGCATGAGCTGTCACTCAGCAGCTGGGCAGACTGCTGCCGATGCTAGTGCCCAACCTTTCGTCTACAGAGGCTAATGCTGCCCCCTCCATATGGCGACACTCCTCCAGGAGAGCCAGGCGAGCCCAGAGGACAAAGGCTGGGAATAAGACTGACTTTGATTCCTATGATACCAAAGGACTCTTGGGAAAATTGTACACGGTGTGGTTGCTATCTCAGTTCTCAGTAGAAAACACATGTTAAGAAACAATATAGTTTTCCTTGTTTCGCTCATACTAGGAGACCAGCAGCACGAAAAGAAGTCAGTCTGTGGTATCAAACAGACAAGTGAAACAGCCAAGCCCCAAGCTTGGGCTCACATTCCTAACACTACCTGTCAGCTACGTGGCCCCAGTTCCAGCAAGGTGAAGCAAACCATCTTCCCTCCAGGGCTCGGTATAGTCTTTGATTAGAATTTAGTTTTCTCTATCCGGTCCTACTCCCCCAAGTCAGTCTTTCTGCCAGGGAGCTATAATTCTTTGCACTTTTTATTATACTCACATCTGGCTGTTGACACACTAAAAGTGATGCACCAGAGTAAGGAGAGCACATCAGCTCAGTCCTTGAGGACTGTTCTCTGCTGATGTCCAAAATTAAGCCTGCCTTCCTCTTTGTTCTTTCAGGACTGGGGTTGGTCAGTCTAGCTGATGCTCCCCAGTAGGGAGCAAGATAGTCCTGATGCCAGAGATGATTCGTGGGGTCCTGTAAAGGTAAGGGGGACCTGAAGGGCTCCAGCAGCTGCTTGGTAAGAGAGGGCTAGACTGGAATGGGGGAGAGAGTTGAGGCTGGAGATGAGCTGCATTCAGGTCACTTTGTACCCAGGTCCTTTCCTACGGGAATTTTTCACTCCTCCATTTTGTTTCTCCCTTTGCCTACAGTGCCTCAAACTTGTAATTCTATTTCTTTAGACTCCTTCCAGGTGCTGGGGTTGCAGGCACGCACCCCCACCTAGCCCCAGCTGCTGCAGATGTGGCTTGTATATACTAGTTAGTAATGAGCTTTCCTACGAGATAAGCCAGACCTTCCTACACAATTGGCAGGAATGTTTATTTACACAATTGTCAAATAAATGTAAGATGCTCGAATTCTATGGCAGACCAGATACTTTCTCTAGAATCTGCTGTGCTTCAATTTCATATTTCTCGTCTTAAAGCCGTATTTGAGCGAGTGGCAATAAAGCCTTAACCCAGATCAGCTTATATTTTAAAATTTCATTTTCCGTGGGCACCGTGGCTTGTAGTAGATGTCATGGTTGGCTCTCTGTTTACCCAAATAATGAAGAAAGCAGGGCTGCGTTAGCACTCAAGAACTTAGCTAAGATGTCTCTTAGGACTCAACAGATGTTTCTCTTATAGTCTTATGAAAAAGTATGTGAACAAATCTCCCTTAGTAAAAGAATTCCCTGTGGTGAGGTACTAACTGCTCCTATGCATGGACAGAGGTCACCTTGTGCCCCATTCTTGAGCTTCACAGAGCACGGCGGACATAGAATGCGAGTGTCTGTCACAGCTAGCCATTGCACAAGGATGTCATTATTTCACTGGAAAGCAGCAAACGTGCTTATTTCCAGCCATCAGGGTGGCTACAGACACTTTCTGGCCGTTTGAGGCTATATCCCCTAAATGGAAGTTTGTTAAGCCTGGAGAATTATATGGTCCACTATGAGCTGCTTTGCTGGAGAAAAATAAGACTTATCCCTCAATGTATATAGGCTTGTTGAAGTCACTGCCCCACTGGTTCTTTGGACAGAGTTGGCGTCTTCTCATGGCTTACAGGGTCCTAGCATTCTCACTGGTGCCCTTAGCATTTGGAATAAGGGATAACTGAGTCTTGATATTTGAAATTAACCTCAAGTCCTCCTTAGTTCCAGAAAGGGTTCTCACCAAGTTAATTGGGGATCCTTCTCGGCTTTTCACTGTGTGGAGGCATCCTTCAGCTTTCTGTCTCTACCAGTCTTTTAAAATGTGCTCCACAAACAGAGAGGATTACAGTCGTATGGTATTAGGGGAGTCAGGCCTGGCACCTCTTTAGAGCTGGAAACACCCCAGCTGTCCGCAGTCCACGTGTGTGTGCTGACACCCTTGACTAGTTTCCCTTGTGTTTGGCAGTGGCTTCACCTAGAACCACAAAGACGAAGTGTTCTGCAGTTCCTGTTCAAGTGGTAGAGGTCTATTATTTCCTTCTCTGAGCTCTTGGCTCCCAAATTATGTTTTCTCTGTGTGTATGTGTGTGTTTGATGAGTGAGAACATGACCATGTCTTTCTGCCTCTTACTTGTGGATAAGGGTGTGAGCTCTTAGTCACAGACCAGCATCATGTCTGCATGCTGCTATGCTCCTTGCCAAGCTGGTCATGGACTCACTCTCCAAACTCTCAGTGAGCTCTCAGTGAACTGTAAGACAGGATACTAACATGTCAAGTCCTTAAAGTGAAGTGCTAATTCTGTTTCTTCATTCCTCTCTACCTTTCCTTGTCAATTTCCTTTTCAAACTGGTGGCTGATGCTTGGGGAAAGTGGGTAGGAGTACCAGGTGGTTCCGTTGTACTCGGTGCTGTGATATGCTGGAGCAGAGTGTCTGGAGGAGAGAAGGAAGATTTGTGTCCACAGAGACCATCAGCATCTATCTTCTATGATTTTGTTGAAGATATGGGCCTTTTAGTTGGGAGTCTGCTTTCTTCTATACCTATTATCTTTAGGTTTGGTCTTCTCATTGTGTCCTGGATTTCCTGGATGTTTTGGGTAAGAAGCTTTTCGATTTTTGTATTTTCCTTGAATGTTGTGTCAATGTTTTTTATGGTGTCATTTGCTCCTGAGATTCTCTCTTCCTTCTCTTGTATTCTGTTGGTCATGTTTGTGTCTCTTACTCCAGATGTCTTTCCTAGGTTTTCCAACTTCTGAGTTGTCTCCTTTTGTGAGTTCTTCATTATTTCTATTTCTGTTTTCAGTTTCTTCACTTGTTTGGTTGTGCTTTCCTGTAGCTCTTTAAGTGACTTTTGTGGGTTTTTTTCCCTTTCTTTCTTTCTTTCTTTCTTTCTTTCTTTTTTCTTTCTTTCTTTCTTTCTTTCTTTCTTTCTTTCTTTCTTTTTTTTGTGTGTGTGTGTGTTTCCTCATTAAGGGCTTCAACTTGTTTGCTTGTATTCTCCTGGCTTTCCTGTACTTCTTTAAGTGTGTTATTCTTGTGTTTCTTGAGGACCTCTATCATCATCATGAAGTATGATTTTAAGTCTAGATCTTATTTTTCTGGTGAGTTGGGATATCCACTATTTGCTGTGGTGGGAGAACTGGGTTCTGATGTTGCCAGGTTGTCTTTGCTATAGTTTCTTAGATTCTTGTGTTTGCCTCTTGCCATCTTGTTATGAGTGATGCTAGGTAATCTTGTTGTCTCTGACGGGAGCCTGTCTCTCCTGTGAGTCTCTGGGCCCTTGGTCTCCAGAGGGAGATTGCTCCTGGTGTTCGGCTGTCTGGGTAGGCTGTGAGTTCCAATGGCTGTGCCCAGTCCTGAGGCAACTGGGCTGGCTCTGTCCTTGGGCTGGAAGTATCTGTTCCCAGGCAACATGGCTACCTGCACCCTGAGAGTTCTGGGCAGCCACTCTCAGGATAGTCAGTGGAGAGGGAGAGTAGACTCACCCCTGGGCTCAGGAGTGCGAGAGCTCCCGTGGCTCGGGTGCCTAGCAACCTACGGGCAGGCTGCCAGTTCTGATGAAAGTGGGCAGGCTCTGGCCGTGGACCAGAAGTCAATCAGCATCTTTCATTTCAAGACTATGTTGGAAAGTGCTCCAGTGTTCCAGAAAGGAGCTATGATGTATCCTATCTACAAGAAACATGAGCAAGGCTGAAATTTCCCCAGGATCAGTGGGAGAATGACTAGAGACACACTGTACTGTTCTGAATAAAGTTTTTATGAAAGATCATATTACTGAGATCTGTGAACACGTGTATTTGAATAGATGACTTCAAATACCCAAAAAAATGTGTCCAAGGGAAATTAATTGTACTCTTTTTCCCTCTGTTTTCAGATCTAGGAAGGGCTGGGCTGGGTTTAGAGAACATTGGTTATAGTTACTTACCACTTTCAGACCAAAGTCACTTACTGCCAAAGCTCCTAACAGTCTGGATTATAGGAAATTCGCTGCTGAGTCTTCAGAGACTAGGGAGCTGCCTTTGCCCTGGTGGAGTTGCCTCACAGTTTTATCTATTCCCCACCAAAATGACTAGATAATATATGGAAACAACAATATAAGCACCCTTACTTCAACGTTGGCCAACTCTCAAGGGATAGCCTATCCTTGACCATCTCAAAAACTCCATGGAGACCAGTTGAGGTCTTCACTGTAGTAATACCACATTAAACATTTCCTCTGCTGAATCTTAACTTCTTCTCCACAGATGGCATCCCCACGTGTTCTCTCATGAACTTTCTTCGGGACAGGAATTGTAATCTCAGAATATATTTCCTAGGGAAATACCTCATGTGGTATCAGGAGTCGTTCGAGAAAACAGACAAGGAAATTCCATTTTGGAGCTATAGCATTCTCTGGACAGCAGGCAGGAAGGCAGCCCTGGTGGCCTTCGGCAGAGCACTGAGCTCATGCCTGCTCTGAGATTATGCAGCAGCAGGTTAAGACTCTATCATCACGAATGGGCATGGGATAGCGGTAGAGAGAATGCACTCAAACATCTTAAGGTTTGTGAAATCAGCAATTGGAAGGCCTTGCGTGATGACTTTTCACTGTAAAAGATATTGAGCCTACCCTCGTCTACCAGAGGGAAGCATTGTGAACATACATAGACTTACTACATGTGACAAAGGACAGAAAAAAGTTCTATTCTTGGTCATAACTCAAACAAAGCTGTTAGAGCTCCAGAAAAGATTGTATTCTCAAACCGAAAGAGTCTGTCATGTTAGAATTAAACCTTAGCTGATCACATACAGGACCCTGGGCCTTGCAAAAGCCAAGGGGCCTGAGTATATCAGCTACTTTTTCTGTCACTGTGAGAGAACAGCTGATGGGAATAATTTAAACAGGGAAGGTGCGCTGTAGCTCACGGTTCAGTATGTAGTAGGGAAGGCATGACAAGAAGGAGTCCTGGCCGTGGTAGTGGAACTGCCAGGTGTTGATACACTGCAATGGTATTCACGGAAGCTGAGGGCTGGGGTGGAGGCCGGGGAGGATGGAGCCAGTCTATAATCCCCAAGCCCAACCCCTTAGCCAGCGTCTGTCAGCTGAGTACCATGTCCCAAGGTTCTACAGCCCCCCAAAACCACAGCTCAGATAGAGACCAAGGGTTCAGACATGCTCACCTATGAAGGACATTTACCATTCAGAATAACCACCCCTGATGTCTCTCACTGGTAGCTAGACCTGAACTAATTTAGGAAAGGTCTCTAGGAGGGGAAGACTATATCACTATAGACACATATAATCAGCCATGACCCTCACATCTCTCTCCCCAAAGGACCTAAAGGTTATTGAATCAGGATACTTAACGCCAGGTGGAGGGCAGCATTGAGATTCTTGTGTGTACTGCTGGATTCAGAGTTGAAGGCATCAATGATGTCTGGGGAGCTGAAGGGCTGTTGTGGTCTTCTGTGAGAGTGGGGAATTATGGGGATAGTAGTAAATGAACTCTTGGCCTAGGTTCAGCTGATAATGGATTCATTGGGTCTATGGGCTTACCGTCCTGTGAGGAGTTTCCAGGCTTTAAATGTATAATTACTGTATGCATACTTAGCGTTTCATGGGTTTCCCCCCTCCCCTATCTCAGATTCCTCAGATTAAATGTTAAAAGTTATCACAGGAAGAGCCGGATTGTAAGTATTTTGAAACTCTCCCTAATCACATGCTCATCATCACAACTCAGATAATGGATAAAAAGTGATATTATATGTAGGAGAAATAAGAAGAATCTGTGTTGCTCTTAAGACTTAACTTGAGGATAGTAAACTTAAGATATGGCCATTAAATGAGTCAGTTTCTGGCTCTGTGGAAAGCCCCTGGATTGCAGAGCGTGGCAGTGCGCTTCTGCATGCTCATCTGGGTATTGAGCAGATGCCACACAAGAGTGGTCTGAGCAGCGGCTGAACAGAGCGAGTTACGATACAAGGCACATAGCCACACAATGTGGCAATTATCTTCATTCGCACCTATACCAGGAAGTAGGAGTGACTATAGCTTGCATGAAAGAGACAACAGTGCACACGTAACGTCTTGCCTGGGGATTGTCGTAACACTCTCTCTCTTTCCTAAGACAGAACCCAGATCTGTATCAATGTCCGGAGCATCATCACACTGACTCATGGGTTGATGACATTGCATCCATCAAACCAACAACCAAGACAGGGCTGCTGTAACTAGAGGTCCTGGTAAGACACATGCACCAGAGAAGGGGGGGGGGGATCACTGTAATAATGCAGAGCATGAATGTGGAGATGGTTCAGCCATGTAAGCATAGAACACACTGGCTGGCTAGGATCGGGTTTGTTAATATTTACGGAGGGTTTATTATATGCTAGGCCTTGGGAATGTGCCACCTGCTTTGGGGAAATCAGACAGATAAGAGTTTTGTCCTTCGACACAAAAAGCCTAAGTTGTCTGGAGGCAACTTTGATTGTTCTAAATTTTGTTTTAACTGTATGAGGTATTTTAGAAAAAAACCCTAATGTTTATAAAAGCACTGATTGCAATGTTACTCTCCATCCCTGGGTACTGTAGAATGTTCTGAATGGAGTTTGCAGAGAACCTCTTCATCTAATGGGTTAAACGGCCATGCATAACACACTTAAATTATGACTTACACTTTTCTCATTTACTGTTTGTTTTTGCTCTTTCATACCATAAAAAATTAATGAGGCTGAGAGCCTTAAACTGGATTTTATGTATTTAAAATAATTATGATTAAAGGTCTTTTACACATGTGTACTTATCATGAATTCTTGTTCAAAGAACTATTTTTCATGGTCCAAGAGGCAAAATTAATTTAAATCGGCAGCTGATGCACAGCCCTCAACTCTGCGAGTCAACTGGACGCTGCTGGCGATTTTACGTAGAGCCTCCTTTGATGTAATAAAGAATGCTGGCCTAAATGATGTGCCTCATCAAGGAAGGGGAGGGACAGTCATTGTCTGAAACCCACAGGCCCATGTTCTGGGTCATGTCACAAGTCACAGTGCTCCATTGTCTTCATGGTCACTCTTATCCTATAGTTGATGTGGCATGACTGAATGGTGTAATCAAATGCTAATTTTACATCCACATTAGTAGAACTTTAGGTGACTAATCCACTAATGTGCCTGCCATTTCTGTATCATATCAGGGGACAAATTCACTATTGCTGCACATTCAGATCCCCTGACTCATGGCTTTGGAAGGAGAGAGAGGATGTGATACCTTCTCGGTGCATGAGCACGGCAGTCTTCTATTTGTCCTGGATATCCAGAACTCCACTGTTCTGCCTTTAACATGGCCAGATTCCAGGGCAAAGCAAGAGCCATGGTTCTGTGTAGTTCTCCCCGTGCATCTTCCTGGTAGTCGGGTGCTCTCGTAGGACAGGATGTGTAATTATGGATACTTCAGATAGGAGCAATTGGTCACTTTTCTATTCAGCATATGGCTACGAGGGATGCTACAGACAATGGGCAGAATACTCTTTGTGTTAGCCTGAATTTATTCGAGAATATTGGAGCGAAGCGTCAAAGGGCTCTATTCTTCCCTTCCCAGCTATGGAGGGAAGAATAGAATACAGTCTTTGTCTGAATGGTTCATTTTAAAGTGCGACGCACAAGGATACTACATGAATAACTAAAACCTACTTCACAAGGAAGAGAAAGCATATGCCATCTTTGAAAGGGAAGCAATCTGGATACTGTGAGGTAAAGTTTGTGATGAGATTTTGAATATGAAAAAAGTAGCATCAGAAGTAACAAAGAATGTCATTTTGAAAATGCTTTGGCTTTGGGGCTCAGATCTTCCTGTCACCTCCCTGAGCCTCAGTTTTCTTGCTGTTGCCACTGATGGAGCAAGCCACATTCCCTCCATAGATCTGGGGTCCTGTGGTATGCTAAGACGTGGGGTGGCCATCCTTCTCTTCAAGTGACTCCCTACTCTTCATGAAAGGCTTGTGTTGAACGTTCAGCCTTTAGCTAGCACAGGACCAAGAGAAAAGAGATATAAGCAGGGTGTGTTGTTAAACAGGCAAGTGATGTTGAGAGATGAGACAATACTGGATCAGGGCACAGAATGCTGGAGGAGACCATTGAAGACACATCAGTTTGCTGGCAAGAGCTGTACTGAAGTGCAAGCTCATCCTGAGGAGTAGGAAGAGCTGGGGCAGCCAAGTTCTCTTTACTTAAAGAAGAGCAGGAAAGCATGGCCACTCGGATATGCTGACAGAAACCAAAGCGAATGGGGAATGGGCTCTCTGAAGGGGGCCTTGAAAGCTGGGACGAGAAATTGCACACATTCAGCCACTGAGCAGTCTCAGATAATATAAAATGTTGTGCACCTAGTACTCCAAATAGCAGCATTCCCTCCTTCATGAGACTCAAACAAACAAACAAACAAAAAGCCTCAAAAACTCTCCAAGGGAACTCAGAAAGACACACAACCCAAGAGGCTTCTCACTTCCTGGGGCTCTATAAGCAGGAAGCTGTTCTTGAGATAGAGTCTTTCTTTGTTAGAGCTCCCTACACAACCTGAGTTGTCAATCATTTTTGGGTGGGTGTTTTGATGTTACAGATGCAGGGAATCAACCATGTTCTGTATGTAAGTAACCCCAATAAGCTAATTGGTTTTCCCAACTTGGGTAGACTCCTTTCTTTGGTCCAACTTCGATACCATATCTGGGGTTAATAGATATTTTTGTTCACATCTCTCTAGGAAAAGTCATTCAGCATAAGGCCACAGTAGATTGGTGTGTGAGGTTGAGGTTTGTGAAAGAGCCTATAAAACCCCTTCTAATTTCTGACTACCGTGAGAGTGTCTACCAGGCCAACCCAACCAGACCTTCCTTTTCTAAAGGGCAAACTTACTTCACTCATCCCTTTTCATTCTTACCCTCCATCTAAGTAGCCAAGCAAGCACCAAGAGGACTGGGAACATAAACATCTCAGCAAAAAGTGACAGCAGAGTACTGTTCCCATGGCAACCGGCTTAGTGCCACACCACACCTTATTGTCTGTAGAAGTCTTGATCATCCCTGGGCTTGTCCTAACACCTCAGAGCTCTGCTATTCCTATTGGTTTTCAAAAGATGGAGACTCAAACTCAAATACTGTACCCTCCAGAGAGATGGATTCTGTGTCCTTTCGTGGTGATAGGGACAGAAGTTGTCAAAGGGTCAGACAGACAACTTTAAGTATTCTTTAAGGGAATTAGCACTTTTCTGTCTTTTAGAACAATGGGTAAAGATGAACTTGAAGGGCTCTGTACAAGTGACAAGAGGAACTCAAACAAAGGGGCTAGCCGTCTGCTGTCACCTGAGAGGATTCATATACCAAATGGACTCCAGGGATGTCTGGGCTCAAGTTCCAGGACCACCTGAAAACACCTGGATGTTCAAGGGAAACACGGGACCTGCTGTTTGAAGGATCTCACTTGCCAAGAACCATTCTGTTTTAGTTAAAGGCCGCCACTTTACCTGGAAAGCTTTACAGAAAGTCTCTTTGATCTCACAAACTTTTTATCTCCAACATAAGTATTGCCATCCTTGTCAATTGTAACTCTGTGTTGGCGGTCTGATCATGAAATCCCATTCATTTTTATTTTAAAGCATAGTAGCAAACCACAATAAGGGTATTTTCCTCTCCCCTTCCTGCACTCCAATAACCTCAAATATTTATAGTTTTATATAAGTAAGGCTTTTTCTTATGTTTTTCTTCAAACATTTCAGGAAGTCATTATTGTCTAGACACTGAAAGGGGGTCAGAAAACATTTCTGGAAGTGAAAATTCTTTAGGGACTTTATTCAATAACAAGAGCAATTAAATAGGGCATATTATTGAACAACTGGAAGGGCTTGCTTCACATTCTGCTCACTTGGCAGTCTCATCATACCCCAAGCCAATACTTGAGTTCAGGGCCGTACACACTTAAAAACACTATTTTCTATGTGGATATGATTTTCCTTTTTCGGAAAACACTCAACAGTCTAAATAGAAGAGGAAATAGTGAATTATGTATTAAAGGTACAATTAATACATCGCGTTATGATTTTCTGTGGTTTAAAACAAATTGTAGCAATGAAGTGGTGGACGTGTAACATTGGTCATGTTAGTTCCACTGTGGGATACATATCTGAAAGGTGCATACACTATGCACTTCAGTCTGCCAGAGTTCAAAGTCAGCCATGTGGAGGAAAGTGGAGGAATTCAATTTACAATTTGTCCTCCTGCCACCTGTAAGTAAGGTAATTCTTAAGGAGGACAAATATTTTAAATTTTGTATTTAAAGTTTTGTATACATATGCCTCTATATATGTATATATACATATATGTATGCACACACACACACACACACACACACACGCTCTTTTAATATAGGGTTTCTCTATGTAGCCTTGGCTGTCCTGGAACTTGTTTGATTGACCAGAGCTAGCCTTGAACTTAAAGATCCTTCTGACTCTGTCCCTCAAATGCTGGGATGAAAGGTACATGCGACTACTGCCAAGATTCTGTTAATGCTAATATGACACTGTTGTAAAACCACATAATTTTGAATCATGGAATTGTTAGCATTTTTCCTTGTGCTACATTATTTAAAATAGCAGCACATTGTTGTGAGACAAATGAAGGCTTGTGTGGTCCCTGCCCAGGGTGTCCGTGCTTTGTTGACCCGAATAGGCCCCTCCCTGGTCCACATACCCATAGCTTCCCCATGATCAACATCTCTTCTCAGTGATCAAAAAAATTTTTGTGAATAATAAACCATTATTGACATGTTTATGATCCACTAGTGTCAGTTAGGGTTTACTGGGGTAGTCATCCAGTCCGCAGGCTTCAACAGCTTTGTACTGACATGGACCTACTAAACACTGTCTATCACACCCTGTGCAGTCTGCTCAGTCATCCCTCATGTTCAATTTTCTGTTGTATATTTTGGCACCAAACTCTCCTTCGATGAACTTGACGTTGAAGAAAGAAAGCCAAGATTCACTGGCTATGGGGAACATGGAGGTCTATAGTCAGGTACTGAGGCAGCTCACAGGGAGGGATGTTGGAAGATAGGACAAGTCTTCACTGTGAACAAGCCTGTCCCCTTCAGGGATGAGCTGTGGGATGTGTGAATATTAGCAGTAGGGATGGGAAAAGTGGAGAGAGCTGATGGTCTCAGCACAGACTCTCCAAACATTCCACATATATCCAGAGTTGTCACGACAGAAAACACATCGGCAGTCCACATTTCACTAGGTGCACAGTAGACATTTTTTATGTCTATAGCATATTGTCTTGTAAAGTAAAAAGCAGGGCAAACTTTTTTGGACTGTGGTAAGGGATAGCTTTCAATATCTCTGAGTGCTTTATGATTGTAGCATCTTGTCTAGAAAGTGTGATTACAAGATAGGAAAAAAGAGAAATTCATAATTTTATAAAACATAAATTATGTTTTAAAAATAAATAAATTTATGTTTTACTAATATTAGACAGACTAAAGCAGAGTGAAAAATTACGCTATGAGCTAATTCAATCCTAAGGTCATGAGATAACATCATGACAACAGAATACCTAAGATAACTCACTTATTATGAGAAAATGTATACTTAGACTCATGGTTTCAAAGGTTGTAGCCCATGATCTCTTAGCCCTTTGCTTTTAGCCTGTAGTGAGACAGCACATCATAGGGGGAGCACCTGGTAGCATCCACCTCACCAGCCAGGAAGCAAAGAGGGAGAAGGAGGGATTGGGACCCCAACATCCCCTTCAAGAGCATTTCACAGGGTGATTCAAGGACTTCCCACAAGGCCCTTTCTTTTAAATGTCCCACCACTTTTCAGTAGTACCCTCTTATTTATAGAACATTGGGAGGCCTGACCCTAATTGTAGCACAGAACAAGATTTTGAGTTTATTCTACATTGTCATCATGATACAGTAGCTGACAGAGGGATGAACTGACAGAACACAGGACCATATTCCTGCCAGGGTTTGCAGTGATCTTATTCTATTCTCTCCCAGCATGACCTATAGGATTTGTTTGTTTTGTTTTTAAATGGTGCATGGTTGTGTGTGTGTGTGTGTGTGTGTGTGTGTGTGTGTGTGTGTGTGTGTGGTGTTGGTTCCCTAGGAGGCCATGTATGTCAGATCACCTGGACCTGAAGCTAAAAGCAGTGTGAGGCACCCAAAAATTATGTTAGGATGTGAGCTCAGGTACTCCGCCAGGACAGTATGAACTCCTCCCTCTATAGCATCCTTCAGTCCTCCAGTTGTAATGTAAATGATCTGTACTCGTGTATACTACTCTCCAAGCTTCATATAGTTTTAAAGGGATGAAAGAAGCCAGACGGCTCTCCATCTTAAATACTATTAGGTAGCCCTCACTGCCTGGATATTTGGGGAATCTTTATGTAAGAAATAATAAAACTGTTTTCTTGCCCTTCTACCTCCTTCTTTGCCTTCCTCAGCCCCCTTCCCCACAAGTCAACCACATCTACTCCCACTTGCATCAGTCTGATTTTCTGTGTGTTTTTGGTAGTCCTGTCCAGGATTAGAACAGCCTAAAGATTTAAACATGGAAAACATTTGTTCTGGAGAGAACGCTATTCAGTGTTGAGAAGAAAAACCTCAAGGGAAAGCCTTACAAGTAGAATGGATCAAGCAGAAGACAGAGTATAAGGACTTGGAAATAAATTAGAGGATCTAGACCAAATAAACACAGAATATAATAAAACAATTTAAATACATGAAAGGAACATAGAGGAAATACTGGACATCATCAATGTCGATAATGTCTGTAATGTCTGTAATGACAGAATTATAGACATAGATCAGGGGGAAGGATACCAGTCCTTGGCATAAACCATATCTTCAACAAAGTCATAGAAGAAAGAAAACTTGTCTAAACTAAGAAAAGACACAGCTCTACAATATAAAAGGCACAGATGGCTCAAGGTAGTTAAAATACTAAATATATGGAACAAAATGTGTATTGGAAGCTGCGAAAGTCACATAAAACGTAAAACCCATAAGAACAACAGCTGATCCTTTGGAGGAGCCCAGAAGATCATGTGTAGATCCCAGACACTGAAACAGAAAGCTGTAACATTGGAGACCCCAAGATGTTGGAAATGCCAGAGCCATGGGCTATCTGCTGAGGAAAGCTGCTAATGGGAAGTGGAACCAGCCCAGAAGAAAGAAGTTTAGCAGTTATCAAAGATGAGAAAGGAGTTGGAGATCTGAAGACTGCTTTGACATTAGACATGAAGATGGAAAGTTTGAATTTTGCCCAGACGGTTTTCTGTCTTGCTTTGGGGATTACAGTTAAGTGATTGGTTGGATCTTAGAAGAGACTTTGAACTTTGGACTCTTAACATTGTCGAGACTGCTATAGACTATGGGGACTTTGGAAGTTGGACTAAATATATTTTTCATTGTGCTATGGGTAGATATGGACCCCATACACTCATGTTTGAACAAACCTTTGGGGGGCAGTGGAATGTGGTGGTTTTTATATGCTTGGCTTATGGAGTGGCACTATAAGGAGGTCTAGCCTTGTTGGAGTTGGTGTGTCACTGTGGGTGTGGGCTTTCAACTCTCACCTTGCTGCCTATAAGTCTCCTCATAGCAGCCTTCAGATGAATAGTGCAATGTGAAGATTAGAGAACAGCTTTCTGGAGCCAGTTCTCGCCTACCATAGCCTCAAGGGATCAATCTCAATTTATGAAGCTTGAGCCAAAACCACATGCAACTCTAACCCATCTCACCAGCCTAGTAAGACATTGTTTGTTTGTTTTTTGAAAATACCAGGCTTTTAATTCAAGCACTTGAGAAGCAGATCTCTGTGAGATCAAGGCCAGCCTGGTCTGTATAACAAGTTCCAGGCTGCCTGTCTCTAAACAACCTTGTCTCTAAAAGTGGGAGGGAGGGTTGTGTTGCAAACTCTTTGATCCCAGAACTCAGGAGATAGAAACAGGCAGATCTCTGAGTTCAAGACCAGCTTGATCTATATAACATGTTCCAGGACAGCCTAGGCTACCTAGAGGCATCCTATATCAAAAGAAAAGAAAAAGAAAGGAAAGACAAAAGACAAAGAAGTGCTAGAAAGACAACTCAGTGGTTAAGAGCACTTGATGCTCTTCCAGAAAACCCAAGTTCAGGTCCCAACACCCACCACAACCTCTGTAACTTTAGGCCTTTTCTGGCTCCTTCAGATACCAGGCATACATATATATGCTATACAAACATACATGCAGGCAACACACACATACAAGTAAAATAATAGTAGTAATATAATGAAAATCATGTCCTATGTCCTGTCTTTTCCTATAAATTGTTATCATTTATATCATTAAATAACTTGGAATTTACTTCTGTATATATTGAAAGATTAGAGATCAGATTGCTTTCTTGCAAATAGAGATCCCTGCACCTTCCTTTTTAAAAATTTGTTTATTTTTATGTGTATTGTGCTTTGCTTGCATGTATGTATGTGTGAAGGCATCAGATCCCCTGGATTCGTGAGCATCCGTAAGAACCAGGTTTCTTTAAAACAATGACAACAATAAAAACAACCAAACAGTTCTTTTCACACTGGGTTAGTGTTGCTGTGTCTTTGTCATTGAATGAGGCACAGAGCTTTGCTCTGCAATGGTTGTATAATCAATACATAACTCTTATCTTCTGTGTGCTCCTGTTTAAAGAGCCTATATTCAATACATACTGTTGGTTTATTAAGACAAGAAAAAAAAAATAACAGCCATTTTTTTTTAGTGGAAACTTTGAAAGCCAGAAGAGCCTGGAGCAATGTATGTCAAATTCTAAAAGACCATGAAGACCAACTTAGAATAATATACCCAGCAAAACTTTCCACTATAGTTGAAAGACAAAGAACAACTTTCCACTAAATAAACAACTTAAAAATTATGTCAGCAAATCAAACTTATTTTTTTTACCTAAAACAATGTTTTATGAAGAAAAGAATAAGCATAGCCAACAGTCTGTAGAAAGAAATATGAAGTCATAATCAACCAAACATAAAGTAGCACTGAGAATACAACAACCAACAACACAATGACCACAATAAACACATATATTTCAATGATAACTTTAAATACTAATGGCCTCAATTATCCAGTCAAATGACACCGGCACTCTTAATGTAGCAAGAAACAAAAGTCACTCGCTGACTATAAGAAACACATTGCTGTTTTAAAGGTAATGACTGTTCTACCATAAAGGACTAGATAAAAGTACAATGAAATTAAACTAAGAAGCAAGGAGGCATCACTATGTTAATATTTAACAAAATGGTCCTTTGAGAGAAATTTATAGCTCTGAGTGCTCACATAAAAATCAGAAAGATCACAAATAAATAATGATTCAATGCAAAAATTTGTAAAAATAACTACCCTGACCTAAACCTAATCAATGGCAAGAAAGAATAAAAATCAGAGCAGAAAATAATGAAATCGAAACAAAGAAAACAATACAAAGAATCAACAAGAGAAAAACTGGCTCTTTAAGAAGACAAACAAGATTGACAGACTCGTGTCCCAACTAACCAAGAGAAAGAGAAAACCCAGTGAACAGAAAATCAAAAGTAAACAAGGAACCAGTACAACAGACACCAAAGACATTCAGAATGTGGAGGAATTCTTTTAAAAACTGTACTCTATTAAAATGGAAAACCTAAAAGAAATGGATGAATTTTTTGATTCAGCAAACCACCAAAATTAAACTAATAAGAAGTAAAGAACCCATAACAAATGTGGGGATTGAAATAGAAATGAGCCTTCCAACTAAAAATGTCCAGGACCAGATGGATTCACAGCTGAATTCTATCAGATTTTCAAAGAAGACCTACAGCTAATCCACTTTAACTATTTAAAAAAGTAGAAAGAGGACCTCTAATCTCCTCCTATGAAGCAATCATCACTATAAAACACCAAACCTGGTAAAAGCAAAATAACAAAACAAAACAAAAAATACCCAGCAAAACAAAACAACCAACTAACCAAAATCCCACAAAACAAAACAAACAAAAACAAAAAGAAAACTACAGGCCTGTAGTTTTTACAATATCCCTGATGAACATAGTAAAAAAAAAAATGCTCATTATAACTTATAACGCTTGCAAATAGAATACAGACACACATTAAAAAGATTATTCATCATGACTAAGTTTGCTTTATCCCTGAAAATTGGGGGTGGTTCAACATGTGCAAGCCAATAAACGTAATAAACCACATAAAGAAACTTGAAGACAAAATACATGATTGTATCAATAGATGCAGAAAAAATGACAAAATCTAACAAGCCTTCATGATAAATGTCCTACAGAATGAAGGGTGAGAGGGGTCATATCTTAACACAATGAAGACTACATCTGAGAAATCCACAGCCAACATCATCTTAAGTGGAGAAAACTTGAAATAATCCCACTGAAGTCAGGAAGGAGAGGAATGCCTACTATTCTTACTCCTTTTCAATGTTGTGCTTCAAGCAATAGCTGGAGCAATAAGATAAGAGAAGGGATTAAAAAGAATATAAATAAGAAAAGAAGTCAAACTATGTTTGCCAATAACATAGTACTATAAATTAGAGATCCCTAAATTTCTACTAAAAGTGTTCCAGAAATAAAAAATGAATTCAGCAGTGTGTCAGGATACAGCATCAACTTGCACAAATCAATAGCCTTTCTATAAAGCAATAACAGACAGAAAAATATAATGAATACGCTCCCATTCGCAATAACCTCAAAGAAAGTAAAATATCCAGGAGAAAATCGAACCAAGGAGCTGAAGGACTTTTACAAAGAAAACATTAAACTTTTTAAGAAAGAGATAAAGACACTAGAAAGTACTGGTGACTTTCACCAATAGATTTACAAAGTTAATGCAACCCCAATCAAAATCCTTATATCCATACAGGAAATAGGAAAAATATCCTAAAGTAAATATGGGACCACAAAAGAAAGATCCAGACAGTCAAAATAATCCTGAGCAAAAAGTATAATGATGGATTCCTGTTCCAGATCTGAAGATACATGATAGAGCCATAGTTAAGTGGTACTATCATAAAACAGACATACAGAACGATGGAACAAAGCTGAAGACTCAAACATAAGTATACAACTACAGCCATTTAATATTTAACAAGATTCCAAAAGCGTATGCTGTACAAGACAAAGCATCTTCAACAAATGGTCCTGGGAAAACTGGATGTCCTTATACAGAAGAATGGATTACACCAGTATCATCTTTCACAAAATCTAATTCCAAATAGATCAAAGACCTAAATGTGAAACATGAAATTCCTAGGAGAAAACACAGGCAGTGTCATACCTAATAGAGGTGTAGGAAGAACTTCCCAAACAGGACTCCATTTCCTCAGAAATTAAGGTATGCAATTTCACAATACCAAACTTCTTATGCACAGCTAAAGAAAGAATACATTGCGTGAAGAGGAGCATGGGAGAGAAGTATGCCATCTATACCTCTGACAGATTAATATGCACAATATATAAAGAACCCCAAACAAATTGAAATAACTTTAAGATTCATCTTACTCAAGTCACAAGGTCAAAGGTTGACAAAACAACCAACCACAAATGTTGGGCAAGATATTAGTAAAGGAAACTTTCATTCACTGTTGATGAGATTGCAAGTTGGTTCTGACATGCTGGAGAGCTGTGTGGAGAATTCTCATATTAAATAAATATACATTTTCTATATGATTCAGCTATACCGTTCATTGGCATATGCCCTCCCCCCCCCCCCAAATTCAATGTCCTCATCCATGGATACCTGCTCAGCCTTGATCACTGCAGCTCTATTTACAATAGCTGGTGAATGGAAACAGCTGGGATGTGCTTCAGGTGATGAGTGGACAATAAAATGTTTCATGTATGCAAATGGAATGCTGTTCAGCTGTACATCAATATGACATGAGATGCTTTTTAGGTAATTGGGTGGAGCAAGAGAAGATCATATAGGGTGAGGTAACCCAGTTTCAGAACACAAACACCACGTGGTCTCTCTCATCAGAGACTGCCACTTCTAAAGTTGCAGATGTGACTGCGTAGTCTGTAGTAACTGCAGAAATCAGGAGAGCAGAAAGAGACCATTTAAAGTTGGAGCTGTAGAGAGGGGAAAAAAACATAGTACCAGTGTTCTGAATGGGAAATAAGAAAGAGGGACTTTAATTAGGGAGGGGGAAGAGGAAACAGAAGAAAGGAAAGAATGAAAGAATGGAATTTTTAAAAGTCTTAATGATCATACTATACAGTGTCTTCCTACAAATACCTATAATATTCATAACCTGATATAAAAATATACATATATAATATAAATGAAATATTCACATATTGGCTGACAATATGGCTCTAAGAACCAAAAAGCATCCAACAAAATTCCCAACAGCCGCCATGAGAAGCCCCCTTTGAACTGTTGGTCAGGGTTGTCTAAGAGACTCCCAAAACATGCTATTTTCCCCCCAGAGGTGGAAATATAGTCCTCATGGCTGAAGATGCACATACTTCACATTCAGAGCCCAGAGGCTACTGAACTGGTATTAACCTAACTATCTCATCCCTGAGGACCAACTTTCACGATACCAGAAGGCACCATACAATTTACCCAGAAAGGGAGGTAACCAAGAGTCCTATCCAGCCATGATGCCTATAAACTATTCATGCCCAGCATGCTATGCTTAGCTCTAAGGGTGTCGTGGTGGCATGCATACCTTGGCAGCAACCAACAGCTCTCTGGATGTACTTAAGTTCAACTTAAGTACTAGATGTTCAACAAGATGAAAACAATTGCCTGTTTATTGGAATCCTAGACAGTTACCAAGGGCCAGTATAATCTCTAACTACACTCTAAATATTTATTCTTATACCCAAGACAATTGTAGTTTATACTCATCAGAAAAAAATTATTTTTGCATCAAATGGAGTCCATGGCAACAAATCAACAAACGAATAATCAAAAACACCACCCCCATAGATTGTTGTTGTGTTTGGTTTCGGATCCCAGACTTAACTTAACACACATACAACAGAAGTCCTGCACTTAAGGCTCAGAGAGTATTGCAGAGGAGTGGGCTGATATTATAAAAACTGGGGGACCATGAAGTTTTCTGTGAGATTGTGTCTCCTAGAAATATCATAAGCTCATCAACATGACCACCTCAACATTGAACAGGGACAACAAAATAGACTTGGGCAGGGGAAAGTCCAAGAGGCCTCACCACAGACTGAGTGTGTGCACTTGTGTGCACGTGTGTACATGTGTGTGTTTTTGTGCGTGTGTGTGTGCACGTGCGTTTGTGTGCATGTATGTGTGTATATGTTTGTGCATGTTTGTGTGCGTGCGTGTTGGTGTGCGCGTGTGTGTGTGCATGTAAAAATAATTAATAAAAAAAAAGTCATGCATTTGAATGAGAGCGAAGCAGAATATATGGAAAAGCTTGAAGGGAGGAATAATTAAAACAGTTGAGGAGGAGAGTGAAACAGAGGGGTTTTCTTTCACTAAGAAGAACGGCTTCTTCCCCTGCTGGGTGGCAGAAGTGTAACATCAGAAAGTGAAAACCAGCTCTAGCGCTCCACGGAAAACACAGAATGCTGAAGATGAAAATTAGGGAGCCAGCGTGGCCAGACTTTCGCATGTGATGACATCAGTGGTGGAACTTTACCCACGCACACATTCACAAACCAGCCCGTTACTATTTTTATAGATGCTGAGAGAAGACAGAACCCCGGGCTCTTCCGGGTCACAGCACAGCAAAGGGTGCGTCTGCCATGTTTTCATTATTTGCCTTTGTCTCTCAAGTATGTCAAGGTGGGCCAACTGGATGCTGTATGGTCGGAGTGTTTCTGTCCAGCTGGGAAACACCGTGCTCTGAATTCCACTGCTTTCCCTTCAGCGGGTGCCCAGACACACTGCCAGTCCCACCGACACTGCTCTGTCCAGCCCACATGAGCCAAAAGCACACCACATCTTGCATTCCCCTCCATGCATTTGGATCAAGCCGAATGGTCAGGCCCAGGACAGATCTCCTTACTGCTTCGGGTTGGGGTGGAGTTCTGAGCATGCTGACCAGAGTTTGCTTAGGGACGGCTTGGAACTTCATTAACTTCTGGCTTAAGTGCTCATGGCTAGCATGCTTCTTATTACCGTGTGCCGCACACAGAGAGGGCTCTAACTGGAAACTGGTGGCACGGTTGAAGTAATTGGAGAGTATAGGTAGCCAAGAGCAAAGTGGGCTGGTAAAAGCCACCAAATGAGAATGATGATGCTCAGACATCGTTGTCACACAGCCTAAAATGAAGACTATCAAGTAGCCTTTATTGATAAGACAGCAAAGCGGGAACATAGGGCGGAGGCTGGGAACATAGGGCCCGCCCCTCTCTCATCTTTACATCTCCCAATGGTTATTTTTCATCTCTTTCACCAGAAAAACTGAACTCTTTCTGAAGGTGGCACTGTTGCAGAGGTCAGCAGCTGGGGCTCCCAGCAGGACAGACAGGAGGAAAGTGGATCCTGGGTGATTGACAGACAGACAGGCACAGAGAAAGAGAGAAGAAGGGAGGGAGGGAGGGAGGGAGGGAGGGAGGGAGGGAGAGGAATCAACAGTCTCTGTCTTGTTTTTATTTACCATTTTCCCCTCAGTACTCACTTTGTAGCCCAGGCTGGCAGGACACTCAAGACCCTCTTGCCTTGCTTCCCCAGCGCTGGGACCACAGGTTTGCCCTACCATACTTGGCTGCGCTCTTCTTTTCCTTTACTGAGAAGGGTGTGTCCTCCTGTATCCCAACCTGACCTCTATGTAGTCAGGGATGATGGTGAACTTCTGATCCATCTGCTACCACATTCTGAGTGCTGGGGTGACAGGAATGTGTACCACCGTGCCCAGTTCATGTGGTGCTGGGCCTTAAACCCAAGGCTTCACACACGGTAGACAAATGCTCTACCAACTACAAACTCGGTTCTTTTCTTCTTGTTTTAAAAATGAATGGAAAGTTACCTCATAGACCGAGCTCTAAAATTCCGACACAGGCATTCTACCTTAGCATCTCCCGCTATGTATTCACTTAAAACTTTATTTTAAAGACACAGTGGGAAATGGTTCACTTGGCCTTTCAGAATTAATTCCCTTGTAAGACCTGCTGACTTGTCCATTTGCATCCAAGGTGCTAAAGGCTTTTGTGTTCTGTTTCTACTTAGGAGAGAGACCTGGCCAGAGAGAGAAAAAGTAGACTTGACTCCCAAACTTATAATGGCCGGTTATGAAATGATGGAGCTGCGGATCCACCTCTCCAGCCCGTTGCTGGGCTCAATTACTCCATAACTCAGGGCAGTCGGTGGTCCCTGGAGGAGAGAGCCGCTCACATTTGCAGTAAGCATCGCTTCACCCTGTGCTATTTACTAGAGGTTTTAATTTTCAGTTCTGACTTAACCAATATTCTTGTATCCACATCCTCAGAACTATATACAGGCGACACGGGCAATGCATAACCCCAAAATAAGCAGGGCGTTTAGCATAACCCCTATTTTATTTTTTCTGCTATAATCAAAACTTGGCACAGGTTAGAAGCTGGCAAGCAAATCGCCCCTGTCTGCCTCCTTGTGTTCTGCCGAGGCATGGCTGTTTGTATTACCTATATCTGTACGCAATGTTACCAAAGCCAGGGACCTGAGAACTCACTTCATCTTAAGCTCTGGAAAGTTTTGTGAAACAATTATTTTTTTAAAAAAAGTCAGGCTTCTAAACTTTTACTTTTAAAATACAAGTGTCTTTTCATGGCCATAGTGATATTTAAAGACAGGGCACGCCCTGTGGAGCATTTGTCCCAAGATGGCATGTGGAAGTGATTATCCTTCCAAGGTGCTAATATGCACGTTTCTAGTTATTTGGTCAGGTTCAAGAATCTTTCGTTTCATCCTCAGAAGACTCCAGGCAGACTAGCATCGTGATAAAGCTGAATGAAAGGACCTTTGGGTTAACTGCTTCAGATCCTGTTTGCCAGTTCAGGGAACCAATGAATAGGGAGCTTGTCATTCGCTCATAGTGACCTGTGGCGAGATGGCCTAGAACTCGAAACTCCTAGCCACCAGGTAGCACTCTTCCCAAAAGTTAATTTGCAAATAATGCTTGGCTGAGTCCTTGACCAATCACAAGGAAAAGACATAGACATCCTTATTACCACCCCAACCCTAGTGTTTTCCCAGAATAGGCCCTGGCAAGCCAGTGTCCTGCTGAAGACTTCCTGAAGCTTTCCATACATATTCAGACATAAAGAGCAAGATGTAGAAATGGTGGCACATTTAAAAATAGATGCTATAGTTCTAATAGTCTTCTGAATATTTTGAGATAGCATCTTAGGTAGCCAAGGCTGATGTACTCACTACATAGCTGAAGATGACTTTTATCTCTGGTCCCTCTTGCCCCTGCCTCCTAAGTGCTGGGATTACAGGTGTGTGCCAACACATCCAGTGCTACAGGTGCTGGAGATAAAAGAGCCCTGGACTTGGTGTGTGGTAGGCAAACATTCTGTCAACTGAGGCACACCCCAGTCTGTGTTCTATTGACTCATTAGGAAAACAAAACAATATTGCACTTTCCACTGGGCTCTTGGATATTTTTTCTGAGTCTTCACAAATCTACCTGATAAAAAAAAAAAAGACAACAAAAAATCCCCATGATGATTAATTTTTAAGAGTATGAATAAGCCATGTTAGATGCTTAGGATAGCAACAACTATTCTTAACAATAAAAAAACTTTCAATGGAATCACCATCCCTGACCTCAAGCTGTATTACAGATCAATTGTGATAAAAACTGCATGGTATTGGTACAGAGACAGGAAGGTATATCAATAGAATAGAATAGAAGACCCAGAATTGAACCCACATACCTATGGTCACCTGATCTTTGACAAAGAAGCTACAAACATTCAATGGAAAAAGAACAGCCTCTTCAACAAATGGGGTTGGTTCAACTGGCAGTCAGCATGCAGAAGAATGCAAATCAATTCTTTCTTATCTCCTTGTACAGTGGATCAAAGACCTCCACATAAAACCAGGTACACTGAAGTGAATAGAACAGAAAGCTTAGAACACATAGGCACAGGGGAAATTTTCCTGAACAGAACACCAATGGTTTATGCTCTAAGATCAAGAATCGATAAATGGGACCTCATGAAATTGCAAAACTTCTGGAAGACAAAGGACACTGTCAAAAGGACAAACCGACAACCAACAGATTGGGAAAAGATCTTTACCAACCCTACATCTGATAGAGGGCTAGTGTCCAATATATACAAAGAACTCAAGAAGTTTAACTCTAGAGAATCAAATAATCCTATTAAAAATGGAGTGCAGAGCTAAACGAAAAAATCTCAACTGAGGAACATTGAATGGCTGAAAAGCACCTAAAGAAATTCTCAACATCCCTAATCATCAGGGAAATGCAAATCAAAACCACTTTAAGATTCCATATTACACCAATCAGAATAGCTAAGATCAAAAACTCAGATGACAGCAGATGCTGGCAAGGATGTGGAAAATGAGGAACACTCCTCCACTGTTAGTTGGAATGTAAACTGGTACAAACACTCTGGAAATTAGTCTGGTGATTCCTCAGAAAATTGGACATAGTACTACCTGAGGTACAGCTATTCCACTTCTGGGCATATAACCAAAAGAAGCTTCAACATCTACCAAGGACACATGCTCCACCATGTTCATAGCAGCCTTATTTATAATAGCCAGGAACTGGAAAAAACCCAAATGTCCTTCAACAGAGGAATGGATACAGAAATTGTGGTACATTTACACAACTGAGTAATACTCAGCTAGTAAAAACAATGAGTTCATGAAATTCCTAGGCAACTGGATGAAACTTGAAGCTATCATCCTGAGTGAGGTAACCCAGTCACAAAAGAACACTCATGGTATGTACTCACTTATAAGCAGACACTAACCCAAAAAGCTTGAATACCCAAGGAACAACTCACACAACTTATGAAGCTCAACAAGAAGGAAGGCCAGAAGGTGGATGTCTCAGTCCTTCTTAGAAGGGAGAACAAAACACTCATGGGAGGAAATAAAGGGACAAATAGAGGAACAGGGATTGGAGAAAAGATCACCCAGAGACTGTCTCACCTGTGGGTCCACCCCATATGCAGCCATCAAACCTAAGCACTATTGCTGATGCCAAGTAGTGCTTACTGGCAGGAACCTGATATGGATGCCTCCTCAAAGGCTCTGCCAGAGCCATACTGATACAGAGGAGGATGCTTGCAGCTAACCATCAGACTGAACACAGGGACGCCAATGAAGGAACTAGAGAAAGGACTGAAGGAGCTGAAAGGGTCTACAACCCCATGGGAAAACAAAATTATCAACTAACCAAACCCAGCACAGCTCCCAGGGACTAAAACACCAACCAATGAGTTCGCACAGAGAGACCCACGACTCCAGGTGCATATGCAGCAGAGGAAAGCTGACATCCATGGGAAGAGAGGCCTTGGGTCCATCGAAGGCTCGTTTTCCCAGTTTCTCAGTGTAGGGGAATGTCAATGTGCTGAGGTGGGAGACGGTGGTTGGGAGAGGGAGCACCTTCATGGAGGCAATAGGAGGGGGGATGGGATTGGGGGAAGGGGTAACATCTGAACTGTATATGCAGAGAATATCCAATAAAAAATGGAAAAAAAAGGAGTATGAATAAGCCATGCTAGATGCTTAGGTTGCTCTTTTCTTCTCCTCTTTCCCCCTTCTACTTTCCCTCTCCCCCTTCTCCTCCCCTTATACCTTTCCCATCCCCTTTCCCCTTTCCCCTCCTCTTCATCACCATATATTACACATAATGTCATAATAACTGCTTCATGAGCTTTAACGAGCACCAGCGTTTCCAGAGGGGCTCATTAGAATAGACTGCTGGGACATACTGTGTGTGTTGAAGTTCAGTAGTTCTGGGGTGTGAAATTCCTGACAAGGTTTCACTTCAAGTGGCATTGCAAGGGCATCGTTGCATAGGTCCTGTTGTAGCACCGTGACCAGTCTTGCATGGGAATGCTGGTTGGTGCTGCAGCAGGTGCCAAGAACTTGCAGAGTTACAGAGCATGTGCAGTTTATATTTATAGCTATGGAGACATCATCCTTCCACAGATCCTGTGTATGCAAGACGTGATGAAAGAGCTTATATTTCCAGTGCTGTTGGTTCGAGTGACCTCTCGCCTCCCCCTGACTACTGATGAGACTCTCTACTGGTTCCCAACTTTATAGGCTTCTGTGAAGCTAGATTCATACTCAAACACATTTTTAAAAATGGGGGGGTGATTCATTTTTTCTTTGTTGTGTGATTTACAACAGTTTGAAATCCTTCAAAGTGTTTTTCTCTGAGCTTTCCTTTCTGCACTGCAATTATTAACTTACTGTTAATTTTGCAACTGAATGGCACTGGTCCCTTGGAAGACGATAAAAATTCCAGAATAAGACATTATTTTCCTTTTGGACCCTCAGTTTATACTCTATACCCACTGCTAAATACTGGCTGGTGGTTGACAAATTACAGAGGTCCTGTAAAGGGGAGGAGGTGGGAGGTCCCTTTAATCCCTTTAACCAAAGGAGATTCCTTTTCACCCTAAACCAATGTACAGGAGTAAGACTTGCCCATGTAGTTAAAATAAAGCAACCTCTATCTTGTCAACATGGAATTCCCGTAAGCTCCCAAGTAAAAGTTCTCCTCAGCCATTTTGACATAGGACTATTCTCTTTTGACATATTAGAAACATTAAAGAAAATTTAATGCCCATCTGGACGGCTCTTTTTTTGCCAATTGCTACCACCAGCAGCTGCAGAACTACACTGACTACAAGCTATCCAGCTGCCACACGTGCCCGGTGCCAAGAGAGAGCAAGCTGTCAATGCTGCTTCAAGTGGCTGGGCTGGGCTGCAGCCAGGGCTTGAGGGAAGATGCGCTTGCTGGAAACACAGTAGTCAGAACCCAGATTTTCAGTGGTGTCATTTGCATTTGCTTTTATATATTTGTTTGTTTGTTTGTTTGTTTAGTCTGGTCATCTACTGTGGGGGGCTGGTAGGGACACCATCCCTGTCCTGGAAATGACAGGGAAACATGTTGATCCTTCTTCCTCTGCCTTTTATGTTCTTCCTGGCATCCTCTGAGCTCACAAGCTGCCTGAATGCAGTCATTAGCAGGAAGCGCCTGGAACTGTGGGGGGGGGGGGCGGGGGAAATGGTGCCATCTCTCCAAGACTGGGTTTCCCCAGCCCTGACTCTCTCTCCCCATCTCTAATGGCACACTTCTCTATCAATTTTTTTTTCCCACATTTGTTTGGCATTGGTTTTCTCACAACATATCAGAGAGAAATTGCCTCCATAGTGGGTGGTTTCCTCCAAGTGCTCATATATTTGTGTCCTTGAATCTCGAGTGCTTCCCCAGAGCAAAAAGGGGGCTCTTCTTTTGAAAAACAAAGACCCCCCCCACACACCCAGGACGAGGTAAGGGACTCTCTATTGACCTCTCTCTAGGTTGGGTTCTTCTTATAGTCATCCGGTATTCCTGTTGTCGCCTTCTCCCTGCTGATATCAGAAGTCACGAACCTCAAGTTAGCCAATAAAACCGTGGGGGCAGAAGTGATGCGTTTGACTTGCACACGGTAGTTTTGAAAGCTACCTTTTGAAAGGATTTGGAATCTTTCAGTCCTTTTGCCAGAAGAACAGTGATACCCAAATGGACATTTCTGTCAGCCCCTACCCATGATGGGGAGACGGCTCACCACCATTGACAGACATTTGAGAGTATCCCTCACTGGAGCATGACTGAAGGTAAGGATGCAGGGTTCCACCATCTGTAGCTAATGTACTGAAAAACAACAACAAAAACAAGCAAACAAACCAACCCAGGGAGGTCATTTTCTAGACTACACAGGACTGTTACTGTGAATCTGACCCGATTAACCCAGGGTCTTATCCTGTCTCAGAGCCCCTCTGGCTAAGCCCTCTTACTTCCCAGACGAGGAAACCAAAACCCCCAAAGCAAAGTGTCTCTCAATTCAGTTCAGCCAGCTGAGTGGCTGGCAGAAGGACATGCCCCAGGAAGGACATGGCCTAGACTGCAGGATGCTGAGTCCCGAGCCCCGGCTCTTTGAGCTTTCTGTACAAGTCACCAATTTAGAAAGCACTGGAGGGAAGGTAATGTTTCAAAATATTACTTTTGTATTGCTTTGTTTAAGACTTTAAACTTACTAAACACTCATGCATAGACTCCATATTGCCTCCCATTGTGTGCACTGCGGCTCCACATCAAGGGCCCACAGTATCACCCAAATGGAATAAACAGAGAAGTCAATGTATTCAAAAGGACAAACAGGAAAAGGGGTTTTCTTCTCCTGTTCTGCTTACACTCAGCACCCCACTGGCTTGACCAGACAGAGGGGAGTAGACTCCCTGTGACTGTTGCCTGATCTGCTGGTGTTTAATTTTATTTAGACCATGACAAGTGATAGGCCTGCTGTCTGGATAACAGGCCCTTCTGTTCAGTAACTTACTGTGAAGGTTTACCCCCTGCTAATAGCACAAGCTGAGCGTCAAACTTTATTCTGAGCAAGGGCTCTGTTCAGATTGCTGCAATGTTTTTGTCGATGTGCTTTTTACAGCAAACTTGTCATATTTTCCTAATTATCCTTCATTTAAAGATGAGGAAATGGAAGCACAGAAAAAAAAATTTAAAAATCATCCCCAGGTTAGAGAACACCAAACAGAGGCTGCGGCAGTGACACACGCTTTTAACCCCAGCAGAGGCTGGTAGATCTCTGTGAGTTACAGTCAAGCCTGGTTTATGTACTAAGATCTGGGCCAGCCAGACTTACACAATGAGACCCTGTCTCAAAGAAAAAAAAGAAAAAAAGAAACAGATAGCAGGACAATAAAAGTCACCACTTTAGTACTGAGTAACAGCTTCACACACATCTACCACACACAACCCATCAATCCAACTTCCCAACAGTTAAAAAAGGGAGGAGGGGGGCAGTGATCAAGATATAAAGTGAATAAATAAATTAATGAATTAATGGGGGAAAGATTTTTATTTTTTTAAAGATTTATTAATTTTATGTATGAGTATATTGTAGCCGTCTTCAGGTAGACCAGAAGAGGGCATCAGATCTCATTACAGATGGTTGTGAGCTGCTATGTGGTTGCTGGAAATTGAACTCAGAACCTCTGGAAGAGCAGTCAGTGCTCTTAACCACTGAGATTTTATAATAAAAAAGAAAAGAGGAGGAGGAGGAAGGCGTAACAACACAAAGCGACAGTCCCAAGTCATATAAATAGTGAACTTGGACTTCAAAGCCAAGTGCCTCTGAAAGCAAAGTCTGTTCTCTCCCCCTCTGAACACATCACCTTCCATATTTTCTCTACATGGAAGCCACAGTGGGGGTGGGGTGGTATGGAGCGGGGATGAACTTCTAGCAGAACACAGTCCCGTCTCTTTATGCATCATAGACCAGATAGGCATATAGTAAAGTTTCTGTCACTAACAACCTAGAGTCCTACAGAACAGATGGGAACCCACGCAGGAAGAAAGTGTCCACTGGGAAGCAGCGTCCTGTCCTCTGGGTGTCCTGTGATAGCTTTTTTAGCTTGAGCCTCTAAGCAGCCACAGACCTCATAGCCTTCTCTCAACTTTCTTTGTAGATGCCAAGTGGAGGTGTGTTGGGACAAGTTCCTCGGGCTGCTAACCTGTGATGGCGGTTTGGGCGCTGATGGTAAAACTTGAGCCCTTTAATTGTCAATCATACTCTCTGTGATGGATTTTACAGTTTCCCACTCTCTGGCAATGTCTTTTGCAGAGATTTCCAAAGCCCAGTTGGGATTTTCTACTCCCAAATCTGTTGAAACTGTTATTATAAAGAAACCTTAGATAAAGAGAATTTTGAGTCGTGCGTGTGTGTGCATGTGTGTGTGTGTGTGTGTGTGTGTGTGTGTGTGTGCGTGTGTGCGCATGTGTGTGTGTGTGTGTGTGTGTGTGTGTGCTTTAAATTGTAAGGGACGGTGCTAAGATTGTTGGTGATTTTGTAGATCACTAAGTCTGACCACAGAGACTCAGCTCTGATTGGGGTAATAAAATCTACTTGTTGCATGATTCACAGATGGGAGACAATGCAAAAGCCTCATGGTTCTGGGGGTTCCCATGCTCCCAATCTGTATTAGAATATGATTAATAAGTCCTTTCTTGCTCACACTGTAATCTGAGTCATGTCTGGTCTGATGTATGGCTTCATGCTGTAAAAACCTGGCTCCTTCTGTCTTCGGCCTCTAACCTCAAAATTCCACCTTTGTCCCTTTATTCAACCACACTCGCCACCTTTCTATGGGCCCCACAGCCTTTCCAGAGGCAGAACTGCAGTTCTGGAGGCTGCCAGGGGCATGTGCTTTCTTGGAGTGTGATCTGAGACCCTTGTGTGTTCCCTCCACTCAACCTGTGCGCCAGTTTGTCAGCATGGCTACACCTGGACTGAGAAGAAGAAGAATAGAAAGTGTGCCCTGGATTAGTCAGCTTCGCAGAGATGTGACAAAGTACCTGGGACAATCAGTGCAGTTAAAAAGAAGATTCAAAAGATTATCCAGAGACTTCCTCAGCTGGGGATCCACCCCATATGCAGCCACCAAACCCAAGCATTATTGCTGATGCCAAGAAGTGCTTACTGGCAGGAGCCAGATATAGATTCCTCCTCAGAGGCTGTGCCAGAGTCATACAGATACAGTTGAGCATGCTTACAGCTAACCATCGGACTGAACACAGGGACCCCAATGAAGGGGCTGGAGTAAGGACTGATGGAACTGAAAGTGTTTGCAGCCCCATGAGAATAACATTATCAACTAACCAAACCCTCCACAGATCCCAGGGACTAAAACACCAACCAGTGAGCACACGTGGAGAGACCCATGGCTCTAGTTGCATATGTAGCAGAGGATGGCAGTGTCTGGCATCAATGGGAGAAGAGGTCCAGTGAAGGCTTGTTTTCCCATTGTAGGGGAACACCAAGACACTGAGGTGGAGAGGGTGGTTGGGAGAGGGAACATCTTCATGGAAACAAGTAGAGGAGGAGGGAGTATGGGAGTTGGGGGAGGAGATAACATTTAAAATTTAAATACAGAGAATATTCAATTAAAAAAAAAAGAAGACTCACCTGTGGTGTCACACTATACCATTATGGGAATGGTACCCAGGAGATGCTCAGATAGAGTCTGGGAGGAAAGAGAGAGCAAGCTAGGGGAGAACCTAGGTCCCCATATTCGTTCAAGGACACTTCCAATGACCTAGCTTCCTTTCATATATCCTCTAACAGCTCTGTCTTTCCCATCACACCAAGTCCTTAACACACAAGGGGCACATCCTATATCCAAACTACAGCAGAAAGCAAGCTGACTTGAGCTATTCTGGGTTCTGTTTTACCTCTGCTTTCTCTCTCCACCCCACAAGACATAGAGACCCTTAGGCTAGTTTTCTTGGTAGTTAGAGCAAAATTCCATCTCAATCCATGGAAAGCATTTTTAAATGACCCACCTCTCCTTCCAGATTTCTACCTTCCAGAGTGAGCCTAGAGCTTCTCGTCAGCTTCCGACAGCTTTCCCCTTTTATTTCTCTCCCTATGTGTGTTACCTCAGCTGAGGGTGTCTCCTTAGGATAAGTGTCTGTCTCTCCTCTTGAAAGATGACAGCTAGAAGAAAGGACAGGTGTTCTTTCTCCAATCGGAAAGAGGAGCCTGCCAGGAAGGTCTTATCATCCCTACTTCCCAACCTGTCCTCCATACTGATGCAGCTGAAATAATGTGAAAATAAAAAGAAAGTCAAAATAATGTTATTCCTCTGATTGAACACTTCATTGTTTTTTTTTTCCCCACTGGATTTGGAAAAAGGGTGGCACCGTGTGTGAGACCACCTGGCTCTGTACTAGACTCCCACCCAGGATGCTCCCTCAGCTCAGTCAGTTCTTTTCTGACAACTTCCCCCAAATGAGCACTCTCAGGAGTGCTTCTTCTGACATAAACATCATATGTGGGGCTGTTTCTGCCCACTGTGCAGAGTGGACCCCAACGCAGCCCACTAGGATTGTGTTGTTCATCAATTCTGGAGTATTTAGTAGAAGGCATACTCCACAGAGATAGGCCCTGCTCCCCCACCCCCTGCACACACACAGATAAAACACCATAATCAAGGTAACCTTGTAGAAGAGTTTGTTGGGACTTATGGCTTCAGAGGGTCAGGGCCTGACTACCAAGGTGGAATCGTTTCATCTAGAAGGTGGGCATGGTGCTGGAACAGTAGCTGAGGGCTCACATCCTTATCTGTAAGTAGGAGGCAGAGAGAGAGGTAACTGGGAAATGACAAGGGATTTGGAACCCTCATTGCCCTCCCCCAGGGACACACCTCCACCAAGACCACACTTCCTGCCAACCTCTTCTGAAATCAGCCCACCAACCGGGGACCAGTTTCAAATACATGAGCCTATGGAGACCCTTCTCATTCAAATTCCCCAGCCAGGATCCATTTGAGACAGTGACCTCACACCTCCTTTCTTCTCACCCTCCCCTCTCTTCCCCATTTCCTTCTCCTTTGGTGGCTTAGGACATGCCACTCAACTGCTGAGGTACAAGCTAAGAGCTGTTGCTTTATAATGGGAGAGGCTCAAGCAACCCCTTTTCCCCAGGCTTATAAGACAGGGTTCACGGTGCTAAACCTTCCACTTCCCGGAGAAGAATGATGCTTGTGATCAACTCATAGAGTTCTCCAGTGAGAGAACTCTTGAGTGTATGTATGTGTTACTTCTTGTCAGTCTCCCAGCCTCACTTTGGATGAGGCTTCCCGTGTTAGCGAGGACCCTTCTGCTTCACTCAGAGTCTATTGACTTCAGTGTAAATAAATCTCATCCAAACTCCATCCTCACAGACACATGGAGAGGACTGCTGCCCATGTCTCTGGGCATCTCAGCCAGCCAAGCATCACTGTGTACAAACACTCAATGCTCTGTGGGAAGAAAGAGTTCCAGTTTCCAGTGTTCTGTTACAAAAAAACAAACAATTGTGGCTAGGCAGGCTGGAGGAGAGGAGTGGGGGGAGACCTTTCAGGCCCAGGGCAGGTTGGCCGTGTACGGATATCCTTATCCAATGCATTGTGGGAAAGGTTGAGAGGATACAGGTGAGAATCACCGAAGAGAAGGATAGAGGAGGTGACCGTGCGGTAGAGGGCAGGCCTTGGGCTCAGGCTGGCGGATGGTGACCTCACAGGCTGTCCCCAGTTGCTATCTGCCTGTCTGGACAGTACAACTACCTCCCCTCCTCCATATTTAGTGGTCCAGCCGTGGCTCCCTGCCACTAGGTTTATTTGAAGCAATAGATAAATGTCAGCACTTAGAAGCTACGCAACCTCCTAAACAGCCCCCCTAGACTAATAAACATTAAAAAAAATCCTGATGTCGGCAGCCTGACGGGCTCATTGTGAGGGGAGATAAAGTTTCCCTCCAGGACATTTATAATTTACATAATAAAAAGCTTTTCACCTTCCAGTCAAGGGAGCAAAATTAATTACCACGGCCCTTTTACCTCACAGAACATTTTTTGCTTAAACTGGCAGGAACAATTTGTGAAGTCTTAAATAAGGAGTGGGCCGGGGTGTGGGGAGATATGCTGCGAGAAGGCGAGGCAGCCCCTTGGCTTCTACAAGGTTCTCAACTGGTCAGGCTGGGCTGAGCTCTGCATTCAGTAAAAATATCTGTGGCCCGACCTGTCCTTTCTGTCCACTCAGCTTGAAATACCTCGTTAATGATAATGGACTCCCACAATCTGAGGCCCCGTAATCACCCACCCACCCCCTCGGACAGATGTTGAATGGATGGTCACCAGAAGGGTTGTTTCGGCCATATCTTTCCGTCATGTCTTGTTCCCCATCTCTTTTGGGCACCATTTCAAATAACAAATAGGGAATCGGATGTTCCTGTAATCCCTGGCTCTGAAAATATATGGGCAGCTTCAGAGTCCCATAATTACGGAGCTGTATTTGTTACCCATGGAATCTCTTGTTCCAAATACACCGAGCTCTTTGGAAAGTCGTCAGCGCCGGCCCAGTACCATTCATTCTCGCTGCGCCCCTGCGAGGGAAGCAGGTGGCTCGCATTATTTGGGCTATTTTGCAGATGGAGGGAGAGGCGGAGGGAAGTTAAGTGTGGCATCCACTTCACGAGGATGAGCTGGGAACAGAAGCAGGCATCAGGCCTTCAAGGTTATAAGGGCTCCTGGGAGTTGGGAAAGGTCCGTCTGAGCGTCTCTGGAAAGCAGGTGGGGGCTATGGAGACCTAAACCTAAACCTCCTGCCTTTTATGAGGGGGGAACCTTCACTGCTTTCATATGTGTTGCTGATGGCAAGAGGGGATGCCAGAGTGTGGCATGGTGAAAAAGACAGCTTGTCTAAGCCTGCTCCCTGATCTTGGATAAACAGAATATTTGCAAACAAATATGGTTGTTGTTTTTTATCCCGAGACCCAGAATCTTGAAAGGCAATTCGTGGCCAGCATTGACTGTGGAAATCCACCCACATCAAAGTTGACAGGGTCCCTCCCCTTCTCCTTTGGCCTCTGCAGTCCTTGTGTGATTGACATTTAGTTAGCTCTTTCTGGTGTCCTCAGTGCTGCACAGCATCCCGTGTAGCTGTAATCATTATTTATAAAGTAAATAATTATTATTTATTTATTATTCTCCTGCTCTAATTGTCATTGTGGGGGCTTACTGCCTCTGTCTACTATCCTAGGCCTAGTCCTAAAAGCCTCTAGCCTTGGTACAATGTCATATAGTCCTAGAATGGTTTTCTCGCTGAGACTTAAATAAGCTCACACTCTCTTTTCCTTTTTGATCTCTGGCTGGCTGGTCAACTCAGCTGTTCTAACTCAAAACTGCTCTCCAAGCTGATTGATTCAATCTGGCTTCTTTTACTTCTGAATGAATTGCTCCACTTGGCCTCAAACTAAGTCTAGTGATCTGTTCTAATCTTCTGGCTCCTTCTCATTCTCTGGCTTGTTCTCTCTTTAATCTGTCTCTGTAAAAATGCTTCCTCTTTCTCTCTGCACTGCCTCTCAAGTAGTATCCCTTTCTTCTCTCTTTCTCATGAGAATTGGGCATAGGCCTGTTCTATCAAATCTTTCTCTGATTTGTCACTTTGTCTGCCACTCAATTAGACATCACTTTTAAACTTGATAACTTCCTTCTACGAAGCAAGTTTCTGAGCTCATTGGAATTAAATGTGTGTGCTAAAGGCATAACTGTGTTCCAGCCAGAGGGAGTGAAGGAGTGTGCTAAGGGCTGAGCCACACCTCAACTAGAAACACTATCTTTGGATTCCCTGTGTGACCAAATATCCTGCAACACCCCCACTTCTAGCTCCCCAGGTAATGATAGAGTCAAGATTTGGTTAGAACCAGTTTTGGGGGATGGAAAGGAGCAACAATCAGGGCATTTTCAACAACTACTCTGGGAACTTGACTTTTCCAACCTGACTTTTGCTGTACAGACTGGCCAGTAGGAAGAACTAGGGTATCTAGGGAGTGCTTGGGTTAGAAGCAAGGTAGATATTATGGGTAGTTTAATTGTGGCTTTGTTGCTACTTCTATGAGATCAGTGAAATGCTCATTTGCCACGAAAAATACAAAAAACTGTGGGCTGTGTGCAGTGTCTGCCGGAGTCTGTGGCCAGCTTTCTTGTCTGTAAAGCTGGGGCCATAAAAGCAGGTACCACCCAGAATTGGTGAAAATCAAGTGAATCAGCTCATTGGGAGCATTTTACTGTCTCGTGACAGTGAACAGGGCAAACCTCAGCATTGTAGTCAATAGACTGGAATATAGCCTGGTTTCAATGGCATAGTTTATATCATACATGACCCAGTTAAAAAAAATCAGTCAGTTTCATCTGCATAGTGCTATGGTTTGAATGGGGTCTGTCATCTAAAAGTAATGTTGAAACTTAATCTCCGATATGGGAAATTAAGAAGTGGGATTAGACAGGTTTTGATTAAGGCTCTGTCCTCACGGTGGATTAATGGGTTACTGGGTTAAGGGTTATCTCTGGCGTAGGTGTGCTATGAAAGCCATCTAGGCTGGGTCTCTTACCATTGTGATGCTGTGTTGGCTCTGGACTCTACCAGGCAGAAGGCCACCACCAAGTACATATGACCCCTTACCTGTGCACAAGAGCCACAAGCCTCTCTTCTTTACAAATTACCTGGAGTGTGACATTGTGTTATTAACAACAGAAAATGAAACTTTCCCCTCATCGAGGGAGCAAAATTAATCACCATGACCCATTTACCTCACAGAACATTTTTTTTTAATTAGGCTTAAATTGGTCCATATAATTTTTGAATAAAGAACAAGAGTGAGGTGAGATACAGATAGATGCTGGGAGAAGGCCAGGTGTCCCATGGCTTCCACGAGGTCCTGGGATGGCCTGTCAAGGCTGGGATGAGCTCCGCATTCAGTAAAAATAATACCTGAGGCCTAACCTGAGGGGAAGAACAACCAGTTCAGGTAGCCCAGGGTCCGATATTGGTGACAGTTTCCTGGCCATCTTGAACTGATTACTGAGAAGATGTCACAGACTCTCTGCAAAATGGTCATCTAGACTTGGCTATCACAATCCCCTTGTCTCTGTCATACTTGACACACATCTGTTCACCACCAAACACCAGTATGTATCTGCTGCAGGGAACAAACAGTTGTAAGGTCTCTCAAGAAGCAGGAAGGCTTTGGCTGAGTGACATCAGGCCACCATGAGAAGAGCCTGTCCCACGTGACAAAGAAATCTCTTTAATTAGGGGAGACATTTGAGTTGAGTCTTCATGAGGAAGCCAGTGTTAACCCTTTTAGAGGGAGGGGCAAGCAGGGACGGACAGACAGGGAGACGCTGTGTGGACAAAGATCTGGGTGACTTCTGGGGGACAATGAAGGGCTGGGAAAGGCTGCCAGGCCCCCGATTTTTTTTAAAGATTTCAGGTGAGCAAAGATGTCTGGATCTTCTCCTGTAAACCAGAGGGCTCAGGAGGCAGCGGAGAGGAGACCTTTTCATCCCCCTTCATGCTCACCCATATACCAGGCCAGCTGGAGGCGGAGGGGGCTGAAGGGCGTCCTCAGCAGGTGAGGCGCAGCACACGGAGATTCCTGGGGGTGTCTGGTAAATTCCCTTTCCTCAGCATGGCCTTGTCCTTTCAAGCTACTTCCCTTGGTGATGGGACACATGATGGCTTTCAGCAAACACGTGAAGGTTTAGTTAACTTGATGTACAAATGTTGTGCTGGGCTAAAGTGCCACTCCCAAGGCAGCACTTAGACCACAAAGGTTTCTTGGGGCTTCTCGGGCATGGGTGTGAGGTGAGAAGGCTCATCTGATTTCCCTAAGGTGTGTGTCCGGGGAGGAAGCAGGAAGCCACTGATGCTCTGTGTGCAGAACCAGTGTCTCCCTATGGGAAGCCTTCAGTAACAGCTCAGAAAAACACATGTTCAGTCTGGGAGTGAAGATCTGGCTAAATCAGTGCTAACTAATCTGTTTGAGTAACTGCTGTAACTTCAATATTCCTTCTTACAAACATGCTTTCAATAGTCTTTACAAGGATGACCAAATACAGGAGGGGTGACTAGGTTTTCTTTCCTTGTGTGAAGTATATTTTAAGTACTTTCAGATGGTTTAACCCGAATCAATTAAAAAAGAAATAGACTGTTTCTTTCTGACCCAATTTCTTTTTTGTTTTTTGTTTTTTTTCAAATTCTTGCTTACATTTCAAGATTTTCTTTGTTCTGTTTTCCAAGTTAAAAATTCGAGGATAAGGGGAGTTTAAGAAAATGGAGACAACGTGAAAGCAAAAAAAGCAAGGGTGGGGGCAGGAGGAGAGAAAATATTAATTAGCATCTAGAATTAAATTAAACATGAAATAGACATTCTCGGGTCAAGAGGGAGTCTTGGGGAAGGGGAGGAGGAACGGAGTGTGTTGATGTTTTTTTCTGTATAAATTTCAAATCAAATTTGGCTTTAGGTTTCTGGCAGCAGAGATGTTGTTCAGAGCACGCTGGAAAATGGAGGCTTCTTGATTCCCACTTTTAGCTCTCACCATCCCGCCGAGACAACTTCTCGCCGGTTCAGTGTATGGCGGCGAAATGCAAATCATAACGGAGGAGAGCTGGCCTCCGGGGAAAGGGGGTCTTGGATGGTTTCCAAGGTCTGGAACACAGAGGAAAGACATATTTCTTTGTCACACACAGTAGATTCTCCCTGAGGGTTTCAGCGACGGGAAGAAAATGATGGGGAGGGGGGTGGGAGCGCGGTGGTGGAACTCATTAGAACGTTCTTCTCTCAGATGAAAAGCCAAACAAAAACAAACCTCAGCGAGTGTGAACACAGACAAGCCGGAAACCTCGAGCTCACAGGAGGCCCTTCTCACAGCTCGTGCCATACACTGCGGTTATCACCAGGGCTGCTGAGTCGTGGACAGCTCTGTGACCTCCCTTTGTGACCTCCATGACAGACGTGTATGTGGATTTACCATGCAGTTTGACCTGGAGTAGGAAAGATGTCGAGCAAGCCTGAAATGAAGATTCTCTGTCCAGGAAAATTCAAAAGACATTCTCAAGCACTGTTCCTTTGAATATTTAAATCCATGCATATTAGGAGGGAGAATTCAATCCACGTGTTTCTGATTTGTCTACATTTAATTCATCAAGTTGTTCTATAAGAATCTATAAGAATTCAGGGATATATATATATATATATATATATATATATATATATATATATATATATATATATATATATATATATATATGTATATTACATGTATATGTGTGTGTGTATGTATGTGTATATATATAATATATATATTCTTATTTGAAACAGGATGTTGCTTGTGTCCATAACAGCCAAAAAAGGACAACCTAGAAGATGTCTGAATCTGAACTCACAGCCCAGAGGTGTGTGGCAGGGGAAGTGTGGGGTGGACATTAAGGACCAGTTTGGCAGAACAGTGACATTTTCTCTTGCTGTCAGTTATAGAGCTGGAATGTCCTCCCCTGAGTTCCTCAGGAAAAGTTAATGCGTAGGACCCCATGCTGGTAGTCTGCCACAGGCCAGCTTGCAATTCTCCCTGGCATTTTCCCTCACAATCTCCTTCACCAACTTCGCACAGGTCTTCATTAGCACCGGGGGCCCGTGCAGAAAGAATACAACACATTTCAGAACCAGCTCGATGCTCTGTAGATTAAACTCCAGTGATTTTTCAATTATAGTGATACTCTCACAGAATCCATTTTCGTGTTGCTTGGCCTGGCTTCACCTGGTACAAGGTGGTGCTCTCTCTCGGGGACCCCAGGGACACAGTTTGGGTGTTTGTTGATAGTTGGTTCCAGAGCGCGGCCAGAGGGGCTTTGGCTGATGTTCAGATTAGCACAGCCCTTCATGATTAGCCCAAGAGCTGATCTCTTACTTGTCTTTTCTTGGCCAGAGACCAAACCTGAAGAAGCTTCTCTAAGTGGAATTGAACCCTGTTCAAAACCCTCCTTCACCCTACACCGGCACCACCATCTCTAGGGGAGCTCTGGAGGGGGCGAGTTTCCAAGATGACAAAAATCCATCAGACTTTGGAGAGAATGCACGACTGGGGTGAGGAGCCCCGGCCTCCAGCATCTCTCTCTTGCTTTAACTTAGACCCTGTGACACTGACAACTGTCTACAGGTTTGAGCAGGAAAAAAAAAAAAAAAAAAAAATCAAGGCCCTTCTCTCCAAACAAAGTCAGAAAGTGACTTCCAGGTTTGTTAGCTTTAAAAGACGCATCTCTCCCCTCTGTAAGTTCACATCCCCGCTGCCTGCATGTTTATTTTACTACGTGCGTCTTAGACAAAAATACAAGTTGGCTTTTAGATGTTTTTCAGAAAGTGCCTCTTTGAACCAGAGATAGAAATTTGATTGAGACTTTCTATAGTCAAAAATAAAATAATTACAGGGTGAATTTAGTGCTCTGGCTTTTGAGTTCATGCTTGTAACTCCTACGAAGGGTCCCTGATCAGCGTGCAATATGCATTTTACCGCCATGACCTTCGCTGTTTTTATTTTTTTATTTTTTTATTTTTTTCTTGTCTGAACCGGGCGCAATTGAGTTTTACGAAATCAGCCATGAGAGGGCCCCGGGGAGAAGGGGAGGAGGGCATTTGCGTTCTTACTGCCAGTGCAGGGCTTGAGTAGAAAGAATCTGATGTGTTTGTGCTTTCCTCTCGGGTAATCTCTGTCTTCTAGACTCTTGGCTGATGTGTTTGGATGGCGCTGGGCAGGGAAGCTCCAGTCGTCTTCCTCTCAAGCACGCTTCTGTGGATTACAGGGAGCACTTGGGATGCTCTTCATTTAAGAAAATGAGGGGAAAAGATGAGAACGCGGCTGGAACGGAAACCTGTTATTGAGTAAGAAATGGCAGACTGTAAAAATCTAAAGAGCAGTGTTACAACGAGATACACAGAAATCCAGCTTGATTAAAAGATATTTAATTATAAGGGTTTATACTAGAAAGTAACTTCTATGGAGATAAGGACTTTTGCTTTTTTATTTCTTTTCTTTCCTTCTTTCTTTCTTTCTTTTCTTTTCTTTTTTTTTTTATTGCAATGTCCCAGCTTCCTGGAACAGCGCCTGGCACATAATAAACCAATAAATATTCATTGAATGAGTGAGTGGAAGGATAAAACTGGGCACAGCCATGGTGTGACAGTCTGTCAGGCAAAGTGGTAGACTGAGGTGTGGGGAAATGGAGGCAGGTAGGCCTCCACAGCATGCTGCAAAACCTGGAGCCCGGACCTCTGGGTAACCATGCTGTAATTGAGTCTAAGGATGGGGCTAGTGAGGGTAAGTGTGACGTCACCAGGACTGCTCGGAGACCCTCATGGAACAAGACGGCATTCTTGTCTCTTGGTCTGTATCCAAAGATCTGAGGTGGAGATACCATGGGCAGCTCGTGGATGGCTAAGCCTTTGTGTCTGAAAAGGTTGACCTGCTAAAGGAATATGGTAAGCGAGAGGTATCCCGAGCTTCTCCTCCAGGTCTTATGCAGTAACTGAACGGTGGTGGGAGGGCTTTGGGAGCAATGCTGACCAAGGGGTGAGTATTAGTCTCTCCTAATCCCCATGACAGCACCCCACAAACAGATACAGCAGGAGACAATCACTCTCTCTCCATTCGGGAAGCTGGCAGTCTAGGGTCAAGACATTGGAGGAGTTGGTCTCTCCTGGCTTGCAGATGGGACCTTCTGGCTGTGACCTGTCATGACAGTTTTTTGTCTGTCAGGAGAGGCTGACCATCCATGGTACTGGGGTCTCTCTATTGTTATCACAAGACCATGCTCAGACCTTACTCTTTGGCCTCACTTAATGTTAACTGCCCTCCCAAGGTCCCATTTCCACTAGGGCTATGGATTCAGTGTATAAATTCTGGGGAGACAGAACTGAGGCCCTAACAAGGGATCACATAGTCTGTCCTCAGGTCGAAGTGACAATGGCAGCTTTGGGGACATGTCTGAGGCAGTGTTGGTTGTTGAAAATGGAGGCTCTTGTGAGAAGAGGATGGTTTGTCTCTGATCTCTGGCAACTTAAAGCACTACTTACAGACATGAAACTGAGGCATCAGGCATGCCACAACACACACACACACACACACACACACACACACACACACACACAAAGCTTGAGTCCTCCTTTGTGGTTGATAAGCCTAGCAATGGGCATGTTGAATAGGAAGAGAGCCAGCCAATTTCTTTATCCAGCTATTTTTTAAAGGCTATGGCTGCTCTTGGGCTCTCAAGTTCTTATGCAAACCACTAAAAATGCAAATTGTTTACTAGCCATGTCAGCATTCTTGGGAGGGATTTTTATTACATTCAACACTGAAAGTATCACGCCAGAAATAGGGTTAGAAGGGGTCTGTCAAGTCTGTGCTCTTATTTCACTAACGCAGCCCTAAAGTATCAGAGAAGCTGAAGCCTTAATGCCTTGAAGCCTGTCAGAGGCAGAAGCACCAGAACCACACAGCGCTTGACTTAATGGGAGCTCCTGGCTCTACATAGGGAGGTTTCTACTTGGTGTCCAGGCAGGTTCACCTGGCTCTCACACTTGCATTATTTTAGGTCCTCAATGAATGAAATAGATGATATATTCAATGTCTGTGTCCTCTATACCTGTTCACGGTGGAGAAAATTATACCATCCTATCTCAGGTTAGTCAAAGCAATATTCCTGAAAGGAACCTGCTCACCTTTTCCAGGTCCTTGGTTTTCTTGAAATCTTTTGAAGGCCTTTGGGGTCAGATCTGGACGTAAGCAAGTTTTGTTCCTAATTGTGTGACCTTCAGCAGCCAATGGGCTCATGACAACTGTGTTTCCCCCTTGTGCAACCTTGGGGTTGTACACAGATACATGCTGGCTTTGGGGTGGTCACTGTGATTATTTTCAACCATGTGACACATCCCAGTACTGTTCCAAACAGCTGGTGTTTGACACCCCAGTAACTCTGGGTGACAGACAACAGAAGGCTGGCTCAGAGATTAGCCTCCAGCTGGCCCTGGAGGTAAACCCTGAAGGCAACTTCATTTTTATAGAATAAATACCACTTCTTTATAAAATGCTCTCTTACTCCCCCACAAGATCCTGACATTTTGATTTCTGTGAGACTCCTTTGTGGTTCTCCGTGATCAGTCGACACTGCCCTATAAAGAATTCTTCCTCTACCTGGGGGTAGTGGAGGAAAAGTGGAACTGTGGCCCCTGCATTTGAGCTTTTCCTATTTTTTAAATAGACACATGAACATTTTATCATATAGAAACCAAGAGAATCTCTGAGTATAAATCCCAGCTCTGCATCAGTTTCTGAGTGACGTCGAGCAAGTGACTAAATTGTCATTTTTGTGCTTCATTTCTATTGGGTGGAAATAATGGTATCTCTGTATCGCGTAGTCTCACGGTAATCATCGAGCTATTCCATGAACATTCCTCTTGCAGCTCACAGCACACAACAGCAAGCACTGAACAGAGATTATCCTGACTAGCAGCAAGGCACATCAGAGAAAAATCACATTATTTTTGACTGCTTTTAGAAGAAAGGGAGTGAAATCAAGGACAGGATCTCAGAACAGAATTTTCCCATACTTACCCATGAGCACAGCAGGCGTCAGGGTTAGGTCCAAGGACCGAGGTACAGGGAGAGCAGATTGCATGCCACCGTGCAGAAAGTATCAGCCTTCAGGCAGTGCGTAGCCTAACGTGACTCCACTTTCTAAAGCAACAAATCTGACCCGAATTACTCTCTTTTGAGTGTAAGTGCCAAAAACCAATGACTCTACATCTTGTTTGTGCGAGTAAACAGATACCATCTGCCAACACCAGGAGGCACAAACTGATAAATAATTTATTTGTGCCAATAAATCTCGACACCTGAAAATATACCGAATCATATCGGAACCACGTGACATATGAGCCTATTAATCACCCCAGATGGAAACTCCTCACCTGAGACTGAAAGAAGAGCCACCCTGTGACCAAAGACCTGGACAAGTCCTTAGCTGTGTCCAGAAAGTGCTGAAAGTAAGAAGCCTTGTTCACCGCTACAGTCTGCCTGCGGTTTCTCCTGCCCGTGACACTCAGCCCACTTCAGTCTGACCCTTTAAGAGGCCTGTCACTCAGACCTGACTTTGACAACTGTGTGATGTCAGCGGGCACCTGCAGGACATTTCTTCCTGGTCCCTCAAAGACATCCCCTGAGCGCACATCTCTCTCTTCCTGGCTTCAGGACACCGTCTCTGAACTTGGCAACCTCCATAGACCTCGTGTTGTAACCCTTTAACCCTGTGCTTGTAAATCCTGGGGAGTGTGGGCATGTGATGTGGGAGTTGACTTTAGTAATTAAGATTGGAATAAAAGGAGCCTGAGTTTGCCAGTGGCCAGCCATCAAGGGAAATTGGGACCGCTTTGGTAAATTACAGCCAGCAAATGGGTGGAGCCTGTGGATTTATTGGCTAGTCGATGAATTCTGGAAATTCATCGTGTGGAAAAGACACTGAGTGGAGAAGACACAAATATGTGGGAAGACACAGGCGTGTCCATCAATGTTTGTGACGTAACACACTCAGCACAGACATCTTATAGAAGTCATTCCTCATGCCCGCCCTGGAGATACCTTCTAGGAGGCTCTGCAGTTTCAGAGGCCCCGCCGATACTTCCATGTGTATATGTAAAACAGCATCAGGGTATAAGTTAGAGACTGACAACAGTAACTACTATAAGAAGAACCACTGTAAGGGATGCTGTAGTAGAGGCTATGTGGGTGTGTTTGCCCTTGCTGTGCTTTTTGCTGTGTTCTCCTTGTTATGGGATGAGATGTAAGACCCCTGAATGACAAGATAAACTGGGGCAATGACACTCACTGGGATATCCGGCCTTGCTACTAGATAAAAGTGATGGAAACAAAAGCCCAGGGCATCATAGCAACCTGTGTGGTAACTAAAAGGCTTGCCGGCCAACCAAGGAGAGGGTGATGTGATGCTTACAGCACAGCCAGGGGAGCCTGGCTGCTGCCCCTGTCGCTGGAGCAGAACAGACTGACTCAGGAGTTCAACAGGGCAGCACACAGCCTCTCAATTTCAAACATGGGAGCTGTGCTTTTATCTGAAAGTTCTCAACAACATTTTTGGGTCACAGCTGACCTCCCCGTGACACCCGAGAAAGATGGGAGGGAAACACAGACAATTCGGGTTAAAATATAAAATGTTGCTGGTCAAGTGATTTCTATAGGGAATTTATCATTAAATTGGGTGCATTTTTTTTTGCTTGCTCAGCACGATTCTCTTCCTCTATCTTTTCTTTTCCCTACCCACTCTCCTCCTTCCCTCTCTCCTTTCTCCCCCGAGTGTGGCTTTGGGAAACATATTGGCTCAAACTTATCACCTACCAAGTGCTGGGGGCATAGCTGTGTACCAACGCCTGGTTTCTTTTTTTTTTTTTTTTTTTTTTTTTGAGAGTTTTTTAACTTTATTTTAAAAAACAAAGATAAAAGAAAAAAAATTTTAAACATTTTTGCATAAATGTATACAAATACAATTGTGTCAGTGCTTGGCTTTTTTTTCTTTTTTTCTTTTTTTTATAAAACAACTTTATTTTACAAAACAAAGATACATGTACAGATTTTAAACATTTTTTGCTTAAAATTATACATTTTTTGTCAGTACTTTTTTTCAGATTTTAACATAATTTTTACATAAAACTATATGAATATATTTTTTTAGTCAGTACTTGATTTTTTTCAAGGTTTGATTGTATGCCTTGAAAACTTAATAGTTACAATGAGCTAAAGTACATGTAAAACAAAATGTAACATGGAAATAGTTAAAGTTTTCTTGTTTTGTAAATATTTTTTTTGTTTTGTTTTGTTTTCTTTATTTCTTGGACTTCATACAGTCTGTGAGTTGTTTCTGGGGCAGTGCAAGCCTCTGGGGTTAGTATCACACTATCAGTGACTGCATATTATGTCTGTTCTTTTGTGACTGGGTTATCTCACTCAGGATGATATTCTCTAGATGCAGCCATTTTCTTAAGAATTTGGTTAAGTCATTGTTTCTGGTGGCAGAGTAGTATTCCATTGTGTCTATGTACCACAATTTTTGTATCCATTCATCTTCTGAAGGACATCTGGGTTCTTTCCAGCTTCTGGCTATTATAAATAGAGCCGCTATAACAACGCTTGGTTTCTATGTCTGGTGATTAAGGAAGAAGGGAGGAGCAAATGCAACGTGCAGTTTATTAATTCCCAGGCTCACGAGGCAGAGTGAGCCTAAGGTCTGCGGTACCCACTGACTTCTTGAACATACGGCAGTCAATTCTCTATAATTCTGAATTTTCTAGCTTATAAAGAGGAGATAATTGCCATGTTTTAAAAAAAAATGTGAGTTGGTGAGCCAAGGTAGTGGTAGTCTGCGTTACAGAGAACAGTTTCCTGGACGATCTGGGAGCAGTAGTCACCTGACGACATTTGTCTGATGTCAGCAGATGCTAATAGCCCTGCCCTCCAGCCACAATCAGTGTTAGCCAAGTGTGTGTTCCTGTTTACACCTGGGGTTTTAAAGTCAAGAGCTTGGCTTCCTTCACCTCCCTGCCTGCAGGATCAGGAGTGGTGATCCTTACTTAGGTACCCCCTCCCAAATTTGTCCAAGGAGGCTCCCTGTATACTCAGTTAAAGATATCACCTCAGCAAGGTTGGAAGGTGAGCTGGGAGCCCCTGGTTTCCAGATAGAAATGGCGATGCTGGGGTGGCATCTCATAGCCCTTGTGGGGTTCTGTTTCTGGGTGGCCCGTCCCAACAGCCGTGAGTACATTGAAGATAACGCTGCCTGCTGCCTTAACGTCCCTGTCATTTATAATGACGTTAGAACAGAAGCATTATCTTCTGTTCTAACGTCACCCTCTTTGACGTGAGGGGGTCTGTAGGAACTCTCTGAAATCTCGAGTTCGGTTCAGGTGTTCATTCTGTCTTTCGATGCTATGCCCAACTACAGCCCAACTGAAACCTGCCAAAACCTTCTTCAGAGTTTCCTCTTCCCTGTGTCTTGTCATCAGAGCTTCTAGGCCAGCAGAGAGCTTTTCTCTGTGCCCTTAATTTAAATGCATTTTTGCCTCTGGTGCGAGTCCATTAGAATGACTTAGCAACAAAGGTAAAATGAGTTGTCTTGCTTCCCAGTAGTAATCATTTGTAGACATAACTTTTCTGAACTGACAAATAAGCTTAAAAACCAAAATCATCCCCCCCCGCCCCCACTAACCCACATCCCCCCCCCCGCCCCCACCAACCCACATCCCCCCCCCCCGCCCCCACCAACCCACATCCCCTTGTTACAAAGGTGGTTGATTTTCACCTTCCAGCCAAGTTCGTCTGGCAGCAATGTGCCTTGTGGACAGCAGGGGGCAGTGTTCATCTTTAAATAGCAGGAGCCAAGCAGTCGCTCTCCCAGAGTCGCCAAACACTCTCGGTGTCCAAGGAGCCCCCGGGGGGCGGCGGGGGGTGGGGGTGGGGGGGCGAGCAAACACTGGAGTCTTTCAAACACAGATTTCCTGAATACAAATCTTATGGCCTGGTATGTCTAGATTTGCACTGATTTGTGACATTAAAACAAAAGCACTCCCATAAAACGAAATGACAGGGACGTTAAAGGCAGCAGGCAGTGTTATCTTCATCCTGAATAGTGTAATCACTTAGGGCTGTTGGGATGGTCACCCAGAAACTGAAGAGCAGCCTGGGGTTATCAGAGCAGCTAACCTGGGAGTTTTGTTTCTCTTTCATCTTGCTTCTTGTCATCACCCTAAAGGGCAGATCAAAGAACTCTTGTCCGTGCAAGGAAATCCTCTGAGCTGGGGGACTCTTCATTCATTCCTTCAGAACAGGGGCAGGCAGGCAGTCCACTGTGTGGTGACTTCGATTTTGAACAAAAAGGTTAGAATCCTGACACATTTGTAACTCAGATTTTGAACAGGTAGTAGACATTGGGCCTAATAAGAATTTGGGGTGGGGGAGGGGCACGCTGTGGTAGGAGGCTGACAGACCGCTGCCTGGCCTCCCAGAGTGGGGTGAAGTATCCCTGTCCTGTCCTGTGTCTTCCACTCCTCTCTCCTGCTGAAGACTGGAATCCGGCTTCGAATATTCAGTCCCTACTTTATTCAGTGGGGAATATAAGGAAATGTTTAGGGATACCTGTTTTCCCCAAATTTGGGGGCCTAACTTTCCTTCCAGGACATGTTCACATCCTTTTCCCTGCTATCCTGCGCTTCACCTGGCCTATGGTTCCTTGCGGCGTGTGACACATTTTATTATTGCTGTTTCGAAGTCTAACTTAGCTGTCTGAGAAGGGTGTGTGGACGAGAGCTTCAGGATTCTTCCAGTTACTGGAAAGGAAGACCCCGGGGGAGGGAGGGGAGGAAAAGGCATTTAGCAGATACTTTCTTGCCTTGCTTTCCTCAATTGCAGTGCTTTTTACTTGAGTTCAGGTTCTCACTGACGCAGCTGCACATTGAGTCAGACTTCCTTCAGAGCTGAGGGATTTAAAGCCCTGAGATTTTGGACATTGGCATGTGCACAGTCATCTGACCTTGAGCTGTGTTTCACAATCCCCTGTTCAGCATAAAGGCTGTGTGTGTGTGTGTGTGTTTAATGAGTAAGACCCGTAAGGTTTGGAAAAGGAAAAGCAAGATCCTAGATTTATATATCCCATTAAACATGATCTTCGCGGGCTAATTAGTTAGTAATTTCACCCTTGCTTGTAATATAAACCGTTTTATGCTCAATAATAATAAAATCTATGTAAACCAGGCTCTTTATTAATAAACATTATGTGCTTCTGGCTTTCAAATAAAATAATGCTCCCCAAGCTCGCCCCCTTATCATGCCTAGACTAATCACCCAGTAAAAATCAAACAACTAAAACACTGGTTTTTATCTCATGCTGTAGAAAAACAATTCAGGGACATCAACAGCCTCAGGACCAGGCATGAACTAGAGAAAGCTGGGGTTGGGGAGAGATCCAAATTGTTATTTCAGTGTTTGCTATTGAGAAACTTGGAGGCTCTGAGGAGTGGGAAAGTATTTTTTTTTTTAATAATCAGGGGACACTAGTGAATCTAGGGAGCACTACTGAATCCAGGTGAAGATGTTGCCTCATGCTCAACAGTTCCCAGTGACCCTAAAAATCCAAGGAAGCAGTAATTAGAAACAGTACTGGGCTGGTGTGTCAGCTGGTCCATGTAGGCATCTGAGGCAGCTCCTGTATGGGCAAGAGCACCAGCATTAGCTAAGGTACCTGGAGCTCACTGGTCTACAAAGCTGGCTGGACACTAAGATCCAGGAAGTCACTCCTTTCTGCCTCCCTGAGGCTAGGATTACACGTGTGAACCGGCACATCTGGCTTTTATGTGATTACTGAGGATCTGTCCTCCGTTACTTGGGCTTATGTGGCCAACACTTCACTAACTGATCCATTTTACCAGCCCTGGGCGACTTCACTTTTATTTCTTTTCCTTTTTCTTGAGCTCATGTAGTCCGGGTTGACTCCAAATTTGCCGTATGGCTGAGGATGAACTTCATCCTCCTGCTTCCCTCTCAGAAGTGCTAGGCTGGAGGGAGTGTACAACCACACTCCGTTTATGTGATGCTGAGGATTGAAGCCCAGGCTTTGTACATGCTAACAAGTACTTACCTGCGAGCACACGAAAGCTGCAATTGCTGGTAGAATAAGAATCACTCTGTGGACATCCATAGCTGGATGTTAGGTGGAGCTAAGTGGGTGCTCCTGAGGATAAAATGTGAGATCTGTTGTTCACAAGTCAAGACTCTTAAGGCTGCTATTGGTAGCATAGTATGGGGACACACGCAGGACCCCAAGAGACCACACAGGGAGTGAGAGCAGGAAGCAGGCTCTGCCCTCAGTGGGCACATTGGCTCTTAGCCTAGCACACTAAAACTCTTTCTCTGAAAATTTTGGCTCACTGACAGACTACTAGCTTTAATACCACTACTTGTGCATCTTAGAGAAGATATGAACATTTTCAATAGGATTCTTCCAGGCAGATTTTTCTGTCTACATTGTTCCTATCCAATATGGTGTCTATACTTAGAGAATACCAGAAAAATACATTTTTTAATGACAAATGGAAATGTCTTCACTAGGAGATGTATCACTCCAAATGTGAAAGCACCCCCAGGGCCTGGGGGACCCTGGGCATGAAGGCTTCTGCCTGCACTACCTGCTTGTTGGGTAAAAACAATACAAGGGCTAATGTATCCTTTGCTGAAGGTTTGGTCTCAGATACACTGACAGTAAATGGCTGACCTTAGTCAAGTTCTTCCTGTGACAGTCAGCACAAGTGGGGCCGTGGAGAGGGCCTCTGCTGCTTCCGCAACAGTTCCATTCCTAAGATGCTTAATGGACTGAGATGGGGCACAGGGCACACTGCTCCTTACACCTTTAATGGGAGTGCCCCTAAGTTCTTGGGCACATTTCTTCTATTTAGACAGTCAAGGTTAACCTTCACATTTGTAAGACCCAGCGTGAGCTAACAAGTCAGGTATCCCCCCCCCCCCCAAGAATTCCGGAAGAACCAGCCGGAGGTCAGAGTGCAAAGAGCTATTTGCTTAAAGTTGACTAAGGCAGTAAATGGCCTGAGGAGACTGGAAACTGGAGGCCGAAACCCCCAGGAATGTTTTTAAGTGAGCAGTGGATGGTCACTTTGCTCTATAAAGATCTGAAGGACGAGTCTGCTCACCGGCATGCATCTCTTTATTGCTGTTAAATATTTACAGATAAATGTTTAAGTGACTGAGGATAGGGGAAGCTTTGCTTATCAGAAACCCCCTTTAAAAGGCAGTTAACTCTGGGCCTAGTAGATCTATGGAAATAGTTTCTGTCCCATTCACTTCTCAATGGCGGCAAAGCTAACTAGGTTTTCATGGGCCATTCTAAAGACTTGCTGGGAAGAAAACCTTGGAATGTTCTGAATGGATTCAGGGTAGTGAAAGGAAAGGCTGTCAAGGGCAAGTGTCTACAACCACATGACAGATCTATCCATGCTTGCACGTCTCTGGTGAGAGGAAAATAGGTAAGAGTTATTCTGGGCCTGCTTTATTCATTCATAAATATTCTATGGCTATTTATCAAGTGCCTTCCCTTTGCCTGGTGTCGCACTAGGCATAACACCAGAGCTGAGACTCTGTCTGACAAGACCCCTGCCTTCCAACGCATCCAGTTCTGTAAGAGAACACAGCAGTGTCATCTAGATTCCCGAGTGTCAGCACCACGTGTGAAAAGGATATGTCCATTTCTGTGAAAGCAATTCTCACCTGTAGGGCAGGTGCAGTCTTCCTGCCCACCACTAAAGATATACCTAGGGAAAAATCAAGGAAGCATGAAATGGGTTCCCATACTAGTGTAAGCTATAAAATTTAATTAGTTATGTGCACGTTAAAAAAAAAAAAAAGAGTGGTGTTCACCACTATATAAGTCAGAACAGCTTATCCTGTAAACTATTTCTATGTACAATGGATCTCATGAAGCTGAACATTTAGTGTCTTTCACTGATGGTACATACACCTGTACTAAAATGCAGTGTAAGCAATGTAACTGGGGGTGGGGGTAGAGGGGTGGGAGTAGAGGCAGCTTTCTCTCCTGTCTTCCCCAGAACTGTGTCAACTGAGCCATCAAAATGAGAATTGTGTTATTTGGCTGTGTTGTCCATTGTCCTGTGAACTGCCTTTTGTAGAGTTCTGTAGTGGTACTTTGAATGACCTCATGTTTAGAACTGATTTCTCCGAGATACCATCAGTTTGGAAAGTTAGTGTTGTTCATCAAACTACAAAAGGAGCTTTAGAACATTCTAGACTCCTATAGCATCCATATAAGGCTCACGGGAGACATTGTTATGGTCAGTTCCTGAGAAAGGGCCAACTTGAGTTGTAGTGCTGCCTTTCAGCCCACATCTCTGTGGGTCAGTCAGGCCTTGGGAAACCTTTCAGTGTGGCTCCTGGGAGCTTTGCTGACATCTTTCACCCACGCAGATTTCAACAAAACTTCTACCTGTGTTTCTGATTTATTTAACTTCAGCTTCTTGTGTTAAATTCTTCCACTGAATTTCCTTCAGCAAATACTATTTTCTGTGTGTCCCAAGACAGAGACAGAGGGTAAACAGAATTTGTGCTTTAAAAAGCTGCATCCTCAGGAGCCATTCATTAGGATGCTGAAAACGCTACAGTCTTTGATGGTGGTGCGCCATCCAAACTTGGGAGGCCCAGCCTAAGAATATAGAAGCATCTGGGCTTACAGTTAAGTTTTACCAAAAGTATCAACTGTGAAGGGAGCCTTTTTTTTTTCAGATAAGGGGGCTTTTAAGAAAATATTGATAATCCCTAAATCTCCTGTCTACAACGCTCCTGTAACTATTAGTAAGTGATCTAAAGGAGTGATTGAATCAGTTGAAACGGGTTCACCTGAAGTGTATTCGGAACCCAAGAGTTAATACGAAAATATGGAATCACTCTGTTTCCCTCCCTATCAAATGGTACTTTGGCTGTTTTTTCGAGAACTACTGCAGCCCAGGGTTCATGCTTCGCAAACCATGCTGGTTCATGCACCTCCTGAAAGGCAGTTCCAGTGCATGGGCTCCCAGCATTCCACCACCCCGTCACGTTTATATGTCGGGGTACAATTTAAATCTGAAGTCTTACCTTATGTAAGACTGGAGACTCTGGCTTGTGCTGTTCGTGTGAAGATCTATTTCTAAGATAAAATAAGAAATAAAGAACACCTTAAAAACTTCCAAGTGTAAGACAAAATCCACAATGATGCTCCTCTGGACATTTAGGCAAAGGGCAATTTCTCTTTCCTTCACCTTTGCACACGGTAAGCTGGAAACTTTAAAAAAAAAAAAAAAAAAAAAAAAAAAAACTACTATAAAATAGAGATAAAGGCTCACAAACACGCAAGCAAGCACAATGTAAAACTTTATTCTGTTTAATTGCTATCAAGGTTTCTAAATGATTCTGCTTAATTCTGAATCCCGCCTCACCATGTGAGTGGTGGCTGAGGATGGGGCTGATCTGAGGACAGAACAGCAGGGTCCTCTCAGCGCCCCCCCCCCCCCATGAAGATGTTCCCTTCCCACAAGGCACCGCACTTCCTCGTTCCCTACCCTATGGTGTGCTAGAGTTTTGAACTGCCATATCATCTCACTTTTTCTAGATATAGCAGCTTCATTTAGGAGACATGTTTCTAAGTATTTCACATTTAAATTTTTAGTGATGCTCTTTTGAGCTCCCTGCCTTGACATCCTCTTAGACTCTGCCAGCTCCCTTACCTAAATCCCCATACAATTTAGTTCAAGCATCTCTTCTCCCTCTGTGCCAGCTACAACTTTCTGGGTGGTTCTCTTGCCCAGGTCTTTCCCGGTCTGTGTCTGGTCTGAGGTGATGCTGTCGGCAGTTCTATCATTGCCCAACTCACATGCTTTCTGAGGCTCATGGTTTGCCTATCTTTGTCTTTCCTGCATTTTAACCCCTCCTTTCAGGCCATCTCTGAAGCTTGAGGTTTCCGCAACCCTAATACTCCAATATTCACAACACGCATGGACGCACGCACGCCCGCACGCACGCCCGCACGCACGCACGCACGCACGCACGCCCGCACGCACGCACGCATGCACGCACTGGCATCCTGGGTTCCTACCAAAGACTATCTTCCCTAAATAGCCCCTGTTAGAGGGCACACTCTCTCCTTTGCGTAGTGATCTGTGTCCATTATCTAACACTGATGCTACTTCTTCCAGGACTGCAGTACTTCGTGAAATGTGGGTAAAACATTTCCTCTCCTTTCCCCACCCTCACCTCAAGATTCTGAAGTGAGTCAACCTAATGTTATCAATGCAAAGGAAGGTTATTACTGATTACTGACTAGCACCAAATTGCTGTTTCATAACGCTTAAGCGGAACAGAAGATGGGGGCTGATCACTTCCCCAGTGTTTTGTGGGTGGGAGACCTCATCCTTGATTTATTTCTAGTCTCACAGTTGCAGCAGCATCATCTGTGGTTCAGCATCAGCTGGTACCCATGGTCTTCCTCAACTGTCTCTCATTCCGGGATGTGTTATGAATTTAGTGCCCATAATTTCCCGTCATTCAGCACCTGATCTAGGGCAATCCAAGATCCAGTGTCCCTGTGTCCATCAAGCTGTGGCCCCATTCCCAGGCACAGGGACTCCTACTTTTTAACTGCAAACGCCTACAGTTCTCCCTACAAGAACATAGCCCTCTGAGGTGCTTTGACACCCTTGGGACCGATCTCATAAAGATGGATTCAGCCTGAGAGTGATTAGGCCTGCAGTGATTTTGGATCTCCACTTCCACCCTCACCCCCAAGATTTAAAAGCATAATTGCTTCTCCTCCGCAGGAAGCGATATAAAGGCAGACTTTATCTAATAATATGGCATTACCGCATGTGACTTCTTTCGGATCTTTGCTGATGGAGCGTTTGATAGCTCTTAATTCTCTTTTTTAAGCCCCTCCATATCTTGTGCTCTTGTAATTGGCTTGGCAAACTGGAAGTTCCTACAGGATATTGCTGCTGTGTTAACGAATGAACTGGGAAGCCAGGAGTCCTCCACAATTATGCTGTTCTTAATTTCTATTTCTTCAACTAAATACTTTTCTGAGCGTGAACTTTTAAAGTACACCGGTCACTGAAGGCCTTTCAGTCTTTCATTTTGACTCAGGCTTCAGAGGCCTGTGGCTTGAACTCAGAATAAAGTTGTAACGTTACAAATGTCTCTTATTTCACACCTGTGTCTTTCCAAACACTTTCTTTTAGGCTCAGGTGTCTGCTTCCACAGAGCATTCACTCCGTCTCCCCTCACAGTACATCCCTAAGGAGAGTGAAGCCCGCTCCCTCCCACTGCTTGCTAGCCTTTGCTGCCAAATAATTTATCCAAAGTATGCAACATTCCCTTCATTGTGTATTCTCAGTCATCCTCTGATCCTCTGAAGAAACTAACACTATGCACTTATTAGTCTGGGTATCTTCCTTAGGGTTTCATTGCTGTGAAGGTACAACAGGACCAAGGCAGCATTTATAAAGGCAAACATTTAAATGGGGCTGGCTTACAGTTTCAGAGGCTTAGTCTATTATCATCATGATGGGAAGCATGAGAGTCAGCAGGCAGACATGGTGCTGGAGAAGGAGCTCAGGAGTTCTACATCTTGATCCAAAGGTAACTTAAAGGAGTCTCTCTTCTGCCTTGGGCAGAGCTTAAGCATAGGACTTCAAGGCCCCACCCCCACATTGACTCACTTTCTCCAACAAGGCCACACCTACTCCCACAAGGTCACAACTCCTAATGGAATCACTTCTCATGGACCAAGCATATTCAAACAGTGGGGTTGTTTGAAACCTAGGATATCAGCACCACGTGTGAGCCAGTTCCGTTTATAGGTGATGGTTTGCTGCCATTCCTACAGAGTAACTCACAGCTTTGGTTGACATGCAAGTTTTCTTTTAAGAAGGAGAGTTAGGTCCATATTGTAGGGTAGAGGAGTTACATATCTTTGTGCTATAGATGAGGTTCATCTGGGGTTGTGACAACAACCTCTCCTTCTTCTGTCATACCCTATCCTCTCGTCCTACCTCCTCTCCTCCCGTAGCTGAAGAGCAGCTTGGGAAAACTTACAGGAAGTGGTAAAGTTCATCTGGAAACCTCCTTTGGAGTGATGTCACTCATTGAAGCACAGCTAAGTACTTGAACCCTTTATCTGATAGACTGTGAAATTTATCTGTTAAGATGAGAGAGTCAGGTCTATAGCTTAGCACCATGCTGGATCTGAGAGCCATCTTGGAAAGGACTGGCTTAATGAAATCCAGGGTAGAAAATGAACCTCTAAGAACAGGGCTTCGTGAAAGAGGAAAGAAAATAGATAATGTTCTAAGAAATAAGGAGGACTAGGAGCGTGGCGGCGTAAGGAGGCTCAGGAAGATGGCGGTTAACCTTCGGATGATGTTGAAGAATGTAATTGAATGGTGTTTGACTCCTATGGTTTAACCTCTGCATTACTGTTTAATCTATGAGCTCTCTTTTGTATGAGCTTTAATTAAACAGGCCAAATACTGTTTGTGGCTCTTCAAGGTAAGACCTTGATGAGACGCTGGGCCCTTGGTGAAGCACGGCGAGCTGAGCTAGCAAAGCATTGATTGCTGTTGTCTTTTCTTTCTTACTCTGGAATTCTACAGTTCTCAGGGCAGCCGCACCTCCCCCAGGACATGGAGCCCGGTATCCGGTGAACCATGCATGTGCTCCTAAGAGAGGGGAGATTTCAGCCGATTTCCAGCATGGATACCGGCCCCATGTAAAGCTTTCTGAAATAGGTAAGATCTAATTTAAGAAATCGGTAGATAATAGTGGATTTCGTGGTCCCTGCCTGCGCTAGTTAATTTTTGTCAACACCACAGACACTGACTGGTTCACCTAGGGAGAAGGAACCTCAACTGAGAGCTGCAGTTCCCTCAGATTGGCTGTTTGGGCTTCTCTGTGGGACATTCTTTTGATTGATAACTAATATGGAAGGGTGCAGCCCACTGTGGGTGGAGTCACCCCTGGGCAGGTGCTCTTGGGTCCTATAAGAAAGCAGATTTCACAAAACGATGAGGGGGAATCTAGCAAACTGTGTCCTGTGGCTTCTGCGCCAAGCTCCTGCCATCTGAACTGTGGTCAGAATATATAAGCTGAATAGTCCTTACTTCTAGAAGTTGTTTTTCGTTGAGATTTTATCCCAGCAACAAAAATCTAAATAGAACACCACCAACCCTCAAAAGATATGTCCCTTTGGAACCTGTAAATGTGACCTATTGGTTAAAGCAGTGATTCGCAACCTTCCTTTTTTTTTTTTAGATTAAAAAAATTATTGATGTTTCTTTTAACTAATTCATCTAAAATGCAAACTGTAAACACAACAGCAACAGAGTGACAATCGAGTAGGCAGCGCACCGAGGAGGACAGAGAGAGCATACATCGAGAAAGAGAATGAAAGGCGAGTGCACAGTGACGTGCAGTGACAAATTGAGCAGGTAAGAAAAGTAGTTATATTTGGATCCCAGTGATTTCAATGCAGCCGCTAAAAACAAAAAAATAAACACAAAACAAACAAACAACAACAACAACCTTTAGGTCAACTACTAAAACACCAGATGAGCGGGTGAGCCTTCTCTGTGAGCATGCTCAGCATGTCGGCACGGGGACAAGGAAGCCCAGAAGGTGTGTAGGCATCTCCCAATGGATGGCTACCATTTCCAGGAGGCAGAGAAGTTTCCTTTCTGGTCCCTGGATACGTCATATATTGTTCTTCATGCTACCTCTCACCGTGGAGGATCATGGTTACTGTTTTACCTCCCCCCCCAAAACCCTTAATAAAATAAAGAAACCACAAGAGCAGTAACACTGGGCTCTGCTGGAATGTCCCCTCCCTCTACATGGCCTACGACTGCTTATGGGCATGTCCAATGGGATGTTTAGGTTTTACCAATCCACTTGTTACAGCCAGGATGAACTTCAGTGCCATGGTCACAGAACTCCAGCAGATGGGGTGAGGATGCATTTGTTGTGTATGTTCAACTCTGGGGCTCTGGACGCTGCCCTTGCTTTGTAACCCTCGCCCAGAACACTGGGGTCGCTTCCACCGGATAGACTCTACCGGATGTCTAGAAGTGTCATTAAATACTCAGTTCACCAAGGTTGACCACCTCTGTTGTCATAGGATGATGCAGCATCTGCAGAAGTGCTGTCTGCTGCCCCCTACTGATGGGGGTGGAATGACAGGGCTGAAGTAGGCGTGGACTTTAATATGGCTCACGGCTGTGGCAGATATTCAAGTGCTCCAGGGATGCATCGGTGGTTAGTGGGCAGATGTCCAGCTCCAGCTCAGTCCCCTCCAGCTGGTCGTGGGCACAGGCCCTGTTCCCTAGGTGACGGTTTCCATTATCCTTGATCAGCTCACAAGTGAGAAAGACTCAAAACTTGAAGCCGAGGGCAGTGTATGGAAAGCTGGGTTTATGTGCTTTCTATGATCTGCTCACATTCTTCTAGGTCCTTCTTTTCAAGCTCGTGGCAATTCCTGGCCAGGGGAGTGAAGCCCGCATCTGTGAACTGGGAACATCTGGCCATTTCTAATATTCTAAGCCGAGGGCAGTTCTGACCTGGAGCGTTCAGGATAGCTCTTCCTAGGCCGTGGCAGCCAGAGGCCCCAACTCCCCTGCCTTTGTGCTCCACACATAGCCCTGTGCAGTATGAGGCTCATGGGCAAATGAATCAGATTGTCAGGACATAGACTCACAGCTAGGTTTGCTTTCTGCATTGCTCTTAAGGCTCCTGAGAGCTTATTTATTATTTATTTATTTTAATTTTGCTTATGTCTGAATCCTGGCAAAGTTCCATATAAAAGAGTACACACACACACACACACACAGACACACACACATACACACACACACACACAGACACACACATACACACACACACACATACACACACACACAGACAGAAGTAAGCACAACAGCTGAGAAAGAATGTGGGTGCAAGGGTCAGACCTCCACAGAGCCCTTTGCGAGAAGCTGAGCTGCTTCCCTGATCCCCAATCGCCCTCTCTCTCTCTCTCTCTCTCTCTCTCTCTCTTGTTTTGGTCAATGGGATTTAATCCTTATATTTATTCAGGAAACTGCTAACTTTATTTTTCCTTTGTGCCTGTTATTTCAGGTTAGATCTATAAAGGCAAATTATTAGGGCAATAACCCTAATCCCTCCAATTTTCTTAGGCCTCACAGTAAACAGTATTATGGCAAAAATCTGATTTAAACAGCTCCTAAATTATCAGGAACCTCTATTAATCAAGAGCTGGTTATTTTTTTTTTTTTTGGAGGGGGGCTGAAGGGGTTGAAGGGTGGGTGAATTGGTGAATGTGCCAAACAGAACCAACTAGATTTCATCCCCTGGGGGTTTAAAAGAAGTGACGTTCAGAATATGCCTTCTCTGGCTTCTTTTATGGAGAGCATATTCATATTCAGAGGTGCTGACAGATACGGAAAAGCCTTAGGAAATGTTACCAACATCATCTCTTGACAAGGAATTGTAGTATCTGGGTCTGCAGGTCATCCTCGGCCTGGCTGGATCCACCCCGCAGGTCTCCGGAGTCCCACACTGATTAGCTTGGCCAATAGAATGGTGTGTAGCAATTTCCAAATTAGCACTTGTCAAATAAAATTCCCATTACCTTAATTACAGTCAGTAAAGCAGGGGGAATGAATACATCATCAAGCAGGGAGAGAAAACCGTTCCCACTCAGTCTTGACCTCAGAAATCTGTTCTTCCATTCTTTTTATTTTACATATAGGACATGTGACTTGGAGTAAGTTTGTATAAGGGCTGCTTTTATTCCACACTAATAATTGGACAAAGCAGTCAGTGGAGACAACGTAGTTCGTTGGTCTACTGCTGTGGGGCCTTTTCTGGGCCCTACCCTTGTGACTGCCTGGCCCAGCCCTTGACTGGGTCTTCCACCAGACTCATTCCACTGTCCTTGCGCTTACAAGACATGTGGCTTAATGGCTCTGTGCCTCAGTTTCCTCATCTGTAAAGCTGTGGTGATAAAGGGGAACCTTTATTTCAATCCCTTAGGAGCATTTTGCATTTATAACATGGCATGAAACCACACTGGCTCAAATGAAGCAGAAGAGCATGTCTTGTGCACCTTTTAACGTGAGAAGGCGGGCTTCCGCGGGACCAGGTGTCTGTGTGTTCTCATGCTGAGCCTGTATGTAGAGTTCACTGTCCCTACTAATATGTCTGTCTCTACCCTTGCAGATGGTCACATCCCTGCAGCCCTCCGGTGCCTCTGGGCCACTCAGGATAAGGTTATATTTTTCATGTAGAAAATGTTAAGGTCTGAGAAGAACACATTTGTTTTGATAATTAGATACTTGCTTAGCATCTTAAATTGTGGAATAGGGAATAGTCTCCGTGGTATTATCCTTGCCTCCCACACAACCTTGGGTTTGAACCTCAGTACTGCAAAAGGTAAAGTGGATTTTTGTTGTCCTTTCTATTTTATTTTTTGATAGACACAAATCAAAAGTTTTGACCTAAATATATTTGGACTAAGTGTTTATTTTACTGGTAGCGGTTAGTCAAGCCTAATGAAATTTGGTGCCCTGGGTCACCGAGAGGAGAGGCAGTCATGTTGCTGCAGATGAACTTAATTGTCAAAGGCCGCATGGTTACAGTGTGGTACGTAGACAGAGCGTGCATGCTCGAGAAAGTAGAAAATTGAAGAAGAGCTGTCTTCTGTGTGGAAGGTGGGCTTTAGAAATGACATATCTCAACCAGAGGAAAGAGCATCTCTTCAAAATGTTGTTTCTTTTTTCTGATGATAATCAGGGTCCTTTGAAGACAGACGGTGAATTAAAAAGCACAAACAAATAAATACATTCTGTCTGGATAAAGTTGATCTCTCTGTACTCCGCACATCACTCTCTCATGAAAGTTTTTAAATCCCTGCTTTGAAAAGTTTGATAAGAGGAAGTTGTTAAAAAGTGAACCGAGGCAGAGAGAAAATGTAGGGAGTGTTTTTAAGCAACCAGTGATTCATGGGCCAGGCAGCTTCAAGCCAGAGGTCCTTGGAGGCCCTACCGTGGACCACTGCAGCATGAACTCAGAAGCTAGCAAGGAAAATGCACCTCACTGCTTGCTGGTAAGAGTGTTCCGGTTTAGTCAAGTCTGCTGGAAAGCACCTAGTAAGTAATTGGCCTCACTCTGGTTGGCTGAGCTTGCTCCATTTTTCTTTAATATAGGTACATGTATAAAAATTAGCCAAGGTTCTGTGCCCCAGTGTAGGGGAATGTCAGGCCAGGGAAGTGGGGGTGGGGGGAGCTTGGGGGGAGTACCCTCATAGAAGCTGAGGGAGGAGAGGAGGATAGGGGGATGGAGGGGAATCCAAGAGAGAGGATTTGAAATGTAAATAAAATATATCCAATAAAAAATAAAAGCAGCCTAGGTGGCATTCCACATATTCTTGCGAATCCAGCTTGGCTAGCTTTGTCCACTCATGAGTTTCTCGCACCGTCTCCATGTGGACTCTTTTAACAATAGCCACAGAAACAGAAATCTAGACACAGAAATGTGCTAAACGAAAAGCAAATGTTTTCCCTTCTGGAAGCTTCCTTTTTTGATTTTCTTTTCTTTCCTTTCTTTCTTTTTCTTCTTCCTTTTTTGGAGGTTGTTACCTCCATAATTCTAAAAGCAATGTGAATATTTTTATTTCTTTCCTTTTCAGTTTTGACTCGATCTATTTTTTTCCTAGCTCCGAACGAGAACTTTGGCTTTAGTCTTGCTATTCGGCTCAATTCTTCCAATAAGGTTTTTATTTTTCCTATCACTGGAGTTTAAAATACACAAGACCCAGTGTTGCTTCTGGCATCCCCAGACTTGGGTGAGATGGGTGATCATGAGCTTGAATGAGTTTCCTTAATAGTAAGTAAATCAGTCGAATAGTTACTACCCGCAGGCATGCCAATAATATGGTTGTTGGTATCCAGACCTTTTCTTTCAAATAGAGGTAAGCATTTTAAATATAATTTTTACTAAGAAAAAAACCCTCGTATTTTGGAATTTAATCACAGTATAAATGTGAAACTATCCAATGAAGACCAAACCAACATGCTAATTATTAAATATGGTGGTAGGAATACCTATTTATTGGTTGCTAACAATTGCTATGCACTCTCAGTTATATAAATAGGAAGGATCTAGGCTCCAGGTAACTCTTAGGAGAAGATATTTAGCCATGGTGTCTTTCTTCATGTGTCTTTGACTCGGCTGAGTCCGTGCCATCCTGGCTTCTCCTGCGGCACACCGTAGGGCATTTCTCTAGGGGACCAGATGGGTCACTTAGGTCTTCAGCCTGTTTGTTCTTCTGAAAGGTGACTGCCCCTTATTCACAGCCTGCCAGCATCTCCAGTGTTTTATATTTTACATCCCATACTTTAGATACTTAAGCAAAGGTTAAACATGATCCTTATTAACTCCATCTTGACTGGAGGTGACAGTTTTGTAAGCACATAATAAAAAGCACATTCTCCTGAGTTAAATGGAGTAGAGTTAACAATAAATTAATGTCAAGATCTGTCCATTGTAAAGACTTAAGAAGAATGTATCAAAAAGGAGAAAAGTAAGGGACTTGAAACTTGTCTTCATTATACCACAAAACTACATTAAACTACTCTAATGACTGCTCTGGGGACTGTTGCAGGTTAAATGTTAAGCCTCCAAAACATCTCAACTCCCACCAGTGCCAAAGAGGGTGATCTTATCTTAAAAAAAAAAGGAAGATGAAGAAGAGGAGGAGGAGGAAGAGGAAGAAGAGGAAGAAGAAGAAGAAGAAGAAGAAGAAGAAGAAGAAGAAGAAGAAGAAGAAGAAGAAGAAGAAGAAGAAGAAGAAGAAGAAGAAGAAGAAGAAGAAGAAGAAGGAGAAGACGGAGAAGGAGAAGGAGAAGGAGAAGAAGAAGAAGAAGACGGAGGAGGAGGAGGAGGAGGAGGAGGAGGAGGAGGAGGAGGAGGAGGAGGAGGAGGAGGAGGAGGAGGAGGAGGAGGAGGAGGAGGAGGAGGAGGAGGAGGAGGAGAAGGAGAAGGAGAAGGAGAAGGAGAAGGAGAAGGAGAAGGAGAAGGAGAAGGAGAAGAAGAAGAAGAAGAAGAAGAAGAAGAAAGAAGAAAGAACATGCATTTGCAGATACAATGAGTAGTGGCCGTGCCACAGTAGGGTGGGTGCGTAATCTAATGTGACAAATCTTATATTAACCTCACGTGACTGATAGATATTCTTCTAAGATGGCAGTACAGAAGCAAACACCAGGGAGCATGGCATGGCTACGAAGACAGAGCCTGGGGAAAAGGAACTGCACACAGCATGCTGCCAAGATTGATAGCAAGAACTGAAAGCTGGGAAACCAGGGAAGAGTCTAAGGGTTCGAGGGGAGCCTGACCTGACACTGACTTTGGCTCCTCACCTTCAGGACCCTGAGGTGTCAGTCCGAGCTGTGGTAAGCCACCTAGCTTAGGGCTATTGTCACGGCTTCCTGAGACTCCAAGGCAGTGTCTCTGCCATGTCACGTTACTGAGATGACTGCTGTCCTTTGTCAACTGTTCTCGTCTTGTGAAGCTGAAAGACAACAGTGTATTCTTGATCCAAGACTTCTCCTAGAATGCCACTGAACTGGGTATTCTGCATGTAACATATTAGTGATATTATTAAAAATGCCACCCGAGTAATGTCACATGTTCAGTGACAGCAGGAGCAAGTGAGTGGCTGATAGTTTTGAACACTGACTTGTATCATTTATTAAATTTTACTGATCAAACATTTGGAAATTAAACTATTTTTTATAAAGATAACATTTCAGATTTTACCCTTCCCTAGGGTTTATTCCATGGCTATGACATTCTTTTTCTTTTGGTTTGGCTAGGCAATGATTTTTATTCTTGACAGCTGGGTTTTTTTTGACCAGAGCATGTAGCCCCTGTATCTGCGTCTTTGCCTTTCACTGTGATGGTCATGTGTGAGTGAACGGCGGCTTACAAATGTTAAGTGGAGAAATCCCATAACAAAGCTGTGTGCCACCGTGCTCTGCTCTGCCTGGGCACATACTGTGTCTTCATGCAACGTAGACACACTGTGTGCACTAGTCACTTACTGAACCGTTTCTGTGATTCCTATTTAAGTTCACAATGGCACCAAAGCATGTGGGCCATGATGCAAGGAGACACTGGGCCATAAGACAGAGCCAGCAGATGTACTCCGCTAGTGAGGCAAGTTCTAACGTACATAGCAGCAAGCTTCACGTGTGTGGGGTTGAGGATGTGCACTGGCCCACATCCCCTGTACCTCTGTGGGGAAGGCAATATGACCCTTTCTAGAACTGTTCTGACCATTCCTGGCAGACCTACACCCTCTAGTCTCTTGCTGTCCAGCTCTGGCTTGCCTATGGAATAGAGGCAAACCCTCAAACGTTTGGGGTATTAGTTAGTCCCATTGTCTCCTCGTTAGCAGAGCATTGCCACTTCTTTTAAAGCAGCCTCTTCACCATGACTCTAATTCCAGAACCTAAATCTAAAACCCTAGGATCAAAGACTCCTGTCTTCCCTCATGGGCAGAGATGACTTGTTGCTGGGGATAGCTGGCACTGTCTCTTTAAACTTTTTAGGGTTGTGTTTTTAATAGCATCTTTAAAAGCCACGGAAGAATCCTAATTTTATTTTTCTCATCTACTGCCATGACTACAACCCAAACAGACTAGCTGTGATGCTCAGTTCCAGTGTCCTGGCACAATAGTACCAAAAAAAAAAAAAAAAAAAAAACCCAAACAAAGATCAGGATATATGCCTCCTACGGTTACCCAGCATCAAAGTCTGTACCATACCAGACTAGTCAGACAAAACTAATAAAGAATTAGCCCTCATTTTCAAATTGCTATTAATATGAGCAATATTCCTTTTTGTAATAAGGAAAAAAGCCAAATTATACAGAGAATTCATTTCATGCAGCAATACCTTGTCTGCTTCCTCACACTCCATATAAGGCGAGTCACCTTCTGTTATCACATATGGGCTTGTGCTCCGAATACTTAGGGAGGCCTCCTCATCCTGAAAAGAGTTGTAAATGACTTTCTTGGTTCCGATGTTAAAAACTTCAAGTGTGAATTCAGGTTGCCACCTGACTGGGCTCTCCCTGTTCCTCATGTTTCTGGTAACGTACCCATGCCTTTCTTGGTCTGGCTGCATATTGGCTTTCTGTACTCAGAGCTTTCATCAGAAAGCTGTACCCTATTTAAACCTACTGTGATGGTTTTTAAAAGCCCTCATTCATATCTATTTCTTAATGTGACATGTACTGCTAACATGTGGGGGGTTATTTTGATATGACTTCCAAACCCATAAGCAACTCTTTTCCCGGGAAAACTTCGCAGATATACATTTTGAAAATCTGTATATGCTGTCCTGTCTCTGCTGTAGAGCGTGACACCGACTCCTACCTAGAACAAGGTGGCTGGCCAGAAAGCAAATAAGAGGCTTTATTGCCAAGAGTCTGTTGTTCCTGGGAGTTTCCCTCACTGATAACTAAGGGGCATACAGAGATGGGGTTTTAAAGGTCTTGGCAGTAGCCTAACCTAAAGAGCTAAATTCATAGGACTGTAGGAATGGCTCTGAGGTTAACAGCACTTGTTGCTCTTGCCTAGGACCAGATTTGATTCCTAGGATCCACATGGTGGTTCACAACCATCCGTAATTCCAGTTCTGGGGACCCTGATGTATGTTCTGGTGGCCACAGTCATCAGGCACCCGCACAGTGCACAGACACATGTGCAAGAAAAATATTATGCAGATAAAGTAAATGCATCTAAAATGTCCTAAAGGACTGAATTTATAAGAGACAAACCAGGTGAGCCTGGAATCCTTGCTGAAAGACAGCTAATTATTAGAAGAATTGGAAACAAAACTAAGACTTCTCTCTATTTTCCCTCTAGTACATTTTCTACAATGCTGCTATCTTAAAAAAAAAAAAAAAAAAAAAATCACACAAAACCAATTTGCAATGTTGCCTTCTGTAACACATGGGTGTGATAGAACATGTTTATAAGCCAGAACATTCGGGGTCTGTATCGGGAGATCATGGTTTCCAGGCTATATAGAAAGACTGTAGGCAGAAAGGAAGGGAGGAAGTTAATGGCAATAGTAAAGCATCTTCTGTAAATACCAAGACACACAAAACACACACACACACACACACACACACACACACACACATACACACCAAGGAGAAATGAGAAAACCCAAGTTGCCAATATCAAGAATGGGAAGCCCCACTCTGTTCAGCCAAGAGAAACTAGAAGGGCAGTAAGAGGATGATATAGCCAACTTTATGCTGATAAATCTATTGAGTAAGGTATGGAGAACCAAAACAATTCCTTAAAATTTCGGGATTGCAAAAAATTTACAAGAAGAAATAGAAAACGTGAACAGTCCTACACAGTAAAGGCATTTGAGTCATAGTGAAAACCATGAAGCAGTGAAATTGACAGGCCCTCTTGGCTTTTGTTAAGAAACATGTTACCTGCACCATACAAATTCCACCTCAACTTTATGACCTTCATCGAGTACGTGCCTGTGCTCGGGTCTGAAAACAGCCGCATAAATGCTTTGCAACGAAGCTTTAATTGTCTGGTAGCATTTGAGTCATACTGAACTTACCAGCCATGCTCCATGTAAGATGGAATCTCAATGGGGGATGGAGCCTCAATGAGACCAGAGGGCATGAACAGGCTGGCTTTGGAAACCATAGTGCAGACCCTCACACAGAGATCCCATCCTCTGACCTGCAATATGGCCATATGGTTCAGTAACAGTATGTATAGCCAGAGGGCTGTCCAGTATCAGAGGGAGGAGACCTGAGCTTGGCAGGTGGGCCTGCTGAGCAAGGGTACCTAGCAGAGAAGTCTTGACCCCGAGTTATCTCACTGGGTGATGGAGATGAATTTCACTAGCAGAGTGGACATCTTACTTCTCATTTTCTGCTAAGCAAAGATTGCTTACATTCTTGTCCTGTTCATGGAAACAGGAAAGAAAATGTGTGGCTTATAGGATTCCTGGCTCAAGAACTCTCTCTGCTCTTGGTGTGTAGAGTATATAGGTCTCTCTCTCTCTCTCTCCCTCTCCCTCTCCCTCTCTCTTTCTCCCTCTCCTACCTCTCTGTGTGTCATCAATCAGAAGAATGGATTACACTTTTGTTATTTTTATTAGGTATATATTAGTCACACAAAATTATGATATTTAATATTTGTATATATTGTATTTGGGTCATGTTCACTCCTCTCACCCTCTCTTGGCCTTCTGACACACTTGCTCTTCTCTCTCACTTCCCTCTCTACTTTCATGTCTTTATTTTTTTCTTTTTGGTGATTAGTTTCCTTACGTGGGCATAGGCAACTTTCCCAGGACCACGCCACTGAGACAAATGGTTCTCTGCCGTCCAGCAGCCATGCACTGCCGACAGTTTCTTGAGGTGATCAGGTGCCTCTGTGATGAACTGTCAATAGGCCCGATCTTGTGCGGATCTTGTGCATGTCAGGAGAGTTGTTGTGAGCTCATCCACACACCTGGGATCTGCTTTTAAGAATCTTGTCCATTCTTGCTTATTTTCCCTCCTTCGCCACGGTTCTGTGGATGTTTGGAGAGAGTAGAAGTAGGACCCAGCAGACAGTGAAGGCACATTTTCCTTGCTATCTGTGCAACATTTCGCTGGTCTCAAGTCTTCCCTGATCTTCACTTGGGTTTGGCAGAAGCCTACCTGTTTCTGCTGGATCATGCCACTGCTTCTGATCTATTTGGTGACACTTTTAAACTGGCCTGCTGGTATCCTGACACTGGAGATAGAAATTGCCCCAAAGAACTACTTCTAAACGGGTCCACATCCCCTTGTCCTGTTTACCATCTTTTCTCCCCTACCTCTAGACAGTGGACTACAACTTTGGTCCTCTTCAGAACACTCTTACCCAACTGAGCCATCTCTTGAGCCCCAGCTCTGAACCTCATCCCTCGTATTTCCTTCTGAGTGTCACCCTGGAAAGGTGGCCATAGAAGTTGACTTCAAACACCTATTGTTCACCTTCCCATCTTTGCTACAGGTCAATTGATAAGGTTCTGATTTGGGGCAAGGAGGTGGCAATTGGGCTAAGTAGATGAAAGGGAGACGACACCATGTAAGAGTCTCTATGTGTACCAAGCCACCATCCAAAATCCCTAAGTCAAACTGGTTAATGTAATGAAATGTTGATCTAGAAGAATCCTGTCCAATGGTTTACACGTCTCTGTACCCGGTATTCTTCTAAGTTGGTCTCTGTTTAGTGACAACCATTTATACTTGTGCATGTTTCTAAATGTCCAGGGACTGGGGCTCTGAGAGTATTTCTCTCCTTTCACCCCATCCTTACACAGTGGAAGAGGCCGCTCCATTGTACTGAAGCAGTCTGAGCTCCAGTGAGGTATTCTGTCTGCTCTAGATAAATAAAACCTGTTCTAGACTCCATCTCAGTTGAAGAAGAATTAGTTTTATTATCTATAATTTTTATCCGTTGCTATCTGTGAAGACATTTTCAAAATCTCTCTAGATTTTCCTTAGCTGGACCACTAGTTTGGCTAATATTTTCTCTAGGATATAAGTTGTTATTTAATGGATATGGCTCAGAGTTGATACCCAAACAGTGTGACAAACTAATTCCAGAGTGAAAATGAATGTGTTTCTTCAGGGCACTATTGCGCGGTTCCCAGGCAGGTTAGCTATATTCCCACAAACCTGGATATTTTCTTTTTTTAATTATGAATTTGGCAAGCATTAGTTTGGATAGAAAGGTGCTTTCTAAAAGACATTTTCTTTCATACGTCATAATTGTTAGAAGATCTGTGCACATAAACCAAAGCCACTTTACCAGGCTTCACAGGAAGAAGAGTAAGAGTGGTTCCTTCTTTGTTTGTTTACAGTTTTGCACTTTTAGTTGGCAGCTTCTTATCCGGTCTCTACAGCACACAACAGTGCTTGACAGACTCCACAACCTTCAACACCCCAGATCTCTATCAAAGACAGCAGTCTCCCACGTCTCCTCAAACAATTCAATGACGCTACAACACGCAAAGGCTTCGCTCCGACTGTGAAAACAAAACCGACAGCTACCAAGGTTGATTTCTGTGAGCCAAGAGCTGCCATCTTGTTTATAAGAGAAAGAGCTGTTCTCTGTATTGTACACACGAGCTGCGCAGAGCTGTTTGTTTGGTTTTCAACAAAGACAATACAAAAATAAATTAGGCCTTGATTTGGTTGAGGTAAGCAATCTTCTGAGCCACAGCTGTAGAACTAGCTGATCTGTAATTGCGCCTCCTCTACGAGGGGACAGACAGTTTATCCTGCCTGCCACACAATGGGCCACGCAAGGAAAAGCACTCAAAGTTTCAAGGGCTGCAGTCTTTGGGTGCCTGCCAGGACAGATCTGTTTAGCAAACAGGCTGGAGGGTGCTTATTAGTAGGTTGTGGCTTGCAGACCATGAAGCCCCTGAGGCTAGATGCACTGATCAAATGGTGGATCTCGATGGAAAGCCATTGGCTGAAAAAGAGGAGCCTCACCACATCTGCTTCTCACAGGCCTTAATTATGCCGCTGCAAATGCCTTCTTCTGTGACTCTTGTTGGTCCAGAAAACAGGCTATTAAAGATTAACATAGGAACTACTTTTCAAATTAAAACGTAGGCTCTCCTGATGAGTTACAATGATATTATTCATCCTAGAGGAACAAGGCTTGGTTAGCCTGGGAAAGTGGGGTCGAGTTTCTAGTGGAACAGAACACATCTTATTTTCTCTGGTTGCATTTCTTGAAAAAAAATATAAATTACTAGTCTTCTCTGCCCCCTGCTTAGATTTTTGTTTCTATTGAATGACTCAAGGTGGCTTGAGGCTTTAAATTAATGTCTGGTACAATATCATTGAGGCCTTAAAGAATGAAGCTAGTCTGATCTACAGTACATTAAAAACAATCTGGGTAATTTAATCTTCTCGTCTCGCATCGTCTCCTCTGTCTTTTTCTGGGTCTTAGGGAAGTAGCAGAGAAGGAGGATCATCAGTTACTGTGTTTAATGGTACTCAAGAGTGAAAATTTGTGCTCCCTTCCTGGTTCTGGGTACAGTAATGAGCAACCGCTTTTGTGTCTCCTGATCGCTCATTGATTGGATAACAAGTTTTCTCTGTTAAACTTATGAAAAAACCATTGCCCACTAAATTCCCATCTTAAAGTCTTAAAGTCTTCCTTGTGCACAGAGGAGAGAAAGGGGACAGGAAGGCACAGGGATCAATACCATTTCCTAAAACACTGGCCAGCTAGCCTGAACATGGCTGACCTCTACGGAAGACCCACAAACACTGGCCAGCTAGCCTGAACATGGCTGACCTCTACGGAAGACCCACAAACACTGGCCAGCTAGCCTGAACATGGCTGAATTCTATGGAAGACCCACAAACACTGGCCAGCTAGCCTGAACATGGCTGAATTCTATGGAAGACCCACAAACACTGGCCAGCTAGCCTGAACATGGCTGAATTCTATGGAAGACCCACAAACACTGGCCAGCTAGCCTGAACATGGCTGAATTCTATGGAAGACCCACAAACACTGGCCAGCTAGCCTGAACATGGCTGACCTCTACGGAAGACCCACAAACACTGGCCAGCTAGCCTGAACATGGCTGAATTCTATGGAAGACCCACAAACACTGGCCAGCTAGCCTGAACATGGCTGAATTCTATGGAAGACCCACAAACACTGGCCAGCTAGCCTGAACATGGCTGACCTCTACGGAAGACCCACAAACACTGGCCAGCTAGCCTGAACATGGCTGAATTCTATGGAAGACCCACAAACACTGGCCAGCTAGCCTGAACATGGTTGGCCTCTACGGAAGACCCACTCATTGTGACAATGCTCTGAAAAACCTTTCTTAACATTAATGATATTTCAATACAGATCTTGAGACATTCTGGCAAAGGTAGTAAACGGAAGACAATTATATTTCTAGTTTTACGGAATGCATGGACCTACTTTACATTATAATAGTATTGGCATGGGTAAAGTGAGTTTTAGTTACTTAGAACAAAGAATTCATTCAGAAAATCATAATCCTAAAAAGCATGGCTTTTATCTCTTTGAAATTATTCAGTATTGATAAAACTGGCTGTATTTCTTACCGAAAATTTTAACGCCAACCAAAATACACAATTAAATTCTGGGATCCATTTGATGGACCTCAACATCACTTCATTCATTGCAATGGAACTCTTTGTTAATTTTCTGTACTGTCAGCCTGTATTTTATGCGGGCCTTTATTATATTTGTGAGCATATCTGACTAGGATAAGCATCTTTGAAAGGTGCTCAGATTTGTGCAGTGTGAGCATGCAAATCTCACAGCATCAAAAGTTTCTCGAAATGCCTAACAGAAATAAAATGAACTCTGAACCCGAGTTATAGCTTCTGAAAACACAGGCTTCAGTTTACCTAGGAACTGGAGAAGACCTAGAATTCAGCATCTTCTCACAGTGGAGTGAAGCTTGTGCAAACTTGAATGTGTATAAAGGCAAACCAGAGAAGGTCAAAACTGTAAATTATTATTACCATTATTATAAAATATGCTTGATGCTTAGACTGGGATCTTCAAATGCATGTATTTCAAACACTTGGATATAGCTACTACTCATGTTTTGTTTTATGACCATTATGGTAATTTTTCTGTACATGTATGACACCTGCATATGTGTTTGTACTTTGAAATAGCAACACTTACTTTTAACCGTCTTTGAACTGGTCACCTAGACTCAGGACACTAGGACAACAACTCCTTTCATTGAGAGCAATCCCAGCTGACTCCACTTTATACAAACCATTCTCAATTCAAAGTGCTTTGCATGGGGTACAGTTGAGAAGACAGGAAAAGGGCAAGGAAACATTGACTTATTTTTTAAATAAAGGACCTGGAAAGCCTTTATGAGATTATTCCCAATAGTACTGATAAGGAAATTGATGCTGTTTTTCAGCCTGTTACCTTAAAAAAAGAACTAATATTAACATAATTTCCCAGCCAGGCAAGCTCTTCCCTTCTAATTTTGTCAGTGAAGTACCAAGTCTTGAATGAGTGAAACTCCCTCAGGGGAATAGAAATCCTGTGTGGTGGTTCTCACCTCCCTCCCTTGCCCTTCCACCTAGCTTCCCCATCCTTTGTAGCCCAGAGCCTGGAGCTAGCAATTTAATAGTAGGCCCCCTTTTAAAGTAGAAAACAGTGACGACTTTTAAGATGCCAGATTCCCACTAAGCAAAAAGGGAGTCCTGGATACTTAGCGCATTACTCCTTTTAAAGGAAAGGCACGGGATTGAAATCATTCATTCGAGCACTGTGCTTTAGGTGGGAAGAAAACAACTCTGACGGAAAGATGTCTGTTTCCCAGCCAGATTTTTTTTTTCATTCCGGTAAGGAAACGATCTATTATGGTACAAAGTAGCTCTGAGGACCAGGGGGTCTGTGATAGGAAATGTTAACCAGAAGGGGAAGGAGGGAGGGCAGGAGGGAAGGAATGGAGGGGAGGGAGGTAGAGAGAGAGGGAGGGAGGAAGGAAGGAAGGAAGGAAGGAAGGAAGGAAGGAAGGAAGCTCTAGACTGAAGGAGCTGTAGAGTAGAAGACTTCCAGTTTGGCTGAGCAGAAGCCATGGTGACTCCCAGATTTCAAGGAGGGACACCTGTGAGTGGTCACATGCTGAGGGTGTGTGCCAGCAGCAGGCAGCTCCTTTTACAGAACAGCAGTGGGCAGCCACAGACTCTGCCCAAGGCCTGATCCTAGAGTTAGGGATCGTAAAGCCAGGAAGACCGCCAAGATTCAAATACAGACTTAATAATACCTGCAAGTTGTAGGACGTAGCCTATAGGTAGCCTCTTGCCATATCCTGCTCATACCTTCCAGAGAAGTTCAAAGAAATCTTTTCATCAGTCAAGAACTGTGTCTGAGGGTGGTGGGGGGGGGGTGGTAATTCTCATGTTCTTGAGTTGCAGGTCCAAGTCTGAAAGCTTCTGGTTTACAAGTGAGGGTTTTGGGAAAAACATATCTGCTCCAGAGCACACTTCTGCTAGTACTTACTGTTAGGTAAACTTTAAGCCTGTTTTCTCTCTGTAAAATGTAGACAAAATACCTGTGGAAGGACTAAGGAGGACCCAGATGGACAATCACTGATCTTCAGGAGGACTAAGAAATTCTTACTATTGTTTCGTTTATTTTCCCACAAGACAAGGCCTACCTATGTAGCCCTGGCAACCTGCCTCTGCTTCCTGCCTGTTGTTGGCAGTATTGGCATTGCTTCCATTTCCTGATAGTTGGGCTAGCATGCTCATGCATGGCCAGTCCCATTACCATGTTCATTACTGAGCTTTAAAGATTCCGAACAGCTCTCCCTGAGGCATGGGAATGTATCAGGGTAGGTCCTTCCAATGACACATTTACACCCCACCTGCCACCTCCAAAGATCCAACTGCATCAACTAGGAACTGACCACAGCCTTCCTCATCTGTGACCTGAGCAGCTTGGTTGGGGCTAACTTTGGTGTGGAAGAAACAGCATTCAATGTGCTCCCTAGGCAAGAGGAATTGATCAGCGCATCAGAACGTTGCTTTCTGCTGCCAAGAGATACATCAACATTTGTACATTGCAAGTATAAATCCGTACAACATTTTGTTTTGCATTAAATTCTATCTTGACCCAGGCTTCCTAGGGAATTAATAAGAGCCTTTGCTAGACAAGTAGATTCTTTTTTTTTTCCTCAGTCAAAATTAAGAACAGTGCCATCTTCTAGAATGTTTTATTTAGAGAAAGAAAAAGGAAACCCAACTACAGCGAATGATTAAAGGCAGCAGCACTTTTAAAGATAAAAGTTTATAATTAGCATGGAAGTTCTAGAATTTAAAATGGAAAGTTTGTGAAGCTATAGGGAAGCAGGGTAAACCTCGACGACAAAATAACAGGTTTCAGATGTTAAAAATACCCACCAGTTAACCCAAAGCGAACCAATTATAACACATTGCCTCTAATGCATGGGTCTGAAACCTGGAGGTAAGCCCCCAACTTACAGGAAATGTCGACTTCTTAATACTAATTAGCAAACTTTTGTCTCCAAATTTAGAATTCCAAGTTGCTCTTCTGTTTGAGCTACCGAGTTCTGTACTGCTTTTTGTCCTAAGGGGATGGTTACATGGTCTATTGCATTCCAGCATATGAGTGAAGGGGTGTCCATGTAGTACAGTCCTAATTCTTGCCCAGACAGACACACAGCCACCTGGGATCGATTTTTGCATAATGGAACTCCTTCTCCTAACCCCGAGTTCCATGTATTTCTGTGTTACTTCATTTCCATTATATCAGAAACATACCTCGACACTTGACAGGTAATGCGCTGTTATTGTTGGGGAGCTGTCAGTCATTCCAGAGCATAGTCCCCAGTCACTTGGTGTGAATTTGATACACGGTAGACAGCTTATCAAATGTCATCTGCGGTGTGTAACTGAGCCTATGGAATAATGAAACAGAATCTCAGGCGGCAGCGAAGGAATTTTTGCAACTAAAGTATAAAGAGCCTTTTGAGGTTCGGGAGCGTAGGTGCTGAAATTCTTCACAGCGCCCCTGCCAGCTCCTTCCCATAGCCCAGAGTTCGTTTAAAATTGTGATCGGTTGGGCTCCAAAGCCCATCTGCACTCCAGAAAAATCATTTAAGCTGTGCAGTGTTGTGAGCACCATTTTATTCATAGTGCATGACAAAGAAAAATAAATTTGACTACCAGAGGTTTCCTTTTCAAAAAGATGTTGGTTTTTTTACCACCGTGGTCACATCAATGTTCACGCTCATGATGAACAGTAGAGATGGCTCGCTGGCTTCTTTCTTCAGTTTGCCCTAAGCTTGGGCTACTTCCCAGGACTCCTGGCACGTCCACATTCATTCCCAATTATTAGCTGAGACCTGCCTGGTGGGCCCTGCCCATTTCCCCAAAGGAAAATGTAAAATTTATTTTCTGTAACTTGTCATACTGCCGACTGAGACTCCAGTCAGACCACTCACATGCAAAGTGAATAGACCCATGGATCTTCAAGGAGCACGCCAGGTCTAAATGTCTGCAGTTGCTTCTCTTAGAGCCTCTTTGATGTGCTCAGAGACTATCCTCTGGACTCCTACCATGCTATTCATAGATAACATACATGTCTCTGTTGTCACTGTTGTGTCTGTGTGGTTGTATTCTGCACCTGGTTTATTTCAGGCTCTTGGGGCTATAAATTGGATTTTGTATTCTTGAAACATTGGATTAGGTACAGAGTATTTTTAAAATGTATCGACTGAGTCATTTGAATTAGCTGCAACTGTCTGGATAACTTAGGAATTCTCTTATTTTTGCCCTTACATATGCATGCATGACATATTACAGTTCGAGAAAGTCTCTCACATCCACCAGTAACACAGGAAGGATGGAGCTACCTATAAATTCCAGAAGTCTCTTGTCTCAAAAAGAAAGAAAGAAAAAATCCTGCACAGCCAAATGAACACAGAGTGGAATGGATTGTTGACCTGAAGTAAAGAGAAAGGATGTATGTGGCAGGAGGCCCTTGTCTGGACCAAGACCCTGCGTTCTAGCCAAGGCTTGGACTTGGGGTCATACTGCGGTCAAAGGTTAGGGAATAGTGATTAGTGTTGGCCGCATATTTCTTTTGCCTGAAAGTCTTCAGGTTGGTGTCTCCATTTGTATTAGTAATTCCATGCTAGGTTCTTGAATCTTAATATGTCAGTCTGGATAAAAATGTTTTATGCAACTAGGCTACTTTAGTTTGATTGCACATAATTCAATGAAATAAAAATCAGAAAAAACAGAGAAAGTTGCAGTAATGTGGGGGACATAGAGGAAAAGTAGGTTACATTGGTAAGATGTTTAAAAATATTAGCATCTTTACCCCTCTCCCTCCCTTCTTTCCTCTTCTCTCCCCTGTACATGTGTGTGTGTGTGTGTGTGTGTGTTGCACATGTAGAAGTTAGAGGAAAAGCTATGGAAATAAATCAGTTCTCTCCTTCACTATGTGGGCTCTAGAGATTACACATAGTGAATCAGGCTTGGCTACCTGATGGTGTCTCACTAGCCCAGTATTGATTAATTTTAATTAATAAAATGTTGTCAATGGGAGAAGGGAAAGCTCAGAAGCCTTTGACTGCCTGAAGATGCCTTTGTACCACCGTTCTGTGCAGTTGAAATCTATTCCGAGGTACACCACCTGTCTCCCCTCCACACTTTAAACAAGAATATTCATTTTATCAAGAGTTGTTCTTTCTTTAACCAGTACATTTTAGAGACAGATTTTTGTTTTTCAGTCCTCATGCTTAAAGCAGACACATTATCAGTTACCTTGCTACTTGGGAGACCCTGGATGATCTCAAATTCAGGGCCAGCTTGAGGTTACGTCGTGAGACCCCCATTTCTTTTCATTTTTTAATCATTGAAGTTTAACTTCATTAATAAATAATCTATGCACCATTTAAGCCATTTGAATTCTATAGTTTGATGGTGTTTTATTCACTTGCAAAGTTTTATATATATATATATATATATATATATATATATATATATATAAATGTATGTATAAAGATTTTTGACACTACAGAAATAAACATGGTGCCCACGGTACTCCCTGTTATCCTCCATCCCCCTCTATAGGTCTCTCCAACCACAAATATTCTCACTTATAATGAACTTGCCTCATCTAGACCCATTGTATTAATGGACTCATCCACCACAGGGTCCTTTGTTCGTGTGTCTTCCTTTGCCCACACTGTCTACCAGAGTCAGTCCTTCCTTTAGCTTGTCTCGGCTCTTCCTTTCTTCCCACCGTGAACCACACTCTAGCACATGACTATACTCTACTTTGTCCATCAACTAAGGGGTACTTTTGTTGATTCCACTTATGGGCTATTATGAGCACTCAGAATTTTGCATAGACATATAATTCTATTTTATTTGGGATACATACTTAGGAGTGGTGTTCCTGGAGTTACATGTTTACCAACATAAGCATGTGAAGAAATGCCAGTCCTTTTTGAAAGTAGTTAGGCCATTCCCATCACTTAACAGTGTATGAGGGTTCTAGTACCTTCTGGGTATTGTCAACCCCAATTATTATGTCTTTTTAAATTAGTAACAATTGTGGAACACAGGAGGTGGTTGTTTTGGTTTGAGTGTTCCTGATGACAAAGAGCATGGAAATGTCTCTTTGTGTGTTAATTTACAGCTGACAGGTCTTCTTTGGAGGGATGGCCACTTTTCACTGTCCTAGAGAAAGGAGGACCTGAGAGAATGGAGCTGATAAACGAAGTAGACTAAAGCCTTATGCCATCGCCAGCTTTATTTAGAGCATCAGACAACTCTGGAGGTTAAGAGGAGTCACATGAGCAAAGCACAATCACAGGGTTAAGTTGCACGTGAGAGACGAGCCATTCGTTGTGGGCAAGTCACATGTGGTGGGCAAGTCACATATGGTGGGCAAGTCACACAACAACAAGAACAAAACATGACTGCTTTCATAGAGGCATACAAACAAGTGACAATAATCAGTTGTTAATGAATGAAATAAACCAACTCCTTTCTGCCACAGCTGGGGGTGGTATGAAAGGATAATCCAAGAATAATTTCATGTTGTTGGTTTTTGTTTTAAAACCAAGATCACAAGATTCTTGTCTTGTTTTCTCAAAAGCACTCAGAATTCTCCTCACACGCTCCATTCCTGGACAGTGTCTAACAGCCACCAAAATCCCTTTTTAAAGTGTATTTTTAATTGAAAATGGGGTTTTCTCTCACATATATGTCCTCTATCCTTTCTCCTAGCTCCTCCTTGCCTCCCCTCCCATTTGACTTGACTCAACTCCCTTACTGTCTCACCTTACAAAACAAACAGGTTTCTGAGAGATAATAATAAATAAACTATATTCAGGTTAAATAAAAACCAACACATCACACTACAAACAAACAAAAGAAAGAGAGTCAAAGAGAAGGCACAAGAAGCTGTTATAGACACAGAAATCCCACAAAGAACACCAAATACCACACTATATATGAAAAGAACTTGTACACTAAAAAGAGAAAGAAAACACACACACACACACACACACACACACACACATGTGAATATAATTACAATTAAAACAAGATAAAAACACTTTAGAAGCCCTGACATGACATCACGGGACAATGAAACTCCAGAGATGCCACTGAGTCACTTCCCCGTGGACAGTCTAGAGCTGGGCAGGCAGCCGAGCCTTTAGAGTAGTTTGTTTCCCCAATGAGACCCCCTCAGAAAGCATTCACTTTTCCTTTCAGCTCTAGGATCCATTTCAAAAGGAAGAAACAAACGATGAAACACAGCAAACTGTGTATGAATGGTGACACAGTGAGTGATTAGTTGAGCATAGGGAATACTTGATTTGGGGGAGGGGTGTTGGGAATTGTTGCTATTAACTGAAGAGAGGAAAAGTGGTCTGTGGGTTGCCTCCCCTGTTGGGTCTATTACAGTACATGTCGTTGTCTACTCAATATTTTAGATCCATCTTTGGAACTGCAAAGAATTTCGTCCTGGGTGTTGTGGCTGTAATGCTCGTGTGGGTGTATAACTTACTATGCACGTGGGTTGAGTTAGCAATAAGACTTCTTTAAGAGAAGAACGTGGAGCTTTTAAGGGGCCCAACTCTGGAGAGTAGGCTGGGTCTTATGATTTGAATTTTTAAACATTTCATGTGTTTTCACACTTGGTACTCAACTTGGGGTACTATTTTGGGAGGTTTAGTGGCCTTTGGGAAGTGGGATCTAGCAAGGGCACACGGGTCATAGGGGTCTTGAAGTTTTATATCTACCTATGGTTCCAGCCTATGTTTTTTTGTCTCCTGGTCTTCACACATGAAGATCCGTTGCTCTAGCCTTCTGCCTGAGTACATAGAACCATTCCAACAACCATGACTTCCCTGCCGTACGAGCTGAAATACTCCTGAAGCTGTGAGCCAAACAACCTCTTCGGTCTTAAATCCCTTCCCTCTACTGTTTTGTTACCATGACAACCAAAATAACTAACGGAAGCAGTTGCTGCACCATCTGTCTCTGGTGAGAATTTCTCACTCCCACCCCCACCCTCCACTCACTTGGGTAATACCTGTGGTGGACTAAAGGGTGGTGTAATTTGTGAAAATGGAACCCTGGTCATCATAAATAGCTACCACCCCTATCCCACCATTCATTCCAAGTGACAGAGTCTGGACTCTTGTGGGAGGAATCTGTCACAGGAATAATGGTTGGAAGGTAGCAGTGGTCTGATTCTTTGGTAAGGATATTGGAGATGAGTATCTGGTAGCATGTTTCAAAACAGCAGTAGGTCATTAGCTCTATGTTATAAATTGCATCAGCCACTAAAATGGGCATAGTTCTCTCCCCCTGGCTTCCATATAGACACCATGTAGCAGGATGCTAGCTGCCTGTTTGACCTCAATCCCTACTAATCTCCTGGTGTTCAAACATTATGACGCTCTCGGCTGCCGCAAATACAGGCAAGCTGCTGTAGAAATGTGCTCTCTGAGAAAGACTGCTGCGATCAGAAATTAACTCACGGGTCACAAAAACATGCAGGGCAGGAAGGAAATAGATGGTCAACACTGAGACTGGGTTGAGCCCTCTGGTTGAGCACACTGCCCAAGACAGGCTCCTAGAGGAAAGCAAAAAGATGTTGGACTTGGGCAGTGGTCACTTAGCAATTGCTCTTTTCCTGTGTGAACATCCCTGACAGTGTGTTATCAGTGGCAGTGTTAAAAATGAGTCAGTCAAATTGGAGGGTATTGGGATTGCAAGATGCCTTGGGGTAATGTGCTGCTTCTGACTGAGGTTTACTTAGGAATATCTGAGGGGAGGCTTCCCTATTTGTCGCTTTCCCACAGGTTTAGGCAGAGTGCCACTCCTTCATGTACAATGTGGCTCATCAGCTTCTGATTTCAGCAATTGTGTCCCAGGCAAGCTCCATTTTAATGTAGGGCCACCAAGGCGTGAATGTCACTGGGCTTCTCTTGGAATTGCCTTCTATTGCTGACTGAAATCCAAGATCAATCTTCTTGGAAACTATGAAGGTGAACCAGCTTGAAGGCTCACAGTTTGGGAGGCAAAAGTCTCAGACCTCCTTGGACTTATGTAGTGGAAGAAGAGCTGAAAGGACCTTCTGATTTCAGAAAGCTTTGTCCCCACCCAGGGTAGAATAGGGTACCTCAGAGCTGCCTGTTTTGAATATGAATTTCTGGAAGAATTTTGCCTATGTTCTAAAATAGACATAAATAATTTCTGTGGAAGAATTATCATTTTATAATTCATTGTGAATAGTCTGTTCCAGGTGGGCATTGTCTTGGAGACAGTTTGTATTAGATTATCAGAAATCTAGTCTATGTATTTTTCCTCAACCTTTTCTTTTACTTAAGAATTTCCTGGGTCATTCAGAGTTTTTACAAATATACCTAATGTGTGTGTGTGTGTGTGTGTGTGTGTGTGTGTTGATTATCCTCTCTCAAATCTTGCTTTTCTATGTATTTGTTTTGCCAATTACAAAATTTATAGAGATTAAGACATTTTGAAACTTTTGATGGACTATAACCCTAACTGCATTAGCATTGTGCTTGACAAATAATTCAGTATAACTCCATATAGCATCTCAGTGTTAAATCTATACAATCTTAAAAGTCCAAAGTTCTGGTTTATATAGTCTGATTTCCTTTCAGGTCTTGGTGTCTTTAGACAATATATAGCTTACATATTTGTCAAGGTTCTCCAGAAAACTAGAACACACACAAGTACACATGCACACATATGTGCATGCACAGTGAAGGAGAAACAGAGGCAGAGAGAATGAGAGAGAATAAGAGAAAGGCAAGAGGAAAAGGTTGACACACATAATCACGGAGGGAATTCTAATATCTGTGGGGCCGGCCATCAGGCTGACAACTAGGAAGAAATGCTATTGCAGTTCAAGTCTAAGATATGTTCTGGCAGAATTCCTTCCCACGTGAGGAGGTCAGTTTGTTATTCTACTCGGGTCTTTCATTGATTTGATGAGGCCCACCCACGTTACAGAGGACAATCGCTTTACTTGAGTTTCACTGATTTAAATGTTATTCTCATCAAAAAAAAAAAAAAAAAAAAAAAAAAAACCCCACAGAAACATCAGAAATGTTGACCACATATCTGGCAATGTGGCCCAACCAAACTGATATGATATTAACCATAGAAGCACCGAACCTCAGTTGCAAAACTGAGACAGTGGTTGGAAGGAGTGTTCTGCTTTGCTAGAATCTTTGGGCAATTGGATTTTCAGTGAAATAGAAACCAGCATACATGTACACACATGCACACACACCCACATGCATGCACACACATGCAAATTGCTCACAGTTCAGATGATAAGAAAGCAGGACACAGTTAACAGAGACTGGGTGAACTAACACATGGTTGGGGCTGGCATTCATATAGAACCAGTTGTGAAATACAGTTTTAGGATTCCGTTTTATATACTGTGTGCATGGGAATACACAATGGCGCGTGGGCAGAGGTCAGAGGACAACGTGCAGGACTTTCTTCTCTTCTTCTCCTAAGTTGATACCAGGGATGGAATCAGACTGCCCTCGGTGACTTCTACCTTTTCTTGCCAAGACATCTTGCTGGCTCCTTGCTTAATGTTTAAAAGGAGAGAAGGCTCTGAAAGTTTTACTTCTTGTCACTAAGAGCCATGTGGTTTTGTCTAGGTAAATGGGATTAAGGAACTTTTAATCCTATTTTGTGACTCCGTCAAACTTTTTCTCCCATTCCAGTCTAGGTAAGAGGTTGTGTGTGTGTGTGTGTGTGTGTGTGTGTGTGTGTGTGTGTAAGAGAGAGAGAGAGAGAGAGGGAGAGAGAGAGAAAGACAGACAGACAGACAGACAGACAGACAGACAGACACAGACACAGAGAGACACTCATTATGTGCAGGTTGGTCTTGAAATCTCTGTGTAACCCAGGTTGATTTTGAATCCACAATCCTATGTCAGTCTTCCCATGACTGGCATTGCAGGTTTGTGCCACCATACCCAGCCTACATTTCCATTTCTTTCTTTATGATGGGAACTGACTGTTCTAAACTGATTCCCACCCATCTATGTTTCTTTCCTGTTCACCTGTATCAGTTTCAGGGCTTCACACCCTCAAGGTTTCCTTTCAAATTTTAACTTTTAAAAACATAGCCAGCAACTCTTTAGAATATTACCCAAGGCTTTCCTGTACTTTTCACAGTAAGGTAATTCTTATCCTATGTATAATAACTAGACTAAGCCTGAGTTTGTCCATGGCCCTTCTGCTTCCTGGGACCTGGTACTTCCATAGAAGAAATTTGGTCAAGTGATCTCTGGCTTCTCACAATCTAGCTGCCTGAGAAATCACACAAAGCTGAATAATTCTAGACCAGCAAAAGGTTCTAACAGAAAAGAGCTGTTAGTGAGTGTGAGGAGGAACTGTAGACATGCATAAAAATATCTTTTTAAATAAAAGTAACTGCTATTGCATTCATACAAAACAAGCTTTCATTGCGTATTCAAAAGAGTATATGAGAGTTGTCATTAACTTTATTAAATGAAAAAGTAATAATTTGGTGGTAATTATCCCAGATTTAGATTTCAGATGATATTAACAAAGACCAGAAAGCAAATGTGGTGTGTGTGTGTGTGTGTGTGTGTGTGTGTATGAGAGAGAGACAGAGAGAGAGAGAGACAGAGAGAGAGAGAGAGAGAGAGAGAGAGAGAGAGAGAGAAGGGGGGGAAAGAATGTGATGAATTTCCAGATTCAGATAGTGAAAAGCTAAGGCTTTACCTCATTCGTGGATTTGGTATTTTATAAAATATAGGTTCCTGTGTGATTTGAGAACTTAGCAGCAACCATTGGTGAAGCTTTTAAAGAAACAGAACTTCTCTGATCTAAATAACTCTATACAATAAAAACAATCAAAACCCAAGCACAGAACAAAAGACAGGCATATAGAGACCACACCCAAATGTCACCCAGAACGGCAGCAGCCAAAGGGGCTCAGCACTGTCAACAGCAAATAGGCCAGCAGGAGCAAGTTTCTAAATCTTACAGTGGAAAATGCACACATCCTATAAGGTACGCCTTAAGGAAAATGCCATATATAAAATAAAATACAAGATGCTTAACCTGCAAATGGGAACAAATGCGGCCCATATGGTTCAGATCTTTGTAAAGATGATACAACAGTGAACAAGAAAAGCAATAGGTCTTTGGTAGAGAAATGAGTGACTATTAAAACGAGGGATTGACACCGGAAGCAAAGCTGGTGATTCCTCCCTGATACTGTAATGAACTCACTGAAGTTAGTGAAATCCAAGTCACATAGAAAGGGAACAGTGTCCCTCCCCCAGTAACTAGGCCTGGAAATTGAACAGATTATTTGAGTGGTTGGAAGATGGGTCCTTAGGAGGTCCTGTAGGCTAGTACAGAATTTCTGAGAAGCAATCTGCAATTGCGTATTAGAGTCTTTTCACCATGGATGTCTTTTTGTTCAATAATTCTGTTTATGGAGGAACACTGCAGGAAGGCAAATGGAAAATAAAACATAAAATCATAAGAAAACCAACTTCAAGGTTTAGAACAATAAGGGGATAATTGTATGGATTAGAACTGGACCCTGGTTTATTAGAAGCGAGGTTTGTGGAGATATTTGTGGCACTGAGATGAAGATTAAAATAAAATGCAAAATAAAACATGTGACTCCAATCATAAATGCATACCTGTGTGTGTTTATTTTCCATTCTAAGTTAGATTCCACTATTTAGTGCTTTAAAATTAGGATGCACTATACATTTAATAGTCTTCCTCAATCAAAAATGATTTTCAGTGTACACATGGTCTCAGGATGAATTACATGTTGCATTTAAGGAAGTATTGCATTTGCATGCTTAAAAAAGTCCTTAGAAAATAAATCATTTCTTTTTTTTTTTTTTATAAAGAAGGGGAGTGGTGTACCTTAGAAGGCCATTTGTCACATTTGTAAAGGGACTGTCTTGCAGGTGTTCTGCACCTGGTTAGAGCCTGCCTGCCGGCTGTTCGTCTATCACCCCGAAGAGCCCATATGTATAATTTAAATGTATCCAACCTGTGGCTGGTGGACTATGCGCATCCCAGGAGAGTTATGCATACAACTCACAGCTCGAGCAGATGACAGCATCATGTCAGGATGTCAAAAGACTGGACGCCTGTGCTAGATTCTACCCATGGCATTTTGCTTTTAGGTCCACACAGGACCCAGGGAGCCGTCCTCTCTAGAGTTTGTGCGGTAACATTTTGTCTTCTCCTTGACTTGATGCTGAGTCCCGGGCTCTGCATTTTGAATCAGCCAGAGTTCGGAATCTTTTCATCTGTGTCTTGCTCCTGTAGAATCCTCTGGAAATGGAGATTAGGCTCCATTTCAGCAGCCCACTCTTCTCTGAGACTATGACCCCCCTTTGCTCGTGCGTGCCTTTCAGGTTTTGAAGGTAATTTCCTAGGATAGAAAAGCCTGTCTCATCTGCCAACACTAACCCTCTTCACTGGCTGTACAGTTTGCCCGCTCATTTGCATCAGGGCTCCAAACAGACAAGCCGGACGGGTCTTATTCCCTTAGTCACTTTTGTAAGCACTGGCCTATCAGGGCATTAACGATCTTGACAATTTTTCTTATACATTTCACAATTTGACCTTGGTTATCCGACCTTCCTGGTACAGGTTCTTTCAAAAGCTAAACTCATCACAGAACTGCTGTGCGGTCTTACTGATACCACTACACTCATCAGGGTGTGTGGAATTTCACTTCTGAATCTTTCTTTCAGATCCACTCTTCAAAATGCCATATTTGAACTTTCTCTAAACTTATTCCCCTCCCCCCCAGAGGCCTTGTAACTGACTCTGATCACATGACCACATCTCGCACACTGGCAAATCCAAGATGGCATGGTCGCTGTTTCCTTTGGTCCTTGCTGCTTCACTGTCCTGGCCAATGAGAGACCTAAAGGAATAGTACACTTTGTCAGGCTAATTAGTGAAGTAATTGATATCGGTGAGCAGCCCTGTGCAGGGGTCTGCAGGGTCCTGATTACTTGGTTTTATTCCGTAACACAAAATGACGCCTGTCAGTTCGGGGCTTGGTCCTTAGGGAAATGCAGTGTGACTGCTCTGGGAAATTCCTCCCCAGCTTCATCTGAAAAGCTTTAGTCGACATACACAAAATAGACTCCACACGCAGCACATTGAAATCCAGACTCCAAAGTAGCTCCACTCGCTTCTCCAGGGCCCTGTAATTCGTGACCACAATGAACAGAACAGAACAGCGGTGTCCCTTGTTTATGCCGTCGGTGAAACCCAATAGTGGGGGAAATTAGGGGTCCATAAACAAGAAGAGATTGAACTCTTTAGCAAACTCCACTCTGTTGTGAAAAACCCCAAATGGGTTTTTCAATGTAGACATTTTGTCCAGACATTTAATTTGTTTGTCAGATTCCCAAATGTGGGAGTTTCAACAATTGTTTTCTAACTCCCCCATCCCCCCCACCTCCCTGTGAGACATAACAATGTAACAACGTTTACTGTTAGCATTTTGTCCTGGTCTTTCTTGCTGGGTTTCCGGAGAATTCTCAGTTGAAATAGTGCTGTGTATGGTAACCAGAGAGCTTACCAAGTTATCCGGCAGGTGTTAGACTGGTCTGTCTCAGAAAGTCCCCTAAATGACAGAAGAAAATGTCCGAACTTTGACTGTCCCCACTTTATCTCACCAGTTTTAACTCAGGTGCATGTTTGACAATGTGTGTAGCGTATTAATGTGGCAGTACATCTGTGGGCTACAGAGCTTAAATTTATTGGTTGTGGTACTTGGAAAAGAGTTGGGAGCTGAGATGAGCCATCCAAAAGCAGTTCCCATTGTTGATCATGCATACACACCTCATCATATGTAATCATATAGAAGTCATCTAGAAACACATATAGTCAACAGTTTAATGTTATATATAAGTCACCCAGAATTTAGAGTTGGCTTTTCACCACACCTAAAAAAATAAAATAAAATCTACACTGTAGAGAAGGGTTCCAGTGAGAGACAGGGATGTAAGAACGCATAATAAGGGCGGACATGTCCCATTATATACATGTATGGAATTGGAAAGAATACACAGAAATATTTAGAAGTAAACTACATAATAATCTGCTGAGGAGCCAGTAGGAATAAACAGGCCATAACACGAGACAACAACTCAGACAAGAACAAGTGTCTCCTGGCCTGTGAGCACTGACCAACACTGAAACGGACCACTTCATACCATCTGTCCGTCTGTCCTTCCGTCAGTCTCAGTTCTGCCATGCTCTCAGGAAGCAGAAGGTGTGAATTGTGAACAGCACCTTTTTCAGGTTCCCCTACCGCTGGCGGATGTCTGCACCCTGGCTGAGGCTGAGGGGAACTCCGAAGAGAAGCCGAGGGGGCTCCTGAGACCTGTCCATAAGGAAGAAGGGTTTGCCAGTCTTCCTGCCTTTCCACTGGCAGGAATAAAGAAGCCATGGCTGATGGCTGGTGATTGGGCAGCCACTGTGAACCTCGAGGAAAAAGCCACGTGCTGAGCACCATAAAGCAACAAGACAGGAGGACTACGAAGTCACTTACCAAAACTTTTGAATACCAGTGGGTATACACAGAAGAAAAATATGAACCCACGTACAGTTAAAATAGTGTCGAGGAACGACGCAGGGCCAGGCATGGTGGTACACTCTTGCAGTTCCAGGATTCATAAGACAGAGGCAAAAGGATGGCCAATGCTCAGCTAGTCTTACAGAGTGAGTTCTAGGACAGCCTAGGTCCTCTTAAAAACAAAACAAAACACCCCCCACAAAACTCAAACCCCATGCCAACCCACCCAAGAAAGAACAACCAAAAGCAAGCTTCAAATAACAAAAGAACTCTAGCTTGTACTACAAAGAAAAGATTATACCCATGAGAAAGAAACATTTGATCTTGGCTTGAACCAATGGGAAAGAAATGGGCCGGTGACAGCAAGCATTTGGGAGCAGGAAAACACGCTGAGGTAGAGGAAGCCTGAAATATTAGTAAGGGGGTGGGGGGGGGGACAAATAGCCGGGTAAAGCTTTCCCACATTCGCTCTGGGATACAGATACTTCTTAACCAACTTTCTGTGTTTAAGATACTTCCTAACCAACTCTCTCCTGGAAGGAAATTCATGATAAACGCTTAGGCAATTTTTTTCTGATAAATGCAATTAAGAGCCCTTCTGAGAAGTCAGCTCCTCACCTCCTTCAACAATGTTCTCTGACCAGAATGATTATTTTTCCTCAAGTCTGTCTAAAAGTTTTACATAAACATCCCGTTTTCTTGTAACACGTCCTGACGGACCGCTTTCCCACAGCAGGAGACATAAAAACTTAAAGATATGTGCTTAGAAATAAACGTAGCACAGGGGCGTTTTAGAATAAACATATCTTGTAAGATACAGCGTGTGTGAGCCTCCGTGGTGGATAAACCAGGCTAACTGATACTAAGAGGCGGCGAATGCCAGCCTGGGGCGTTATTCTTTTTTTTTTTTTTTTTTACGTGTGGAGCCACCGAAGGCTCCTAAGAGCACAGCACCCACCCCGGTGCCCTCTTGTTGATTTGTCTGGAGGATTGGAAGATGGCCACACGACCGTTTGCCTGGAAACACTGTGCTGGGCGGTCAGGGCAATCAGCAGCTGACCTGCCAATCGGTGTACGGCTACAGGAAGTTCATGAAGGCCGCGCAGGGGGAGGCACTGACCACAGCCTTTGTTTTGGACCCATGCTGCAGGGCCTTTTCTCCTCCTTCGCGGAAGTCTGGACTCTGAGCTGCTATGCCCAGTGCCATATTGCTTCTTTGTTTCCTTGTCACTTGCCTGGTCCCTGATGAACATCTTTGTGCTTCTCGGATTGGGGTCTCTTCCTTCCTCCAGCCTCTGCGTGCGGCCTCTTCCATGAGCTTCCTAGTAGGATTCCCATGCACCAGGGTCACCAGGGCCTTCTGCAGCACAGAGCATACCCTTTCTGTCCCGTGTGAGAGCCATTCCTCTCGGCACCTTCTTGAACACAGGAGAATAGATTTGAGCCGGGCTAAGGTCTGTCCAGATGTGTAGGGTCACTAGATGCTCTCTCAAGAGCAGAGCAGGGGAAATGCCTGCATTTCAGCCTCTATGTGGTGACTCTGAGATCTTCTTTTGCCATTATCCTGAAGAACTACAGTACAAAAGACAGTCCCATAGTAGGAACAATTTGGCTTATGACCCTTCCAAGCCGATACAGCTGGAAGTGTGATTCCCTGAGTCCATGAAACGGAACGGTGGGATGATTCTATTTTGCTGGTTTTATTTTGTCTGTATCCGTTTTCTCTCTGTCTCGCCCGTGGGTCTGATGGAGCTATTGCACGGAACTGTAAAGTGGACTGTGAATTCCACTTTATACTTTTATAAACACTTATACATTTATAACATTTGTAATTTTTAAATTGTGAACATACGTGTTTATGCACATGGGAACTGGCATTTACAGAGATCAGAAGAGGAGCCATTTCCTCCCTGCACTGGGGTTACAGTCAGTTGTAAGGCACCTAACATGGGTTCCAGGAACTGAACGTGGGTCCTCTGCAAAAGCAGAAATTGTTCTTAACTGCCCAGGCATCTCTGTAGCCTTGGGTAAGTGTTTTCTCAAAGCATGAATGGGTGGGTTCATTTCTGCCGTGCATTCGGTTTTTACACATGCCTGGGACTGAGAAGCAGAACCTAGGGAGGCCAACCGAATGAAACTGAAACTGATGTTATTAGAAGTGTAACTAGGAAATAAATGTTAGAAACTGAACAGGTGAATGTCGTACTGGGGACTGGCCAGGTAGATCAGTGGTTAGACCTCTACTGCTCATGAGGAAGACCTGGTATTGGGACCTAGAACCCTTGTTGGGAGGTTCACAGCTACTTGTAATTTCAGCTCCAGGAGAGCGGAAACTCTTTTCAGGACCCCTTGGGCATTGCGCTCACATGTAAAACCACACATGGAGACACACACGAACACACATCATTAAAGATGAAGATAAAAAAAAAAAATCTTTTAAAAATCCTATTGCGGGCATGTGAAGGGCTGGGGTTTTGTGCGTTACGGATTCACAAAGGCATTGATGTGATTGGCGTTCACTATTTATCACTTGCTGATCATTTTCCGTTGCTATTACCCTTCGGGATGGTGACCCTCTGAAAGAGGTCTGCAGATTCGTAGACGATTCTGCGATGTAAAAGGTTCAGAGTTAAGGACTGCGGATGTAGCCCAGTTGGTGTGGTTGGTGCTTATCTAGCATAAAGCAAGTCCTGAGTGTCACATCCAGCTCATAGCATGAGCTTGAAAGGTGTACCTATAATCCCAGCACTCAAGAGGGGGGGAGCTGGCGGCTCTATCTTCATTACACAGAAACCTCCCGGCCATCCTGGACTACATGACACCTTGTCCTTACAAGCTCTTGCCTACTAACCTACTCTTGCAGATGGGCCAGTCGCAGAAGCTTGGTTCTACCGAATCAGAGAGGCTAGGTGAGTAACGGCTCGGCTCAGTCTGACTCCATATCCTGGTTCCTGCCTTTTGGAGGAGGAGCTGAGCTGCCAGATTAGAACTCCACACCCTCTGAGGCTGCTTTGCGCTTTAGATGTTGGGAGACAGCCTGGAAGGGTGCCGGGTATTCCAGCCACCACCATTAGCTGATATTTCAGAGACAAAATTGAGGAAGTACTCAAAATGACCCCAGTCAGCCACCGTAACCTCGGGATTCCTCCTTCCCCTGCTGGGTTACTCCCAAGTTTCTGAGCCACAGAAACAGTTACTAAACATTTCCTACTATTTCTACTCATGAACTTGGGGGTGATTTTTCTATACAGCAACAGACACATCCTCATTAAAGTTTTATCTTTAAAGTCACCCGTGCTCAATGCTCAAGTCTGTCCGACTTCTCAAATCATGCAGACGCTGTATAACCTACGCAAGGCTGCGCTTCTCAAATCACTCGGTCTTTCGTACAAGCGGCTTGTGCCAGTTTGAAAGCTACGACTACGCAAGTTCAGACTTTGCAGCCATCAGACCTGTGGAGAAGGCAGGTTCATTCCTGCCATCTGTGGAGGGAAATAAGCAGGGTTGGAAGGGTACTGAGTAGATGAAGGTTTGGGGGCGCGCGCGGGGGGGGGGGCAGGTGACCGCAGTGTGTGGGTGTCCCTGATACAGTATAGTTAGGGTGAAGACAAGTAACCATGAGGAATTCGGGGTGTCAGTTTTGTTATGACCCAAAACACAGAAGGAAACACATCTGAAAGATGTCACTAAGACTCCACCCACCATGTATTAAGCCCGGAGAGTCTAGGCTAGAAACAGGGCCTCCGGTTGGGGAATGGGGCCACCCACTCATCCTAAAGTTTTTAACCCAAAATTGTTCCTGTCTAAAGCAAATGCTAAGACAAAGTGTGGAGCAGAGACTGAAGCAAAGGCCATCTAGAGACTGCCCCACCTGGGGAATCTATCCCCATATACAGACACCAAACCCAGACAATATTGTGGATGCCAAAACATGCAAGCTGACAGGATATAGCTTTCTCCTGAGAGGCTCTGCCAGATCATGACTAATACAGAGGCAAATGCTCATAGCCAACATTTATACATATGTGTGTGTGTGTGTGTGTGTGTGTGTGTGTGTGTGTGTGTGTGTGTAAATGTTCTTTAGACAGGGTCTTTCTATGTGGGCCTAGCGGGCCAGGAATTTGTTCTGTAGACCAGGCTAGCCTGAAATTTACAGAGATTCTCTCTGGCCTCTGCCTCCTGAGTGCTGAAATAAAAGGTGAATATTACTATGTCTGGCACAATTATACATTTTGAGGAATTAAACAGACATGCAGAACCCTCCTTAGCACGGTCCAGACCGAACTGTTGCAGGCCATGCAGGACCACAGAAGTGGTTGGGGCTGGCTGACCATCCCACCCCCAGAATGTGGAGCAGTACCACAGGCTGCAGACACATGAAACCAAGTCAATATCTTAGTCTGACCATAGTGTATCCTGGAGTGACATTGTATTTGTATTTCAGAGCAAAGAAGGTTTCTAACTAAACTCCTATGTAGCCATGTGTATCAAAGCTATAGAAAATGTTCCAATTAGTAATAACTAAATGGCAAACCAACACACTTTGGTAAAAAACACCTATTAGAAACAGTCTAGAACAAGCCAGGGGCTGGTATAAAATCATAGAAATTGTCTTACTATTTACCAGTAATAAACTTCGTCGTAAAACATACAGTTAATCATAAAATGTACTGATACAGTTGTTTGCTAAATGTTAAGCTCTTTACAATTTTATCTGTTACTATTTGGAAAAAGTAAAATGTAAAAGTGAAAGAGAATAAATGGAAAGTTACCTTTATGGAAAAAATAAATAAACAGGGACAAAGTAGGTCAGATATAAGGAGTCTCCTGTTCTTAGAGATTTTGTGCCTATGAACTTTGTTCTTTGGTTGGACCACAAAAGAATGATGCATTTATCCTAAGGCACAGTTATTCCCAGGTCCTGTCTGTGTGTAGGGTACAGAGAACTGTCTAACTGAAATAGGCAAACTAAACAAAGGACAGAGAAAGCCAACTGGAGGGACAGCTTAACCAATTCTAGGTGAAGAACCTGGGCCGCTCTTTCAGTTCCTGGCCATGGAAGGTTCTAGAGGAATCCTCACTTTGGAGACAGATTTGGTATTTGTCAGTTGTAGCATTTTGAGAAACCATTGTGTATGTGGGAACCTCAGATTCTAACAGTTGGAGACTCTTGTAGAGTGTAAGATGAGGTGTGTGTGTGAAGGCATCCTTTGTTTTCAGAGTCTTTGACTTGTTTGTAATTAGAGCCTATCTGTGGTTTTCTAGGACTGGAATTCCCTTATTCAGCAGGAGTCTCTGGAGATTGTCTGCTCATCGTAAGCATGTTCTCCTTCCTGCCTCCGAGGTTGATCATCTTCATGCTTGTGACTAGTGAGATTCATCCTTCTGTTGTTTCCATGTTGGATGGCCTTCATTTATTTCCTGTTTGACTTAGTCATCTGTAAACTCCTATGTGGCTAAATTTTAGGGGTTTTTTGTGTGAATTTTTTGTTTGTTTGTTCTTCAAACAAAGATGGAATAAAGATACTTTACTTCTCCTGATTTCCTCATTCTACTCCATGAGCTAGCAACAAGTATTCTCTTAAAGGGTCTTAATAACATGACCTTTGTAGATGCAAAAATGGAATGTGTATGTAGTTTCTAAAGGTCGCTTAGCTAGAACCAGGTAGGATTGGTTCCAGTCCTCAAAAGGAGAGATGTTGGCTGATCTCAGTTTGCTGCGAGGTTTGAGGGGGATGTAGGTACTGATCACAGGTATAGTCGGAACTGCTCTTTACTTCCTGTATAGCTCTTGAGCTGTGTTTATCTGGGCCCTTTGCCTGATCCCAGACTATTCCCTGGAGATTAAATGATAACCAGAAGATGTTCAGATAGACTGGTAGACACAGACAGGCAGACAGATGGAAAGACAGACAGACAAACATGTGCATGAATGTACATACACACAAGGAGGTAGGGGTTGAGTTCTTTGGGAAATAATCATTTTGGGGGAGAAAAAAAAATGTTCAAGTTTCTCAACAGCCTGTAGCCACTTCTTGTGTCCCCTGCTTGTCACAGAGTATCAGACCAACAGATGTTATCATTTCACCTGAACTTGTCTACTATAAGGTTTTGTTATTTTGATTAATAAGCTAATAAATCAATAATATGCTTTCTGGTTGTGACCAAAATGCTTCTAGGATTTTATTTTGCTTTCTGGAGACTTGGGCAACTGACAGGACTTCTACCAGAGGACCTAGACTCCAGCAAGCTGTGGTGAGTTATGAAAAGAAATAGAAAGTGGAAATAAATTAATTTTTAAAATTAAATTGCTGATACATGCTAACTCTGAGGCCATTTCATTGAGAAGAGCTTTAATTTTTGGTATGTGGTGTTGTAAAGTAAAACAGCAGAAGAACTTCCATCTTAGTGTTGGCAACAGAAGGGTTTCTTCTGTGTTGGGTGTGTTTCTGCCACCCTGCAAATGAATTAAAAGGTTAGAGTGTGAGTTTTACTCGAAAGGAAACCAGTAGGAAGACAGCATCCCCATGTAAACATGCACAGGGGGATTATGCTTTCAGGCAGAAACATGTTCTATCTAATTACCACGTAGATTTTCAATTTTGAGTTGTGGTTCTTACAAGGAAACTGCTTTACCAAACACCAAACCAAACCAAATTTTGTTCCTTGATTTCAAGGGTTATTTGGGTGTCAGATCATCGAGGGTCTTAAGGACAAGTCTCCAAAATGTTACCTTACTATGCAGTGTCGCAACCCCTCCATGAAATACTGCTATCTCTATCTAGATAGTTCGCCCTCCTGAAAGCAAGTCAGGGCAGGGGAGGTAAAAAGAATGCGCTTTGGGCCTCCTGATTCCATCCTTCTGTTGTAGACTGTGCAGCTATCCTGGTTTCATGGTTTGAGGAAGAAAACTTTGAGCAGAATCTTTGGCCATCAAGTGGCCTTTATAAAACAATGTCTTTGAGAGTTAAGTAAAAATGAATCAGAACCACATGGCCCCAACTTCCCCTGTAATGTAAGAGGGCACGCAAATCAAGGAAAAGAGCAGTTAGCAAACACCGAGCTTGGGTTTCCTAAACCTGAAATGCTAAAATAATTAACAGGGACTTATTGAGGCTGAAAAGTGATCAGTTCCAGTATGCTTGACTAGAAACCAAAACGAGGAGAGGCGGGGAGAAAAGGGTATGCGTGGGGTGGATGGAGATCTCAGAACACTAGCTCTCTCTCCTCACCAAACTCTTTGCCTGAGATCACAAACCTTGCTTCTGCTTCTTCTTCTCTTTTGTTTTGACTTGTAGGTTTTAAGTTGAAGACCTGACCAAAACATTCTGCTCAGATTCAGCGCATTCCTCTATCCCGTTCTTAAAGAGATTCAGCGCATCCCTCTATCCCGTTCTTAAAGCCAGGACAATGCTCTGTTCATCCTTGAATTGGATATGAATTCGTACCTTGGAAATTCAGGACATTTGGTTAAGTAATCAGGTTGCATGTATTTCCTAGCAAGCTGGACTTGTCAACATTCCCCAAATCCGAAAAGCACTGTGAAAAGGTTGTAAGAAAGAATTATTATGTACCAGAAATTTTAAAAGATATTGTAAGCTTGGAAAAGGGTACAGAAAGCCTGAAATCACACACACACACACACACACACACACACACACACACACACACACACAGAGAGAGAGAGAGAGAGAGAGAGAGAGAGAGAGAGGAGGGGGGTGGGGGGACAATTTCCTTGCTTGGCCTGATGCCCCAGCTGGGATTTCCAGAATTTTCCCTAGGGTAGATCAAGGCTTCCTCTTTCCTTCCTGAGGTCCTTAGGGAGCTCAACACTACCTGTTTTCCCAAAGTGGCTGCTCTCTGTCCTAGCAACTTCAATCTCCCTAGCAAGCGTGAAGAGCTTGCTCACCACCACTCATGAATGCACATTGTTTCAGGTATATTTTAGAGACTTGGTTAAAGTCACAGGAAACAGAAATAAGAAGAGAAACTCCTTCAAGCCTGTAGAGAAAGCCTGCTCCACTGGTTTCTCACTTCCTCTGTGAACAGGAAGCTTGAATTCAGCAGCCCCGAAGGCTGTTCTGATCATGGAGCTCAGCTAGCAGACTCTTCTCACGGTCTACTATCTTTGGAGATGGCCCTTGGGCTAGAGCTACTAGATAGATTGGAATGGCTACTGGAGTCATTGCTTGGGTTGCAATACTCTCGCCGGCTTCTGGTGTGACTGATAAGAACCCCTAAGAGAAACTGTGAAACTCTGAAAATATTCTGACGTAGGATATTTCTCTCTATTGTTGTGTATAGCTTCTTCAGGCATGTTCCTGTGTAGCTTGAGAGGTCAGGAGATGTACTGGACATTCCAGAACTGGAGTTACAGGTGGTTGTGATCTATCATGTGTTAGAAATATGATGGTCCAGCATGGACTTGAACAATAATCACTGGAAGTCTCTGACAAAGCCTGACTCAAGGGAGCAATTTAATTAGTTCAGTCAACAAATTATATCACACTGCTTCTATATTTACTCACACCTACCACTGGTTGACAGTGTGCCTCAAATTGGTAAGTAAATAAAACATTTAATGTTTAAACCATAGAAATAATCAGAAAATTGAGCTAGGAACTGAGGAGATGACCCAACAGCTAAGGACACTGCAGCTCTTACAGAGGACCTGAGTTAAGTTCCATCACACACAGGCCAGATTACAAGTGCCTGTAACTCCAGCTTTAAAGCAATTTTTGCGTTGGGAAGTATTGTGTGCATGCCAACTGATGTCCCCTTGATGTACAAAGCCCTCCATTCAGTGTCTGAATCCATTGTGCCCTCTTCTGCCACCTTGATAACAGCACCGTTTTACTGAACTCTTATCATGAAGCAAGCAAACACTCTTATTTAATCTTTACGTAAACCTATGAAATAGGAAATGGTCCTGACATCATCATGGAGTCAATATAGATTCATAGAAGTTGATTTTCTAAGCACTGAACCATTGTCAGCACACTGTAGCCACACTGTAGGCACATTGTAGGCATAATGTAGACACATTGTTGGAGTCTGATTCTACGATAAGCCTATGTTATCTGTGGTGTTCTTCATACCAATGATCAGAGGACAGGGGTAAGAGCATTAGAACGAATCTCACTGTTCTAGGTCAAGATTGGTCCATAAAATGTTAGTTCAGTAGGCTTATTTTTTCCACTTGGCAGCACTAGAGATCAAACCTAAAGAATTTAGCATGCAAGGCAAGCCCTCCACCACAGAATTTATAATCTCAGAAGGTAGGTCCATTTATGAAACCAAATCTAACTTCATTGTGCAAACCTAGAAACAGAATGCCATCTTTAGAGTGATGTAATTACAGCCCTCATTAGTGTTCTGCTGAGGCTGATTAAGGCCTAACTTTTCCTGGCCAAGAGAGTGGAATCCACCTCTGGCCTAGCTGGAGATTAACATTCCAAACTACACAAAAATGTACAAGTTAATCCCCTTGGACTGGCCAATTATCTGGCTAAGAGACCAATCAATCATTAAGTCACATTTCTCTCACTCCATGCTAAACAGATAGGGAGAATAATTACCCCCAGTAAGGAGATAAAACACGTTCCCTCCCCAGAGTCTGTAGTCTCTGCCAGGCACTATGACGCCAACACAAGGCTCCTTAAGTCCTAAGTTTTGGGTCCTGGCTCAGGAAATATAACTTTTCCTTTTTCTTCTTCTGTCTTTTTCTGTTGGAAGCTGGTCAGTCTAAGTATGTTTTCTCTAGTACTGGAATCTTCCCATGGGTTCTAAGAAGCCTCTTCCCTTTAGCCACATGGCTGATTGATTGCTCAAGTTCCATACGTACTCCACAAACCCCCCACTTTCTCTTTTCCTCTTCTCCATCCTTCTCCTCTTGGATGCTTGCCAAGGCTTACAGGTTTCCTGCCCAGTGATTTCTCCTTTGAACACTAAGAAAATTGTCCTTGAGTGTTCTTCTGAGTCATTCTTAAGCCATCTTATTGATGAGGCTAAAACTGCTGAGCAGGAACCCTACTTTTCCTGGTAATGACCCTTAGACAACAATTGTGTTCTTTTCACTATATTGTCTTCTTCAGTTACCAAGACAACGAGAATCAGGACTGGGCCTTGAATGTGCCCCACACATATCACTTTGCCAAGCTCGTTGCTGACACAACCATTTCTGGATCTGCAACTTCTGAGGGCACTGATGAGGACTTTGCTCTTGGTTACAATGGCTGTCTAATAAAAATCTTGTTTCCATTTTAAAGATAATTTTCTTTCGAATTGATACATAATGGCTGTACATATTTACAGACTACTGTGATACTTCAATATAGTTCCATGTTCTATAATGAGTACGCTGGATTAGTTAGCTCGTTTTGACAACTGGAGATCAGGACAGAAAGACAGTACTCAGCTATTAGAAGTCACATGAGTGACGTGGGAACCTGCTGTGATTGCATCAAGTTGGACTTGCTTTGTACTTGAACACATGATTGGGTTTAGAATCACAGTTTACTGATATGCAATTTCTATTACCTTCTGCCGCAAACTGGCTCTCGGGTGAATTGCAACACCCATGGCAAGGGTTGTGTTCAGACCAGAGTGACAGCCTCTGTGGGAGGAAGGCAAGGAAGGGAGGGTGTGGGTCCTTATCTGTTAAGGTGCAGTCCAGGTACTTACCTGTTCCTTGTTCTTGGTAAGAGTGTCTGATGTTGCTGGACTTGTACAAGAGCGGTAGCCAATGAGAAGGCTCCTCAGTGGCTAGAGGTGCTTGCCACGCAGGCCTGGTGGTCTGAACTGAACCTGTAGGAGCAAGAGTGAAAGGACAGAATGGAAGTCGGAAAGTTCTGGAAAGTATAACATCCTCTGAGCACACATTTCCCTGCATGAGTGCATTCACACACACACACACACACACACACACACACAAACATACACACACACTTAAACAGAAGCATTTCTGACCCTTCTGGGGAGAGTAAAAGACCGATATCAGGGGCACATGGTTAATTAAGACAACTGAAACTTTCAGTGGCAACACCGGATGTTGAATTTCTCACTTGAAGCCTCCCAGTGCTTCCTAAAATTGTCTGGAGACAGCAGAGGGAACCTTTCATACTGGATAATCTGCACCTTGTTTTCATGAGCTTGTATTATTCTAAAGCACTCATATGGTACAGCATAAGATTCTAATTGAGATTAAAAAATAAACCAAAAAACTCATTGAACTGGACAAATATTTTGGCTCCACTGCCGATCCTCATTGTGATGTCGGCCTGCTCAATTTTGTTCAGACTCAGTTTCCCTAAAGTGACAGGAAAAAAAGGTCATCTCTATGGTATATTTAATTCAAATATTCTTTGGCTTCTTGGAGCCCTAAGAGGAAGTTGGGAACAGTAGCAGAAGGGAATTTGTGCTTTTCTATTAGTTTGCATTTATTAGATATTATTTGGCTCTGAATATTAAAATAGAATTGGACATTTTTTCAATTATTTTTTTGCAGTTCAAAACACATTTTTTAATTCAGGGAGAAAAAAGCTAAAATCTTATTTAGAAGGGAAAGGAGTGCTCTTTAGTTTTCTTAGACATTAAATGGCTCATTCAAAGCAACATTTTGATAAATTGTGTAAATGAGAGAAGAACATATGGATTAAATTTTCCTTGAAATACATATGCACTTAAAAAGTGCAGAGAAAAGTGCTTGGCAAAGCCCATTTGGGGTTCTGCCAAATGGGAACCGTTTTGAAAATGGTTGAAAAATGCAGTTTTATCTAAGAACTCTGCCATATCTATCCACTGTTATTGATTATAGATTTTTTAACTTTTGGGTTATTCTTATATTTATTTTGCAGTTTCTTTATGCCATGGGCTTATTTAATTTTGCTACAGTTTTTCCCTTCTTAGCACAGAACACAGTGGCTGAGAGGCTGACACTGACATCACAGTATTTACCTTCCTTGTGCAAATTCTGATTTCCAGACTCTAAGAGAGGTCGCATGTGATCTTTCCGGAGCCAGAGTAGCTTGTTCCACTTTTTTTATAATGAAGGATTTGAAGGAGTACTGTCCTAGTTAAACTTGTCAAACTTGACAGCATTAGAAACACCTTGGAAACAGGCCTCTAGGCTGTAAGTGATTAAGTTACCCATTAATTGGCAGTGGGAAGACCCAGGTAAAGTGGGATGGGACATAAAAATGAAGAAGTGTGCCAAGTGCCAGCACTTGTCTTCCCTTGGGTTTGGACAAAGTGTGATCAGATGCCTGGAGCCCTTGCTCCAGCTTTCCTCAAACTACAAGCCAGAGCAAACCCCTTTCTCCTTTAAGTTGCTCTTGCCAGCCTGTTCTAGCTCAGCAACCTAGACTCTGATACAGGAGTATAGTTTTTGAAGACACGGAATATGGTTAACAACTTTCCACCCAATCATGCAATTGTAGGTGAGGAGTTTTTGGAAATACAAGCCCAAGTCTTCTGTTTTTATATTCTGAAACAACATTCAAAAGATTTAGAGATCACACTGGTTAGCATGCATAGAAAAGTGTGCTTTGTCGATGGCTTTTATTGAACTACTTGAAGAAAAGAAAATGTTTTTTTTTTCAAAATCTTAAATTTTACAGATTTTAAAAAATGTCATGTTTTCCTTCTGAAATATTGAATTCATCTGGAAGTGCCTCTATATAAACTGTGTGATTATTTATAGCTTTCTATAAGGCAAACCAACAATTGCATTTCAATAGATGCTTTGATGACAGTGCTAAGGACATAGTTCTGAGGCTGGCCTGCTGAAGAATTCACTGCATCCTGGCCTTTTCCCTTTATGTATGCTAGCCATTTTGGTGAAAGGTTCTTCTGTTATGAAAATATAAAACAACAAAGAATATTTTCTTGATGTTAATCTCAAACCTGAGATTAGGCATCAAATTCATTGTTCCAGTATTTAATTCAAGTCATGTACTAGGTAGCTAGTGCACACACACACACACACACACACACACACACACACACACACACACTCAACAGTATCTCAATCTTTAGACAATGAAATTTAACACAAGGCTATCTATGGCCTTTAAACCATATCTCAGAATGCTGTTTTCTTTTAAATACTTTTTAATGAATAATTGTGACTTGGAAAGAAATCTTCCTTTGGGGTGCATGTGCTTGACTCATGCAAAACTACAAGCAAGCCGAGTGTATAGCTGAGCTTTGAACAGAGGCTATGGTGGGCAGCTTTCTTCAGTCGCATCGGTGAGAAGCTGGACCTCAGAACATCCCTCTTGCTGACTTTATGTTTAAACAGACATTCAATTCAAGGACAAATTTGAAATACAAATGAAGTAACTTTGAAGTTTTAATTTTACCTAGGGGGCATAATAAATAATGCTATAAAATAATTTTTTTCTACTTTAGGGCAGATGTTTTAACTATACTTTGTTTGGTTCTCAGTCTATTTGAAGTGTTCATGAAACATTCTGGAAAATCTTTGAGGCTCGTGAATAAAGAAAAGTGAGTGTTAAAAAATACTTTATTCTTTAGTACGAAAAGTTAACCTGTCTGACGTAAGCAGGTGGTGGGAACTCAGTGTGAGATTGTTGTAATAGTTTCTCCATTACTAAGAAAACTTACTCTTAAAAATATTATCAGGCCATAATTTACATATAATGAGACAGAGCTATTGGAAAATGCATGTGTTGTGGTTTGAATTTGAAACAGTGCCCACAGGCAACATGTGTTTGAAGACTTGGTCTCAGGAGGGTGGCACTATTTTGGGAGTTATGGAGTTATGTGAAAGTAGATCTGGGGTTATACCTGGACTGGAGCTAATGGCTTGGTCTTGGCTCCTTGTTCTAAACAAGGTGAAGAATATTCTTTAGCATAGCATCTGGCAATGGCCGCATGAATCCAGACCTGAGGCTCAGGGCCAAGGTATCATGGATTAGACCTTCTAAAACACTAAGCCAGTACAAATAATTCCTCTTTGACTTGTTTTAGTCAAATACTTCCAGTCACAACAACAAGAAAAGTACCTAGTATGGGGCATTTAGATGAGTTTCAACAGGAGTCTACACCAAGAGCACAACCAGCCCTTACAGTAGACAAGACACTGAATATTCCTGCCAAGAGCATGTGGGTCTTTTGGTAGGACATGATGTCTCCTCAGTAAGAACCTAGAAGTGGAATGGATGGACTCTCTATCAAAAAGTACATGCTCCCCTGTGAGGTTCCATTGGACACTTATCCATGTGAAGACAGTGTTATTGCTACTCTAGGTCTGAGAGATGACTCTCCGGGAACATATGCTTGTTGTGCAAATTCAGCAAGCTGAAACTGATTCCCAGAGTCCATGGTAGAGAGATGTGGCTCCAAAAGATGTCCGTTAACCTTCACACACACACACACACACACACACACACACACATGCACACACACATGCACACACACGTGCACGCTTAAAGCAAGGACTTGAAGATGTAGTTATACACTGACATATATAGTCAAAGAGGAAAAACAGGGCTAGTGATTCAGAGCACTGAGCCCTGGCTGTTCTAGCAGATAACCCGGGTTTGATTCCCAGCAACCCCATGGCAGCTCACAGTCACAAATCTAGAGCACTATGAAAAGACCAAATATAAGTATTATAGGAATCAAGGAAGAAAAAAAACCCAGGATTCTGAAAATAGTTTCAACAAAATTATAGAATAAAATGCATCTAACATGAATAAGGAGGTGTCCATCAAGATACAAGAAGCACACAGAACACCAAATAGACTGGAACAAAAACCAAAAATTCCAATGACACAAAATAATCAAAACACTAAATGCATAGAACAGGGAAATAATACTAAAAACAACAAGGAAAAATCCCAAATAATATATGAAAGCAGACCTATTATAATAACACCTGACTTTTCAATGGAAATGCTAAAACACAGAAGGACCTAGATGAAAGAATTTTTTATTGATTATTTTATTTATATACATTTCAAATGTTATCCCATTTCCTGGTTTCCCCTCTGCATCTCTATCCCATTCTCCCACCCTCTACTTCTATGAGGATGCTCTCCCACCCACCTACCCACTCCAGCCTCCCTGCCCTGGCATTTCCTTACACCGGGGTATTGAGCCTTCCCAGAACCAAGGGTCTCTCCTCCCACTGACATCCTACAAGGCCATCCTCTGCTACAAATGTGGCTGGAGCCATGGGTCCCTCAATGTATACTCTTTGGTTGGTGGTTTAGTCCCTGAGAGTTCTGGGGAATCTGGTTAGTTGAAATTGTTGTTTTTCCTATGAGTTTTAAAATTCCTCCATTGGGGATCCTGTGCTCAGTCCAATGATTGGCTGTGAGCATCAATTTCTGTATTTGTCAGATTCTGGCAGAGCCTCTCAGGAGACAGCTATATCAGTTTACAAACTCTAATAGACCATGGATGCCATATCAGACTATATAGCCAGCAAAAGTTTTGATCACAATAGTTGGAGAAAGAAAGACATTCCATGATAAAAATAAATTTAAGCTCTATCTATTTATAAATCCAGTTCTAGAGAAGACAATCAAGGGAAAACTTCAAGCAGAAGAGGTTAAGCACACCTGAAACCATAAGGAATAGATAATCAGAGTAAAAGAGAGGGAGAAACACTACCACCACCACCACCACCACCACCACCACCAGCAGCAGCAGCAGCAGCAGCACAGAACAACAGAAATCAACAAACACTTCTCATTAACTCTCAAAATCAGTGGTCTCAAGTCCCCGGTAAAAAGACAGACTAACTGAATCAATGAGAAAACGGTATTGATTCTTCTGCAGCATACAAGAAGCATGCTTTAGCATGAAGCATGGCATCATCCAAGAGTAAAAGGATGGACAGGACAAGATATTTGAAGCAAATGGAACCAAGACAAAAGCTGGTATAACCATTTTAATATCTGGCAAAATAGGCTTCAAACCAAAATTAACCCAAAGACACAGGTATGGAAACTACATATTAATAAAAGAAAAATCCACTAAAAGGATATTACAGTTCTAAACATCCATGCACCAAGCTCAAGGGCAGAAAGTTCATAGGAGAAACCTACTATAGCTAAAATGGCATTAACCCTCCCACAATGTCTTAAATACCCAACTCTTGTTGACAGACCATTCAGACAAAAGCTAAACAGTAAAATTCTGGAGCTAAATGATATTATAAACCAAAGGAAAAAAAAACCTGACATATTTACAGAACATTCCACCCAAACACAAATGAACATAACTTATTCTCAGAGATTCATGGAAATTTGTCCAAAATTGACTGGCTACTTAAATATAAAACAGGCCTCAACAAATAGAAATTTAAGAGAACCATGCTATTAGACCACCATAGATTAAAAGCTGAATCTCAACAACAGAAATAATAAAAACCTTCAAATTTATGGAAACCAAATAACTTGCTGCTGAATGAACAAGTGGGTCAAGATAGAAATTAAGAAATGAATGGAACTAGAAAATATCATCCTGAGTAAGGTAACTCTGTCATAAAAGAACACACATGGTATGTACTCACTGATAAGTGGATACTAACCCAAAAGCTCAGAATACCCAAGAAACAATTCACAGTCCTTATGAAGCTCAAAAAGAAGAAAAACCAAAATGTAGATGCTTCAGTTCTTCTTAGAAGAGAGAACAAAATACTCATGGAAGAAAATATAGGGACAAAGAGTGGAGCAGGGACTGAAGAAAAGATCATCCAGGACCGCCTCACCTGGGGATCCATCCCATATGCAGCCACCAAACCCAGTCACTATTGCTGATGCCAGGAAATGTTTACTGACAGGAGCCTGATACGGATGTCTCCTCAGAGGCTCTGCCAGAGCCATATTGGTACAGATGAGGATGCTTGCAGCTAATCATCGGATTGAGTATGGGGACCCCAATGGAGGAGTTAGAGAAGGGGACTGGAGGAGCTGAAAGGGTTTGCAACCCTATAGGAAGAACAAAATTATCAACTAACCAAACCCTCCAGAGCTCTCAGGGACTAAAACACCAACCAATGACTCCAGTCACATATGTGGCAGAGGATGGCATTGTCTGGCATCAATGGGAAGAGAGGCCTTTGGTCCAGTGAAGGCTAGTTTTCTCAGTGTAGGGGAATGTCAGGGTAATGATATGGGAGTGGATGATTGGGATTGGGAGCATCTTCATGGAAGCAAGGGAAGAAGTGCAGGGGGGGATGGGAGGAGGAAGGGAATAACATTTGAAATGTAAATACATAGACTACCCAATAAAAATTATTAAAAAAGGAAACTATAAACTTTAGAATTGAATGAAATTGAAAACACAGCATGCCTAAACTTATGGGACACAATGAAAATGGTTCTGAGAGGCAAGTTCATAGTGCTAAGTGCCTATATTTCAAAATAAAGTCTCAAATTAGTAACTTAACAGTACACCTGAAAGCTCTAGAATAAAAAGAACTAAATCTAAATAAATGATAAAAAGTCAAATTTGGGGCTGAAATCAACAAAATTGAAATGAACAAACAAAAATACAGAGAATTAATGAAAGAAAAAGTTGATCTTTGAAAGAAACCAATAAGATTGACAAACCCTTAGTCAAATTAACTTAGATGGAAATAGAAGATCCAGTTTACAAAATTAAAGACGAAAGAAGACATAATAACAGACATCAAGGAAAGTCAGAGGATTAGAAGGTCCTACTTTTAAAAACCTGCACTATATCAAATTATAAAATCTAAAAGAAATAGATAACTTTCTTGATATATGCTACTTACCAAAGTTAAATCAAGATCAGATAAGCATTTGAACAGATCTATAACCCAGAGTGAAATAAAAGCAGCGTATAAAAGTCTTCCAGCCAATAAAAGCAGAGGACCAGATGGTTTTAGCACAGAATTTTATCAGACTTTCAAAGAAGAATTAATGTTAGTACTCTCTTATTCTATAGAAGAGAAATAGAAGAAACGTTGCCCAATTCTTTTTGCAAGGCAGCAGTTACTGTAATACCTAAACCACATAAAACTCATCAAAGAATTTTGTCCTGGATTTCTTAGATGTTTTGAGTTAGGATCTTTTTCCTTTTTATGTTTTCTTTGTTGTGTCAATGTTTTTTATGCTATCTTCTACACCTGAGATCCTCTTCTATCGTTTGTATTCTGTTGGTGATGCTTGCATTGATCCCTCCTGATCTCTTTCCTAGGTTTTCTATCACCAGGGTTGTTTCCCTTTGTGATGTCTATATTGTTTCTGTTTCCATTTTTAGATTCTGGATGGTTTTGTTCAATTCTTTCACCTGTTTTGTTGTGATTTCCTGTATTTCTTTAAAGGATTTATGTGCTTCCTCTTTAATGGCTTCTACCTGTTTACTTGTGTTCACCTGTATTTTCTTAATTCATGTGCTTCTGAAAGTCCTCGATCATCCTTATGAATGTGATTTTAAATCAGAACCTTGCTTTTTCTGGCGTGTTGGGGTATGCAGGACTTGCTGTGGTGAGATAACTGGATTCTGATATTGCCAAGTAGCTTTGGTTTTTGTTGCTTCTGTTCTTGTGCTTGCCTCTCACCATCTGATTATTTCTGGTGTAATTGGTCTTGATGTCTGACTGTAGCTTGTCTCTCCTTTGAGCCTGTGAGTCTGTGATCTTAGGTGTGTTAGTACTCCTGGGAGACCAGCTGTCTCTGGGTAGGATTGGGTTGAGGAGAGCTGTGGCACAAGGTTAGCTCCAGGATGCAGATAGAAACCAGAAGGATTGTGTGTCCCAGATTGCTCCTTGGTTCCTGTGTCCTATGGGCTCCTGGCTGGTCCTACTTGTGCCAGGTATTGGAGCAGAGGTGGTGATCTCACCTGTGATCTGAAGTGTGTCAGCACTTCTGGGAGACCAGCTCTCTCCAGGTGGGACTGGGTTGTGGAGAGCTGAAGCACAGGGTTAGCTCTGGGCTGCAGATGGGAATCCACTATTTTCAATTTTTTAAAGAAGATGAAACAACCCACATGTTCATGTTCTGAAGCTAGAGTTAGAGGAGGTGAGCTCTCCCCTACCCATGCCATAGAAATAGGGAAGCAAATTTGGGTCTTCTGCAAGAGCAGAAAGTACTCTTAACTGCTGAGCCACCTTGCTATGGCCATTCACGATTGTCATCTTTACCACATCTATGATTCATGAAAACCCAAATGGCTGGGTCTGCCTGTGAGAGGCATTTTCCCCCTTAATTAAATCATTTGAAGTGGGGAGACACACTTTTCATCCTGACCTTTTGTGGTGAAATATATACATTTAATCTAGGCCACACCTTCTCCCGATAGCCTACATAAGGACATGGAAGAAGGAAGATCTGTTAGCTTGCTTGCCCTCGCTCCTGTGAGAAGTCTGATCCTTCACTGGTATTCTAGAGTACTTCATACTAAAGACATACTAAAGGGCATATGAGGCATCCAGCTTCATGGACTTTCATGGATTTTAAACTAGCCAAACCCAGCTTATAAACCATTCTAATAAATCCCCCCAAGTCACCTCTCTTTCCTCTCTCTCTCTCTCGCTCTCTCTCTCTCTCTCTCTCTCTCTCTCTCTCTCTCTCTCTCTCTCTCTCCTCTTCCTCCTCCTCCTTTTCCTCTTCCTCTCTCTCTTTCTCTCTCTCTCTCTCTCTCTCTCTCTCTCTCTCTCTCTCTCTCTCTTTCTTCTTCTTCTCTCCCTCTCTCCTCCTCCCCCTCTCATATTCTATCAATAGTTCTATTTCCCTGGAGAACTCTGATTAATACACATCTGGAATAGAATTATTATATATGAAACAACATGAAAAGTATTGGAGACATTATGCTGAATGAAATAAGCCAGACAGCAAATGACAGAGATTATATGCCATTATTCATATGTGGTAACTAAAGTGGTTATATTTATAGAGGCAAAGTATAGCATAGTGGTCAATGGGAACTTGGGACAGGAAGAAAGAAGGGTTATTATGTAATGGAAATAGAGTTTCCATTTGAAATGAGGAGAAAGTTCTAGAGATGGATAATGCTGACAGTTGCACAATGATGTGAACATACCTAATGTTCCTGAACAGTGCGTTTAAAAATAGTGAAAAAAAACATTTGACAGCTCTCTTTCCTGAGAAACCCACATCCTTGTATATGTGCTCTTACTGCCCCCATCACCTGGCCTCTGCCTGCACTTAAATATATATTAAATATTTTTCTTAATAATTACAATTTGGGGGACTCAAGAGATGTTTAGCAGTTAAGAATATGTGTGTGTGTGTGTGTGTGTGCATGCACACATATACCTGTAAATGAAAAATTAATCTTTAAAACAGATATTTTGAGGTTGTTTGTATAAAATGTAAAATGGATTTAGATGGTTCAGTAGTTAAGAACACTTCACGATCTTGCAGAGGATCCACATCAGTTGGCCTACAACTCCCTGTAACTCTAACTTCAGGAGATCAAACACCTTCTGACTTCTATAGACACACACACACATGAAAACACATGTGTAAGCACATAACTTTAAAGGTAAGGAAAAGATGCTGGATTTTATGTTACTTTTTACCATATTTTACCATAATTTATTTTAAAAAGGGGTATCACTGCATTAAAGGTCTTTGGGCTAAAAGACACAGACACTGTTAGAGATTTAACGGCCTTTTGAAGTTTGTGAAAATTCATAGGAACTTAGTATTTATTTCATGAATAAAATGAAAACAATGAAGGTCTGTGGCCAAATAGTTTTTGAAACAGTGTGTCTTGTTCAACCAAGACAGTGTTTGTTAAACTTAGCATCTATTAAGTCCTTAGTAGTTGCATGGGTGGCCTAAAGGATAAGAGATTCACCTGCCTCTGCCTCTGCCTCCAGCATGCTGAGATTAAAGGCATGCACCACTGTACACAGTACCACCGTACCCAGCACCACCGTACCCAGCACCACCGTACCCAGCACCACCGTACACAGCACCACTGTACCCAGCACCACCGTACCCAGCACCACCTTACTCAGCACCACCATACCCAGCACCACCGTACCCAGCTGGGTTTTTTTGAAAAATACATCCTATTGTTCTAGAGATACTTTTACAACATCTGAAATTATAGTGACTAGAGTTCTTAGCAGAGGGTTGAAGAGAGGGTGGCTCAGCTTGAGAACCCAAGTTCATCCATGAACACTGAAGAGGTTCTCAGGTAACCCCTCAAACTAGAATTCCTCAGAGTTGTACTCCTCTAAATTATGTGACTGATTTAACTCCACCTAGCCTCTCCTTGAATAAAACTCTCCTAATATGGACCTGATTTCAAAGACTTTTAGTGGAAATCCTGAAACAAGTCAAGAGACTTGCAATTATTACCTTTATTAGAATATCTCACCCTTGAGAGCAAGTGGCAAGCCTGTTCATTTAAACAAGTACAAGGCAACACCTCCTCCAACAAAACCACACCTCCTCCAGCAAAGCCACACCTCTTCCAATAAGGCCATAGATCCTAATCCTTCCCAAACAGTTCCACCAATTGAGGATGAAGTATCCAAACACAAGACCAACAAGAATCATTTTCATTCAAATCACTGCAGCCTCTGTTCAGACTTCTTTGATTCTTTTTCTTTCAGTGTCAGCTGAAAATTACTTTTCTTAAAAGCAAATGATGTATCCTGCAACTTGCTTAGCAACTTCCCCATCTTCTCATTAAGAATTCTCTGTGGCGGATGCTTCACTTTATTGAGAAGCACCAGCAAGAAACTCGGCAGCTCAACTTAAAAGGGACACAGATTATCACCAGATCAGGCCAGCCTCTTTCAAATTTGTCTCTCTAAGCAGTTTGGCTCTCTCCATCACTGCCATGATCTAAGCCACCTACATCTTTCCCCTGAACAGCTCAGACAGCCTTCTGGCAGGCCACTTGCTGCCGCTCTATCCCCTTCAGTCTCTTCTCTACATTGCAGCTTCAGTAATTTTTTGCATACTCCAATCTCAGTTACCAATATGCTTAAAGTGCTTCCCTGGTTTCCTGTTGCTCTTGGGATATCATAGGATGCATATTCTGACTCTGGTGGACGCCTTGCAAACCAATGTCCTGTGCTCCAACTGCTCCAGTTTTTTCTTAGTCACTCTCCAGTGATCTGCAGGTACTTAGCTCACCCCGGATGCATGCTGCTTCCCAACCTGGGACATTCTTTTCTTCATTCTCAGCTGACTCTAGGATCTCAAAATTACTGCAACACTGAAAGCAGCCATATCTGAAAGCATATATTATGTTGAGAGAGGCACCAGAGAACACTAGAGAGGGCGGCATGTTCAATAAATGGTCACAGACCATTTGTTTTCTCATATGAAAGGAAATCGACCTTAAAATGCACCTCTCACCAGTCAAAACTTTTGAGTTTTTATTTATGCAGCTGAATTAACTTGAAAGAAGAAATTCATGTAGGGAAGCTAGGAACATAGTTTAGCCATGAAGTGGACTTAAAGAGGCCCTAGGTTCAATATCTAGTATAGGAAGAGAAAGAAAGAGGAGGAAGGGAAGAAGGAAAGGAGGAAGGGAAGCCAGGAGGGAGAGGGAGGAAAGAAGGGAAGGAGGGAGGGGGAAGAAACAGAAAAGAGGAAATGAGGAGATGGAGAACAGCAATCAGTGTTGCAGAGAAAAATATTTACATGACTTTGGGCGGACAAATATTTTTTAAAATACGGCAAAAAGTCCTAATCATTAAAGGAGACTAATATAAATAGTGGGAGTGAATATGAATTAGAACAATGATATTTATATGTGATCATGTTATAATGACGCCAGTGAATTTCCAGTGCTATTGGAAATGGAAGAAATAAAGATTCTAAGTTTAGGTGAAAATGATGAAATCTTTAAAAGATAGCATCAGGGGCTGGAGAAGATGGCTCAATAGTCAAGAACACTAACTGCAGCTCCAGGGTGTCCGATGCCCTCTTCTGGCCTCTGTGGGCACCCATACACATGTGTTACCTATATACATAAAAGTGCGCATGCATACATACACACACACACACACACACAGATACACTCACACATACACCTACTCACTCATAAACAAATGAAATAAATATTTAAAAATAATAAATCTTGCAAAAAAAAAAGATAACATTAAAAATGTGAATCCAAGAGCTGGGATGATGGTTCAGTAGGTAGGAATGCTATCTGTGTAAGCAGGAAGACCTGAGTTTTAATGTTCAACATCCACATTCAAAACAAAACTGTACACGGGCATTCATGGCTTTAATCCTATGCTGGGGAGCCAGAGGTGTGTGCACCCTGAAAATTTCCTGACCAGCCAGCCAGGCCTGATCCTTTTGATTCAATGAGAGATCTTAGGGGAAGGGTTCTCTCTCTCTCTCTCTCTCTCTCTCTCTCTCTCTCTCTCTCTCTCTCTCTCTCCCTCTCCCTCTCCCTCTCCCTCTCTCTCTCTCTCTCTCTCTCTCTCTCTCTCTCTCTCTCTCTCTCTCTCTGTGTGTGTGTGTGTGTGATACAGGACACATGACATCCTTCCCCAGCTTCTGCAGATGCAATACATGAAAAGCATAAGACAACCTAAAAGGTGGGACATGATACTTGCAGGCCTGTGGACCCACAAGAACTGGTTTCTGGACTATAGAGTTAAAAATAACTTAGAATTATTGGCTTAATAGAAAAATGGCCATGAACTTCAACAAAACAGCCCAGAAAGGAAGACATGCAAAGGACAGTAAGTTTATGACAAGGGGTTGATCCATGTTAAGTGCCCGGAAAAGATAACTAAAGCCACACTCAGGGGCTGTTAAGAACCCCAAATGAAATAAATCACAAACAGCTGACACTCCGAGTCATGAAGGTAGAAAACAATTGAAACCTTAACCCACCAGTGGCCACAGCATAAACTGACAAAGTTGCCCTGGAAACTTGTCTGGCTATGAGAAGCAAAGCCTTAAAAGTTCATGTTCTACAGCACTTCAACCTGAGGCTACACCCCATGCATGTATTTGCATCAGTGTGCAGGGCAGGAATGTTCGTAGTAGTATTATGTGTACTCTTCAAACAGCAAAGCAACGTGAGTGTCAGCAACCCTAGAGTGAACACATGACTTGTGTGAGATCTACAGAAGGTTAACACAAGACAGAGAGGGTGAAGACAGGAAAACAGAACACATAGCAGACAGTCAGTGCCCTAGAAGATCCTGAGCACTTTGCAGGAACTCTTCTCTCTATTCCCATGGGATAGAGATTAGGGATCATTAGGATAATTGACAAAACTAACCTACCTGAGCTCTGTTAGGAATGAAGAAGGGGGTGGGATGGCGAACTAGTGAATAGTTCTCAGTGGCTCTGTATTCCTGTCAGTGGCCTCATCAATGGTCAGCCCAGGCAACAGGTTTGTCCTTATCAGAGCCACAACAGCTCCATATCACCAGGGGGTCTACTAGTAAATTCAAGCTGTTGATTTGGTATAAGCTAGAGTTGTCTGAAGGAAGCCTTGATTGAGGAATTCCCAAGATTAAATTGGCCTGTGGGCACACCTATGGAGGGCAGGGGCAACTTCACCTGAGAGATTACACTTGGAAACCTTTAAGGTTCAAAGTAAAATTTATTTTAAAATTTGGCGGATTTGCAAAATACAGAGTTCCTTCTGTTTCTGTGCAGCAGCAGCAAACTATTTAGAAAAGAATTTTAGGAAAACAACCTCGTGTCAACACTAAAAGGTAAAGTACTCAGTAGATTTAACAAAGAAAGTGAAAGATCTGTACCTTAAAAACTTCGAGTTTTATGAATAAAATTAAGGAAGCCACAAATAAATGGGGGGACATCTGTAGACTTAGATTTCAAAACCTAATTTAATAATCACTCTCAAATGCTTCCACCCCGCTCCATCCCACCATCCAAAGGTAGGGGAGAAAAGATGGTAAACAGGACAAGGGGATGAGGACCTATTTAAGAAATTGCTCTTTGGGGCAACTTCTATCTCAGGGATCAAGATACCAGCAGTCCAGGTTAGTAGTGTCAGGATACCAGACAGGAATCAGCAGCCTTGGCAGAATCCAGAAGAAACAGTCAGACCTTGGCTAACTCAGCAGGAGTCAGCGGGAGTGACCAGAACCAGCCAGGACACCAGGAGACGTTTTCTGCCATGCCTCTCTCAGCGAAGTGAAGATCAGTGAAAATGCAAGACCTACGAAGTACTGCAAGGTAGCCGTGCAAACCCGGTCACTGCATCTCTATACTCTCTCCAAGCATCACCTCTCCCCTCACAGGTCTGCTTCAGCAAAACATCGCGTGGTGAGTCTTTCACATGGCATAAACAGAGATTTCCACTTCAGATATCAGTGTTCAGGGACTGAAATAGTTAACAATGATCAAATGCCCAAGATATCCAAAGTGACCTATGGATTTAATTAATCCCTAGTCTAATGACGAAACCGGAGGCATTGCGCTATCTGACTTCAATCTATATCACAAAGCTGCGATACTGTTTAGACATAAAACAGAGACGTGTCCCAATTAAACAGAATAGAGAGCCCAGAAATTAGCATATGCATGTATAGTCAACAATACAGCGGTGCCAAGAATACACGGTGGGATAGGAAGATATATCTTCAAGAAACTTTATATTACTAAACGGTGTTACTATAAAAGGAACACTTGAGTCAATTCACTTATAAAGAAAAAAGTTTTCTTGGCCTCATGTTTTTGACCTCTGTCGAAGACATTACTATTGACAAGAGAGTTTGACATGAAGCTTCAGCCAAGAAGCACAGTGCAAGAGGAAAACACCCCACAACGCCTGTCAGGTTTTCACCCACGGCAATGGCTCTCACTGGCCCCCAGTCTTTACAGGCTTATAGTACCTCCCAATAGCACTGGTATTTAAAGCATAGGCATTTGTGGGGCAGAACCCATATTGAAACCACAGCAAATGGCTAACTTAACATGGGTTAAATAAAGTCTTTAAGCATGAAGCCTGGAGGTGCGAGAGCCCGTTCACTTGGTCTCGACAATGATTTTTTTTTTCTTTTTGGTTAAGATATACAAAACCAAACCAAACCAGACAAAACCAAAAAAAAAAAAAAAAAAAAAAAAAACCCACAAAGTGACATATGCAAAAGTAGCCAATGTAGCTGCTGCTGCTGCTGCCACCAATAAAAATGCCTCTGCAAACCAGAGACAAAAATGATGCTATGGAATGGGATTAAAATGTATATAAAGCTATACAAAAGCATAAGGGATTTCTGCAACACTTGCAACAGCAGCAACAATGACAGTAATCCAATTCCAAATGAGGAAGGACCTGCATAGATCTTTTTTTCTACAAGGGCCAAAGGTTTGTGCAAAGCCACTTGAACACACATGGTGGGAGGAAAGAACTGACTCAACGTTGTTCTCTGTCCTCCATGGGCACACTATAGTTCTCGTGTGTGTATACACATGCACACATACACGTGCACGTGCACACACACAAACAAAACCAAAGGTTAAAATCAAAGGCAGTCAATATCACTAATTTTCACTGACACAGATCAGAATCACCATGAATTATGGTCTCATACCTACCAGCATGCCTATCTATTGTAAAAGGGGACAGAATATATGTGTTGGCTACTAGTCAACATTAAACAACAGCAGCTCTTACGCAAACAATGCAGAAGCACCTCAGAAATGTAACTAGAGTGCTGCTGTGTGTTCTAACATAACTGAAGAAAATGTGCTGCTGACAGACGAATAGATAAAGGAAATATAACAGAAATATATAGCTGTATATTATTCATACATATAGAAAGAGCTGCTGCATGTGTGACAGTGTGGATTAGGCTGGAGGTGAATACTCCAAGTGAAATTAGTAGCTAGGATGCTGCACATCCTAACTTGCGTGTGGAATTGTTAAGAAGCCAAACTTACAGAGGGAAGCAGATGGGCTGGTTTTGGGGCAAGGAACACACAGCCTAAGTATTAAGAGAAATTTGTTCTGGGGGGGTCTCTGGACAGCATGAAATTCTAGCTCCTAACACTGTATTGTGTACTGGAGCGTCACTAAGAGACAGATCTTGTGTGTTCTAATAGCACACACAAAATGGTAACTTGGACGATTGACATGTAAACTACTCTGGCTGCTTTGATCATTTTGCAGGTCACGGAGATATAAAATCAGCACACCATGGACATCAAACATAGGCAGCTTTATTGGGAATTACACCTCAGTAAAACTCGAGAAGAGAAACTGGTTACTCCTAGGCCAGCACTCACCACCACCTAAGCTAGCTCACTGAAGCCAAGTGACGCTGTCCTTCAGTAGCTAAGTCCCTCATCCCTTTGTGAGCACCAAAGAATTGCTAGTGTGATCTTAGATTATCCTTCCCTGCAGTGTTAGAAGTAGCCACATTCTACTGTGGATATACAAGTGTGCTTTCAGCATCAAGTCCTCCACGTGCTGTTTTATGCCAGTTAAGAGACCATTTTCAGAGCCCTGTGCTGAACAATGCAGGTATTTGTTACAATGTAGTAAGAATCCTGGATTGTTGTGGTTGGGTGTTAAAGTCAGGATGGGGTCCTCCTCAGCCCGGTTGTGAGACCACAAAACATGTCACAAAGCCCAGCTATCCGGCACGCAGGGACAGCACACTCACCTGACACATGATGTTAATAATCACATCACTTACAAAAACGTGAATAGGGAATGAGGGCACCAAGTGGCCATTTTGAAACAGCAACAGACATTGGCAGTGAAATGCCTAAAGAAACATGGGGGGATGGAGGGATCACCAGAACCTGGGTGAAAAAGAAAGCCGTGAAAATGTAACCACCACTCCCAAATAGCTAAAGCCACCGGGAAAGAAAGCTACTGTTGGAAGCCTGGCAAGATATGGAGCAAACTAACGGAGCAGCCACCGCTGGCTCCTTCTCGGCTGTGCCATCGGCCTCCATCCCCAAGATGAGTAGTCTTGCCTTAAATCCAGCAGTCGAAGCACAAGGGAGCCTGGGAAATATGGTGCTGTACGGCTCCTGGGGACCTGGCTTTACATATAAAAAATGGATTTTGGAATCATTTTCATCTGCAGACTTTTCATTCTTCAGAGGTGGGTTTTTCTTTTGTTTTTTTTTTTTTTTTTTTGTTTGTTTGTTGTTGGTTTTTTTTTCAACCTTGGTTATGTACCAAGAGAGCTTTGACACCTAGACCCCCAGCTTTCATTTCCAGGGAGTCTGACTTCAGTGACCTGGGTGCCTTTGCGGATCAGGATGCTTCAAATTTTCCCTTTTTTGTGAGGAGCAGCCAACGTTGGGTGTGAGGGGCATGGCTTTTCAGCCTCTTCTGTTCTGCATCCTGCTGTTGTGAGGCTGTTTAGCCCTATCCCTGGGCCATTAGCCACTAGACAGCTGTGCCATCCAAAGAGATGTGCAGACATTACCAAACACCCCTGTGGAAGAGCAGAAGAAAAGTTCCTGCAGCACCGTTGGAAATCTCTGCTCTACCAGAGTTCTTCAGAGTGGATCCCAGATTCTCATTCAGCACCAGAAGCAGGGAATGAAAGACTGGTCCGTTAGAAAGGCAAGTTCTGGCTCCTGCCTCGTTTTTTTACCAGATGGAAACTAGAGGTGTGTGTGTGCTTGTGTGTGTGTTTGTGTTTCTCTGTGTATGTCTGTGTGTATATCTCTGTGTGTGTGTCTGTGTGTGTGTGTCTGTGTGTA